>NC_137901.1:40858736-42066946 GCF_963455335.1 Martes martes | reverse complement strand
GATGAGATGTCATGCAATTGATATTTATATTGCTCTGGAGGAATTCATCAATTAATTAGGGAAAAAATTATAAATACTAGAAAGCAACAGGCAAAGTTTTCACTATCTCCTAAGAATTTGATTTTTTTTCATTTGAAAAATTCAAATTACTCAACTAAAAAGAGCATGAAATATAAGATATTTTGATAAACTTGCAGGTAGCAATGGTAATTCAGATATATATAGATATAAAACAATTATTAAAACATTTATATATAATAACAATTTAGAAAATACAAGAGAAGAAAATAAGCACAGGATCAGAGGAATAGCAAAAAAAACCCATAAAATATCTAGAAATAAATGTGAAAATAACTCTACTGCACTTACGTGAGGAAAATATTAGAACTTTACCATGAAGTATATAAGAAAAGTTAATTAATTAGAAAGATATTTCATATATTTAGTCTCACTATTTCAAAGACATAATTTAAACAATTACAAAGCTATATTAAAGAACATAATACTTAGGAAATGACTATCTTAACAATGATTTAGAAGTGGAATCCCAAAAACCAAAATGATACATAATATATATTAAAGTAATTATTATAATCAGTAGAGAAAATACAAAGTATTAATAAACTACACTGGGAAAAATTAGATAGCTTCTTAAAAAAATTCTCCTTAGAATAAAATAAATTCAAATGAATAAAATATCTACATTATAATTTTTATGAGTGCTAAAATGAGGAAATTAAAGTCATGTAGAGAGAAAAGAATTTCAAGATATAACAAAATTCAGAATCATAAAATATGATAAATTTTATTATATAAAAAATTTAAACTTAATGTTCAGCACAATATGGTAAAAAATAAATTAAAAAGTGTATGAAAGGAGAGAAGGTCAGCACTCCCCTTGACAAGGACAGAAGAGGCCCTCAGGCCTGACAACATGCAATTAAGGCATTTCCATGTACATGGCATCTAACCAACATTTTAGCCTCGCATGGGGCTCTGGACTCAGATACCAGTCTGCTTGTCCTTCTCCCCCAACCCTGCTGACCTCACCCCGCTCAAGAACACATTCTCTCTCTCTCAAATAACTAAAATAAATACATAATTACATAAAATCTTAAAAAAAAAAAGGAATCTATAAATAGGGAAGTATTTACCACACTGATTTATTTAACTTATAGGGATTTAACTGACAGGGAACTACAATTGCTTCCCAGTCAAGAATAAAGCCTATGTGCCTTTGTGCATGTCCCACCCACCCCTTCAATGACTTTTAAGGGCTGATATTCCTATTATACATAGAACATTTGACAGCACAATACAAAGCAAATGAATGAATGATAACACAGATTTTTGATACCATATTTTTTCAAATATCAAATATACATGTGGAAAGTTGTTCTTTCTCTCTCACAGCACAGTCGTACTGATCTGCCATTGTAAAAAGCTTAGCAGATGAGCAATGGATTGAGAGAAAGGGGGTAGCAGGGAAACAGCCTCCCTCCCAGTTTTTTGGCCATGACATTAGCCATGTGTGTATCCATGTGGATCTAGTGGACACTGCAGAATGCATATAGGCTTGGAATGTTTGCTGATATCTCAAGTAAGAGGTTTCTTGGCCAACCAAGCATATCTCAGCAGTAGTGATTTTATAGAAGCAACTGTATTGTCAGGAACTAAAAGAAGTCAGGCTGAAGCTTGCTAACAGATTATAACACACATAAGTGAACTCTGCAGTAGGGCATAACACAGAGTATCCTGCCCCCTTGGAGAAAGCAAACCAAAACCAAAACCAAAAACAAAGTAAAACAAACAAAACAAAACAGAACTTCACTCATGAGCCCCAAGAGGACTGCTACCTAGAAGCATCCATGATGAGTAAGTGTTAGCCAGAGGGCAGCAGCAACTGGTAGGGAACTGCAATTTCTTCCCAGTCAAGAATAAAGCCCAAGTACCTTTGTGAATGTCCCACCCACCCCTTAACCCAGAAAGAAAGAAAGAAAGAAACAGTGAAGAGGGAAGAAATAGAATTAAGAAAGTGATCTGAGTGCTTGTCTCCTTCCCTAGTGTAGATCCCCAGTCAAGGGTCAAGTCTGAGGCAGGGTAAGGGAAGAGATGTGTTAAGAGTTGATGGCGCAGGGTGGGGGGGGGGCACCTGGGTGGCTCAGTGGGTTAAAGCCTCTGCTTGCAGCTCGGGTCATGATCCCAGGGTCCTGGGATCGAGCCCCACATCTGGCTCTCTGCTCAGCGGGAAGCCTGCTTCCCTTCCTCTCTTCCTGCTTCCTCCTCTGCCTGCCTCTCTGCCTACTTGTGATCTCTCTCTGTCAAATAAATAAATAAAAATCTTAAAAAAGAGTTGATTGGGGGCTTCTTTAACAATCAAAAGTGACTAGAAAGCTATTGGGTTTGCATAATCTATGCTAGAGGAATGGAAACTGAGTTGTCTTATATTTTCTTTGCATCTTAGTAACTCCACATTCATTTCATCTTCACATTTTTCTTATAATTCCGGAGTTAGGCTTTGAATTGTGGGACTCAGGTAGTTCAGCGGCATGTGACCTGCTTGGGTATGCCAGTCACACTTGAGAATTAAATAATTATGTGCAAACAGAAATTAAGGATAGTTAGTAGTGGTTCATCTAATGGCAGTCAACTACAGATACAGCCTCACACTCCTATTGAGACTCTTGTTTGATATTCAATCTTTTGTTTATGAAGAAGTCTAAGTGATTCAGGTATAGTCTTACAATTATTTTGGTCATTATATTCTCTCAGTGACATGGGGTATTAAAAAATGATTATTAGGCCAAGATGTGGTAAAAGACTGATTTGCATTCCACATAGACCCATGTTTAGTGAGGAAGCAACCAATCGAGATGCCATATCACCTGGAACGCTGTGCCCACTGATGGAGAAACTCAGGTGATTGGGGAAATTTAGTCTTACCCTTTAATAGCAGATAAATTACGTATGAACTACAGAAAATTTTTCAAGACAATAAAATGTTAATCAAGAGAAAAATAACCTAATAAAGGTAATTATGTAATTATGGACACTGTTATTGCATATTTTCTGCTTTTTATCTTAGCTGATTTAAAAAGCAATTGTATAAAAGGATATCATACACAGTATTGTGATATATGTAACATACATATTATGATATATGTAATATATTTTTCAATAATAGCACAGAGCAATGGGTGGGAGCAAAGCCATAATGGGAAAGATGATAGATGGGGAAACAATAATCATATAATATTGTGGAGTTTAATGATATATATGTATAATAAAATTACCCAAAATGGCACTAGTTTGGACAGAATCCAAAAATTAAACCTATAATAATCACTGATTATTAAGAGATACTTAATACTTGGAGACTCTTAGGCCATTAAATCATCAAACACTCAGGATGCTCACTGTATCTTTCTAGACTGGAGAAGCTATGACTCTGTAGTAACCATCATTCAAACTCAAACTTGTAGGGAGTGCTGAAATAGTACAGGGTGTGGAGAGACTATAGCAGCAGAACAATACAATGTTTAGAATAGTTTTGGAACATACATTGGTTCCAGCCAAACTGATCAAGAATTGTGTCTCCACAAAACATGCATTTGATGTTCTCACTGAGGGAGCTAGCCATTATAATACTTCATTTTATTAATTAATGTCAATTTATACTGAATACCACATAAATGCTTGATGTTTCTTGACATAATCATCATGAAAGTATGGAAAGAAGTTTGGATAAATCACTGGATAAAATGTGTATGCAGTCCATCTAACCACTCATTATGTCTTTATAAGGATCAGAGGACTTGGTATCCCTTGGAAAATTAAAATTGAATTGACACCACAGGAAGGGGAAGACATTGGAGCTGAGGGATTGGATGATGTTGTCCCAGGAAATACCAAAAGACCATATCTTAAGAAAACATACCAAGATCTTAGGTTCTTATATTTTTCTAGGCTTGATAATTCCATTTCCACTTTGATTATATGATCTAACTATTTCTTTTTTGCTGGAGTTTGGCAGAGTTGGTTTCTTCTGCTTTCTTTCAAAAAGCACTTTGATAACTAACTTCAGTACAAACATATTATGTATAATTGCTATGCTTTTTCCCCCAGTAGAATACAATAAGGAAAACAAATAAGCCTGTAATGATAAGTATATAATATCTACGTTTCTGTAATTGTAATAATTTGCACTTCACCAAGGTCAGAATGTATGCAATAAATGTGTCTTCCTAAATTGTCTTTGTCTTTGATTTTTATGTTGGCTTTGAGTGGTAGTTCCCCATTTATTCTCTGCATGGGATTGTCAATGAGAAAAGAAAAAAAAAAAAGTCTGAACCATTTAGACACAAAAGTGGCTATTTAATTGTTCTTGAGTAGTCTCCTGAAAGAATGGAGACTTAAATTTAGTATTTTGAAAAACCAACAGATCCTACACTTATCTTGGTTTAAGTTAAACCCAAAATCTGATATAAACACATGTTAAGGAATGAAATTCATAGTGTTTGTAAAGTATACCATGACCTAATTTCTGAGGATAACTAATGGGTTACATAAGTATAAAATAATGTCCAGTCACAAAAGGAGTAACTTAAATTTTTCATAAGTATTTGGTCACTTATTTATAAAATAGCATATTCCAGGAAGGTATTA
Source organism: Martes martes (assembly GCF_963455335.1). NCBI lineage: Eukaryota > Metazoa > Chordata > Mammalia > Carnivora > Mustelidae > Martes > Martes martes. The sequence goes on along the minus strand of NC_137901.1, from coordinate 42,062,281 downwards.
AAGAATTAGGAATTTTAACATTAGATGGTGAAAAACACATCTAATAATTTTATGCAATTCTGAATAAAACTGAAGAGAACTTTCATGTGTCTATTTTAATCCTATCTTGGTGTTGCCTATTTGGGAAACATGTATCAAGCAGAATATTTTACTTTAAGATTCTTAATTTGTAAACTGCTGAGCTTAATACTTGTCTTATTTCGCTTTTTTGTGGTTATATAATATGTGAAAGTGTTCTCTTTTTAAAAAGATTTTATTTATTTGAGAACAAGAGAGTGAGCAAGAGAGCACAAGCAGAGGGAGTGCCAGAAAGAGAGGGAGAAGTAGGCTCTCCACCACCAAGGAGGGACCCCAGTGCTGGACTCCATCCCAGGACCTTGGGATCACAACCTGAGCCAAAGGCAGATTCTTTGCCGACTAAGCCACCCAGGCCCCCCAAAAGTGTTTTTTTTTTTTTTTTTTTTTTTAATGAAACAATCATGGAGAATTACCTTTGGAATAAGAACTGCCAAAAAAAAAAAAAAAAACAAAACAAAAGAACTGTCTTTCTATAAATGCAAAGAGAACACTGACAAAATTAGTCCAAATCAACATCTAAAGGATTCCAGAAATTGACCAAAAAGTTGTAAAAAAAGAAGCATTTATTCATGAATAAATGAATAAATAGCAGAATCCCAGTAGAAACAAAAAGCTTTAGAGTGTTTTGACATAAACTATTTCCACCCTCATTTCTCTTGCTCTGTAACCTTATAACCAACAACCTAACAGCTAAATCAGTGTCTTAGAAGCCACTGGAGGGTTTAGAATGAGTTGGAATCCTCCCCAAGTTCCATCCCAAGGAATTACTATTGTTGGATCCATCTGGGCTCATCTGGTAAAAGCCTGATAATTCCACTTCAGGGCCTGTCTTTATGTGACTTAGAGTTCTCTTTGCATAAAAGTTCTATCCCTAAGGCATTTGTCTAAAATAATCAGCAGCAATTGTTTCACATCAATGACAGGAGTGGCAGTAATTGTTGGGGCTAACAGGAAGGTAACCAAAATACTTAAAGGAAAAATTGAGGATGAGGGGTCTTTGAAATGTCCCAACATATTTGTGGAAATCTAGAAGGCTATGATATATGCACAGCTATATGTATTTCTAGAAGAAGATCAGAGAAGGCCTTAACCTTTCACCTCTTACTGACCTTGAGGCTTCTGCACAAGCAAGTAGTGAAACTTAAGGCAAAAATGTGGACTGTCTGCTAAAGCACTGTGGACCTACCCCTAAAACAAACAGAATACTTCAGCAAAGGCTGGGAGACTTATTAGTTCAAGACAATTAATGCAATATCTGTCCAATAATTAGCTGACTACTGGGCTAATTGAGTAGATTTCAGAGGCCATACATGAGAAAGAAGGCAGAATTCAGAGAATTAAACCAGGAAATGGACTAATAAAAATTACAACAGAGTAGCCATATAACATTATTTAAAACCCAATTTTCAACAAAAGCATATGAAAATGCAAAGAAATAGAAAAATATGGCCTATAGAGTTACTAAATAGTAAATAGTAAATGAATAAAATAGCAAATAATAAGTAAATAATAAAATAGTAAATAAATAAATAATAATCAACAAGAACTGTTTCTATTGAAGCCCAGATATTGGACTTACTAGATAAAGGTTTTAAATTAGCAATTCTAGTATGTTCAAGGGATTAAAGAATACCATATCTAAGAATTAAAGAAAAATTAGAAATATATCTTGACAAATAGGGAGTATCAATAAAAAGATGGAAACTATCTTAAAAAATAGAAATTATGGAGTTAAAATAACTGAAATTAAAAAAAAATTAATGTGGTTCAATAGAAGATTTGAACTAGCAAAATTTTAAAAAGGTTGTTAATGCCCAAAGCAATTACTAAGAAATTAATTCTTGTAATATAATAAAAAAGAACAGGAAAATTTTCTAGTATATTTTTAAAAAAAATATATCTAACTTAAAGACAGAAATCAAAGAATAGAAACAAAAAACTGATAGTTGAAAGGGAGAAATATATAATTCAATAATAGAAGTTGAAGTGTTAATATTCCACTTTCCATAATGCATAGAACAAGTGGGCAGAAGACCAACAAGAAAACAGAAGGCTTGAACAATAGCGTAAAGCAATTTGTTAACATTTGTAGTACACTCCTTTGAAGGGAATATATACATTTTTCCCTAATTACATATGAATAGTCTCCAAAATAGACCATATACTAGGCCATAAAATAAGCCTTAATAAAATAAAAGTACTGAAATCATATATACTATTCTCAGACTAATATGAGATAAAGTTAAAAATCACTGACAGGGGTGCCTACATAACTCAAGTCAATTGAGCAACTGACTCTTGATTTCAGCTCATCCTGTTCTCAGGGTTCTGAGATAAAGCCTGCAACAGGCTCTGTGCTCAGTGTGGCATTTGCTTATATGCTTAAGATTTTCTCTCCCTCTCCATCTGTCCCCCCTAACCCCCACTCACCCTTTCTCTTTCTTTCAAAATAAATAAATAAAATCTTTTTAAAAATCAATAATACACATTAACAGAAATGAGTAACAGTTTTTGAGAAATATACAAATGCATGGAAATTAATAAAATAATCAGTGAATCAAAGAAGAAATAAAAAAGGAAATAGGAGAATACTTTCTAGATGAATAAAAATGAACACACAAAACTCTCAACAAAGTTGGTTTAGAGGGAACATCCCTCAACATAATAAAGGCTGTACATGAAAAACACACAGCTAATATAATCAGTGGTGAAAAACTGAGAGCTTTTCCTGTAAGATCAGGAATAAGACTAGGATGCTCACTCTTGCCACTTTTATTCAGCATAATACCAGAAGTCCTAGCCACAGAAATCAGACCCCCCCCAAAAAAGGAAAGGAAGGAAGAGAAAGAAAGAAGAAGCAAATTATTTTTATGGAAGAAGTTAAATTGTCACTATTTGTATATGATATGATACTATACATAGAAAACCCTAAGACTAAACCAAAAAACTGTTAGAAGCAAAAAATGAATTCAGTAAAACTGCAGGATACAAACACTAATACCAAGAAATCATAGCATTACTATACACTAATAACAAGGTAGCAGGAAGAGCAATTAAGAAAACAGTTCCATTTATTATTGCACCTAAATGAATAAAATACTTAGAAATAAACTTACCAGGGAAATAGAAGACCTGTATTCTGAAAACTATAAAACACTGATGAAAGAAATTAAAGACACAAATCAATAGGTATTCCATGCTCATGGATTAGAAAAATGTTAAAATATCCATACTACTTGAAGCAATCTACAGATTCAATGCAATCCTTAACTAAACACCAAAAGCATTTTTCACAGAACTAGAACAAATAATACTAAAGTTCGTAGGAAACCATGAAAGACCCTGAATAGCCAAAGCAATCTTGAGGAAAAAAGAACAAAGCTCGGGGTATCCCAATTCCAGATTTACAAAGCTGTAGTAATCAAAATAATGTGGTATTGGCACAAAAATAGACACATAGATCAATAGAACAGAATAGAAAAGCCAGAAATAGACCCATAATTATATGGTCAATTAATCTGTGACAAAAGAGGCAAGAATATACATTGGGGAAAAGACAGTCTAACTGGACCACTTTCTAACACCATACACAAAAATAAGCTCAAAATGGATCAAAGGCCTAAATGTAAGACATAAGGCAATAAATATCCTAAAAGAGAAAACAGGCAGTGATTTCTTTGATATTGGCCAAAGCAACATTTTTCTAGATATGGCTCCTAAGGGAGGGAAAACACGAGCAAAAATAAACTACTGGAACTACATCAAAATAAAACACTTTTGCACAGTGAAGGAAACCATCAATAAAATGAAAATGCAGTCTACTGAATGGGAGAAGATATTTGCAAAGATACATCTGGTAAGGAGTTAACATCCAAACTAGATAAAGAACCTACACAACTCAACACCAAAACAAACAAACAATTGATTAAAAAATAGGCAGAGGACCTGAGTAGATATTTTTCTCGAGAAGACATACAGACGACTGATAGATGCATGAGAAGATGCTCAACATCACTATCATTAGAGAAATGCAAATCAAAACCACAATGAGACATCACCACACACAAGTCAGTATGGCTAGTATCAAAGAGACAGGAAATAACAGGTGTTGTCAAGGACCTGGAGAAAAGGAAAGCCTCATGCACTGTTGCTGGGAATGTAAATTGGTACAGCCAGTATGGAAAACATTGTGGAGGTTTCTCAAAAAATTAAAAATAGAACTACCAAATGATCCAGTAATTCCACTACTGGGTATTTATCCAAAGAATATGAAGACCTAATTCTAAAAGATGTCTGTACCCTTCTGTTTATTGAGGCATTATTTTCCACAGCTTTTTCTCCCTTAAATCTCAGAATATTTTGAAATTTATTTTCTGCATTTTATAGATTAGACATATTAGTTAGGTTAAATATTTCTTTCAAGATCTTACAGTTCATAAATGGCATCACCAAGACAGGAACCCAAATCAATTAATTGTAAAGCAAATAGTCTTACCCACTAACCTATATTTTTTTATTAAAGATTAAATAAATAATAAATGGTGAATGAGAAACATTTACTCAACCAATAGTATTTTTACAGCTGCCTTATAAATGGTCCAAGATATTTATCATTTGAAGTAGGGTTTAATTGACCATACATTCCTATATCAAAGAAATGTTGAGGAAGTAAATTTTCAGGATTTACTGCCATGAGCACTCTTCAACTCTAACTGAGGTCACACTAACTGAGGTCACGTATCTTGAGGTGTTGTCTTATTTTATTATGTGTCTGAGTATAATGGAAAGTATTTAGAGGACACAATAATAATCATTATTCAAATGATAAATAGAAAGGAAATCCTCAAGTACACATTCAGTGGAAAATAGCTAAACAAATAAATGCAATTACAAACGGGAAGATGGCATTTTTACAGTAAGTCAAGATTAGGTAGACTTTATCTGGAATCTGAATTGTTTACAGTGGCTTTCCCCAAGTTAGTGATTAGAATCAGGTTTTGATGTTCTGTTCAAAAGCCTTTTACCTGAATTTTGGACAATCTTAGCTTTCATGTGGTCTATTTGATCTACTTCTTTGTTGCCCTTGGAACAATTTATCTGGGGTTATTTTGTAAAGTCTCTCTTACTGATGATCATAAAATCTCCAGAATTTTAGAACTAAATCTTAGTAGCAATCTAAGTCCAACCTTATCATTTTACAGAAGAGGAATTTGCAGTCAAGATAGGTCAGGACCGACCCAAATATTTTTCCTTCAAAATATGACAGACTTTCTTCAATGAGCTTCTTTAGGGAAAAGACTACCCAGCTTGATTATTTACCTATTGCAAATAATATGCTTGAATTGTTTAAACTAAATTTTACTATTATTTTCCCTAAGATTGTACTCATTAAATTTAATATTATTTTCTTCTTTGCAATGTGAGCTATTTAAATAGATCACATGTTTTCTTTACTCTCATTCCTAAGTGACAAATATCTAGGCAAACCAGTTAACTGCCAGAACACAGGGTGCAAGGTTCCTTTTAGCCTCTCTCACTGTATCGGTCAGTAATGAAAGATTCCATCCCTTTAATCTTTAGAAATCTTTGAAATCTCCACATTAAAGAGTTTTTAATTGTGTTGCTGTGCTGGAATAAGAATGGATATCCTCTGCTGCCTTCTCCATCTGGATAGTTATACACAAAGAGCATAATTTATCCCCAGCAATTTGAAGCAGTCTGAGATTCTCTGAAGGTCAGAGAAAGTACATACAAGGCTACACCTACAATTTATAATGTATATTGTAAAAATTTCTCAATACCCTATAACTTTGCTGTCATTATTTGTCTTAAATTTGACTAAGCACAGTTTCTAAGTAGGGCTGTCATTGTTCAATAGGAATTGCACATAAATAAGAGATCTGGCTTCTTCACCCATTTTGTGCATGCATAAGCTAAAATTATGTTATAACCTACATATGAAGGATTTGAAAAAGCTAAAATAACAATTTTTTACCAGTATTCAGATCAAAAACCTCAACAACATCCGTGAAAGCCAAGAAAGTATTATAAGCATTCCATAAACATTTGTTCAATTACAGAAGCTTTAGTTAGTCTTATTTTGTTTCTTTTCTTTTCTTCCTTCTTTCTTTCTCTTTCTTTCCTCTCTCTCTCTCTCTAGCTTCCTTCTTTCCTTGCTTCCATCCTCCCTTCTTTCCTTTCTTTCTTTCTCTTTCTCTCTTTCTGTTCCTCTTATCTAAACCAGTGAGATCTACTCTAGTATATAAGCTCATTCATAAGCATTCTATACTCTGTAGTTTGTAAGGTGCATAGATTTAGATAAAAACAATTAATTGCATCTTCTAAGTTGCTAGAAGCACGTGCTTACCAGGTTGATTTAGAAGCCATTAGAGCCAGAGAAGGAGAGTTCCCACAAGTAGTGACTGGACTTTATTTTCAGGATGAAATCCAGAGTCACAGACAGAAATGACATGAATTAAAAGCACACCCTAGCAGAGGAAGAGCTCCTTAGGGAGCCATAGAAAAATAGTATTCTCCTCTTATTAGGAGTTAGCAGTCTATTAAGAACAGGGTAATAATTATAGACATAAACAAAAAATTGGATGTGGCTTAAATGTGGTGAATATGGGCATTTTAAAAATAATTTACTAATTATATTTTTACTACTATAATGATTGTTATTAAACTTATATCAAGCACTGATCATTAAAATAAGTACAAATTTTCCTAAGCCAATAAAAATGCCCTTGAATAAGAAAGAGGCCATAAAGTGAATTATTTGAATGACATTATTTACTTCATTTCTGTCACTTCCTTGTTTAAATTCCCTAGTTTCAAAGTCTTAATTCCTGCTTTCCACTGTATTTCAACCTTCCTCCTTATGGTACTTATCTCTCAGATGTCCTACATCCTAGGATGAACATACTGTCTGCCTACCAGAATACACCCTGATTTTTATCTAGGCCTTGCTATGGCTTTGATGACCTGCAAGCAAAATGGGTATAGTTATTTCCATAATATGTACTTAGTCCTCCTTAGCTCAGACATTTTCATCCTAACAAAATGTAATATTAAAATAACCTATTGAAGTGCTATTAGGGAGAGGGACTGTAAACTATCACTTTCCCTTAATTTTTCTGAAATTGCAATGAATAAACCGAATGAGCATGCTTTCAAAAGTTTAGATCAGACAGGACTCTAGTTGCAGCAAGTGATTTAGTAAATCTTCATATGTCATTATTTGGAAGAAAGATTGATTTTAATTTTATTTTCTATTGAAGCATCCATCATCTAATTATTTTGGAATCATACAAATATATTCATAATGGATTAACACTGTAGGTAAGTCTCTAGGACCACATACAGAAAGTTAAGTTTTCTTTGGCTTTTGAGATGCTGAGTGTTTAAAAACATGGGTTTGTAATCTAATGCCAAATCTTGAACTCTACTATTTGCAGGTTATATAACCTTGGGTAAGCTATTCACATGAGAAGGGAGAATAGAGGTAGAGGGAGGCAAAAAACTACTAAAAAGGTCCTTATTGCATAAAGGAGACACATTTGCTTAAAAAGTATAGCAGTACAATGTTAATATGTTGTTTCCTTTAAAGAAAAACAAACATCTTCAGCAAAAACATTTAATTCTATTTAATTTATTACTCAAATGGGTTTAAGACATATCAATAAGGTAAAATTAGCACAGAATGATGTAAATATCAGTTTAAAGGAAATTTCCTTTTGTGGACTATCTCATTCCTCAAAAAAATGAAACGTGACTTTACATCAATTCTGTGATATGAAAATATTCGATGAGTTAGTACATATTTATTATGTGTTAATGTGTAGTTCACGACATTTGACACTTCATAACCATGTGTATTCTTGGTTGATGGAATAAAAGTTCTCTAAATTCTATGTCTTAGTAATTTCTAAGCTGATTTTAATTATATTTGAATTTATGGATAAAGCATTTCTTAGCAGGTTTATGAAGGAGATAAGTTTATGCTTCTAAGCAAGATATTTATGGCTTTGCAAATAACCATGATAAAGATATCTTGCTAGAAATATATCCAGTTTAAAGGAAAGAAAAGAAAAACAAACCCATTCTTGACTCAACTAAATCTGATCTAATTCTACTACTAAAAATGTTATCAGCCCTATATATTGATACATTTTTTACCAGTAAAGAAAGTTACTGTGACTAATATTTGATTGAAAAGGATGTTGCAGCTGTTAGGGGAAAAAAAGGAAAGAGAAAGACACGAGATGCTTGTTCCTTGGGCTAATTTGCTGCCTCTAACCTTGTATTTGTTGACCCTCACCTTTTGTCCACATTTTCCTCTCACCACAAGTACGCTCTCATAAATTTCAGTTCCCAACCTTATTACATTTGAGATTGTAAAATGCCAGAAGCTATGGTGCTAAAAGTGCTGCCTCTCAAACAATTTTCTCCAATGATATTAACCTTGAATGCAAGAGATGTAAGTGATGGAGAGTTTACAACACCAAATAAGTTATAGTCTATTTAGTCTAAACCCTTCATTTAAAGGAAAATGACTAGATTTGGAGGTCAGCGGAACTCTATAATCACACTGACATTCTTGGCCCTTTGATGACTGTATTTAACTACCACAACAAAAACAACAAAACCACTGTGATTGTAGATGTGTTCTCATTTAAGAAGTTGCTGTTAAAATTTAAGGGAAAAAGTTGACCTAGTTGGCTTACTAATATCAGATGACTCGATAAGGAGACATCCATGAACATGATGGTAATTCACATGAGGTAAGTGTGGGAGATGTACACTTTTGGCTGATATACATTGACTACATCAAGTGTGGTTCAATTAAATCCCATTGTTCTAATAATTATGAATAATATCTAAAACCATGTGAAGTAAATATTTTGAGGTTTTAATGCCTTCATCAAAGATGTGATTTTCTTTTTTTTAAAGTAATCTCTACAGCCAACATGGGGTTCCAACTCACAGCCTGAGATCAAGAGCTTCATGCTCCACAGTCTGAGCCAGCCAAGTGCCCCCATGGTGAATTTTAATATTATGGTGTTATATCAAAAGTATGAAAGTCAACCAGTTCTGTTATAAAATATTTTTGAAATCTAGTAATTTTCAAAATCCATAAAATTCAGTTTGAAGATTATGAAATTTATAAATGTTGTTAGTGCTAAACTTTTGAATGTAACTGAATATCCCCTTGCTTAGATTCTTCCCAAGAGGGTCAGTACCAAGACTCTCTCCCTAGCCGTCAAAAGTGTTGGCTGCTAATGGCTAACAGCTATACGTTAACTTGGGAACTGGCCTTGGTCAAAGGGACTGCCTACCTTGCTCAGGGTTGTGTACCCTCACAAGAGAGGTTTGCATCCTGTTCCTGGACGACGTGGGAGTACATATAATCAGGGCTTTTGTCACAATTCAGGACACCTGAATGTCATCCTAGCTTCAGAGCTTCCTATGGAATTGACAGAGATCTTTGTTCACTACATTGCCCTTCAATTTTTCTCTCTGCCTAATCCTGTATGACTCATTCGAGTGTTGTGCTCTGAAGTACTCTTCAATAAACAAACATACCACTTTCCATCTCAGAGTGTTTTCCCAAGGAGTCCATCCTAAGAAAGATGGTATTAAAGACAGATGAAGAAAGCAAGCTTTAAAATGTGATTTTGGAGCCAGATCATCTCTTAGGCAGCTGGCAATTAGGACCTCATAGATAGTGTTAGTCCTTGGTATGCCATAACAGAATAATCATTAAATAAAACTTTCACTAGTAATGGGATGGGATGAGATGTTAGGGGAAGGGTATGCACTATCCCTGGCTGCTACAATATTCCAGCGTTCTCAGAAGTTCTCAGAAAGTAGAGATTATGAAGACAGTAGCATTAAATACGGTGTTGAATACAATAATTTGCAACAACAAAAGCAAAGACAGTGAAGGACACTGGAATAAGATAAAACCAGAGGATGATTAATAAAAATTTTAGTGCAGAGTTGAAATATGTTCCTGAGGAACATATTTAGTTTATTTTCTCCATTAGCCACAAAGTAGAAAAGCTACTTTTAGTATAAAGATTAGTCCCCAAACTTAAAGGATTGCAGTGGCCTAGAGTGTCATCTGTGACAAGGATGAGGGCCTTAACTGGACAGAAGAAGGATCCTAAGAATTAGAATTGGTGACATTTTGGTTGGATTTCCCTAAAACATGGAAATCTCAGATCTTCCTGAACTCTAAAAGCAGAAATGTCATGTTCCTCCCTCTCAACTAGTACTCCCACACTATTTGAAGGTGACACAGAGGCCTCTATCTTATGAAATAACATCAGCCCACCTCTCAGGATATACTTTCATCTCTCCTCCTAGTCACCAACCAATGTCAGGTTGCAACCTAACCCAGCTACATAGGTACTGGACCTGCTAGGGAAGGAAATGGACTACATCCTAAGGTTGCTACAGAATCTAGGCACCATGTAAAGATAGGCAATGGGAGAGTACATAGGAACTGGGTTCTGAAGGTAAAGGATAATGGAAGGAGGGCAGCATATAAAGTTGGGTTGGAATAGACATAGGCATACACTTTCAACTTAGCAAGAATCCCAGGAGATGGTGCTAACACCATAGTACCTTGGCTCAGTGGTTGCTATATGGTTTCCATCAGGGCTGCTGTATAGTTTCCTAAAATGCAGTAGGTGAAAGCTTCCCAATTAGTACCACTCTAGGCAGTGCATGCGCGATTCATTTAGTGTGGAAAATAAATAGTACAAGTCTGTAATACAGATTCATGGGCAGTGGTAAATGGCTGGTCCCTAATAGAGAAAAACTAAGGCAAGAAGGTCTAGGGAAGATGCATGTGGAAACATTTATGATTGCAGACAAGTTAAGAGCTTTTTACCACCCATTAATGCCTTCCAGTGAGCATCCACAGTGCTGTAAAACCAGGTATTCATAATGGTTTAGCCATTTGTTATCAACCAGCCTCAGTCTTAAGCTTTCCCAGAACTGAGATGAGAGCATGAACAGAGTGACTTTTGGAGCAATAGTGAAGAACACGCATTACTAGCAAGAAGCACCAGCATGGGTTGCCAATTCAATGATCATTACATGGCCTGTAATGATGCCGGTGAAAGTTGGAGCAGCCCTATGTATTAGTTATTGTTATGACATATTGTTATGAAAATACTGTAAACCTAGTGGTTTAAAATAACACAAATATTTTAACATAGTTTTGTGGGTCAGAAATCTGAAATGGATCTTGCCAAGCTAAATTAAGGTGTTGACAAACTGTGTTCCTTTCTGAATGAGCTAGGGGACACTCACTTTCCTTGCTTATTTAGGGAAGTAGCAGAAGAAGATTGTGGGGCACAAAATCCTATCTACAACATTTTAGCTTACCATCATTTCCAATGACCCCTTTATATTTCCTGTCCTTGGTCTCTGTGGATTTAGATATGCTGGTTTCCAGAGGGGTGGGTGGATGGGGGGGGGGGAACACTATCACCAGAGGATGAAGAAAGTTTCCTATAATATTTTAGACTAATATATTAGTTACTTCAGACTCCCATAAAAAGGACAAAGAAAAGGAGTCACCATCCTGGCAGGAGTAATTGGCCTTAATTATCATGATGTAGTATACATGTTGATATATAGCAAAGTTATGGACGAATGTTTGGCACCTAGGTACTTATTGGGGATATATTCTTCTACTTCATTCCTAATACTTATAATACGTGGATAAGTAAAGCAGCTATGAGCTGAGGATGTCATTGGGTTGTACCCTTGACGGATGAGGGTCTGGGTCACACTACTCAGCAGATAAAAGAGAAGAGGCATGATAAGTATCAGCTGCAGTTGTGAGACCAGTTGCAGTTGTGAGACTATTGATCATTTACCAGCATTCTTCTTATAGATTTCTCCACAAAAATAAATCAACCAGAATTCTAGAGGAGCTATTTCCAATGAGCTGAACCTATCAAGTGGAGCAAGTGGATCTAAGCCATGCAATATGGTAGACTCTTAGTATGTGCTGTGGTTCACTAACAAGATGAACTCACTCTTCTGCAACATTGGTGATATTATCTCATAAGAATTGCCCTCAGATAAAGGGAACCTGACTCACACAAAGTTATCCACGTTTCCAGGGGGCAGTCCATATCTAATGATGGTTCAACTGGAGGTACAAAAGGCTAGCCACTCTACCTCATTTGGGGACATCTCTTGGGAATTTTCTAGCTTCAGAGCTCCTCATAGGATTGATCAAGGCTTTTATGGTGACTGAATCTTTCTTCAACTGTCCAGTTCTATTTTTTCTTACAGCTGTTGTGTTCATGGCTGCTAGCCCAAAATATCTCAGAAATCCAGTGCAATTTCTGAGAAAACTCTGCTCAGATACCTTATTTGCTCATTGAAATGCTTTCTTCGTAGACCTTCTTCAAATATCGACTTTGAAAAAAATCTATTTTATTTGCGTTGAGATGGTACTTTCAAAAATGATCTAAGTGAGTTATTTTAATGCTAATAAACTACATAAGCCAATTCAAGGAAACACAGTGGATACCAAAATATCATGCTTAAAAAAAAAAATGTTTCCATTGGCCATAGATTTTGGCAATGTCTACTTCATAGTGTTATTAAAGATTTTCTTGTGAATTCTCCTTTGAAATAGATAGGGTTATCTACAGCAGCAGAATCTTTCCTAATGCTAATGCTAATAACTCTCATGCTCAATCCATTTGTTAATATTATTACTAAATAAACAGAATAACCATTTAAAATTCAGTTCTGGAAATGAGCTCGGTAAAAATAATAACATTTAAGAAATGGGAAAATATAATATGAGTGGAACCACACTGTGAAACTGGCAAAAGGATTCCCACTGGTTCTAAGTGCAATAATTAGTGAGAAAGGTAGTCAGATAATTTAATCAGATACAGTGATAGGCATTTGCGTATGAGTGCCTTACTAAAAGACATTTTTCTTAAGTTCATATAATTTTCTTGGTATGTCTGCATATTTCTCAAGTTTCTTATACAGACAGTGCTTTGATCATTTGAATCTGTGTTACCTTGGAACAATAATCTACTGTTAGTTCTGCAATACTCTTAAATAAATAAGAGGACAAAATTTTTGAGAAGGTAAAATATAACTTGGAAAATATTTATTTTAGTTCATGACACATGGGAATCAATGAATATTGGTTGCTGCAATTACCACTTTTTTTTTTTTTTTTTAAAGTTTAAACCATTTCTTCAACAAATAGGTCAGTGTATAAATCATGGTGTTTTTGTTTGTTTGGTTGGTTGGTTGGTTTATCCTTTTAAATATTTTACTTATTTATTTGACAGAGAGAGAGTCAGGGAGAGAGGGAACATAAGCCAGGGGAGAGGGAGAGGGAGAAGCTGGCTTCCCCCTGAACAGGGAGTCCAATGTGGGGCTTGATCCCAGGACCCTAGGATCATGACCTCAGCCAAAGGTAGATGCTTAATGACTGAGCCACCCAGGCATCCCAACTCATGGTATTTGGCCAATGAAAATAATATTTATTTTTGTATGATTCTTACTATGTGTCAGGCTTCTAATCATCTTTTCTGTACTATCTCATTTACCTTTCACAATAATCATACTGGGGAGCACACTATTGTTGACATCATTATTTCCATGGTTTTATAGATGAATAAATGACAACCCTCTGTGTTGTCACATTCCCAACATGCACACAATGAGTGAGTAGCAAAATTCAGGATTTGAATCTAAGCCATCTAATTTTAAAATGTCATGCTCTGGAGCTCTAGTCTATACTGTCTCCTACATTACTGGATTAGAGTTGCAGGTAAAGATTAGAGTCAAAGAGAACCATCTACTTGGAGAGCCGATTTAATACCCAGACACTCAGATCAGATTTCTGCATTTTCTAGCCATTTAAAGGTGCTGTCTTGGAAACAGATTCTCCAGGCCCAGTCTAGTCATCAGATGACTAGCTGATCAGTAGACTCAGCTGAATGAAATCTCATAAGAAACACAGGACAGACTCATCCATGTGCACGGCTCCAAAAGTCCCAAGCCACAGAAACTGAGATAATAAATACTGCTTAAGGTGATAAATTTGGAGATAATCTGTCATGCAGAAATAAATAACAAACATAGAAGAGTTACTAATAATCTCTGAGCTATGAAAAAAAAATAGCCAGTTAAAATATTGGAAGAGGGATATTTTCCAAGAGCTCTGTGAGCAGCAGCAACAGCAGCAGCAGCAGCGACAGAAGCAGCAACAAAAGACACATCTTTTCAACTGCTGCATCCTAATTATCTATATCCTTCTGATATTAAAGTTGGAGACACAAAAACGTTCAAGTTCCTATTTCCCTTCTTGTCCTCCCATTTTATTCTCTCTATATACTTCATTTACTATTTATTGATTTGGATAGGCAGATAATTAAAAGAAGGACACAGATAAAATCATCTTAAAACCCTACATAACTTAAATAGAGAAAACTACCTTTTAGAACCACTTATTTAGAAAACTACCTTAACATAGACAATGATATGTGGAATTTTCCACTGGTTTTCACTGAAAACCACTAGAGAGTATGCATTACTCAGGACCAACTACTTCAACAATATTAGAAAAATAGTGGAAAAGTCCAGGTCCTACTTTGGATGTTGTGAACATTATTACTTTCATACACAGACGAAAATGTGTGAAATGAAAATATGTCTATGATTTAAACATACTATGAAATTAGAAAATTTATCATGAATGAGAAAAAGTCTCATTTACTTTTTCAAGTTCTCCTTTGTGAACCAAAACACAGTTTAAATTATTAGGAAGAGTTGTAGGTATATTGATATAGTTTGCATTAAAATATCATTAACTTGCTTTTATGGTTATTAATTCTAAATAACTGTTTGATAGTATGCATTTGTAGTACATTTTCAGTAAAATAAGACAAGCCATTTTTCCAATATGTAATGTGCAAGAAATGACCACTGGCCTTCTGTAAGACCAACCACAGTAGATATATATATAGACTCATTTGGAGGTAGAGGTGGCATTGTACAAAACAAGGGGCAAGAGAATAAGTGAGAAGCAAACTGTTCTAGTCCTTCTTCTATCAAAAACCAGACTTACCGCAACTATTAACCCATCAGTTACTAGTGTGCTTGTGTAATAATAAAGTGGTAATAAGAGCCAAGGAAATGATATACCTGTACTTAAATAAAAATTACAAAATCAAGCTCATGTTTACTTGTTTCCTTTTTAAGCAGTTAGATACAGGAAGTCAATTAACTTAAATATAAGAATTCAAATGCAATAAAAAATTAATGAAATTAAATTATAACAACTAATGGTGGAGACAGTCCAAGATGGTGGAGAAGGAGCCCTTAGTTTCATCTGGTCCCAGGAATTCAGCTACATAGCTATAAAAGCATTCTGAATACCTGTGAACTCAACCAGAGTTCTAAGAAAAGAATAGCTGCAGATCTACAAATAGAAGAGCTACCATTTTCTGCTAAGTAGGAGGTGTGAAGTGAATCTGAGGGGATATATGGGAAGATAAACCACAGAGGAAGGGAGCCTCCCATCAATCAGCATCAGAAAGTGATATAGCAGCAGAGCACAAAATCAGAACTTTTAAAGTTGAGTAAGGGACTTCCCTGCCTGAAAGCAATCAAGTGGCAAAGTGGGGTGGAATCCTAGGTGGGACAGTGTCATCTCAGGATCCCCAGGGTCACAGGAAGACTGGGGGTGCCTGAGTGTGGCAGTGGAGTGGGGAATCTGGCTGCAATCAGTGAGCCCAACAGTGGGTTCTTAGCTCAGGGTTGCCATAAAGCAAGAACCATGGCATGATCGGGCAATTGCTCTCCAAGCAGGGTCCAAGCAAGTGACAGAACTGCCACAAGACTCCCTCTTCCTTCCCTGGAAGGAATGTCGCAGGTGCATACTCTAGGAGTTTGCAGGGTTTGAAGACTCAAAATGGGGTTGTGTGCCTGAGACAGAAATGCTTGGTCACAGGCTGGGTGAGCACAGAGTGGGGATGGAGACCGGGAAGACAGGAGTGATTGATTGCTTTTCCCTGAGGGAACACTGAAGAATGGGGCCAAGCTTTCAGCTCTGGAGCCGGAGATTGGGAGGCCATCATTTTCATAATCATCCTCTAAAGCAGTGTGGGAAGCCTTCAGGGAACAAAGTCCACATAGAGCAATCCCGAGCAGCTTACTTCGACTGGCTCCCTGGCAAGGGCGTTGCAACTGCACTGGGGGCAAAGACACCTGAGGATCAGCACAGCATGCTCCTCCCTCAGAAGATCAGCAAGAATATCAGGCTAAGACCAAGTTTACCAATTGTAGAGAACTGCAAAACTCCAGCAATTGGGGAAAATACTATATAGAATTCATGGGTTTTCCCCCTATGATTCCTTAGTCTTTCAATTTTAAATTTTCCTCTCTTTCCCTTTTCAACCAATTTCTTATTTTATTAACTCTTTTTTAAATCTTTTTTTAAAATTTTCATTTTTACATTTACATCCTATCCTTTCATTGTATTTAATTTTATTTTTGTATATATATAAGTTCTTTCTTTACAATTTTGGGATGCAGTTTCTTCTAACAAAAAGGCCAAAATACACTCAGGATATAGTGTATTGCTCTGTTCTGTTCACCTATCTGTTTATATTCCTTTTTTTTTTTTTTTTTTTTTTTTTTTTCTTTCTGGTCTTGGATCTCTTCTGCTTTGTTTAGTGTATATTTCTCTGGGGCTGCTGTTGCCATTTTAGTATTTTGTTCTCTCATTCACCTATTCTTCTCTGGATAGAATGACAAGACAGAAAAATTCACCTCAAAAAAGAGATAAAAAAGAGGCAATACTGACTGTAAGGGATCTACTCAGTATGGACAGAAGTAAGATGTCAGAACTAGAGTTCAGAATAACGATTATAAAGATACTACTGGGGTTTGAAGAAAAAAAAAAAGCATATAAAGCACTAGAGAATCCCTTTCTGGAAAAATTAAAAAAAAAAAAAAAACCTAAAATCTAATCAAGTGGGAATATAAAAAGGCTATTAATGAGATGCAATAAAAATGGAGGCTCTAACTGCTAGGATAAATGAGGCAAAAGAGAGAATTACTGATATAGGAGGCAAAATGATGGAGAATAAAGAAGCTGAGAGAAAGAGAGATAAACAACCTCTGGATCATGAGGGGAGAATTCGAGAGATAAGTGATATCATAGAGCTAAACAATATTAGAATAATTGGGATCCTAGATGAAGAAAAAAGAGACAGAGAGAAGGTATAATGTAGAAAATTATAACAGAGAACTTCTGTAATCTGGGGAAGGAAACGGGCATCCAATTCCAGAAGGCAAAGAGAACACCCCTCAAAATCAATAAAAATAGTCCAACACCCCAACATATCATAGTGAAACTGGCAAATATCAGAGACAGAGAGAAAATCCTGACAGCAGCTTGAGACAAGAACTCCTTAATCTACAGGTAGGAAAAATAGACTGGCAGCAGACCTATCCACAGAGACATGGCAGGCCAGAAAGGACTGACATGATATATTCAGAGTGCTTAATGAGAAAAATATGCATCTTAGAATACTTTATCCAACAAGGCTGTCATTCAAAATAGGAGAGATGAAAAGCTTCCAGGACAAACAGAAACTCAAAGAATTTGTGATCACTAAACCAGCCCTGCAAGAAATATGAAAGGAGATCCTTTAAGCAAAAAGAGAGTCCAAAAGTAACACAGACCAGAAAGGAACAGAGACAATATACAAAAAACAGTGACTTTACAGGTAATACAATGGCACCGAATTCATATATTTAAATAGTTACTCTGAATGTAAATGGGCTAAATGTCTCAATCAAAAGACACCGGGTATCAGATTGGATAAAATAGCAAGACCCATTAATATGCTGTCTGCAAAAGGCTCATTTTAGATCCAAAGACACCTCCAGATTGAAAGTGGGGGGTGCACTAATCATGCTAATGGAGGTCAAAAGAAAGCTGGAGTGACAATCCTTACATCAGACAAAGTAGATTTTAAACCAAAGACTGTAGTAAAGGATGAGGAAGGACACTATTTCATATTAAATGGTCTATGCAACAAGATCTAACAATTAGAAATATTTATTCCCCTAACATGTGAGCAGCCAATTTTATAAATCAACTAATAATGAAATTAAAGTAACACATTGATAATACTTCAATAACAGTAGGGGACTTCAATGCCCACTCACTGCAATGGACAGATCATCTAAGCAGACAGTCATTAAGGAAACAAGGACTTTGAATGACATACTGGGCTAGATAAACTTTACAGGAATGTTCAGAGCACTCCATCCCAAAACAACAGAATACACATTCTTCTCGAGTGCACATGAAATATTCTACAGAATAGATCACATACTGGGTCACAAATCAGGTCTCAACCAGAATAAAAAGACTGGGATTATTCCCTGTGTACATTCAGACCACAATGCTTTGAAACTGGAATTTAGTCACAAGAAGGAATTTGGAATAAAAATTAAAGAGTATCCTACTAAAGAATGTGTCAACTAGGAAATTAAAGAAGAATTTTTAAAAATCATGGAAAAAATGAAAATGAAAACACAACTGTTCAAAACCTTTGGGATGCAGTAAAGGCAGTCCTAAAAGAGAGGTATATTGCAATACAAGCCTTTCTCAAGAAACATGAAAGGTCTCAAATACACAACCTAACCTTATACCTAAAGGAGCTAGAAAAAGAACAGCAAAAAAAGAACCTTACACCTAAAGGAGCTGGGAAAAAACAAAAAAACAAAAAACAAAATAAAACAGCAACTCTCCTCCTAAACCCAGCAGGAGAAGAGAATTAGTAAAGATTGAGCAGAAATCAATGAAATAGAAATGAAAAGAACAGTAGAACAAGTCAACAAGCTAGGAGTTTGTTCTTTGAAAGAATTACTAAGACTGATAAACATCTGGCCAAACTTATCAAAAAGAAAGGAGAAAGGATCCAAATAAATAAAATCATGAATGATAGAGAAGAGATCACAACCAACACTGATGAAATGCAAACAATTATAAGAACATATCATGAGCAACTATATGCTAACAAATTAGGCGATCTGGAAGAAATGGAGGCATTCCTAGAGATGTATAAACTACCAAACTATCAAAGCATCCACCTTTGCTTCAGGTAATGATCCCAAAGGCCTGGAATTGAGCCCCACATGGGGCTGTCTTGTCAGTGGGGAACCTGTTTCACCCTCTCCCTCAGCACCTCCCCCTGCATGTTCTCTTTCTCTGTCAAATGAATAAAATCTTTTAAAAAATAAATAAATAAACTACCAAAACTGAAACAAGAAGAAATAGAAAACCTGAAAAGACCCATAACCAGTAAGGAAATTGAAGTAGTAATCAAAAAATCTAAGAAACAAGAGTCCAGGGCTGGATGGCTTCCTAGGGGAATTCTACCAAACATTTAAAGAAGAACTAATACCTATTCTTCTGAAGATGTTTGAAAATGAAAAGGAAAGGAAAACTTTCAAACTCTTTCTATGAGGCCAGCATTACCTAGATCCCAAAACGAGACAAAAACCCCACCAAAAAGAATTACCAGCCAATATTCCTGATGAACATGGTTGACAAAATTCTCACCAAGATACTAGCCAATAGGATCCAATGGTACATTGCAAGGATTATTCACCACAACCAAGTGGGCTTTACTCCTGGGCTGTAAGAGTGGTTCAACATCCAAAAATCAATATGATACACTACATTATTAAAAGAAAGGACAAGAACCATATGATCCTCTCAATAGATGCAGAAAAAGAATTTGACAAAGTACAGCATCTTTTCTTGATTAAAACTCTTCACAGTGTAGGTATAGAGAGAACATACCACAATATCATAAAAGCCATCTAAAAAAGTCCATAGAAAATATTATTCTCAGTGGGGAAAAAATGAAAACTTTTCCCCTAAGGTCAGGAACATGGCAGGAATGTCCACTCTCACCACAACTGTTCAACATAGTACTAGAAGTCTTAACCTCAGCAATCAGACAACAACAACAACAACAACAAAAATAAAAGGCATCCAAATTGGTAAAGATGAAGTCAAACCTTCACTTTTAGTGGATGACATGATATTCTATGTGGAAAACCCAAAAGACTCCACCCCAAAATTGCCTAAACTCATATAGGAATTGAGAAAAGTGGCAGGGCTTAGATCAATGCACATAAATCAGTTGCATTTCTATACACTAACAATGAGACAGAAGAAAGAGAAATTAAAAAGTTGTTCCCATTTACGTTTGCACCCAAAACCATAAGATACCTAGAAATAAACCTAACCAAAGAGGCAAAGGATCTGTACTCAGAAAAATACACACACACTCATGAAAGAAACTGAAGATACACACAAATGGAAAAAATGTTCTATGCTCATGGATTGGAAGAACAATTACTGTTAAAATGTCTATGCTACCTAGAGCAATCTATGTATTCATTGCAATCCCTATGAAAATACTTTTTTCACAGAGCTGGAACAAACAATCCTAAAATTTGTATGGCACAAGGAAAGACTCCAGATAACCAAGGGAATGTTGAAAAAGAAACACCAAAGCTGGTGGTATCACAATCCTGGACTTCAAGCTCTATTACAAAGCTATAATCATCAAGACAGTATGGTACTGGCACAAAAGCAGACACATAGATCAATAGAACAGAACAGAGAACCCAGAAACAGGCCCTCGACTCCATTGTCAACTAATCTTCAACAAAGCAGGAAAGAATATACAACGGAAAAAATATAGTCTCTTCAATAAATGGTGTTGGGAAAATTGGACACCTACACACAGAAGAATGAAACTGGACCATTGCCTTACACCATACACAAAAAAATAACCATACACAAAAAATAGACCCAAAATGGATGAAATATTTAAATGTGAGACAGGAATACATCAAAATCCTAGAGTAGGGGGCGCCTGGGTGGCTCAGTGGGTTAAAGCTGCTGCCTTCGGCTCAGGTCATGATCCCAGTGTTCTGGGATCGAGCCCCACATTAGGCTCTCTGCTCAGCAGGGAGCCTGCTTCCTCCCTTCTCTCTCTGCCTGCCTCTCTGCCTACTTGTGATCTGTCTGTCAAATAAATAAATAAAATATTAAAAAAAAAATCCTAGCGTAGAACACAGGCAGCAACCTCTATGATCTTGGCTACAGCAACTTCTTGCTAGACAAGTTTCTAAAGGCAAAGAAAACAAGGACAAAAATGAACTTATTGGGACTTCATTAAGATAAAAAGCTTTTGCATAGCAAAGGAAACAGTCAACAAAACCAAAAAACTGACAGAATGATAGAAGGTATTTGCAAAAGTCTTATCAGATAAAGGGTTAGTATCCAAAATCTATAAAGAAATTATCAAACTCGGCAACCAAAGAACAAATAAGCCAACCAGGAAATAGACAGAAGACATGAACAGGCATTTCTCCAAAGAAAACATCCAAATAGCTAATAGACACATGAAAAATCCTCAACATCACTCAGCATCAGGGAAATAGAAATCAAAACCACAATGAGATAGCACCTCACACCAGTCAGAATGGCTAAAATTAACCACTCAAGAAATGACAGATGTTGGAAAGGATGCAAAGAAAGGGAAACCTTCTTACATTGTTGGTGAGAATGTAAGCTGGTGCAGCCACTCTGGAAAACAGTGTGCAGGTTCATCAAAAAGTTGGAGATAGAGCTACTCTACAACCCAGCAATTGCACTACTGGTTATCTACCCCAAAGATACAAGTGTGGTGATCCGAAGAGGCACCTCACCTAATGTTTATAGCAGCAATATCCACACTAGCCAAACTATGGAAAGAGCCTAGATGTCCATCGACAGATGAATGGGTAAAGAAGTTGTATTTCATGTGTGTGTGTGTGTGTGTATACATCTATACGTATATATACGTATAGATGTATACACACACACACAAATGTATATGTATGTATATATGTAATATACATGTATGTATTTATATTTGTATATACATAAATACATGTATATATTTATACGTGTATATATGTACATATATATGTTTGTATATATTTATACATATATACACATATATCTTTGTATATACATATACATATAAATATATACATATATATTTGTATATGTGTATATATTTGTGTATACACACACATACATACACACACACACACAAAATGCAATACTATTCAGCCAACACATATTGAAATCTTGGCATTTGCAATGACATGGATGGAACTAGAGGGTATTATGCTAAGTGAAATAAGTCTATCAGAGAAAGACAATTATCATATGATCTCACTCATATATGGAATTTAAAAAACAATACAGAGGATCACAGAGGAAGAGAGGGAAAAAATAGGATGAAATGAGAGAGGGAGACAAACTGTAAAAGACTCTTAATCCTAGGAAACGAGCTGAGTGTTGCTGGAGAGGAGGGGCTGGGGGATGGGGTAACTGGGTGATGGACATTAAGGAAGGCACAACTGATGAACCATTGACCTCTACCTCTGAAACCAATACTACATTATATATTAATTAATTGAATTTAAATAAAAAGAACAAAATAAAACTAATGAATCAAGGGAAAAATAAAGAAAATAGGGAATCAATATATATCCTAAGTCACCTTACATTTGGTATTCAGACATGTCCTTGGACAAAAATTTTAATGCTTGCTCCATTAATATGATGGTGAGTATTAATGACAGAGGAACAAACGTGCTGAAACAGGAAGTCTCTCAACCTATGTTGCCAATTATCTCAGGGTAAATTTTTTGCTGCCATGATGAAGTCTGTTTTCCTTTATGAACTATGTTTTTTATGGTTTTAGGATTAGAATTAGTAAGAATTTGGAGACAGCTCTAGGTTTGATGATGCTTAAATGAATAAATAACCATGGAAAAATAATTTTATCTCAGCAGTCCTCAGTTTGATGGCTATGAATTGAGAATATCTGTTCTGACTCAGGAGTTGTTATAATATATTTCAAAAGGCTTTGAGAAGTAAAAAAAACAAAAAAGTCTAAATAAATATAAATGATCAAGATTACAGTTTCTATCTCACTATTGAAATCTAAAAAAAAATCATAACAGGTGGATTAATGAAAATGTAAGTAACTTCAAAAAAAAAACACTTAATGGTATAAAAAAAGGGAAAACAATAAAGCTCTCTCATCTGTTCAGCAAGAAACTACTTTGACAAAAATGCATTGAGTTGAGTACTACTAAGTGCCAGGTACTTTACTTAGTGTTATATATCCAAAAATAAATAACATATGTTCCAAGCACTTATGCAACTCCTTGTCTAGTATGGAGAACAGCTGTGTAAATAAAACCTGTAAAACAATGCAATTAAATATAAAACAGAACTATCTTCTGGGGAAAAAATAGGAGGAATAAAAACCTTGATTTGAATAAGTCAGAGATTTCACAAAGGCAAGGATATTTAGGCTGTCCCTTCAAGAATCATTTAAAAAAAATCATAGGTAAAGAAGATGAGACTGAATCAGATGAAATGAGAACATGTACAAAAACATGGATATGTAGAAAAGAATGAGTATTCGAGGGCTAAAATTTATGGAAAGTAGAAGTGGATGTTCCATGTTTGGTTCAATTACTAGCAATATTATTTGAAATAGCTCCATCTGTGAAAGCTTGGTAAAGGCCTTTAGCAAACAGTTCATTTCTCTTGTTTTTCTTTGAAAAAGAAGTAATAATTATATAGGCCTGAGAGAAGGTAATTAAAGTGAAGAAATTAAAAATGAGAAAATATTAGGGTAGTAAGAGTCTTTCCCCTAGCAGCCAGCGGCCTGAAAACAAAGAAAGAAAATAGATTAGTTTTAATTACACTTTGGATTTTGTCCTTAATAGATATCCTTCCCAATTTGCACTGAATAAAACAACTGTTATATTTGCTTGCTACTGTGTGTGTGTGTGTGAGAGAGAGAGAGAGAAAGAGAGAGACATTGGGACAGAGGGTTAGAGCTCATACACAGGTAGATCAGTACTGCTTTACAGAGACTGCATGCATCTGATAAATGAATGCCTGAATCTCCATTTTCTTATCCAAATTTTTGAAGAACTATTGAATTTATATGGAAGAGGTATCTCATAAGAATGTTCTACATTAAAAAATCTTATTACTTTCTATGTTATAATAAATGTAACATGAAAGCAAGCTGATTGCTGTTTTTTTTTTTTAGTTATTAATTAGGATTCCTTTCTCCACTAAAATGTAAGAATCTTCAAATAATCTAATGTTTACCCCATCTCCATCCAGTTGTGAATATATTTATGCCTGTTCCATTTTAGACAAAGATTATTTGACCTTATGCTAACCCATTTATTATCAGGACTGTTCCAGGTCCCTTCTCACCACCCTTCTGTGTTCTTTCCTGATCCCTTCAAGATCCTCATTCAAGATTCTCCCCATGTCCACAGAACCATTATTGGAAATCATGGTTTCTTTCTTCTGGTTTCATGATCAAATGTACTTATGGAAGAATCCCTTACTCACTTTCCATCTTCTAAATAACAATACAGAAAATGAAATATTCTCCACATTTTCAAAATTTTCTATGATTTATTTTCTCATTTTACAGTTGATCCTTACACAGTTTGGGGATTTTCATAGAACAGATATGAGTGCTGCTCATTTTGCAAATGAAAAAGGAGTGATTCAGAGATGCTAGATCACCCCCTTTACCAAGATAAAAAGTGGAAGAGTTGAGATTAAACACATATTCCAAATGAAATGTGCTTCAAATCTTCCCCGCATCTGGAAGCAACTTAGGACATTTTAAAGTTGCTAAACTTTATTTCTTATTTTATGTTCAATTCTAATCGACCTGCATCTCTATTCAGTAATGTTAGCCTGCCCTTCCTAAAATTGATTTTCCTTTTACCTACTTATTTCTCTATTATTTCTATACCTTATGTTTAATCTCTCATTTTTACTATTGTCTGAGCAACAGTCATATTTATAATGAAAGTGTGGACAACAAGGAACACTCCTTCTAGAGTTACAAACAGTGGGTCATATTTTCTCAGAAAACAAAAATCAAAGGTAACAGCAGCAAGATAAAATCAGCATATGTGTTCCAAGAACTAATTTTAGAGTCCATTCCATTCTTACACTAATCAAAGAGACAGAAAACTGTTCTGCGGCAACTTTTGGAGACAGTTTTCACTGGACTGATGGATGACTCCACTAAAGAAAAAGAATTCTAGAAGCAAGTCCATTGGTAAACATTGCTAACCTAGGTAAGAAAGGAAAAAAAAATAATTAATTAATAATTAAATAAAATAAATAAAAACATAATAATTACTAAAATAGCACCTATGTGGCTGCTATTATTGAGATCATATTCTAAAAACCCTATTTACTTTTAGGAGTAAGTCCATAATTAGTTCAGTTATAGACTCACATTTAAGTCATATTCCTAGGCTCAATTAGTTGGTTTATTGTAAGATTTCATGATGCAAAAATCAGTATTTTGGATGAATTCTGTGCATTTCATGTTTACTGCTAACTTGAGATAATGACTTTTGATTTCCTTTTTTTTTGAAGGTACTGCTTCATAATTAATTAGTTAATTTTTAATTTGGGGGTACTGGTGATTTTCCATTTCTATTGTTTACTGATGGCATTAATTATTTTTTAGAAAGTCTGTCATGTTTTATAATTTAAGACATTATTTGAAAGACTTTGTCCAGATTTACTGAAATATAATTGACATATAACATTGTGTATATTTAAACTGTGTATCATGATGATATATCATGATGAATACTCTTCTCTATCACAAAACGATTATCACAATAGGGTTAGTTAACGCTTCCATCAAAACACTTCACATACTTAACAATTGTGTGTGTGTGTGTGTTAAGAATATTTAAGATCTACTCTGTTAGCATTTTTCAAGTATATAATAAATTACTGTTAACTACACTCATCATGTTGTACATTAGATCCTCTTATTCATTTTAAGAAAGTGGAAATCCATATCCTTTGACAAACATCTCCTTATTCCCTGAACCTCCTACCAGCCCCAGGTTACCCATTCTTCTCTGTTTACATGAGGTCAGCTATTCTTAGATTCCACATATAAGTGATGTGTTTGTCCTTTCTGTCTGACTTATTTCACTTAGCACATTGCACTCAAGATCTGTCCATATTGTTGCAAATGGCAGGATTTTTTTCTTTCTCTGGCTAAATAATATTCTGTTAGATATAATAGATATAGAAGCAACCTAAATGTCCATCTACAGATAGATAGAGATGTGTATATTTATCTATCACAAGTCATTTCCATATATCAGCTATTGTGAATGATGGTGCAGTGATGAACATGAAAACACAGGTATCTCTTTGAGATACTGATTTCATCTTTTCCAGATATATACCCAGAAGTTGGCTACTTGCATCATATGGTAGTTGTATTCCTAATTTTTTGAGGAATCTCCAAACTTTTTCCTCAGTGGTTATACCAATTTACAATCCCACCAATAATACACAACAGTTCACTTTACTCCACATCCTTGCCAATACTTATTTCTTATCTCTTTGATGATGTCATTCTAACATGTGTGAGGTGATACCTCATTATGGTTTTGATTTGCATTTCCCTGATCTTGATGTGGGTAATGTGGAATACCTTTTCATATACCTGTGGCCCATTTTTGTGTCTTCTTTGGAAAAATATCTACTCAGGTCCTCTCCCATATTTTATTGGTTTTTTTTTAAATTTTTTGCTACTAAATTATAGCAGTTCTTTATACATTTTGTACATTAACTCTGTATGGAGTAAATGGTTTGCAAATATATTTGCAACTCAAAAATATATATTTGCATATACAGTCAACTAATATTTAACCAAGGAGCCAAAAATACTCAATGGATAAAGCAAAGTGTCTTCAAGAAATGGTGTTGGGAGTTGTAGATAATCACATGCAGAAGAATGAAACTGGGCCCCAGTTTTTACTGCTCACAAAAATTAACCCAAAATGAATTAAAGACTTAAATGTAAGACCTGAAACCATAAACCTTCTAGGAAAAAACAGGAGGACATCTCCTCATAAAACTGAAAAGCTTAAAAAAAAAAAAAAAAAAAAAAAAAAAAACTGAAAAGCTTCTGCACAACAGAAGAAACAATCAAAAAAATTAAAAGGCAGACAAAGGAATGGGAGAAAATATTTCGAGGATTTTTTTAATGGATTTTATTTATTTATTTGAGAGAGAGAGTGAGATAGAGCACCAGTAGGGAGGGAGGGACAGAGCGAAAGGGAGAATCAGACTCCCCGCTGAGCATGGACCTGAGCCAAAGGCAAACAAGATGCGTAACCCACAGAGCCACCCAGGCGCCCCAAAGATTCTTACTTTAGGAATTCAAAACCAAATATCTATAAATATTGTGAATTCTTTCTGAAATGAGTAGATTTTCATTTTACAAATGTCAACACAAAATTATTGGATTATTCTATATTTATATTGTTATCCCAAACTCTAACTTATTTCCAGATACTTAGGTTGAATATCAGATGTAGAAATACATGATTCTATTTGGAATTAGACTTCTTCAGTTCAAATTTTAGCCCCTTAGTTATCTATTCAACTTCTCCAGGGCTCAGTTTCTACATCTTTTGTAAAATAGGGATACTCATATTGCCCACTTCATAAGGTGAGAATTAAATGATATTAATTAAAGTAAATTGCTCAAAACTGCCTAGTAGACAGCATGTAAGTAACAGATGTTAAGGATCAACTTCTATTATTAAAAATTATTTGTAGTTCAAAACAGATCTATATTTATATTTGTTTATATCGGAGTTGGCACGTTTTTTTTTCTTAAAGGAACAAAGTACATATTTTAGGCTTTGGGTATAAAATGGTCTCTCTCTGGCAACTACTTAATTCTGCTTATGGCAGGAAAGCATTCATACATAACACATAAATAAGTGTGCATGGACGTGTTTTAATAATACTTTGTAGGCACAAACAGGCAGCAATCAGCAGGCTGTAGACTGCCAGCCCTGGTTTCAATGCTGAGAAATAAATGCAATTTGACTCATGATTTCATAGAAATCACTCACTGCATCCTTAAAACTGTTAATTTTTAAGTGAACATTTAAGACTCCCAAGAAGGTATCTTTGCCCACAATTCTTCATACAGTTTATCTTTGTCTTAAGTTCCATGTCAATGTTCATAGTTGTCTCAGCAAAGGATAAAGGTCAACAGAAGGTAAAAATTAATTTTTGTTAAAAAATTAAACAATGTCATACAGCAGTTTTCCACTGTATATTCAGTGCATATTAAAAGCATTTATAACATCCTTTAGGATTACTAAACACATGAGAAATTAGCACAGAACAACAATAAAATGTAAATTACCCTATTTGAGTGGCTTACGTAATCCTCTCTTGGTGTGTAAATGGAATTTTTTTACTCAGGTCAAAAGAAAGTGAAATTATAAAATGAAAAAAAAATTGAAGGGAGGCAGGAAATTTATGTCTTCTCATGTAGGTAGATACCATGAAATTATACTGAAAAACTTGTTTAGATACAATAACTATATGCCCTTAACTGGGGCAGACGCCTCATAATTTACTGAAATAAAAAATCAACAAAATATCAAGTGGTGATTTGTCAAAACACTTAAAGATTTGTTTGTTTTTGTTTTTTTTTTTTCTTTTTTTACACTTGAGGATTTGTGATGGAAGGTCTGGAGGATCAACTTAACAGAGGATTTTGCTGACATGAAAACTGATGATTCTTAATATAAAAATATGAATGTTTCAAATAAGAATAGCAAGATTGCACCAGCTGCTTGAAGATATGAATAAATCTATTATGAGTTTATTTGATAAAGATTATGTATTCTATGTGTTTGAACCAGTGGACTTTAATTTTACTTTCATTTCTATTGCACAATTTTCTACTTCTTATGTCTAATCTATATTATGCAATCTAGTAGTAATATCTCCATACATACCAAATAAATCTTAACTACTTGACATTCATCCTGGCTGTGTACACATACAACCTCTCTCTCTCTCTCTCTCTCTCTCTCTCACACACACACACACACACACACACATAAAGGCATGGACTAAAGTGGCTTTATATCACAAAGAAATTATATCTCCAGGAATTATAGTATCACACAGAATAACCTGCCTAAAATAATTTCAATGGAGTGGCAAATGCTTCTTTTCCATAAGATGTAGTGTTTTTTCTTCTTTTTCAAGTTGTCTTTATGAACAAGGCCTTCTACTGTTACTATTCATGAAATCAACCAGGTACATAACCACAGAGCACAAAGAAAGTACAAAAGGCCCCTCAAAGTTCCTGAACAAGATACTTCCTCAAATTATTTTGAACATTAAACATTTATAGAAGAGCTGGAGATGTGTTCAATCTATTTATTATTCCTCCATACTATATGGTGAGAAATTTCAGTTCAAATAGCTTTGGGAATATTCACTCTTGGATGAGATGATATTATGCCTCTTACAAAGCCTTGAATATTATCCAAATTATTAACATATTACACATGGCTTATCAACATTATATGAAATTAAAGCTTTTGAGTGTACTACCTAATTTAGTTGAAATTTGATGATATAATTTAAATTCACTGGAAAGTACTTTGCAAAAAGTCATCATTATGTCTCACTTCTCTAGCATAGCTATTACACATGGTACAGACAACACATTCATAGAACATCATGATTTTTTATTAAAAATGGGGCATACAATTCCATCATCAATGCATATATTCAAACATTGCAAATACCCTTACATTAGTGAACTTCCCCTTCTCCCCTCTCCACACCATGCTTTAGTTTTAGTGTGGACCAAATATATATATATATATATATAATATATATATAATATATATATTATATATATTATATTAATGATATATATATATTATTATATTATATATATTATTATATATGTCTCATATATATGACATTCAAAGCACAGCTTATGGAGTCTGGTACAACCAGATTTTTTTTTAAAGATTTTATTTATTTAATTGAGAGGGAGAGAGAGAGCATTAGGGGGGGAGGTCAGAGAGAGAAACGGACCCCCTGCTGAGCAGGGAGCCCTATGTGGGACTCAAATCCTGGGACTCCAGGATCATGACCTGAGCTGAGGGCAGTCGCTCAACCAACTGAGCCACCCAGGCACCCTTTACAACTTGATTTTAATAACAAATATGTACTTTAATAGCTGTATGTCCTTGAAAAAGCAATTTTTTAAATAAATTTAAATAATTTTTAAATTTAAATTTAAATAAATTTTTAAATAAAATTTGAGTTTCTACATATGGTACAAAGCAGATAATGATGCCTACCAATATGATCTTTGTGAGGTTTAAGCTAGTTTTGCTAAATGTACTCTCTATAAGTAAATAGTCAATAAATGCTTGGGATTACTTTTTGTATTGACATCATCATGATTTACCACAAAAGCTCTATTCAGAATGGAGAATGAAGAATGGAGAAGCCTGTAGGAAGGATATTATTTTGAGGAGTTAGACCTGAAAGGATACAGAGCCACTATTATTAGCAGGTGCTTGAAGTTGGCCACAGACTATGAGAAGAAACCTAGTGAGAGGGATGACATACATTTTTTCCTATACATAGTAACAGTATGTAGTGGCTGTCTTGGTAAAATGAAAGTATCATTAAAGTATCACCCATGAGTCTAGTATCCCAGCATTTAAGTCCTAGATTATCAACTAGAATACCTGTTTGCCTAGATGGGCTACAACTGTCTTCTGCCTTTTTTTCTTGTTGTAGTGTTCTGGTTCAAGATGGGTTACTGTGGCTTTGGTTATAGAAGTTGCTTAAAGATAGGTTGGAAAAAAATAAAGATAGGTTGGAGATAAACTTTTTAAAAGAAAACTATTTTAAAGGGTTTAGATCTCAACTAAGTTAATGGGAATTCAGTGCAGTATTTTAAACTGATAAATGACCAGAAAGGGTACAACTTTAGAATGACTGCCTGGTAGAAATGTAGAAAAAGATAAACAGTGATGAAGGGACTGCATCAGCAATCTGAGTGAAAATTTTTGTTTGTATGGAATTAAAATAATAGTATAT
This sequence comes from Martes martes, assembly GCF_963455335.1. Taxonomy (NCBI): domain Eukaryota; kingdom Metazoa; phylum Chordata; class Mammalia; order Carnivora; family Mustelidae; genus Martes; species Martes martes. The sequence continues at coordinate 42,031,056 of NC_137901.1, read as the reverse complement.
ATTTAAAGATAAGAAACTAGATTTACCATGAGGTACTCTGTTGAGGGCTCGGGCTTCAGGCAGCAGGTTAAGTTGGAGAGGAGAGGTGGCTTCAGATGTGAGACCGATTAGGATAAGGCAAAACATCTGACTATAATAGAATGGGTAACAACAAATACAGAGCTCTAGCTAAAGACTAACTTGAATTTGTGTAGGAAATCAAGAGGGTACTTAGGCACAGTGGTTCAAGATAGGGATGAAGTTAGGGTCCTCTGTGGAATTTCAGGCACTAAAATAAGGCCATAAGGCCCAAGGTCATAAATCACATTTGTGGTTGCAGTAAGTTTGGTTCAGTTAATATGTTTTATGCTATTTAACAAAATTTATTGGGTGTGTAGTCGAGTTAGGCACAGGTGTATAATACAAGAAATGGTACAGGGGCACCTGGGTGGCTCAGTTGATTAAGCATCCAACTTGTGATTTCAGCTCAGGTCATGATCTCATGGTCCTGGGATTGAGCCCAGTGCTCAGTGGGGAGTGTCCTTGAGACTCCCTCTCTCCTCCTTCTCCCTCCCTTTCCCTGCTTGCACTCTCTCTCAAACAAATAAATTAACTAAAAAGAAAAGAAATGGTACAAATATTCCCAAATCTGGAGGCATGGTTAAGTCTTTGGAACATATGGTAATAGTTGAAGTCCTTGCAAGGTTCTCGTGACAGGGTAACTTTCCTAACTTCAATGTTATACTTGAATTAATTTTATTAAGAAAATATTAAAAATGAAAAAATATATTTCTATATATCAATATAAATAACTAAAATAGTTATTTTGAATAATACTCATATCAAACCAACTTTTTTTAATGCATAAGATCCTTTTCCTCAACCTTTTTCAGAATTAAGTAGTACTCAAGAATCTAATTCCATTTTTGATGCTTAACCACTAACAGCTTTCAAACCTCATCTCCTGCTTATCCTCTTCTCCCACAATCTAATTAAGTGGATAAGAAAGCCTGTGTGCACAACTTCCTAGAACTTCTGCAGAAGGAAATTCAAACCATTAAAACTCTGGCCCCGGACTGAAGAGTAAAATGAAACTAGACATAGATGTCACACTGTGTACAAAATGAGCCATAAGCCTAAATGTAAAACGTAAAATTATAAAGCAACTACAAGAAAATACAGGAGAAAAATCTAGTTGAAGTTGAAATGAAGTGGAAGCAGTTTTGGATACAACATCAAAAGCATAACTCATGAAAAAAAAATAGATGGGAGACTTTATTAAAATTAAAAATAATTTCTCTGCAAAATGCACTGTTACTATAATGAGAGAAAAGCCACAGGTCGGAATAGATCTTTGCAGAAAACATATCTAATATAAGACTTGTATCAGAAACATACAAAGACCTCTTAAAATCAATCATAAAAGTAACAAACCCAGCTAAGAACAGGGGAAAAAATCTTATAGACATTTCATCTAAGAAGATATATAGATAGAAAATAGGCACATGAAAAGAGGCTCAACATTCTCTGCCATTCTAGAATTGTTTTTTTTTTCTTAAATGAGATAAATTATAATCCTATTAGAATGGCTTAAGCCCCCCCCAAAAGTTGCTCTTACTAGCTGACGGAGACAATGTGGATCAAGAACTCTTATTTGCTGTTGGTGGGAACATCAAATCATATAGCCACCTTGGAAGACAGTTTGGCAGTTTGTTTCAAAGCAAAGATAGTCTTACAACATGACCAAGAAAACATGCTCCTAAGTATTTTTCCAAAGGATCTGAAAACTTATTTTCCCAAATAAACAGTAGATGAATATTTATAACACCTTATTCATAATAACCCAAAAGTGGAAGCCTTCAAGTAGGTGAAAGGATAAACAGATTGTGGTACATCTCTAAAATAGAATACTATTAAGTGATAAAAAGAAGAGTGTTACTAAGCCATGTAAAAACATAAATGAATCTTAGCTGCAAACTAAGTGAAAGAAGCCAATCTGAAAAAGTTTCATACTACTGTGAGATACCATTTATATAAAATTCCTGAAAAAGCAAAACTATAACACCAATAAACAAGTCAGTGGTTGCCTGTGTTTCAGGATGGGAGAAGGTTAATTATAATGGTGGACACATACCACTATGTGTTTGTCAAAATTCATACAGTTTGATAATATAAGTGTGTGTTAATTTAAATGAAAGATTTAGGGATTAAAGGATCCCAGGATATAATGCAAAATGTGACAGAATAATCTAAGTCTATTATAAATGTATGAAACAAACTTATTGAAGTGAATGGATGGAAAAGGAACTGACATGAGGGTATACATACAGATCAGTGGAATATAATTTAGAATCAGAAATAAGCCCTATATTTATGGTTAATTTATTTTCAACAAGTGCTCAAAAATAACTCAATGAGGAAAAATAGTATCTTCAAGTAATGGTTCTGGGAAAATTGGATTTGAACTTGAAAAATAATCACATCATAAACAAAAATTAATAGGAATATGTTGAAAAGCTAACATAAATTATGTTAAGGAAAATACAGGACTAAATCTTCATGACTGGTATTAAACAAAACTTTCTTAGATATTATAACAAAAATATAAGCAACAAGAGAAAAAAGATAAGTTTGAATTCAACAAAGACCATTATTGTACCTAAAAGAAAATCATCAGGAAGTGAAAGCACAACACACAAAGAGAAAATATTTGTAAATCATGTATCAGATAAGTAGTTGTATTTAGAATAAATAAAAACCATTAAAAATCAAAAATAAAAAGGCCAATGAACAAACAACCTGATAGATATTTCTCCAGAGAAGATGCATGAGTGGCTGAAAACATTTCTTTATGTCAATCTCATTAGTCATGAAGGAAATACAATTCAACATAATTCAACACAACAAATGAGATACCCAATAGGATGGGTATAATCAAAATGGCAGATGATAACAAATGTTGACAAGGGGGTACAGTAACTAGAATGCTAGTACATTTCTGGTAGGAATGTAAAATGGTGTAGCAAATTTGGAAATAATCTGGTAGTTCTTCAAAAGGTTAAATGTGGATTGCCTATGATTCAGTGAATATATTCCTTTGTATGTATCTAGGAGTAATTAAAATATTTTTCCACAGAAAATATGAGTAAAAATATTCATATCAGCATCAGCCATAATAGCCAAAAAAGTAATAACAGCCTAAAAATCCACAAACTGATGAATAGATACATAAATGCAGTATTAGTAGACTATTATTAAGCAATAAAAAGGAATAAAGTACTTATATTCGCTACACTCTCGGTGAACTCTGAAAAGAACCCACAAAGTAAAAGAAGCCAGTTAACCAAATAAAATACACTTTATTGTTCCATTTATATGAAATGTCCAGAACTGACAAATGTATAGAGAAAGAAAATAGATTCATGATTTTCTATAACTGGGTTAGGGAGGATTAGTCAGAAATGGAGAGTGACTGCTAGTGGTCCCAGAGCTTTTCTCTGGAGTGTTGGAATTGTTCTAAAATTTGACTAGTGATCATTGTACAGGTCTGTGAATATACTAAAATATCCACTAACCTGTATGCTTTAACTGTGTGAATTGTATAGTATGTGAATTATATCTCAAAAAACTGGTAAAAATAATCTATAATAACCTATATACTACTGTATTGCTCTTAGTGTGGATACTAACATCTGAACAAACTAGATTTTCATGATTTAGACAATTCTCCCTTTTTCTTTAGAAAGCATTACTTTATTACAGTGATGTTAGTCTGTTGAAGTATTCTTTATAATTATTTTTCCCAATAAAATATTTTCCCCTGAGGCCCATATTTATTGATGAGCTACAAAGGTAATGACAACTAAAACTTCATCTAGAAAAAAATTAAGGAGGAAACACAGTTTGAATAACCATCTCTCTCCATGAATTTATGTTCGAAAGTACAAAAACATCAGCTCTAAGGACAGAAACTGGTTCTGAAGCTCCATAGAAGGAAAGGGAATACATTATGAAACATACCTGACTAAAACAGAACAACAATGCTGGCTCTGTTATGCCTAGCTCGATTTCAATGATAATAATAGTGATAATTAATTACATGTGCAGTGTTCAGTGCTTTCCTTCCTGACAAGAGAGCAGCAACACTGTACTACCTTACAGAGAGTAATAAAGGCCAAGAGAGCTCCTCCTTGAGCGGACCACCTCTCCAATGTGTCAACATGCAGTCTGTGCTCCTTGTAATAAACACAACCAGAACAGGTCAGGGCTTCAGCAAGAACAAATGTACACATAAACTACAGAATACATTCAAATACATTTTTAAAAATAGACACAATCTCATATTCCTGATAATTATCCCTTTTCTAAGGAGGTTGTGTTGTGTTATTTATATATGTATTTTCACCTTCAATTCTGAGTGATTTTATAAACTAGGAATGGCATTGTTGCATATCTCAGGCTACTGAAAGATCAGCATGTTTAATAGATGAAATAAAACTGAAATAATTTTATACTAGAATACTTGGAATTAAATTCCTTAGACCTGTACCATTTTGAATAGCAAAATGATTATAGTATGACTTAAAACATAGTAAGAAATGAAATTTGCAAATTGTAGCTTAGAAGGTTTTAATAGTTATTATTATTATCAAAGGCTTTTTTCTTTCTGTTACTGGCATAATGTAGTTCTAAATGTGAGTGCAATAGGTTAAAGCCAATAATTCTGGTTTTGTATCCTTGTTCTGTCATTTACCTTTTTAACCTAGGATATAGTATTTGGATATCATTTGGATATCATTTTGTAATATCTAATTTATAAGGTTATCCTGAGGATCAAGAAAAACATTACAAGTTTGAAAGACTGTGATTTTCCATAAACTAGAAAATACTATTTTGATTGGCATGTAAAACCAAGGTTGGGAAGCAAGATATTAATGACAAATTGACTAAATTAGAAGTAAGTATTCTTTAAAGATTATATTGATAAGAACATTACTGTAGCCCTGTTAGATGCTAATTATGACATTCACTTTAGAATTTGGCAAGGGCCAGTATGCTAATAAGTAAATATCAAGTTGTTTATTTTTGGCACCTGTGTTTTTCTCTTATTACTTTCTATTCCTGAGACAGTGCAACTGAAGGAAATCATTCAAGGATGTCAGCTGTACTCTTACGGCTCACCTAAGCCAGATGTTATTCTGGCCCATCTGTTCACACGTTCTCTGACACAATATGAAAAACAACTGGGGACTGTGAGGTGACACAGTAATTAACCTTGTAAATGACATCAGTATCACAAATGAAACCAATACTTGGTTTTGTGACTTTTGTCAATTAGCAGCAATTAATCTTGTTGCTTTGCATAATCTCCCTTTAATATTTTATAATTTGTTTAATGGTGGATGCAGTAAAATCACTGTACTTTGCCCCCCTTTTGTTGATATTTAGATTTTTCTTTGTGTTATAACGAGCTTTGCAAATACCATTCTTTAAGTTTGGAACAATTATTTTTACTCCTATATGAATTGTTGATTTGCTTAAAAAGATATTATGGCCACTCAGTATCCATTAAATAATAGTTAAAAATAATTAGCTTTTTGATAGCAATACATTGAGTCTTTCATAAAAACCTAATGAAAAAAACTCTTTGGAAAGAGCCTGGAACAATACTTAAGGGAAGAGATTTTAAGTTAACAAAGTGAAAAAAATTATAACTAAATGAAGACCCAAACTGATAGATTTAAGAACAGATTAAACACAGAAGAAGAGAAAATTAATGAATAAGAATTAGTAGATTTGAATATGAATTAGAGAAATTGTGTATGTTTGAAAATTCATAAATTAAAAACAGATAAAAGATGAAAAGAAGCATTTCAATTAAATCACAACAATAAGGAAAAAAGGAAAAACAAAATATTAAAAAAATATTGGGGAATTTTCTGATCAGGAGATCCATTTTAAGAGAGATGTTGTAAGTTGTTCTTCACACTGAATAAGATCTATCTCAGATACAGAAAGCAAAGAATTTTCTTTTAAAAATTAAGAAATGCATGTAAAATGTGTAAACATCAAAATGAATATAAGGCAATATTGATGGTTTTAAGGATAAAAGTATTCATTGTTCAAAGTAAAAATAAAGACAATATAGTATATAGTAAAATGTAGAATAACAAGAGAACAGGATATGAGAGGAAGAAATGTAAAATACTATTAGAAGACAATTACACTGTTCACAACAATATATGGTTTGCACGTATAATGATATAACCCAAGATGAACATTTTAATTCCTAGAACAACCACTAACAATGAAGAAAAAAAAAGGAATAGCCAAAAGGGGAAAGGCTGGAGATAAAATGGATTACAAACACTATAAAATTGACAAAAATGAAATTAGGGAAAAATGTATAGAGGCACAAAATAGTTAATATCAAATGACAACTTTAAACCCAAACACATCAATAAATATAATAAAAATAAATTGAATGAAAACTCCACTTAAAAGCTAGATAATCACAGTTGTATAGAAAAACAAGCCTGTATTTATGCTCTTTATCAGAAATAAACCTTAAATAACAGTGTGAAAATAAGTATATAAAAAAGGATGTAGCTGCAAGAACGAAATACAAAATAGAGTGGTTAGATCAATATTAGAAACAGTAGATTTCATCACAAAGAATTTTGAAGAGATAAAGGGAAATATTTTGTAATTGTAAATATTTTAAAAAATATATAATAATACTATATGTATGAGCACCTAAAAACAGTATTTAAATATACAAATTAAAAACTGACTGAACTAAAGAGAATAGGTAAACCCACAATAAAAATAGATTTTAATATTTCTCTTTCAACAATTGATAAACAAGTGAATAAAAGCATCAGGAAAAAATTTCAAGTATTTGACTATAACTATCAAACAACTTTCTATTGGTAATTACACTTTTTAGAATATTTTACCCAGTAATTACAGAAACAAATTATTTTCAAGTACACATGGAACCTTCCCCAAAACAGAGAAGATGCTGAACCATATGATTAGTAGCACTAAACATCAAATAATTAAATTCTTACAAAGCACATGCTCTGAACACAATGGTATTAAATTAGAAAACAATAAAAGTAAGAATCCGGAAAATTATAAGTATTTTGAAATTAAACAAGACAAATTTAAATAAACCACAGCTGAAAGAAAAAAATATTAAAGGGATTATAAAATATTTTAAGGTAAAGTATAATTAAAATACTAAAATGTATAATGTAACAAAAATTGTGGTTAGATGTAATTTTAGCTTTTAATGCATATTAGAAAACAAGATCTAGATAAATAATCTAAAATTTCAATTCAGGAATCTAAAAAATAAAGTACAAACTAAACCCAAGAAGAAAAGATTTAATAATGATTAGCTTAGAAATCAATGAATGAAGACAGAAAGCAATAGATAAAATCAATTAAATCAAAAGTTGATTGAAAATTTATAATCCCTTACCTACACTGACTTAAGATAGAAAAAACAGAACAACAATCGGACAACCTATTGATACTGACAATGATGGTAAAATTCATAAAAAATGTTGATTGAAAGAAGTCAGATATAAAAGAATATTATGGTACCAACTATATATATTTTTAAAAAGTAAAACTATTATTTTAAGAATATATACTCGGGGAATTAATTTATAAAGAAATTCAAGTGAGAATAGTTGTTATCGTTGTGGGAAGAAATAAATAGTGACTAAGGTTGGAATAAGGTTCTCATTGAGGGAATTGATAATGTTCCATTATTCCTTTGGGTTATGGTCACATAGATAGTTACTTTTTGAGCCATACTTTTAAAAAATATTTCTTATCTATATGTACAGATTTCACAATAATAAAACAATGATTTTAAAAGAAAGTCAATAGTTCTTATTGAACAAATACAAGTGGTCTTCCAAAATAAATATTTCTAGATAGACTCTACATTTGGAAAACTAATAACTGCTGTGTACATATTGAGTCCAAATCATTAATCTTTTCTTATATAGCCACATTTAAAATAACACCTTCAGTTAGAATGCGAACAAACATAAGATATTTGATCAAAGTTAAGATGTGTGTTTTTGTGCATGTATTGGGAACCCAGTCTTGGTTCAATATTCTTTTCTAAACTAATGACTGTAAATAATTTGACCATTTAGAGAACAATTTAATGAATGGATTGGAACCTATTATTAGTATTAATTGGTATTAACTGTAGTGGGGCCTTCATGTATGGATGTTGGTATGTGTATATGAGTAAAGTATTTGTCAAAAACCCAACAAAGTCTAGAGAGCCAAAGACTGCTTTTTATTGAAAGTGCAGAGTTACAGTAGGATAATTTAAAATAAATGAATCAAAAAAGTAACCATTTACATTAAGGATAAATATGACCAATATTGCTGGAAATGCCTGAACCTTAGCTGAGTACATAACTATCAGATGATAGAAAGCAAGCCAAATTGAGCAAATAAATCTACTGAATCATATACATCCTAGTGTTTAACAGCTTTCACATATTAAGTGTCAGGCACCATTCTTAGTGTTGTATGTTCACTATTTCCTGAACTTAAAATTTCCTGAGAGAATTTGTAATCTTCCTTAATTTTTTTTTAAGATTTTATTTATTTATTTGACAGAGAGAGAGATCACAAGTAGGCAGAGAGGGAGGCAGAGGGAGAAGGGGAAGCAGGCTCCCCACTGAGCAGAGAGCCCGATGTGGGACTCAATCCCAGGACCCGGAGCTGAAGGATGAGGCTTAACCCACTGAGCCACCCAGACACCCCGTGTAATCTTCCTTTGATACAAGTTAACAAAGACTCATAGGGGAAAGGCATTTCACTGTCTATCCCATCTTTCTTTATTATTACTTTCCACAGTAATTTGTGTGTGTGTGTGTGTGTGTGTGTGTGTGTGTGTATGCGCCACTTTCACCCTTTTGATTGATGGATATTTTGTACTGTAAAATGCAAATCCATGGCAATCTCCAAGGCCGCAAACATGCACTCATTTTCTTCTTCCATAACTATCTTGAATAAGGAAAAGCATTTACATTTCTCCCCTTCTTGAGTATCCAGTGGAACAATTTATACCTGCACATCTATACTAGAACAGTCTGAGGTTATTATTATTTTTTTCTAATGGTGACTTGATAGCACTTCACCTGTATACTTAAAACCAACAGAGATTTGTGGGGCTCTGTTTTCATTCTAGCACCTTCTACTTTAAGGACTAAATTGCCATTTGGGTAAATCACTCTTAATCTTCAACAAGACAATAGAAAAGAGTATCTGTTCAAAATGCTCACAGCCTCCCTGTGGTTTATAAAGATGCTCTGCAGAATTTAACACCTGCAATGGAGAAAAATGTAAGTTAATTCACAGTGAGCCTCTTTCTTGTGAAAGAAGAACTTCAACAGGAATAGTCTGTTGTTTTCTTCTTTAAAAAAAAAAAAAACATTTTGATAAAATTTAGGAAATATACATCCAGCTATACAACATGGAGTTTGCCACAAGTCTTATGTTACAGTCATCTGAAAAACTCAATGACAATGACAGAGAATTCTCTATTCACTTCCTTATTCCTTCATCTTAGTAAAGACTGAGTCTTTCTTAAGGGTATTGCAAGGGTAGCTTATTTAAACTGGATTATACATTTACTTAGAATGGAATATAACTTATCAAGTCTCCAATGATGGGATGGCCTTCTTAGGCTCTGTCTCTCCTAAAAGTAGCTCTTAGCTATCTTTCATAGCTCTTAGCTGGGAGGGAGGCAATCTTGGAAAGGTTTTATACATTGCTCTCTTAGTCATGGTCATTTGCATCAAAAGAAAGGAAATTGGACCCAAAGGAACCCAACCATGAGCTCCAGTAAACAATTGAAGAACAGGGTTATATGAGAGATTTGCCCCGCAATTCTGATTCCTATCTTGGTGAATTTGAATAAGAGATGAACTACATACCATCAAAAAGAGAAACAAAGGCACTCAGAAACAAGGGAGGATGGGACTGACAGATGAATCACATTAATGGTCACATGCTCCAGTTGGAAGAAAAAGATAAAAGCACCTACTCTACTACTCTACTACTGAAATTTTGCTTAAATCATCAATTACTGTTAAGCTACCAGAGCATTTGGTTTGTCCTAAAGATATACTAAAACTTCATGAATTCTCTTCCCATAAGTGGATTATGCACAGTGAGATGAAGAAAATACCAAAGGCAAAATTATGAAGAATTTGTAACTAGAGAGTTGAGGATTGCACAATTTTTTTTTTAAAGATTTTATTTATTTATTTGACAGACAAATCACAAGTAGGCAGAGAGGCAGGCAGAGAGAGAGAGGAAGAAGCATGCTTCCTGCTGAGCAGAGAGCCCAATGTGGGGCTTGATCCCAGGACCTGGGATCATACAACTTTTGATTTGATAGCCAAGGAAGCCTCTTTGAAGAGGTGATTTTTAAGGTTTCATTGATGGATGGGAAACACTGAGATACATGCTAGGGGAAGGAAGGAAGTATTAAGGCTCTAGGATTTGAAAGGGCTTGGGATATGCAAGGGACAATAAAAGAGAGCAGTATGTCTGGAGAGTGGTGATCAAAGGAGACAGTAGTATCAAAGGTTGAAACGGTGAGCAGAGTTAGATAATACTGATCTCAGAAATCCATGCTAATAGGTTTCTATTTTATCTTAAGAACAATGAGAAACCACTGAAAGATTTTAAGGGGGAAAAATGTGGCAAAAACATGTCTAGTTACTAGTTATATGCTTAAAGACTTTTTTCATATTTATATAGCTTCATTTCTATACATAAATTGACTATTTATAAACAAAACATACATAAAATAATAGTATGGCTCTGGCACTGTATTCTAATTTATTAGGGTATTAGTAAAACTTTTTGTCAGAAGAAGCTAGGAAATAGCTCTGTTTTGGTTCTGAGAAAACCGTCCATTGCAAAAAAGAAAACCCAGTTCTTAACTTCATTGATCTGTGCCCTATCCAAGTGTTGCCATGGACCACAGTATTTCCTTGGTCTTTTTTTAGGATTCTACTTGTAACAAATGTCATTGTATCTGTACATTTTCAAATTTCAGTTTTTAAGTTTTTATCATTGTATTTCTAATGCTCTAACTATTTATATTTTCATTTAACTTTTTGTAAAATTGTGAAATTGTGAAAATCTAGATACGTGATTATGGTCTAATTCAACAGCTCAGTTCTTCTAACCTCTGCCAAATTCTGATGTTAGAAGCTTTAGAACTAAAATACATTCAGAAATATACCATGAAAAAATAAATAAAAAGAAATATACCATGAACTTCAGTCAAAATCTCCAGGAATTTTTTTAGGAATATGGAAAAAAAGCATTTTTAAATGTTATCTAGACAAACAAATAAAGCAAAACTTGCAAAAATTAGCAAGAAGGTAATATTATTCTAATGGAATTGAAAGAATATATGCCCACAATAATGAAAATATAGTTGAATATCTGTCAGATTCATAGAAGGAGAGAAATATTCTATTGGCACACACAGCAAAAGAATTCACAGAAAAAAAATAAAACAAAATTTAACATTCATCCAACAAATACTTATCAACAATTAAATGTTGTTCTGAATGCCTGGGATGCATCAATAAATAAACCAAACAATGATCATTGCTCTTATGGAAACTACATTATGGTACAGACGAAAAGAAGCAGTTAAATATTGTTTTCTCTTTTATTGACACCTTCTGGCTGAAACCTTCTCTGTTCCAGATGCTGTAAATTGATCTGGGAGGACTAGGGAAGGAAGTTCTGGGTCAACATCCAGCTCTATGTGCTTTTATCTCCCCGGGCCAGCAGCCTCTCACCCCTTGGAGCTTTCTCTGCCCTTCTGACCCTACCTCACCCTTTTTTTATTGCCCAATTTACTACTTATTTGAGGGTCCCTGTACCACACTTAGGCTCTTGGCTCTCCTTTCCCTGGGTCCCTGTGTTCCTTGCCTCTGTTCCACCCTGGAAAATAAGCTCTATCTCAGCAACACTTTATAACAAAATCAGTACAAATAAAAACCCCTCAGTGAAAAAATACATATATATTATATATATTTACATAATTATATGAATTATATTGTATTTTTGATGATGATAAGTGCTATAAAGAAAAAGAAAGAATGGTAAGAGTGTCAGATGTATCAAAGTACAGACTAGTAACGATAGTTAGACTTCATTGAAAAAAGAGCTTTGAGTTAGGAATTGACAAAATGTATACTAAACACAAGATGTGTAAAATCAAAAGACAGCTGGGACTCTAGAAAAAATTATCACAAATAAAAAAATATTTGGTTAATACCATAATATAGAATTTAAGTAGACAAGACTTTTTGTAATATTTCATAATGTGTATTAAAATGATGTTTTAACCTTAAAGCCTGACAAAATGGACATTCAATACTGTGACATATTTTCTTATTGAATTTAAGGTAATGCACATCACCACACCTTTTCTGGAAAACAAGTAGCCAGTAAATGCCAACATATATTTAAAATGTCAACACTCTTTTACCAGTAATTTCTCTAATAGGAGTTTATCCTAGAAAGTAAAGAGAGAGGTTGTCGAAGATTTATGTATATAGAGTTTCTGCTGCAGTGTTAAGGTAATAAAAGGGGAAACCTGAAAAAAAATATGAATATCTAAAAGCAAATGAATAATAAAATACCTCTTGGGACATCCTTTTATTCTGGTCTTCTCTGCAATTAATCATAACTATATGGATTCAATACCACCACCACTTTTTGCCAGTGCCAGCATTTCTCCCAGATTTTCTCTTTGGCTGTATTATGAAACAAACCCTCTGACCAGTACATTCTCAACAGGGAGTAAGATGTTTACAAAATTAAATCCAACATACATCCTTGCCTAAAATACTGTAAGGGCTTTGTGTTGTTTTAAAATAAAGAACAAATCATTAATATATCCAATAGTATCCTTAATATAGACTATAATTCCCTGAAGGACTGGGCCCTGACCTAGTACTCAAACTTCATTCACACCAGGTTTCCTCCTCCTATTCTGCGTTTTGGTCAACCCTACTCTATTTCAGCTTCTTTAAAGTACCATGCATACCCTTGTAACATAGTCTTTGTATATGCTGCTCATTCTGGCATACAGCAGGCACTCAAATGCTTGATGGTTGAAAAATGAGCAAACTGATGAATGAGTGATTAAAAGAATGAATAAAAAAATAGTGCAGTTTATAGTGAAAAAAAAAATACAGAGAATATACTCCCACATTGTAAACCATAGTCTCTGGGATAATATAACTGGTTGCTTTAAAGAGTATATTTAAAATGAAAAGTAAATATTGTGGGAAATTATAATGAAATTGTGAAACAATATGATACTCAATAGACACCATTTATCAGGTATTTTTTGAACAAAAAAATAGGATTGAGGTATGAGACAAGGATTGCTTATATAGATGTTAGAGTCCTCTGCTCAGATGATATTAAACTGTCAGCAGTTTAACTCTAGATGTCTTTTTTATGTACTGAGTATGTTGAAAGCATTTTATTTGGTGAGAAAATAAAGCCGAATAAGGTATATTTCCTAACATATTTTAGTCTTAATAAGGAGGTTATATCATAAAAAAGAATATTGGAATACAGAAAATGAATGCAGCACATGAACATGGAAATAAGGTTTCTGAAAGTAGAAACTGTTATAAAAATAGGACCAGAAATATGTATTTACTTTCCCAATTTAGGTACATTGAATTTACAGAAATCCTGCTGAATATAAGTAGTTACTTATAATTACTTATCTCATATATATATACATATATATATATATAATGTATATATAGGTTGTGGATATAAAGCTAGCTCTTGTTTTGAAAAGTCAACATGAAGTGATGGTGATTTGATTGTAGAATTGTTTTCTTCATGTCTAGTCTTTGGGGGAATTTATTAAGTGTAGATGACAAGAGTAAAATGAGAGCTAAGAAGTACCAAAGATATTCTCTGTGCTTGATGTCAGAAAACTCACTGATCTTTCTCCCCCAAATGAATATGTTGACACATTTCAGCAGAGGTGCTCGAAGCCCAAGACTACAAATGATGAGGAAGGTGAAAGTTCTTTTCTTTAAGATTGATCTTTCCTTTAAGGCACAATCAATCTATCACATAGTTGACACCATTTTTGTATTTTCGTGTCATTATCTGAAGCAATGATCTTATGAAAAACACATGGATCACTAGCCTAGTCAGGGAATGTGAACAGATTCACCGAAACTAGCTGAGTGACCTTGCACAGACCACTTAGCCTCTCTGTGCCTCAGTTAGTCAGCTGTGAAAAGATGTTTCTATAAATGTCTTTGCAATTCATTCCTGCTCTACAAATCAATCTGGAATAGTGCTTTTTTTATTTTTTTAAGCAACATATAAAATGATTGAGTATGAAAATATTATCCTAAAAATTAATAAAACCAAGTAGATATTCTGCATAAGAAACTGGTTTCTCAAAAAGCTAAGAAAAAGGATAACAAAACCTAAGAGAAGAGTAAGAGCTATTATTGTTAAAATAGTAAAAACAAAACAAAACAAAACAAAAACAACAACAACAACTGAAGAAATATATATTCACTCACAAATAAAACCTAGAATTGTTCCCATTTAATACCATTTGTAAATCCCAAACTTTGAGCAAGTTAAACTTCCCTTCAACACATTAACACTGTAGAAAAGAAATTAAACATTTAAAAAGGACCTGGATGAAAGCTTCCTTAGTCTAAGTCATTTATTTGTTTAAATATTTTATTTATTTATTTTAGAGAGAGAGGCAGAGGGGGAGGGAAAGGGAGAGAAACCCAAGTAGATTTTTTGCTGATCACAATCCTGAGACCATGACCTGAGCCAAAACAGAGTCTAATGCTTAACTGACTGAGTCATCCAGGTGTCCCTAGACTAAGTCATTTAAATAATTCTTTACAATATTCATATTTAAAAAGTTATTTCTTTACAGTTTATAAAGTATATCTACATATATTGCTATTCTTCCACATATCTCTGTTTTACAGAAGATGAAACTGAGACTCATAGAAGTCAAATGAAAATCAAATGTCTTGTCTACTATTACTAGCTTATAAGTGGAAAAAAAGTGGAAAAAAAGAAATTGAGTTCATATTTTTTAATCACAAATCTAAATTTTCTCTCAATTAAAGATTTTTAGAGTTTGTATTTCCTAGAAGAAGGAAGGAAGTTTTGTTATTTCATTAATGTAGTCAAGGATGCTTGTTTTGAAACACACACATCTCACTGATGTAATAAGTCAAATAAAGAACTGTTAGCAACCACAGAAAGCTATCATAAATTAATCCCATGGCCCATTAAGAGGAGCAGGGCAGACACTTAATTATAGGCAGTGACCTCAGCATTTGCTTTACCACAAATGCACAAACCGGTATCCTGTGAGCCTCTGCCCTTCTTCCCACAAAATATAGCCAGTACTACTACATGATACTTGGCCAGATTATAACATAATGTAATGTGCAACTCTGTATGATTTTATCAGCTGTATCTGGAAACAAGATTCAGTGGACGTGGTTGGTAGGCCTTCTACATAAGTGAATGAAGAGAGAGAAATCATAAACAGTGCTGTGTGGCCTTCACAAAACTAGGCCTCCTGTGCCATGTAGGCCAGCCTCCACCTTGATGAAGTCAAGAATGTTTAGTTTTGTAAGATACTGACAAAATGTATGATCTCACCTAACATGACTGTTAAAGTAGCTCTCTCTATATTTCAATCTAGTCAACACAAGAAAAGGTGAAATTTCCAGAATTGCCACTGGTCTCTGAACAGTTTATATACAGTTCTGAGAACAGTGACAGTGACAATTTAATCGACCTGGTTATTAGGTATGATTACGAGGGGACATTGCACCAGTAACTTGCTAAACAATCATATGCAATCCCTGTATTCTGCATTTTAGGTGCCTCCGCATACTGTGTGGTCAAAGGGGATTTGGTAACCAACTAGACTTTTCAAGTGTGACACATTAAGAGGAAACTGTGATACATTAAATATAAGACTACCTCAAAAATTATTATACTATATATACTTCAGTATAAAATACTATTATTTCTTCCTTCTCAGAACTCAAACACTATTATGAATGCAAAATGGTAGGGCCATGTTGGAAGACAGTTTTATAGTATCTTACAAAACTAAACATACTCACAAAACTATATATACAATTCAGCAATGGCACTTGTTGGTATTTAGCCAAAGGAGTTTAAAACCTATATTCATATAAAAACCTAAACTCAGATGTTTCTAGCAGGTTTAGTTATAATTTTCAGAAATTGGCAACAACGAAGATGTCCTTCAGTAAGTGAATGGATAAATTATGTGTGACCCAGACAATGAAATATTATTCAGCACTTAAAATAGATGAGCTACAAAGCCATGAAAAGACATGGAAGAACCTCAAGTGCACATGAATAAATGAAAGAAGCCAATGTGAAAAGACTATGTACTACAACATTCCAACCATCTGACATTCTGGGAAAGACAAAACTATAGAGACAATAAAAAGATCAGTGGTTGCCAGGGGTAAGGGGAATGGGACAGGAATAATAAAGCACGTAAGGTTATTAGGGCAATAAAAATGTATGATTTTGTAATGATCAATATATGTTACTATGTATTTGTCCAAACTCATAGAGTATATAACACCAAGAGTGAACCCTAACATAAACTATAGACTTTGGGTAATTATGATATGTCAATATAGGTTTCGTTCTGGGTTAAAATAAAAAAGTTCCATTTTGATGAGCAACATTGAAAATGGGGAAGCTATGCATGTGTCAGGCAGGAGATAATGTGGAAACTTCTATACCTTCCTCTCAATTTTATTGTAAACCTAAAATTGCTCTAAAAAATAAGGTCTTTCAAAAAAATACTTATTAAGTGATTGAAAACACCACAGCAACATATAATTTGGATATATTCTAAAATTTCATCTTTTAAATGATGGAAGGTATACAAACAATTCTAAGTAGTATAAGGCACTGAAATTAATAATAATAACCAATATATTAAGTACTTAATACATGGCAGTCTCTGTGGTGAATACTTTAAACCAATTATCTCACTTGATCCCCATGGGAATTCTATAAGGAAGGAGCTAGTACTATCTCAGTTCCATACTGGATCTCAGAAAACTTAAGGCAACTTAGTCACAAAGGCAGAGCATGCTAATGTGCTCTGGTGAGGATTCAGTATAGTTTCCAGAGCCCTAGCCACTACTAATACTAATTTTTATAGAAGTCAATTATAAGCTTTCTGAAAAAAAAATTAAAAAATTATCAAGTTCTACATCGTAATCAAGAAAACATTTTCTTCCTTTTTCCTTACTTGCCAGTCACTGCCACGGGAGTATAGTCTCCTCAAAGTTGACAGGAATTCCTGTTGTTTAACAAGGAGTAGGAAGGAGTCAGATGCTGAGAACTCAGAAATACAGACTTTGGCTGACTGATGTAAATCCTCAAAGTCATTCTCATGTCCTGAGCATCCTTTTCTTCATTTACTCTAGGATTTTCCTCCTTGCTTTCTTATCCAAATATGCCACTTGCTATCTAGATATAAAATTTTCCTCCTTTTCTAATTCACTGTAGAATAGCCATAAATATATAGATTTTCTAGTGTGTCTTTTAACCACCAAGACTTTGGCAATTTTCTTAGAGCTTAGTAACAACAGGGGAAAGTGAAATAACTGTGTTTTAAAGGTGAAAAGATTCTCCTGCAAGGAGACTAGCAGTGATGTATGCCTCTGGCATTTACTGGAGTGTAAGAGACCCCTCTTTGCATGATCATGTTTATTTTGAGTGTTTCTCAAGTGTATGAATTTCAAGTTTCTGAGCTAGACTTCTCACTTCTTTCTGCTTGAAAACTTTCTGTTAACATTACCTTCAGGGCAGGTCTGCTAGCAAAGAATTAGGTTTTGTTTGTTTGGTTTTTTCCTGTCTGAGAAAGTATTTCTCCTTCACTTTTAAATAATTTTGCTGGACACAGAATTCTGGGATGATGGTTTTGTTCTTTCAATACTTCACTATGTTTTTGTTTGCTTGTATTGTGAAGAGAAGATCAGTGTAATCACTATTCTTGCTTTTCTATAAGTAAGGTTTTCCCCTCCTTCAACTTTGTCTAGTTTCTTTTAATATTGCTCTTTTTCATTGATTTTCTGAAGTTTACTTTGACATGCTTAGTTGCAGAGTTTGATATTTATCTGCTCTAGTGTTGTCTGACTTGCTGCATTTGTAGATTGTGTCTAGCATGAATTTTGGAATATTCTCTGCAATTAGAACTTCAAATATTTCTTCTGTTCTATTATGTTCTTTATCCTTCTGGTATTTGGGTTATGTTACATTTTGAAATTGTCCCACGGTGTTGGACATTCTGAGGTTTTATTTTTTTTTATTTTTTTTTAAAGATTTCATTTATTTGATACACACAGAGAGATCACAATCAGGCAGAGAGGCAGGCAGAGAGAGAGAGGGGGAAGTAGGCTCCCCACTGAGCCGAGAGCCCCATGCAGGGCTCGATCCCAGGACCCCGAGACTGTGACCTGAGCTGAAGGCAGAGGCTTAACCCACTGAGCCACCCAGGCGCCCCACTGAGGTTTTATTTTTCTCCCTCCCTTTTTTCCTTTTTTTCCCCCCTCTTTTTAGCACTTCAGTTGTGGAGTTTCCATTGACATATCTTCAAGTTCACTGATTTTCTTTTCAGCTGTGCTCACTCTATGGATGAGCCCATCAAAAATAGCTTTTATTTTTGTTACAATGCTTTTAATGCTAGCACTTTCTTGGTTTTTTTTTTCTTTTTAGAGTTTCAATCTCTGTTTACATTATCCATCTGTTCTTACACACATTGTCTCCTCCTCCCACCCCACTAGAACCTTTAACCATCAGGAGTATTTCTCCTGTGTATAGCTTTTGAAGTCCTAACCCCTTTTGACTGCAATTTTTCTCCCCTGGTGAGACATGAAAGCTGGAAGGCCTGAAGTAAGGAGGGATTACCTTCCACGAGCTGCATAAAACTGCCAAAATTCTTTCCCATAGAATGTAAGTCTCTCTTATATGAGCGCCTGATGAGGTTCCTGGAGATAAATGTCACAAAAATACGGGGCTTACAAAAATTATACCCCTAGAATTTTTTCACACTCATATTAGTCCACAGTCAGCCTCTATCAATTTATCAAAACGTCAATTAGGTATTCCTAACAGTTATGTCTGTAGCAGCTTTTGTTCCATCTAAGCACATCTTAGTTTTATTTCTCTGAATGTCTCTGTCCCTTCCAATTTTTGGTAATGATTTTCTGTGTCTTCAGCTTCCTGACAGGTCAAAAAAAAAAAAAGAAGAAGAAGAAGAAAAAAAGCTGTAGCTCTTCCAGTTTTTCCAGCTTTTTCTCATAGTAAGAACATGAGTGACCACTACTTATCTGTTTACATGTTACAGCTGAAATAAGACGTCCCTGCTAATATTTTTAATAACTTTAACACTGTAAAGACTATGCATTGTAACTACATGTTTCTAATAAACCACCTTCTGTAGCACCATAGTCCTATAATAGACAATACATTTTCACTAGACAATATGTATCATAAATTATTGTTTCACGGGTTAGATTTAATGTCCTACTGCTTGCTGCTCCTGGTAATATCTAAAGTACTGGCCCAGCACTTTCTTTATAAACTTAGACCAAGAGGTAGAGTTAACAGAAAATATCATACATCATCTATTTTGCCATGTAGATACAACCAATACAGAATACAAGAAACTCTAGATAGTCCCATTTTGCAAATGTATCAATATTTTTGATATAAGCATGCATGCATGCATAAATACATATATATAATATATATCCAGGTATATATAAATATATTATATACTTATATATTTTGATACACAAATATGATACACATACATATATATAATTATTATTTTTCTTGTATGTTAATGAAATATCCTCAGGTGCATTCACCTTGTGATCTACCTCCTGAATTTTCTGGACAGTTTATTCAAATTTTGATTCTTGGAAAACCCATAGGGAATCTATTTTGAATCCACTTTTGTTCAATTGTCTTGTCTTACCTTGTAGACCATGGCTCAAGTTATAAGTCTCTGCAAAGTGCTATGAAGTTTTCCCTTCTCACTTTCCATTATTTATTTATTTATTTTTATTTATTCTACTTGCCAGCCTAGACATATTATTTAGGAAGGCTATACAGGGTTTGCAGTATGCCAGTAATAATAAATAAAACAAGTTGTATTTATATTTATAGTCATTTAACCAGCATTAAAAAGCATATTAAGATTTACTTCTGTTTGGACAGGAACACATGCTGACAAAACTTTGTTATAAATATATGACATATATATGTATACTTTTTGTAACTCAACGCTTCATATTTCATATAATACTATATAACATATGCAACACTATAATATATAAATAAGTATATAATTTAAATAAACTATACACATTAATGTGTCATGTTATTATTAAAATTGATGTATTTTTATATAAATATGCATAATTTGTATTATATGTGAATGCAGTTAATAATATACTTTATAATATTATATTTGAAATATAAAATTTAATATATAAATAGACATATACAATTAGTAGAATATGTATGGTGGATTTAGAGTATATTACATACATTTAACATATTTTCCCATTTCCACTAGATATGACTTATCGTTATTTTTTTGAACATTTCTTTAAGACTTCTAACAAATTCCTGCTTTTCTCTAATTCTCTTTTCTCCATGTGGAAGTTTATAAAAATATCTGATGTTTTAAAGATAATCATTAAAGTCATTTTATGACATCTACAGTAAATTTTAATTTGACAAGAAAGAACAAACCTATTTAAGCCCACTATTTAAAAAATGTGGTATTTTTCAACTATTATTGATCCACTTAATTCCATTTTCAATC
This sequence comes from Martes martes, assembly GCF_963455335.1. NCBI lineage: Eukaryota > Metazoa > Chordata > Mammalia > Carnivora > Mustelidae > Martes > Martes martes. The sequence goes on along the minus strand of NC_137901.1, from coordinate 42,010,067 downwards.
TCTAAAGTGACAAATGTACATATATAAGACACACCTGGACGTTTAGCTAGTGCCACTTTCAGAAACACTGCTTCAAAGTTTAATTCTACCAGAATAAAAGTAGCTTTCTCAAAAATCACCACTAAAGAATACCAAGGATTTTATCTTTTGAGTTTTTAAATTACGGTCCAATTTAACTTTCATAAATGCTTGATTTTAGGCCTCAGGTTCTGAATTCATTTTTTTCCTGGGAAATGAAACACCATTGAACTGTCACTCGAACAGAAAACCTGATCTTTTGCTTCCTTCTTACTGAAAGCAGAAGAGATTAAATAAGATCACATTTGGTCATGTTTTCCTTTGGATGTCATTTAATCTTCCTCTTTCAGTCATCTCTGTGAAATCCTTAAATTATTATTGTTTATTTTTCGCTGTCTTATTTTGAATAGAAATTCTAAATAATTTACTTGATTTTTTAGCGTGATTTTTGAGATCTTTTGCTAAATTTCAATGAGATGAGAGACAGCAAACCTACAAGAGCAAAAAGTCGCATTCACTAATTTTAAATAATTGAAGAAAGTATAATCAGAATAAGTTGCACACAAGTCCAAGTCACAGCTTTTCTTTTAAAATATATGGTTTAATTCATATTAACTGCAGTTGGTAATAAATGATTTATTAACAAATCTCCAAGTAAATTTACCATTCAGCCTGCTTTAATCAATGAGTATTTAAAAATGAAGACCTTAATTCAAACAAAAAGAGACTGATAAAATGATTTTAACCATTATTGGAAGTGAATTTGCTTTCCTATGTCTTAGGCAGCCTAATCACTCTTCTTCATAAGTTATCAGCTTTTTGTTTTTGTTTAAAGAAACACATTAGTAGATTAAAGATGCCAGTTCTTGGCTACCCTTCCCATTGAGAACTTCTTTCTGCAGAAAATGAGCCTGCATGTAAGGAATCCAGCTACACTGAAATGATAAGTTTGTTGCTGTAACAACTACCTAAAAATGTGGAAATAGCTTTGGAGTGGGGAGTGGGAGTAAGCTGGGAGAATTTTGAGAGGCATAATAGAAAGCTTAGATTGCCCTGAACAGACTATAAAAAAGAAATATGTTGACTAAAGTGTTGCTAGGGAAAGCTCAGAAAAAAAGTGAAGAAAATGCTACTGAAAATAATAGGAAAGAGAAGAGGATCCTTGTTATAAAGATTCAGAAGGCTAGGCAAATTGTGTCCTAGGGTTCTATGAAAAGCAGACCTTGTAAACAATGAATATGATTTTCAAAATGTTGAAGATACTGCTTATAGTAAAATGAGGGAGGTAACAAATTGGGGGGAAATCTGCTAAACAAAAATGACCCAGAACTTATGATTTGGAAAATCCTCAGACTATCCAAATGACAAAAGTCACTAAAATCAAGAGACTTCTTTGGAAGGCATAATAGAGAAAGCTGAGGAGATGGTGGTACAATGTCTTGAAACATAAGAAAGATCAATAGATCAGAGTATCCAGTTACACAAAATCAAATCAGTCAGTCAAATCAGAGGCTCTCCAGACATTTTAAGGATGTTGCCCATCAGTCATCTCAGCAGAAGCCAAAAAAAAAAAAAAAAAAAGGGAAGGATTATTGAAGATCTGTGAAGAGCTTTGCACCAATGGAGGGATGCCCTGATAAATCCACATAAAACCCACCAGTTTCTTGAGAATTTTATATCAGCAGAAAATCTGCCAACTCAGATTGAAAGGAAAGGGACAAGAGGAATATGAGAAGAAGGCTGCTTAACCCCCAAATCCCTACTGACGGAAAGCAGCATAAAAAGAAAGACGTAGCTACAAACGTACCCAGCTGTATGAAAAGAGAAGCATACCTCCTGGGAGAATAGAACCAAGAGCCTAGAGGATTGAATACAGAATAGAGACAAGAGGGTGGAACGGAGAAGGACAGGAAGATTCTTCCCAGCCCTGGAGACTTGATGGAGTTTTCCTGGCTGAATTTCAGACAGGCTCTGAACCAGTGCTTCCTTTTTCCTTACATTAACTCAGTTTTGAACTCAAATGCCTAGTGTTATCTGATGCTTGTCTCACCACTGTATGTTGGGAGTGTTGTGAGTAGATCATGTGTTTCCTTAGCTTCATAGGCCTACAAATGGTGAAAAGTTGCGGTGGGGCATCTCATCTGCACCCAATTTCTATTACTGAGATGATAAGCTTTGGTCCTTGTGAGCTGATGAAATCTAGATGAGATTTGGGAATTCTGAGTTGGTGGTGTTAGGATGAAATTTTAGACTTTGAGTTAATGCTATAATGAGACTTTTTAGGACTTGGGGAGAAATGAATACATATCTTGCATTCGATAGGGATGTGGATCATGGGGTCCGGGGATAGGCAGAATTTTGGCACCATAACCTTCAGCCCAAGTGTCACGCTCATGAATATTTTTGTAATTGTAATACATGGCAAATGGGACTGCAGATGTAATTAAGATTATTGTATTAGTTTCCTGGGGCTGCTGTGACAAATTATAATAAACTTAGTAACTTAAAACAATAAAAAAATATTCTCTCAGACTTTTGGAAGCTAGAAGTCTGAAGTCAAGGTTTTGGCAGGAATCCGCAGCCTCTGAAGGCTCTAGAGAAGAATCCTTTCTTGTTTCTTCCTTGTTTTTGATGGTTGCTGGCAATCCTTGGTATTCTTTGGCTTGCAGCTATATGCATCCAATTTCTGTCTTGGTTATTACACAAACTTCTCCTTTTTGTGTCTGTCTGCGGCTGCGTCTCTGCCACTCTTTTCCACCAGTCACATTGGAATTAGAGCCCACCCTAATTCAGTATGACCTCCTTTTGACTTTACTAATTATGTCTACAAAAGCCTTGTTTCCAAATAAGGTCACATTCTGAAGTTCTGGGTGGGCAGGACATTTGGAGGGATACCATCCAATTTAGTACAGTTACTAATCAGTTGATCTTAAAATAGGGAGGTTATCCTGGATTATCTGGGTGGGCCCAATGTCATCACAGAAACCCATAAAAGTAGAGCTTATTCCCAGGTAAGAACAGGAGAACAAGTCAGAAAGATTTAGCAGATGGGAAAATTGGAGATTCCAAGTGCCTTTGCTAGTTTAGGGACAATGGAAAGCATAAGAAGGAAATGATTTCTTCCAAAAATCTGGAATAAGTCTTTTTTTCTTTTTAAGATCTTATTTATTTATTTGACAGAGAGAGAAATCACAAGTAGACAGAGAGAGGGGGAAGCAGCCTCCCTGCTGAGCAGAGAGCCCGATGCAGGGCTCAATCCCAGGTCCCTGAGATCATGACCTAAGCCGAAGGTAGAGGCTTAACCCACTGAGCCACCCAGGTACCCCCCAAAACCTGGAATAAGTCTTTAAAGTGGATTCTTCCCTAGAGCCTCCAAATAAGAATCCAGGCCAACTGACACTTTGATTTTGGCTTTCTAAGACCATAAGCAGAGTTCTGATCAGGCCTGCCTAGAAGTATGACTTACAGAACAGTGAGATAATAAGTGCATGTAGTTTATACTGCTAAATTTGTGAGATTTGTTATTGTAACAATAGAAAATGATACACTCTTCTTCACAGAATTATTATTTTTAAAATAAACAATGCACTAGATTAAAGACGGCAACACATTCTGTGTTATTCTTCTCATTGAGAAACTCTGGAATGTTCATAGCTGAGCCATCCCAAGTTTCTGACTTTAAAAATCCCAAGCAAAGTTAACAAGTTGTTTAGGCCACTAAATTTGGGGATATTTTGTTACGCTGTGGCAGATAACTGAAACAAACTCTATTTTCAGGCAACTAATAATTTACTGAGGATACTATACTAATATAACATAAGTCATATATACTTACAGACTTAGAAGTCGTTCAGGTCTGTCTTGCTCTTTCTCAGAGGTCTACATTATTTGAGGTTACTAAAGTTAGCTCTCACTTATATAAATCTCTTTATCTAATACCTATTAGGAGAGAATTTTTCATAATTCTGGCACTTTTGCAAACCTTCTGAGTACAATATACCAAAAGGATAACTGCATGGCAGGCAGCTTTTGACATTAAAGGCAGTATCTCCCTAAAGACAGAAACAATGGGAACATTTTGAGCCATGAGACCTTATTCTTCTCTCCCTAGAAACAGCCGCTTACTTTCCAAGGGAAAACACATAAAGAAACTTCCTCCTTTTCTCTGGAAGAGATCTGCCTAGTATGTAATTTCTCTGAAGAGAAGGATGGATAGAAGTGCTAGCTGTCCTATAGAAACTCCGAGTCTTCTAAGTTCAGGTTTTCTCTCCTGGGCTGCATGCAATCTACTGCACATGTGGGGTAATTTCGCCCCATGGGGCTTAAGACTTGGGGAATCCACACAAAGGTATCGTTCTAGCTAATGCATTTTGCTGTCAGTAATAAACTGCATGCATGTCTGATCCTGGAAGCCTCATGTCAACTATCACAAAATATATATGTAATTGTGCAGGCTAACTCGTTAGCTTGCAGGAAGAGTAACATCGTATACCTTTCACAGTTTTTTACTTAATGCCAACATAACCCAGACTACCAACATTGACTAAGTCAATATATTTTTTTTAAGTCAATATATTTTTAACTGCACTACCTTATCCATTCTGACCCCCATTAACTCCATTGTCCTCACAACAGAGTAAATGAAAAAAGCAAATAAAAGAGACTAAAATTTTCAACATCTCGTTTAATACTGTTAATAATGAATGCCATGATCCCGAACTGTATCATGCAGTTACCACCTCTATCTGCTGTCAAAGATCATCTTACGGTCTATTTCTCCTCATCCTCCATGTAGATTATCACATGGATGTTTTTTCAGTTCTTAGTGTACAGAATGCCCCTGCTTCCTACCCAAAACAAGTCCTTTCATAAACTGATATACTTTGAAATACTCCCTCCTCCTCTCCCTTTTTAATTTATTTAATTTTACATCAAAAACTTCTTCAATTCTTCTCATCATTATTTATGTTCTCCTTCCTCACTTCTTCAGGAAAGCATTAGTAATCCTTTAAAAAGTATACAGACTCTCATTATTTGTTATCACTGGTTCATATCTTTTTCAGAACTTACCATGGTTATAACTTTATATTTAATTCTGTGATTATTTGGTCCTTGTCTCTCTGCAGTAGACACTATCAAAGCCAGCACATTCTTCTTATGACTATTTTACTCTTGTTTCTACCAAAAACTTGACCCATATTAATTGTTTATATAAGTCTGTTAAGTGAGTGAATTAATAAATTAATGAATGCTAACTCTCCCCTAATAATAACAATTGGAACTTCTATTTATGTCCACAATCAAGTAGATGAAAAATAGAAAATACAAACAGAAGCAGCATACCAATATAAGAGTAAGGTATTATACTATATATATATATATATATATGTATATAATATATATTATAAGACTAAGAGAATATGACAAAATATTCACTTTGTCACCATATTTTTTATTATATATTAGGTAAAGTGATCAGAAAATGACAAAGAAAAATATCAGTGAAATATGCCTTGATATGCTATCTCTACTGTTAGGACTTCCAGAATAGGCCTCCTCTACTAGTGAAGCTAACAAACATACAAACAGTAAGAAAACAACATGAAGATCACAAGGCAAAATATCAGAAGAACTTTGTTCAAACTATGTCCTGCAAGCTGTGTGATCTTCAAGCCTCTCCCTCTTTATTCCTCTATTTTCTCATTTATAGTATGGGTAGTAATCCCTTTACAAGTCTATAATAAGAATCAAGTTATACTGTATATACTAATGTCACAAATACAGTGTCTCATGCCCACCAGGTATTCAAAAGGAGTTCTTATGTATAAAGTGAGACTTACATGGTATGCAGAGTAATTAGTTCTACCAGAGTTAAGTAAAGAAGTTGTCTCCTAATAGAAGTTGATAGCACCTGGGTGGCTCAGTGAGTTAAAGCCTCTGCCTTTGGCTCAGGTCATGATCCCAGGGTCCTGGGACGAGCCCCATATTGGGCTCTCTGCTCGGCCGGGAGCTTGCTTCCTTCCCTCTCTCTACCTGCCTATCTTCCTACTTGTGATCTCTGTCTGTCAAATAAATAAATAAAATCTTTAAAAAAAAAAAAAAAAGAAGTTGGTAGGAGTGATAAGGGACAAAAATGTTTCCCCAGTCATGCAGGCCATCTCTCCAGAGTACTGGGAGCCAGGGTTCTATTTCTGTTACCAATATGCTACCTGCCCCAGTTTCTTGAACTCTAAAGTGGAAATCAAGGACTGACACTAACACGTTCTTCTAAGTTCAAACTCTGTTGTGTTGAACTTGATTATCTCTTTTATCTCATGAGAAATTTACTCTTGAACAGAGACCCAGTAGCACTATTTTTAAAAGGTAACATTTAAATAGTACATGACATTGGAAAAATATTATTATATGCTTATATAGGACTTTGACATTGTAGCTATCTTTTGAAAACACTCTCCTTTGGATTAGGCTTGGGCCTTTGAGTTACCTGAGAACTGTGTACAGAGTTGACAGAGTATTAGATATATCAAATAAAGGCATGTTATAATACAGTTTTGTTTCTTTTTTTAAAAAAATTATTTTTTTAAGACTATTTATTTATTTATTTATTTGAGAGAGAGAATGAGAGAGAGAGAGAGTGCCTGCAAACACAAGCCGGTGGAGGGACCGAACAAGAAAGAGAAGCGCGCTCCCCGCCAAGCAGGGAGGCTGATGATCAGGCAGGGTTCCATCTCAGGACCCTAGGGTCATGACCCAAGCCAAAGGAAGATGCTTACCCAACTGAGCCACCCAAGTGTCCCATCTTTTTTTTTTTTTTTAAGACCTTATTTATTTATTTGAGAGAGAGAGAGTGCATGTACGACCAAGGGGAAGAGCAGAGGGAGAGAGACAAGCAGACTCTGTGCTGGGTGTGGAGTCCTATGTGGGGCTGGATCTCATGGCCCTGAGATCATGACCTGAGACAAAATCAAGTCAGACATTTAACTGACTGAGCCACCCAGGCACCCCTTCAGTTAATTTCTTATGATTCAGTTCTGTAAGATTTATGTCACATTTGCCTGAATGAAGGAGCTCTACTCTAATATTTTTATTTCTTCATTTATTTACTTTCTTTATTTTCTGCTATTGTCATATGTCTTGCCAATGTGATTATTTTGTTTGAATATAGTTTATAAAAATGTACGTGCATGCCATGAAAACACACACAACTTAGGAAGAAAACATGAATTGAATTTAAAAGAAAACAGATGCCTTAAAAATATTTTCTAAAGGTAGTATGAAATATCAACAGAAAGTGAATTTGTATCTTTATAATTTTGATGGATAATAAAATTTCCCAATATTATATGATGTTGTACTCACTTATTTTGGGTCATAGCCTGAATAACTGAATCCAGATTTTAGAATGCATTAATAGACAAAGAAAAATTTTCAAATACTTACTTGTCAATCTATGCTTTCTATTTAATTATATAAAAATTGAAGTTGGCAAATAGAAAATGCTTTAACACACTCATATAATAATTTTCATATCCTTGCATGTCATAAAGTAAAAAATACCATACTACCATTCTTCATATTTATATTCATAATACTTGTCTGAAGACTTCTAAAGGAAATATTTATTTATCAATACAACTACAATAAAAAATTTGAAACTGCAGGACAGAATGAAAAGTTTCAGAAAGTACTTAATTAGCCAGCAACAATACGCACACTTCACCATCTACCTACATCTACATCCCTTTTCTTTTCATTAATATTTGTAGAAATTTTTTTTTAAATGGCAGCTATGACATTCGTGAGTATTGTGATGGATGATAATTAGAAATTAAGACTCAGAAAATAAGTACAACTAAATCAAAGAAATCTGAGTCATATTTTTAGAAACTAATACATTGCATTTAACTTCTGTCCACGTCTCTTTGCTTACTACTGAAATAACAGTTGTCTGTCAAATTCTGTCCATGGTTTTTATCTATTTCATCTTCTGCCACTCTCTGCTGGTGTTCACATGTGCTCAATGACCTCCTCCCACATGTTGATGATGCTTAAATCTTCCTTTCTAAATCAGTCATGCCTTGAGCTTGAGCTGTTCCTTTCTAAAAGCCTATTGGAAATCACTCTATAAAACATCTCATAGATACCTCAAAGTCAATATATCAAACAGTGCCCTCATTACCTCTCTCCTTCTTCAATAGCTACCTTCCCTTTTTGTGTTCTCTTTTTTATGAATAGCATCATCTGTCAACTATTTGATCTACCTAAAAAGCAGAAAGTCTTATTGAATTGTGCCTCTTCTTTATTATCTCCGTAACCAATTTTTCTTTAACGTTTGACGAATGAGCAATTTACTATCTATTACCCCATTAAGTAATTCATTTAATAAATGTGCACCAATCTCATACCAAATTTCAGGCACTGTTCTACATTCTGGAGTTACAACATCACAAGTTTATATTTAAATGGGGACAAAGAGAAAATAAACCAATAAGTAATATAATTAAGGTCTATAATACATTAGAAGATTCTTCCCATAATATATTCTTGAATGTTTTGTAAAATCCAGCTTGAAGAGAGCAACCATGATATTTTCTGCAAAGAGGATGGTGCTGTGAGAGAAAACAAAAGGCAGATTAATGTACTTTTTAGGGACGCCTGGGTGGCTCAGTTGGTTAAGCAGCTGCCTTCGGCTCAGGTCATGATCCCGGCGTCCTGGGATCGAGTCCCATATCGGGCTCCTTGCTCCGCGGGGAGCCTGCTTCTCCCTCTGCCTCTACCTACCACTCTGTCTGCCTGTGCTTGCTCGCTTGCTCTCTCTCTAACAAATAAATTAAAAAAAAAATAATAATGTACTTTTTAGGGGATCAAGAAGATGTGCCCAAAAAAGTCATGAGGGAGTCCAGAATGATGAAGAGGACTCGAAGAGATTTTAGATGAGTGTAAGTTAAATCACTTAAGATGATACCCATGCAGGGTATCATGGAAAAATGTGTGTCTGTGTGTAATTTCAGTAGTTATTCTCCTGTAAGGTGAATAGATTTACGTATTTTTGAATGCTTCTTAGAGTCAATCATAAAGGAGATTTAATTGTACAAGTGGAAAACTCTATTTTTTAGTCAAAACCACAATAACCTAAAAGTAGGGCAAGAACAGATAATTTCTGAAAAATGATTTTTTTTTTTAAATTCTAAACTGACATTTCTAAGATTTTAAGTTAAATCACTCTCTCTCATCTCTCTCTCTCTCTTTTTTTCCTATCTGGTATTACTTACAATTCTGCTTCTGAAATAAGATCTTACCTTAAGGCTTTCTTTTTAAATGATAGTTATGTTCCTGGCCTGTCCATCCATTGGTCTGCCTGCCTATTGTATTAAAGGCCTGGATGAATTTATTTATAGCTATAATCTTTTCTTTGGGTAATAGCTAAAGCTAATGGTTTATCATCTGTACAACCCTGACAGTCTATCTTCCCTGATTCCTTAGGGTAGCTATCCCCTCCACCTCATCACTCCGTTAGATCTCTGAACAGACATCATCCTTAAAATCCCATTTGTACCATTTGGATCAGGTCAGGAAGAGTAATAGCTCTAATCTTCTTGGAGTGATATTATTAATCTTGAGCAGGTGAGCTCCAAGGTACTTTCTCTAACCTACACATTTAGAAAGCAGAAGCTTTAGGGCTGTAATGAATAAAGCTAAAATGGAAGCCTGCAGCATAAGGGGAAATGATTGTAAGATTAAGCTGTCCTTTAGGTTTGTACTTAAACCTTGTTTACTCTGTTAAATCAAGAGCTTTGAAAAAAACTCAAGAGAAATACTAAATGGCTTCCCATGGAAAGTAACTCAGAATATTATTCTATTACTCAAGTCCCTTTTTAATGGAGACTATACAAAAATGGTAGATTAAACTTAAGTAGTTTGACATTCTAGGATAGTTTTAATAGTTTTCTGAAGCATCTGTTTTTAATATGTTCATAAACCTGTTTCTATAACTGACCTATAAACAAATACACTTACAGGCCAAAAAATATAAGCGAATTCTTACTTTCCCTCTCTCCCCTTCTATTAAAAACCTCATGTTTGCTGATCTCAATCCATTTTGTCTACATATAACAGAAAGGAGTGTGCCCTTTCTCTGTTATATGCACCTGGTTCTTCCATTTTCACTTGATAATAATTCAGGGTTCTTTTCTTTGCAGACTGTGTACATTTAAGATTTTCTCTTCAAATTTCAGTTTCTATTTTTCAAATCCTATCACCACATTTGCTAAAAAATCATTATTTTTCAACCACCTTTCAGTGTGTCATAAGAATATGATGTTGAGGCAGATCCAGGTAAATAGGGTATTGTTACAATGTTTAAAAGTTCAAGGTACTTATTTTGACTGGGTTTGTGTATGTTTAACAGTAATTGAAAATGAATTGTTTTACCTTGGTTTTTTTTTTCCTTTTCATTGAAATGTCACAAAATTATCTTGCTCAATGACAGAAATATATTTGTATAGTGTTTCCATGATCCATTAATCCCACTATCAGGTTTCCATATTTTACTAGCCACGGTTATAACATGTATTTCGTAAACTGTAAATAACAACTTCAAAACTTAAATCCCTCCTTTTGTTAGGCACAAGTATCACAGATAATCTTAAGAAATGATAGTATCATAGATAATCTTAAGAAATTATAGAAGAACCTATATGTGCCACCTAATAGTAATTATAATGACCGTGAGCAATTTATTTTCTCTGTGCCTTAGTGTTTTCAACTGTAAATATTAACATGTACCTTTCTTTATGTAACATGTAACATGCAATGTTACATTAGTTTCAGATGTAGAGCATAGCTAATGCATATCTTTTAGGAAACAATAAAACACATTATATTACAGGCATTGCTTTTAAAGCTCAGATTAATTCCCCCCATCAACTCTATGAGCACCATTTTACCTATGAGGAAACTAAGACACAGAGATGTTAAGTAATTTTCCAAAATTATAAAGATATTAAGTCACAGAGCCCATGGGTCAAGTCTCAAGTATAACACAATGCTGGTTTTGCTTTATCACATGAGGTTTTACAGAAATAAAGTAATTCACAAAATGGTTCTCAGGACATTGAAAACATCTTTATAGTATGAGCTACTATAATGCTGGTCATAATTATTGTAACATTCTTATTTAATCAAAGTTTTCTCACATCTAGCTGTGTCAGGCATTATACCAGTTATTTTTCACTAGTATTATTATTGGTATTACTAGCTCCATTTTTTAGAGAAAAACATGAATGTTCTGATCATTTAAATTGCTCTAATACAAAGAACAGATGGCAGATCTGGAAAAGGAATTTCTATTAAAAGAATGCAGGTTTTAAAGTTCAGGGCTGGATTTATCTAATAACTTTATCAATGACCATGAATGAAGCTAATTAGTTTTAATTATTTTAGAAACATTACAACACAATTTCTAAATCCTCAAAGCAGAAAAGTGGTATGAGTAAAGCAAAGGGAGTCTAGTAAGACCACAAAAAAATAGACATTTTTTCCCAGAACTATTAAGCCATAGAAATTATTAAAAAAGAAACTGGTCAAAATTACTATCGTAAATATTTTCTTAAATGTATGATTTAAGCAATTGCTACATGTGCTGCAGCGAAGAAAACCTAAAATGATCCAAAGAAAGGAGGAAATACAGGATAAAATAAGGCAATCATTTATACCTTGAACTGTTAATATGATGAATTACATATATAACTTCTTCTCTCTTTTTTTTTTTAAAGATTTTATTTATTCATTTGACAGATAGAGATCACAAGTAGGCAGAGAGGCAGGCAGAGAGAGAGGAGGAAGCAGGCTTCCCGCTGAGCAGAGAGCCTGATGTGGGGCTGGATCCCAAGACGCAGGGATCATGACCTGAGCTGAAAGCAGAGGCTTTAACCCACTGAGCCACCCAGGCGCCCCTACATATATAACTTCTAATACTAAATACAGTTTCTTTTCTTAGGATAAGCCAAGTTGTCCTTGATATTTTGTATTTTGTTTTATAAATTGACAAGTTAATTTCCTCCAAAACATATGCAGCAGGACAAAACACCAAGAAAGGTCAAGGCACTAAAGGGAGAATAAAATATGGAAGCATTTTCTAGTAAACTTAAAAAAGTACTACAATACCCTATTAAGACAGCATAACATTTGCATAGAGATACTAAATCATCCAATGAAACTAAAGAGTAGAAGAAACAGAGACATATATATGGGCAAAAAATGATATTTGCATTCTGTTGGAAATGTATGGCTTCATTAATATTACTAGGAAAATATTGTATGGAAAATTTTATTTTATTTTATACTGTAAAATATATTTCTAATGAATCACAGAAAAGTGAAAAATGAGATCTTTACAATGGGGTAGCTGAGTGATGGGTATTAAGGAGGGAACATCAGTTGTGATGAGCATTGGGTGTTATACACAACTAATAAATCATTGAACACTACATCAAAAACTAATGATGTACTATATGTTGGCTAACTGAACATAATAAAAAATTAGAAAAGATTAAATAAGAATATGTTATTTTAGAGTAGATAAGTGTCTTTAAATATATTAAATAAATATATTTAAGAAAATGTAATAAAGTGATTTAGATTAAAAATAAGAAAAAGTACTTATCAAAAGACTCTATAAGAGAAAAATGTAAGTCACATAGAAGATTTTTGAGGAGCATTTGTTATATTTCTTTAGTTCGTTGGTACATAAGGTACGTAAGTATTTGTGTTGTTCTTACATATTTTATCCTACAAACAAAATAGTTAAGGTATGCCAAAATTACTTTATTTTCATATTTTAGGCATCTCTGATGTTAACTAATTAACATGTTCCATTAATATAAATATTATTTCTCTATTTTTTCAGTGACCATATTTTCATGATTCCACTCTGGAAAATTTACCAAAACATCACTGATTCTTACTATTCTGCATGAAAGTGATGACTTTTCTGTTTAGACTATTTAGCAATGATCACATGTATTTTTTTTAATAAACAGTAACATTCTAAAAAGAGCATTATTTTAATCTCAATAATAACATATATAGGATGTCTATCAAAATCTACTTCTAACTTATCCCTTCTGAATCAATAAAGTAAAACTCAAACATTTAAAATTACATACAAGTCGGGTGGCTGGGTGGCTCAGTGGGTTAAAGCCTCCGCCTTCGGCTCAGGTCATGATCCCAGGGTCCTGGGATTGAGCCCCACATCCGGCTCCTTGCTCAGCAGGGCCCTGCTTCCTCCTCTCTCTCTCTCCCTGCCTCTCTGCTTACTTGTGATTTCTATCTGTCAAATAAATAAATAAAATCTTTAAAAAAATAAATTAAAATTACATACCAGTGGTAAATATATGTTAGAAAAGAAAACTTTCATTAATTGTCTAAATATGAGCAATTTATTCTTGGGCATTTTCATTATCCACTGCTTTTTATTATTTTTTTAATTACATAAAATTTCTTCTATCCTTTATGTTTCTTTATAACATAAAGAAATATTTTCATGTTATATAAAGTATATAGCATATATATAGCATATACTTTATATATACTTTATATATATATAAAATATATATAGCATATATATAGCATATACTTTATATATAATATATATACATAGCATATACTTTATATAACATGAAAATATTTCTTTATGTTATAAAGAAACATAAAGGATAGAAGAAATTTTATGTAATTAAAAAAATAATAAAAAGCAGTGGATAATGAAAATGCCCAAGAATAAATTGCTCATATTTAGACAATATAAAGTATATAGCGCATATATATATATCTATATATATATAGATATATATATAGATATATATAGCATATACTTTATATAACATAAAACAAGTATTTTTGTCTTCTGTATTTCAAGACTCTAAATCAGGTTAGGCCATATCACAACATATTATGTTAGTATGCAAAAGTTTACATTGGTAAGAAATACATTTTTTAAAATATTCTTTGTTAAAATATAATTTATTTTAGAAAAATTGGTTCTACATCTGAAGTCAAATATTTTCTCTCTTTCTTATTGTGTTATGAAAAAATCTTTGATCTTCAATGTTCTCATTTGTTAAGTGGGATTATGTGTCCCCCTACTGAATTCTTCAAGATAATCTAGTGAAATATGCCATGGAAAAGTCCAAACTAATGGTCGGTGTATAAGCAATTTCAGGAGGCAATAATATGGACAAATGCTTCAATCTTCTTGCAGGTAAAATCTTACAGGTATATAGCAGTCATGTCTTATGCTTTAATGATAGTTTACTATTTTATTTAAATACTGGTCTTGAAGGAAATGGCATGATTAATTAGAAAATTTTAGTGACAAGTTTTTATCAGACAAGCATAATTTTTTCTGGATTTGCTGGGCTAGTCAAGCTCAGATTGACAAGGCTGAGCTCAAATTCACGAAGGCCCTTGATGATGTCAATGTCTATTGACAGCACTACATAGATACTTTCTTGAATCTAGACAAGCATATGATTCTGTCTTCTTAGAGATCTTACATATTTTGTGCATGTATATTCACCAAGAACTAAAAAAAAAAACAAAACATAGAACTATAGCTAAATGAAATTATCAAAGAAATCTCAAGGTTATCCAGTAGAATGTCATTGACTTAGTGTAATTGTTCTTCATTGTAAGTGTCAATATTTAGCATGCTTCGGGGGACTATCAAGGCATGTGGTTATAACCACAAGATCAAGAAAGTCATATACTGCTCTAAACAATTTAATCGTTAGGGTTATAAAAGGAAATGATATAAAACAGACTATATTTTCTAGGAGGTAAAATCTCATTTAAGACACTGGCACAAGGTAAAAAATCAAGATAAGTAGTAATATCTATGAGCCTAAAAGTAGATTTATCTTAAAATGTGTATTTTCTATGTTTACATAATTTTAATTTTCACATTATTAGGGAAATGCTTATATGATCTTTAAGAAAAAAAACAAGTCATTAATAAACAGGATATGATTCTAGACAAGGGATACTTTTTAAAGGCAGTTTCACATTGATTCTAATGTGATTACAAAGGATTATCAAATGGCTACATGCAATGTTGGTAAGAGTATTATGACATGAGTATTTTCATTCACTTCTGACAGAATCACGAAAGGCTGTGAAAAACTTTGTAAATATTCATTATCTAAATTGTATATATTTCAAATCAATTTGAAATTCAAAAAATATGATTAATTCCTGAAGATGTTAACATAATATTAATAAAGAAAAAAATAACCTAAATGTCTACATGTGAGAGAAATGTTATACCATTTTTGCATATATTTTAGAATATTATGTATCAATCAAAACATCCTCATCTTATATAGAAGAAGGTAGAAATAATAACATTGGGTTTATTGCATAACCTTAACCATGTGATACATGCACATGATATCTGGAAATAAAACTAAAGTAGTTTCCAAAAAAGCTGCTACTGTATAGAGAAGATGAGCAGTATTCAATTTCTTTTTAAACTTATTGATTTTCGGGGCGCTTGGGTGGCTCAGTGGGTTAAGCTGCTGCCTTTGGCTCGGGTCATGATCTCAGGGTCCTGGGATCGAGTCCCGCATTGGGCTCTCTGCTCAGCAGGGAGCCTTCTTCCTCCTCTCTCTGACTGCCTCTCTGCCTGCTTGTGATCTCTCTCTGTCAAATAAATAAATAAAATCTTTAAAAAAAAAAAAACTTACTGATTTTCTAAGTTTACTACAATAAACAAAAGTTTACTACCAATCAGGGAAAAAAAAAAAATCATACACTTTTTTTCTTCCCCATATTAAGTTAAAGAGCTCATGCATAAAGTCAGCAATCAGACTTTATTCCTGTCTTTCCTTGAAACCCCATATCTAACCCAATAGTAAATAGTAAATAGTAAATGCTACTGTCTCCATCTTTAAACTGCACTGCTCATAAAACTGTTCTTTTCACCTCCATTGCTCTTCTACAGTCCAATCCACCTTTCTGTCAAGGTGGTATGCTCTTTGGTCTCCCTGTTTTGAGTTTATTCACATCTAATCTTTTCTTTACACAGAAATCAAAGTATCTAGTAGTATTGATAGAATAATGACACTCCCTTGATTAAAATTCCATAATTCTATAATAATTCTATAATTCTATAATAAATAAATACATTCTATAATTCTATAATTCTTTCTATAATTCTATAGAATTATAGAAATATAGAAATTATAGAAATTATAGAAAATATAGAAATAATTCTTTCTTTAAAAATCAAAGCTTTTTATCGTAGTCTGGAAGGTCCTGTGGAATGTGAGTCCATCCTACTTCTGTCATCATGTCGTTACACCATACTACTGTTTGGTCCTGCCAGCCTTTCTTATGTTCCTAATATGTTATTCCCCTTTTCTACTTCAATGCCATGTAACCTTCTGACTACATCTCCTGGCTGACTTTTGGGGGCAGCCATAAAAATTCATCTGTCAGATAGCCAACCACGGAGAATGAAATTTATATTGGCCTCAGCTACTGTTCCCTGAAATTCATCTGAGTTTCCACCAAGGCCCATGCTTCCCACAGGCTGCTCCTGGTCAAGAGATGCGCATGGCAGGGATACTGAGGCAGACTCCTCCCCAGGAGGCACAGTAATCTTCTGATAAATGACTTTGGTTCTAGGACTCCACTTACCTTGCCAAACTTTTCTTGGGCTGCACAGAGAACTGAATAATTTCACTTTCAACCTTTCCTTCTTCTCTCTTTGACTCAGGATCATAATTATAATACGGTCCTAGGGCTCTTCCAGACTCATCCAGATTTGTCCCAATTTCTCACAGATTTTCCCCAAGAAAATTCTTAAAAACTTAAGGTCATCAAAACATCTATTTCTTAGAGAATTTGAACACATTGATTCTCTCCTTCATGTCTTAATTTCTCATCAGACAGAAGCTACATAACATATAACATCACTGGTTACTCTGTGTCTCTTTTGTTTTCTTGTTTATTATTATTTTTAATAGTACTTTTCAAAATACAAAATTTTATATAAAAAGGTTTGTATACTTATTTTTCTATTGAATTTTCCACCACTGTAATTTCAGCTCCATAAGAGCAGGAATTTTTTCAACTCACTCATCAATATTATCTTTTTAGTGTCTGAGACATACTAGACACTTAATACATATTTGTTAAACTAATTTATTCCAAGCCTGTAACTAATCTGTAACCCAGTTTATAAAATGGACTAAATGGAAAAAAAAGAAAGAAAGAAAGAAAGAAAGAAAGAAAACGGACTAAATGTAGTTAAAGATTATGTTAACAGTTGACTAGATCAACCAAATATCCCTATTGATTCTGCCATATTCTCAACTTTCTTATATCAACACAGTACTGATCTCATGACACTGATCCGTAGGAACACATGTGAATGCTTTGGCAGTTTCTAAGCCACCTCTACAAGCTAGAGTTACATCTTTGAGATTAAAAGGGAAAATTAAAGATAGGGCTTCTCTCGGTCTTCAATTTTCTAACCTACCTGGAACATTTCACACTAATTACCACCACCACTTTCTTCTCTAGAAAAGTGCCTCTCTTATCCTCATTGACTTTACACTTTCACATATTCAGTTTTATAAACTTACTGCATTACTGGCTCTATTTCATCTTATTAACTGGTGTATATGGCATAGTGAAACTTAGGTTTATGTATTACTGATGAGGGATAGAAGCACAAAAATTTTCACCTTTAACCCAGAAGGCTGACCTTATAGCCTGCAGAGTTTCAACAAGGATCAAATGCTGCTGGTCGCTACGTTTTTAAAGAGCCTCATAACTGCCTGTAAATCTCACTGATAGATAATATCAAACTGAGTATAACCACTAGAGATATCTTGTGAAAGTAGTTTTATGAGTAGAAATTCAAAGACATTTATGATCTAATACTCCCTGCAAGTCCTCCTCCTTGAGCACTAAGCATATAATCGTCAGCTTCATACAACAAAAAGTGTAGCTCTTTTTGCCCACAGGTTCTGCCCATGCTACTTAAATAAACTTACTAAATTGCACCATAAAATGTCTCAAGAATTCTTTTTGACCATTGTGCTCAAGGATCCTGAGTCATTTTCTCTCTCAGTTAACTCATCAGTTCTTACAGATTCCACTATCATATTTACACAAGTGACTCTGATTTCTAAATTTCACATCCTGACAATATCTCACATCAACTGAATATACATATTTAAACAATGGTAAATATAATTTTTGAATTCATATTTTAATTTAAATAATACTTAATACATTATTTAATATAATATTTAAGTATAAAATATATAACATTTTCAGGTTTGTACTATAGAAAGAGCCTGAGCTCTTAACAGTTATAAAGACTTCAATAAAAATTATGTGTCTACAACTCATTAGTTATAGAAATTTGGACAACTTATTTAAAGTTGCCTGAAGTGCTAGTTTAGTCATTTAAAAATTTGAGGTAATGAGAGTTAGCTCATTAAAATGATAATTTCTGACATGCATTACAAGAGTAGTATGTTGTTGTTAATGATCTTTTTTAAAAAATACACCAATTCTTTCACCAATATTTGTCTAATTGTGTAAATTTAAAATGTTAGATTTTTACTTTTAAATTCCAAATACATAAATGAATTTAATCATAAAAAGCACATAAAAGGTCAAATATGAGTTAATTAATTTGTTAATAAAATTAATTTTTCTCATAATATGAAAAATATTACCAAAATAAACTTAATAAGTTGACTATATCTAGTCATAATCCAAATCTCTAGCAGCCTTGTTGACATTTATAATAGAGTGATGTACCCCATATGATCTACAATTGATTTAATCTATTGGGGAAAAGTGATGAAGTAATAGTACAATACTTTTCATAAACAAAAGAACCAAAAGTATTTCCAGGAACTGTATTTTTTGTTTCCTTGCCCTCTTTCTTTACTACTGTCTTCTTAAACTTTCCTAAAAGCACATAAACCACATGTTATATACAGAAAGAGTATGATGTATAGAGTTACTATCTGGCTCTGTTGTTAGGTATTATTGAAGGTTAGTAAAACCATCGTTTCCTCCACTCTTCTCTCTCTTCCTTTGGCCATCCCCTGGTGCCAATGTGAAAAGAAGTGACTTTACAAAATACCCAGAATAGAAAAGAGAAAGATAAATGTGCATTATTTCAATGGAACATTTTGGTTTTTTTTTTATTTTAATAAACATATAATGCGGAACATTTTGTTTTTAAAAATATGCAGCAGCTTTGTTAATTTAGTAACCAATTAAATGCATAAGTAAACATCTTTTATCATTTTATTTAAGCTTACTTAATTTAACATTAAGTTATTTTGGAATATAAAGTGATTTATATATACCAATGGCCCTTTCTGTTCGAAGAAATCTTATAGAAGAAATTCTGGCCTAAGTAGCTCTGAGAGAAATGCTTTAAAAGCAGATTGCAATTTGTATACCATCTACAAACAGCACTGAGTATTATTAATAAATACAATTCTGTATTTCCCCTCTCTGTATTAATAAAGCAATGATGATGTTTAAGAGGGTCAAGATAAATGTACAGTGCATCTATACTAATGTTAGTTTCGATGTCAAAAAATCATTTAATATATTTACATTAATTAATAATTTATTTTCTACATCTTCCCCTTTAGATCCTTGTTTGAAAAATCTAGAATACTTTGAAACATATTTAAAAACACAGCCAGATTCAGAAAGGATGTACTTTTTTCTTTCGGATTATGTTGAAAGTTTGTTCTTTTTCCAGTAAGATCTCAAGTTATATATCAGAATGTGAGATGCGTAATGCCATGCCTACTGACTGTAAAAAAGGGAAGTTAATGTGATTTTTTTGAGTATTATATATGGAGAAATCATTGAGGAGTAATAAAATTTTATTTCCCTGTGTTTTTTAAATAGACCCAAGCATTTTTTTCTTCATTTAAATGTAATGATACAATCTTGCAAAATGAGTGTGCTATAAACACAAACTGGTCCAATTATTTGTATTGATGATCAGTGCCATAACTTTAAAAATGTGAAACACATACTTTTTACACATATACAGAATGAGGATGTATCAAAATCTCATCTCATTAATAAGAGAACAGGAAGATGAAATAGATGATCAACAATAGTATGAAAACTATTTCATTTAGATATAGATATAGCTAAAGATATAGACATATATGAATACTATACTGAAATTACCAACTTAAATCTAAAACAAATTACTACACCACAGGATAATGAACAAAAACTTTGTGGTTATTTTGTCTAATACTAGAAGAAAAAAAAATCTGTTGGATCTTACTAATTTACATAAGTCGGCAACTAATTTATAAAGGCTAAACCTTAGTAAATACTACATCATTACATTTTTTTTAATGGATTAGTCTTAGATGGATCTATTAGGAAATGTTCTAGTATACATCATAAGGATATTGATTGATTAATTACCTTATTTATGGGTTTTGTATACTTTTTCTTAAAACTGGTTTTTGATTATTTAATAAAGATTAATTTACTGATTTCTTAAGTAGTTACTTCTGTTGAACAGTCTGTTAAACACAGATAATGGTTTTACTTTTGGTGCACATAGTTAAACAGATCTAAATCCTATTATTAACATAACTTTTAACTCAGTATTACAGTGATCATTAATAAAACAAAAGTCTTTTATTCTTAAAGACTTCAAATTCCTCTGCAGAGATTAATTTCTACCCTAGGATATATTTTCATGTCCTATGAAACATGGCCTCCATCATTTGAGCCATAATTTTTATTAAATCACATTTAGTGAGTGAAAATATATAGGCATGTATTAAAAATACAGGGTTTTAAATAAAATAGACAGGTATTAAAGTGAAATAAGTTTGTTTAATAAATGATCCTATATACCAAATGCTTAAAATCTACATGAAAAACTTTGAGCATATAAATAATCAAAATTAAAAGTAATATATCAGACTGCTGATAAAAATAAAATTAGGACCATGAGTTTAAAGAATAAAATATTTCTTGCTGAGTTGATAGGAAAAGTCCTTAGCAAAAATTGGGAGATAAACAGAAGCTTGAGAAAATAGTAAGTTACTGATGCTGTAGAAAAGAATAATTTCGTTGTGCTCCTAATTACCAACATTGCATATGGATGGTATTTAGCTCTGTTATTAGTTAACTGATGTCCAGAGATCAGCAAAGATGCAATAGGGAAAGACAAAATGATAAAGATAAAATATTACATCATTAGTTGAAGTCAGAATAAAATGAAATAAAACTGAAGAAACTGATGACTGTTCATACTGATGCCCAGCTCATACTTAAACACTTGGGAATTTAAATGTTCCCTTGGGAAGGAAGCAAAAACAAAAGAAAAATCTTTATTGGATCAGTGTTTTTTTTTCCAAAAAATCCAAGACTGAGAAAAAGGTCTGGGATGACTACGCTGACAATTAGCAGTAACTCTATACCAGACCCTGTATCAACTCATATTTAGAAAGAGTTACCAAGTCATTCCTCCCCTGAATTTTCCATACACAAAAGTTTCTTACACTCCCCATGAGGAGTAAGGAAAAGAAGGAATGGGCATGTGGAATTGGTGAGGCCGTTAAGTCAGATCAAGAAATTGGCAGCTGTATTTCTTTGAAGATCATGATCCCAATCAGAAGGATCAAAGCTCCTTCATCAAGGACAAAATCAAGAAAAAGACCAAGGAACCAACAGAGTAGATAAATCACTGAATTTCATTGGTAGCAAACTCAGACATAGGAAAAATAGTATCCAAGAAGAAACTGTAGAAGTCCTCCTTATATACAGGAGGTATGCTAGTTTTCATTACCCAGGGAAGCAGACACTGAGATATGGTTAGGAGCACAAATATTTATTGGGGGATAACACTAGTGAAAGAGATGAAACAAGATTGAGCAGGGGCAGGCCTTAGTAGTGGAGATGATTGTTAACAAAGTCCCCATCAATCTAGCAGGAATCTTCAAAGCAAATACAGACAATTAGATCCATTTCAGGTAGAAATGACTAGATCTTTGGAAGAACACATTGCTCTTATTGACTGGATACCTGGATACCACTGTGTTGCTTAGCAGGGTCTATCCTGAAAATAGACTCAACAGCTGAAATAAAGATTGAGGTTCTTAATGAACCACCCCCATTATAGCCAGGCAACAAGTCCTTTCTTGAAGAGGAATCTGAGTGTTGCATTTTCATATCTGTCATAACAACATAGCTCTTTGCAAGACTTTTATATCTTCCCAACATTTACTCAAGTGTAAGTCTTCTTCAGGAAGAAAAGAATAGTGAGCGTGATATCTTGAACTCCTTATGCCAAGGAAAAGAAAGGAACAATGGGATTAACGATTTCACTTTGAATTGGTAAGATTGCTTTTCTTTTATAATAAAAATGAGATTCAAGACCTAAATAGTATTTAGTTATAAAAAATAAGTGGCTAATCTTTATGCACCATTTTTCCCTATTGCAATAATATCCACTCTATGTATTTTAAATATACAATATATATATAACTAAGAATCTTGTGCAATAGAAGTTTTAGTTCTAGATTTCTAGGTGCATTTAAGTATAGAATTAGATTACTTGCTTTCAAAGGTGCATAAGCCAACCAGTACATAAATTCAGCATTTCTCTTACAGAGGATTTTAGAGCTCTATTCTAGAATAAATTAAAATAAGCAGTAGTGAATTGCTCTTTCAGTGCCTACTACTAAGTAAGCTGAAAGAATCAGTGGCAACTTCTGAAGGTGAATATACCCACTTAATAAGTCCCTCATGAAACTAAATAGCAATGCCATGAAGAAATATAAAATGCAATTAATTAAGCTCTTAAAGGAAAAAAAAAGGTTCAGATAAAAATACAGGTAATTCAATCAAAATGAAAGAGATTTAGTAAAGAAAAATGAAATCGAGTGTAACTGGATTTTCATTGTCATTCATTTTCTCAAAGTTTCTCCAGCAACTCCAAATCTAACAGAAATACAGTAATTGTTGAGTACCCCCATATCATATCACAAGTGAGATGTTAAGACCACCTATACAGATGTTCTAAGAGATTATCAAAAAATTCTGTAAAATAATTGGCAACCTGTTTTTTTTTTTTTAAAGATTTTATTTATTTATTTGACAGAGATCACAAGTAGGCACAGAGGCAGGCAGAGAGAGAGGGGAAGCAGGCTCCCTGCCAAGCAGAGAGCCCAATGCGTGGCTTGACTCCAGGACCTTGGGATCATGACCTGAGTAGAAGGCAGAGGCTTTAACCCACTGAGCCACCCAGGCACCCCTGGCAACCTGGTTTTAAGGAACAAAGAAGAATCAAGGAAGAAGATTCTTTTGCAAGGATTTGTCAGTATGTTGTACAGTCTACCCTTATCTATAGGGAAGAGGCAGGAGGAGAGTGTTTCTCCTAACCATTAAGCCAGAGACAGGTCCTTCAAGAGCATCATTACTCAGAGAGTTTCAGTCTCGGGATAATAAAGATGACATGAGAGGCTGTGGCTAAATGGAGTGAGATGTAAAGCAGAGACTGAGGAGTGGTACTGCATTGGAAAAAAGCAATATTTTCACCAACTTATAGACAAAGGTACCTGAGTAAGGGGATCACATGGTCTGGAGGCATCTTGAGAGGGAATATTTCTAAGAACATCATCTGAGAATTAAAAAAAAAAAAAAGAGAGACAAATCACTGATTTCCAAGGAATAGTAGATTCTCAGGGAATAATGGGACCATCTGGAGAAGACATATTTGGATCTGGGGATTTGTAACTGGAAGATACTAACAAGAGTATTTCCAGGGGGAGGGGGGACCAGTTGTCCCCTAAGAGAGAGTTAGCTTTATGTATTAAAATCAGATCATAAATGTCAGAGCAAAGAGTATGTTCCACTTTTTTTTTTTTCTTTAATGATACCTCCCCATAAGTATGACAGTGAAGAGGTCAGAAGCAGGAGCTGGGTAATTGGCTAGGAGTTGAATAAGGGAAATTGAAGAATTCATTCCCATCTTGCACTGCACTTTCCAAGACCTGAAGATACCCAATCTGGAGAATAGATCAATCTCTTAGTAAAATGAAGTTTAGAGTTATGATGGTTATACTGAACACAAATTTAAGGGAAAAAAGTAAAAGAGAATGTATGTTAAATACATAAACATTATAAGGAAAGTTATGGATCCTGCTCCAACTTTGCCCAAAGAAAGGCAAATAAGGAGCTCACAAAATAGATTAGAAATCCTATGGAAAAAAGAACAAGGTTGAAATATGGTTTTGACTTACTGAGTTCAAATCATATAATAACCTAGATAAAAAGGTTTATATCAATTAAGAAACAGAAGCAGTTTAAATTAATAATAAGTTCATCAATGCTGTGGTAGTGGTGCTATTATATGTAGTTGATTGCAATGAAAATTCAAACAAATTTCACGGAAAGCAATTTTGTAAAACCTTTCAAGACCTGTATGAAAACAAAGAGTTTCATTTTTTTTTAAAGATTTCATTTATTTATTTGACAGAGAGAGACACAGAGAGAGAGGGAACACAAGCAGGGGGGATGGGAGAGGGAGAAGCAGGCCTCCCCACTGAGCAAGGAACCCGATGCAAGTCTTGATCCCAGGACCCCAAGATCATAACCTAAGCCAAAGGTAGACACTTAATGACTGAGCCACCCAGGTGCCCCAAAAGGTTTCATTTATGGAAATATAACCCGAGGAGTAATCTAAAAAATTTTTTTTAAATGTGCCAAATGAAGATCATCATATCATCTCTGAGAATAAAAGGACTGAACAGCTGGTTTGCAATCTATTTCCCAGCAGACTAATGTCAGGAAAGAAAGAAGTCAGGTGACTCAGGTTTGCTCTCTTGACAATGAAAGGTAAATCATAAATTTATTAAGTAAATTTCAAAATCTCACTGAATTAGAATTGAATACATAGAAAAGTGTACATTATTTTTGGATAGAAAAACTGATATGAAAATACACATTTAAATTTTTCTTTTGTTGACATAGTTCTTCAATGTTTTCTTTTTAATTTTTAAATCATCCTTTTATCACTGTGTTTAATAGTTTTACAATTTCTTCACTATTGTAACATTCTATTAACTAGTCTTCTCTTTAGTTCTTTATATAGTTTCAGGAATGGTCTTTCTAAAATTTAAACTTTGTCATACTTATCCCTGTGTAAAATCCTTCAATGACTCTCCTATTTGTCATAGGCAAAGTTCTCATTCCTGGAAAAATAATTCAGGCTCTCCAGGGCCTAATGTGTGACTATACTTCCCAGTCTGTGTTGCCCTCACTCCTCCAATGCATTTTGCCCCATGCACATGCTGTCTAGTGCCTACCAAATTCATTCTGCTGTCTATAATGAATACTCTTTTTTTCCCCCCATCATTTGTTCAGACAACCCTTCTTGTTCTTTTAATAATCAGTTCAAAGGTAATTTCTGCTATAAAATTTTACCAGATTCCCTATTTATCTCCTACATAGAATACTTACTGTCTTTGCCTCCCCTGAACTTGATACATGCTTCTACCATAGTATCTACAATGTTTTATTACAGCTACCTATTTGCAAGCTAGTGTCTCCTGACCAGGCTGAAGGGTCCTGCTTTATTTATATCTGCATCCTCAGGCAAATGGTTGACATATATCAGATTTGTGAATCATTGAGTGAATTAACTTATTGTTGAAGTTTTAATCTCAAGTTTTAACACTGATTATGCAAATACCAAATATATATCTGAAACTCCATGCTTAGATCATTTGTTGCCATAATGCAATGGCATTTTGTAAGCTTTTTAGAAGTACCATATATGGAAAGCTATAGTGGATTCTATGATGTGCTGTCCAGATCTCCTTTCAGAACCCACCTGCTGGCAAATAGCCCTACGATGTCAAGAGTTCTTTATGAACTGCCACTGCTGAAAAGAATCTCCTCACCTAAGGTCATATACCAGGTCATATCCCACCAAGTCCTAAGTCCTTTGGAATAACTCACGGCAATTCCTGAAGGGCCAAACATGTTTCAGATCTCACTTTGGGGTCAGAACCCTGGATAAGGCAACATTTCTCCCATTCTCCTTATGACCAATCCTGATTCTTTCTATAAGTGTTAGTCTTAAGAAAATAATTCTTACATTTCTCTAATGCTTTTTTTCCCCCCTCTCAGAATCTGTTTTCTGAAAACTACAACTGGAAACAGATGTGTAAGATGATCCTCTGAGCAGCAAAAATAAATTATTAGCACAGTTATTTAAATTTCTTTTTGGTCTAAATGTTGGAGGACAATACATTTTTCTAATGGTTAATATGCAGATTGTCACTGGTGCTCACACTCATATCTGTGGCTATGCATCATACAAAATATGAGAGATAAACTGAAAGAGTGAGGGTTCCAAACCTAGAAGGATTTTTACTGAGGTCCTCACTCATTGGTATGCTCTTAGCATACTTTTTTCCCTTATATGTTCCCTATTGAGTGAATTTTTAGATTAAATTACATAACTTTAATTAAACTAACACTTACAAAGTCGAAAGATGACTAACAAAGATACTTGTAAAGAAAATAGGCTGGTAAGTCACAAAGGTGCCCAATCTGTCAACTCTCGCAGAAGTTTTTTATTTATTATTTTTTAACACTACCTTGAATAAAACAAGGTTGGTCTAAATAAATGTGTCAAGAATTTAGGCAATTAAATAACACACTACTAAATAATTCATAGGTCAAAGAGAATACCTTATTACCAGAAATTCTTAAGTCATTATTCCTATATTAGAAAGCCACCATGAGAGTGTGGCAAATTCATTCTATGCAGACACACAAAGACCTTCATCATGTAACTTGCTCCTGCTAATTGCTACTATATTATGGCAACCTTAACTTTAAGGTTGCCTCCTTTAAGCCTAACATAAAATCTAAAATTCCCAGTCCATACCACAAAGCTTCTTTGCTTTAACCACTTCTTATACAATTGAAATAAACTTCCCATCAACTAACTAATCATTTGCTCTTCGCTTTACCCAGGTTACAGCTCTATATCCAATGTTTGCTTGATGTTTCAATATATCAATGTTTCTTTTTAGGTTATATTCACCCTCGCTAAGCCTTCATTATGAATATAGAGTCATTGTATCTTTTCTTTCAAATAAAATTGTCATTTCAGAACAATCATTTCTAAAGTATTGAAAATATAAGTCCTTAAATTATTTTTGATGATAAAATGTGTCCTACTTTGGCCATCATTCTGAAAGTGACAAATTCCTAAAGTTATCATTTCTAGTGGAAAAAAATATAAGAAAGGCAGCATATTCAGCTATAAGTTTAGGGAGAAACTTCATGGCCATTTATTAGGCTCATAAATGTTTCATAAGGTGGTATCTGTGTGGCTCAGTGGGTTAAGCCTCTGCATTCAGCTCAGGTCATGATCTCAGGGTCCTGGAATCAAGCCCCTTGCATTGGGCTCTCTACTCTGCAGGGGGCCTGCTTCCCCCGCCCCCCTCTCTGCCTGCCTCTCTGCCTACTTGTGATCTCTCTCTCTCTGTCAAGTAAAAATAAATAAATAAGTAAAATCTTAAAAAAAATAAAGGTTTCATAAGTACATAGTTACTGGGAAGAGTGAAGATGAGGAATTCTAGGCTTCACTTGATCTTAGGAATTCTATGCTTAATACCAATGTGCTATTTGAAAAGAGTATTGCACCCAATCGGTAGTTATTAGTTGCATTTTGATATGAGAATTAAATATAATTTAAATCTATATTTAAAAAATATGTTGCTTTAGAACAAGAATGTGCCTAAATATATTATATAATAATTAGAAAACTCATCTTAATAAAAACAAGAAATCAAAGTATACATCTATAGATTTTCTAATTTGGGAAAAGAAGTTAATTATGATATAAATGAATTTTTTCTCTGTTTTAAACATTCACTTTAAAAAAATAAGGGATGTATTCTATTTGTTTATACAGGACATTACATTTTAATGTAACAAAATAGAAGCTAAACTGTGTCTATATAGAAATATAGGTAAATAAATTGTAAAACAACATTGGAGGGAGGCCTTCTAAGTCATGGTGTACCCACATTGCCTTTAAGACAGCATAAAGAAAGTACATTTTGATATATATCTTTAATATTCTTTTTATTGAAGTGGAAGACAGTATAAGAAAGTAACTTCTAGTTTTTTGGAACAATGTATTCCCAGATTATTCTATATGCAGATATCCTTGTTACTTTTAACATTCTCTTTACACCAATAACCCTTTATGTGGATCCATAAAATAAATATTCAAAATCACAGAAGAGACAAAATCCAAGAGTTACCATGTTTTAATTAAATATTTCTTTCATTTTCACAAGTTAATATTTTTAGAATTAGTATAGTAACAGTATATTTATTCCTGAAAATAGAAGTGATATGATTTAACAATTCTGTAGAAACAGACAAATAAATCTTTGTATATAAACTATCATAAAATCTACATAAAATTATACTTACTTAGATATGCTATTTTATATCAACTTATATTATGATAGTTTAGAGCATTTTATTAGGTGCACATGTCAAATTGAACTTAGTTTAAAAGTCTCTCCTAAAACATATAACTAGCAATTATATATGTCATTAGCCAATATTTCTTCTAAAGTTTCATCTGTACCATTTGCATTCTGATTATTCATTTTCTTTTTATCCATCTCCTAAATCTGTCTCATTTTTGAGAATTTGTCCCTTTGAGCACACACTTAAAAATTGTTCTTTTCATATTTTATATGTAAGAAAAATGTGTGTGTATGTGTATACACACACACACATATACACACACACACACACAGACACACACACACACATATATATATATATATATATATAATTATTATTATTTTTTTTTTTTTTGGAGAGAGAGAGCTTGAGTGGAGGGGAGGGGCAAGAGGGAGAGGGAGAGAGAAAATCTGAAGCAGGCTCCATACCCAGTGTGCAGTTCCATGCAGGGTTTCGTCTTACCACCCTGAGATCATGACCTGAGATGAAATCAAGAGTTGGACGCTCGGGGCGCCTGGGTGGCTCAGTGGGTTAAAGCCTCTGCCTTCGGCTCAGGTCATGATCCCCAGGTCCTGGGATCGGGCCCCACATCGGGCTCTCTGCTCAGCAGGGAGCCCGCTTCCTCCTCTCTCTCTCTCTGCCTGCCTCTCTGCCTACTTGTGGTCTCTGTCAAATAAATAAATAAATAAATCTTAAAAAAAAAAAAAAAAGAGTTGGACGCTCTTGATTTCAACTGAGCCACCCAGGCATCCCAGAAAATACATTTTTATTTTATTTTTTTAATTTTTTATTAACATATAATATATTATTAGTCCCAGAGTAGAAAATACATTTTAATGTTAGTAAATATAAACTGCAGTATTGACAAATAAATTGTAAAATGTTATATTTTTTGTTAAGAGCACCAAAGATCTTTATTTTAATTCATATTTTAATTCATATTTATAGTGCAGTTAATAATATGAGTATCATTACCATTTTATTCCAAATATTTTCAAAATCATTTAGTGATATTCTTACCAGATGATGTTATAGAGAGCTGTTGTAGCAATGTTTCATCTTAATGTTAAAATTCTTATAAAATAAGAAGTTGATTATATTATTTTAGTGGTTTTGATAAGTTCAGAACAAGACTTCTACCTAATACCTTGGTAAATTAAAAAAAAGAAAAGGAGAGAGAGAAAGAGAGAAATAATAATCCCATGACAACAATTATGTAATATTGTTAATTTCAATATCTCACTCAAACAGGTTTTAGGGTCTCTTCTGCTGCCTATGTTCGAGATTTGTAAATAACTCATTATGATTGACTTAGAGACAAAAAGCCTAAATAAATTTGATAAAAGCATTTTAGTAATTAATCCCATCTTTATCTTTTTAACACAATTACAGTAATTAAATATGAGAAAATAATGTGCTTTTCCTTCTCGATGTCAAAGTCATCAGACAGACATGTCTTCAATGTTTTGTTTCCTATATAAGTAAGAATTGATTATTCAAATATCTATCTATCTATCTATCTATTCAAGTATATATTTGAATGCTTATGGCTATTTATAGTGATACACACACACACACACACACTATAAACTAGCAATAGTCAATGATTCATATAGCCAATGAATCATATAGTCAATGATTGATAGAAAGACGGATAGATAGATAGATAGATAGATAGATATCACTGGGTATATTCTGCCACTCAGAATCTAAAGTCAAACCTTGGGGTGCATGGGTGGCTCAGTTAGTTAAAAAGTCAAACCTCTACAGTTGATTTATATATTAACATAAATAAAGTCAGAAATATAAATATCTAATCAAAGAATACATGACAACCAGTAAAAAATGAATTAATGAATATAATTTTTAATTAAAAATTTTAAAAAAAACAAAGAATATACATGATTTATGCTAAAACACAATGAAAATGACTTGATTTTTTATTAGCCAGGATAATCACAAATCAACTGTCATACAGAATGCAAGACAGTAATGTATTTGTTTAAATATTTATGTAACATACTTGCTTAAAATTATTTTGCAGTAGTCCAAAAAAAAAGTTCCTTTCTATTGCATCAGTGTTAAAACATTTATTTTCATAGTATGTCTGTATTTTTCCAAGTGGCACATGAAACCAATTTTCCAAAAAAGCAATGTTTTTACTTTTGTTTATTTGAAGGAATCTGAGACTAAAAATATTTCTCTGTGATTCTTCCATTAAACCAACCCTATTAGCCATACTTCCATTCTTTGTTTATATATACAGATCCACAATTTTCTAGACAAACCCATTCTCCATTTCCTTTTCTTTTGTTAACATTAATTTTGGTCCCAATTCCAGTCAGCATCTTTGTGCAAGCCTGAGATCCTACCAGTGTTCACATTTGTTTCCAGATTATTAACTCAGAACATCATTTGGACTTACTGATTTCTAGAGACTAATTCAGGTCATTTCCTTTTGTGTTACTTTCCTCAAGCAACTTGTCCACTGCGAGTCATTTCTGAGGCAGAGATTTGGCTATGGCTTCACTATCAAATATATATAAGAATACTCTGAAGCACCTCAATGACATTTTTTCCCCTTAGAATCTGTCAATTTTAGGGAAAATACAGTTCACTTCAGAGTACTGTCAAGTCTTTAAAATGGAATGTTTCCATTTATCATCTATCTATCTATCTACCTATCATCTATCATCTGTCAGACACAGGGAGAGCATGCCCAAGCAGGGGGAGAGGCAGGCAGAGGGAAAAGCAGGCACCCTGCTGAGCAGGGAGCCTCGTGTGGGACTTGGTCCCAGGACCCTAGGATTATGACCTGAACAGAAGGCAGAATTCTTAACTGACTGAGGCACCCAGGTGTCCCGGAATGTTTCCCTTCAAAGTTAAAATTTGCTAAACACTGAATGTGGCTCATTAAAATGATATAATTTTAACTTTGTTCATTTTGGTGGAAATTTAGAAAACACTGCCCTATGCCAAGGCAGGTATAAAACTTTAAGTGCATATATACACTTCATATCGTTTCCTTTGCATTCTTCTTATAACACCAGATCACAGAAAGACAATGAACACATTGTAGCTATTTGAACTATTATCGAAACGAGAAACACTGTCTACAAGGTATTATTTTGCGAATAAGAAGAACCAAGTTCTAGTTCTGACTCTGTAAAGAAAGATGATATCTGAAGCTTTTTTGAGCATCACATTCAATGTTTATGAGTTTTAGAACTCATATGAGATTTGCAAAAGGAGAAAGTTCAACTGTTAAGTATCTATCTAAGCCTATAATAAATATTTCAATCATATTCTAGTTTAGACTTTAATACCAACCACCTGAAGTTCCACCAAATCTAAAGGACCTATTCTATTTTTTCCCAAAAAGTTTCGATGTCAAAAGCCTAATTATATTTGATTCTCTTAATTTTAAATGTTGTCTTCTTAGAATATTTAAGCAAACACAAAGTATTACAGACCTTCAAAAATATTTATTTTATTAAGTACACTAGTATGTGTATTGAATCTTACTTTTGCACTTGTGCTTGGAGAAGTTCCTATTTTTTTTTAATTTTATTTATTTATTTGAGAGAGAGAGAGAGAGAGTGAGAGAATGCAAGCAGGGAGTGCACAGAGGGAGAGGGAGAAGCAGGCTCCCCACTGAGCAGGGAGCCCAACCTGGGTCCGATCTCAGGACCCCGGGGTTCATGACCTGAGATAAAGGCAGACACTTAACCAACTGAGCCACCAAGATGCCTCTGAAGTAGTTATTTTTTAAATCAGAAATGATATCTATTATCATTTTGGTAAAGCTTAACTCACAATAATTAAATTTGGGTCGCCTTACTAATTGGTAAAGTGAATATTCAATTGAAATTATAGATTTACTGATGTTTTAAGAAAAAAAATTAAGATTTTACTTATTTATTTATTTGTCAGAGAGAGAGAGAATAAGTAGGCAGGCAGAGGGAGAAGGAGACTTTCCTGCTAGCAGGGAGCCCGATATGTGACTCAACCCCAGGACCCTGGAATCATGACCTGAGCCGAAGGCAGATGCTTAACCAACTGAGCCACCCAGGCATCCCGAAAAATGTTTTTTTTAATAGCCGTGAGTTAAAAGAGTTTAAACATTCATAAACTAAAAATTCCTCTGAAAGCAATCAATGCATTATACTAAGAAGTTGACAACACTTTCTCTGTCCCTGAAAAGAGGTGACTATATATTTGTAATTAACAACTGAGCAGATGCCATATTGCCTTGTGTATCAAAAAAAAAAAAAAAAAAACCTTCAAAGGAATATTTTTCCATTAATCTTGTAATTTAATGAAACAAAACACTGCAATAATTTAAATACATTTTAAGAAGTATATGTTTTATATTTTTAAATTGAATATTTTGAAATAGAAGATACAGATGAACTATGAGAGACTATGGACCCTGAAAAACAATCTGAGGGTTTTGAAGGGGCGAGGGGTGGGAAGTTGGGTGAGCCTGGTGGTGGGTATTATGGAGGGCACGTATTGCATGGAGCACTGGGTGTGGTGCATAAAGAATGAATTCTGGTACACTGAAAAGAAATTTAAAAAATTAAAAAAAAAAAAAGAGAAAATGGACCTCAGGTCTGAGAACAGTGCTATAAATAAGGATCCTCTCCAAATATTTCAAATTACTTTCTTGTTCCATTGGTGAGGCATATTAATGTATATTTATACTGAAGTACGTTCAATTTTCTGAGTTACTTTTTAGACAAATGATTATTGTTGGGAAAAGATAAAGAGGTTTTTCTGAACCTTCCCACTTTTAGAGAAATTTTCTTTGTTTAAAACCTGGGAAAAGGGGGTGCCTGAGTGGCTCAGAGGGTTAAAGACTCTGCCTTCGGCTTGGGTCATGATCCCAGGGTCCTGGGATCGAGCCCCGCATCGGGCTCTCCGCTCAGCAAGGAGCCTGCTTCCTCCTCTCTCTCTGCCTGCCTCTCTGCCTACTTGTGATCTCTATCTGTCAAATAAATAAATAAATAAATAAAATCTTTAAAAACATATATATATAAAACCTGGGAAAATGTTTAATGATAGCTCTTGTCTTCTCTTACTTTGGAATTCTGCATAACTTCAGTTTAGTCTTATAATCTTTGTCTGGTATAATTAAAAAGGGAATTCCAACATTCAAGTGAGGTAGAAAAAGTGCCTTTGCTCTGCCATCTGTTACGTCATAGTTTTCATCATTATTCTTAATGTCAAATAACTGAAAGATCATCACTGAAGCCAGGAATAAGACACAGAAGTCTAATATCACTCCACTAATTTATCCAGCCATTCATGTAACAAAAATATATTTTGTGGAATATAGTTTCCTTATCCCATGGAACTGTTTTGGAAATTCTAGAACTAACACAAGTCAGGTAATTCATATCATAAGCTTAATTTTGGAAACCAGGTGCCAAAATATTTGCAGATACTTTAGTCATCTACCCACAAAACTCAAAAGAATGAATAAAACACTATTACAAAGGTTAGGACAACTTAAATTTGTCAACTTATTTGACAACTCAAATAAGCAATATTAAAGTTTTATTGATAAAATTATATCCTAATTATCTGTTTTCTCCTTACTTTTTATATTTCGAATCTTTTATATAATGGAGAACTTCAAAATACAAAAAAAGTACTCAGACTGTAATAAATCCTTATCTGCATCAAATTAAAATCTATTTTGTCCCACTTATATCCCCACACATCCTTTCCCCATATTGCAAGGGAGTTTATCTGTTTATTCACAAAAAATTTAGTACATATTTTTAAAGATTACTCCTTTTAATTAGCTGAATTGCAAACAGCATTATCACACTTGAAAAAATAAAAAAAAATTCTCAGTAGACCAAATATTCAGTTAGAGAACCAAAATCAAAAAATATTTCAAAGTTCTCTTTTCTATAGTGAACATAATTTTCATATTTAATTTTCACCTTCAGTTTTTCTGTATATTCACCTGCAAGTCTACTTGTTACTCAGATATTTTCCTCCATAACTTAGTTTACAAATTGTAACTTAATTATTCAATATACTCAATAAATAAGAAGTAGTAATTGACCACAATTGCAAAAACTGCAGGAGATACTTTGTAGGAAAAGATAATCGAGTCACAGATTTTAGCCTCTAGAAATAAACAGTATTGTGATTGCTGTATGTAACTTGGAGCAAGGCCTTCCGACTGATTTTCAGAGAACACTGTCCTAAATTACAATTTCTTTGGCATTCATATAACTCCTTCTGAATCTTCTTCCAGAGGTTTTTGCTATTCCTCATTCTAAAGTGATATACACATTTTTTTTCTTGGAGCTAGAAATGTATGACTGTAATAGTATACTACTTCCAAAAGTAGCATTCAGAGAAAAAAGATACTGATGCAACTAGAGGTGTACATCTTGTGCTAAGCTCTGCAGCATTTCAGATTTGAAAATACTCTCCCTTAAGGTTTCTGGTGATATTAGATTTCAGATGCAGAAAACCATGATAGACAATGTGTCTTATAACCTCCTCTAGGCTGCAGTTGATAGAGTTTAGTTCATCCCTCTAAATAGTTTGAATTACATTTTCCAAATACTTTTTTTTTTTTTTTGTATTTCCTATCATGGGCAAATCATCTGTGAGTTATTACTTTTTTCCCCACTCCTCCCACTCCTGTAAATATAAGAACTAGACTTTATTTCCATCAGCTGTCCACTGAGTATGGATAATTTATAAGGCATTTTTTTTCTATACAGCTATTTGTGACACAATCCTGTTTTGACATGGGAGATATTCATTAAAATGTATAATAATACAGGGTTCTGCATAATAAATGTGTCTACACTGGTTTGACATTTTAAAAAATTTAAATAACTTTGGTATTATTTAACAAATTGAAGGATTATATTTTAAAGTTAATATATAGAGTTCATTGATTTAATGAATTTTCAATGAATTTTCAAAATTTCAATATTAAACCATTGGGGTTTTATTCATTGAAAAAGTAACAATTCCCTGAAAGCAGCCCAGTTTTGTTGCTCAAACTGACCATCATGTACAGAATTCAGATGTTTAAATATCTACATACTGTTTATCAAACACTTTTTTTAGTGTTCACTTAGTACTATGACACTTAATCCTTGTAAGAATTTCATAACCACACTGAAGAGGCAAAAGGACAAATATAACTAATAATATAAATCAGTATATTCAAGATATGTGTACTGGATTTGGGGAGAGCACATACTTGAGAGAGTTTAAAGGAGGGAGTTGATAGTGCTTGCTATGTTCATAAAGATTTAAAGAGGAGATGATCCATAAATAAATTCTTTAAAAAATTAAAAAATTAAACCCATAGGGAAATATATTAATTTCTCAAGTGTATTTATGAATTAGAGACCTTCAAAACAATATATACATATTGTTTATATCAATATATAAATATATATATCAACATATATAAATATGTATATTTATATATATATTTATTTATAACATCATCAGGTAATGATAGAGGAAACATACATATTTTGAAGCATACTCTTTCACTCCTGCTGTTACTGAAAAATCTCCTGTTTTTCCTGTGGCAAAACTATAATTCACACTCTAGTGAATCCCACCCTAGCAATGTTATATAGCAAAGAGCTCAAAAATTCTTTAGGATTTTTTTCTTATTAATTCTCACAACCCCATAAGGCAGGTGGAAAGAATTTCTGTCCTCATTAAATAAACTGACAAGCTAGGACATTAAGTATTTGAATGGTTACAAAGACTACAAGGCTACAAAGATCTTTGTGTATTGAAGATATCCAATCTAATAAATCTACTAACTACTATACTTCTAACTGTATGATTTTATTTAATTAATTTATTTATTTTTGTTTGGTGGAATTTTTTTTTATTTTTTTTTATTTTTTATTAACATATAATGTATTATTAGCCCCAGGGGTACAGGTCTATGAATCGCCAGGTTTACACACTTCACAGCACTCACCATATCACATACCCTCCCCAATGTCCATAACCCAACCACCCTCTCCCTACCCACCTTCCCCAGCAACCCTCAAGTTTGTTTTGCAAGATTAAGAGTCTTTTATGGTTTGTCTCCCTCCCGATCTCATCTTGTTTCATTTATTCTTTTCCTACCCCCCAAACCCCCCACATTGCCTCTCAACTTCCTCATATCAGGGAGATCATATGATAGTTGTCTTTCTCTGATTGACTTATTTTGCTAAGTATAATACCCTCTAGTTCCATCCATGTCCTCACAAATGGCAAGATTTTATTTCTTTTGATGGCTGTATAGTATTCCATTGTGTGTGTGTGTGTGTGTGTGTGTGTGTGTATACCACCAACAGTTAACTTTATGATTTTTTGCTGACTTTTTTTTTCTCTATCAAACATTTGCCAGTCGTGGATGCAGAGAAAGGGGAACCCTCTTACACTGTTGGTGGGAATGCAAGCTGGTGCAGCCACTATGGAAAACAGCATGGAGGTTCCTCAAAAAGTTGAAAATAGAGCTACCCTATGACCCAGCAATCGCACTACTGGGTATTTACCCTAAGGATACAAATGTAGTGATCCAAAAGGGCACATGAACCCAAATGTTTATAGCAGCAATGTCCACAATAGCCAAACTGTGGAAAGAACCTAGATGCCCATCAACAGGTGAATGGATAAAGAAGATATGGTCTATATATACAATGGAATACTATGCAGCCATCAAAAAGAAATGAAATCTTGCCATTTGCAATGATGTGGATGGAACTAGAGGGTACTATGCTGTGCGAAATAAGTCAATCAGAGAAAGACAATTATCATATCTCTCTGATATGAAGAATTTGAGAAGGCAGGGCGGGGATGTGGAGGGTAGGGAAAGAAAAAAAATGAAACAAGGTGGGATTGTGACAGAGACAAACCATAAGAGACTTAATCTTGCAAAACAAACTGAGGGTTGCTGGGGAAGGAGGGTAGGGATAGGGTGGTTGGGTTATGGACATTGGGGAGGGTATGTGATATGGTGAGTGCTGTGAAGTATGTAAACCTGATGATTCACAGACCTGTACCCCTGGGGCAAATAATACGTTATAGGTTGATAAAAATAATTTTTAAAAATTGCCAGTAAATATCCACTGAGTGACCAGATTTAAACCCTGCTTCTATCCCCTGTTCTCTTCTCCTCTTTCTCTGTTGCCATTGATTTCATGACATTCTCAAATCAATATCTTCTTATCCATCCTACTGATACCAACCTTACAATTTCAAACCCGAACTGCCATAACACTCTCCCAATCAAACTATGTTGTGGCAGTCCCTATCCCAAATATTCCTACATGTACACATTAAATTTTCTCCAAAAGCACTTTATTAAGAATTTTATTAACATATGTACAAATAATTTCAATATATTTAGAATTTAAGGAATTTCCTCCTCTGACTCCAAGTACAGTGGTACCACATTGTGAATATCTTCAACTTATCAAACTCTACTGAGGGGCACCTGGGTGGCTCAGTCAATTGGGCGTCTGACTTGGACTCAGGTCAGGATGTCAGGATCCTGGGATCATCATTTTCAGTTTTTGTGCTCAGCAGGGAGTCTGCCTGTTCCTCTGTCTCTCTCCCTGTTTGAGCTCTCTCTCTCTTTTCCAAATAAATAAATAAAATATTTTTTAAAAAAAGAACTCTATTGAATGCCATGAAAAAACCAAAGAGTAAACCCCTGCCATTCTACCCACAGAGTAAGTAAGAATGATTACAGGGAAGATGACTCACATCTTGCCAATCCTCAGTGTTCTCAGTTTGTGCTTTTTGCAGGCAAAAGCATATCTTAATAGGAAACTAAATTCCAAAGTTCTAATAAATGTGTTTGTAAAACATACCCTCTAAACTCATGCCAACCATTTTATTAGAAACTGTACAGTAAAATAGTTGTCAAAGACTATTTCTTTCAATAAAGTTTTTATAATTGTTTTAGATTTACAGAAAAGTTGTGGAGATAGCACAGAGAATTCTCATATACACTTACACCCCCCGCCCCCGCACAGTTTCCCCTACCGTTAACATCTTACATTAGTATGGTACTTTGGTCACAATTAATGAATCAAATTGGTACATTAGTATTAACTAAAGTCAATACAGTATTCATATTCTTTTAGTTCTTACCAAACTCTTTGTATTGGCCCAGGATCTCATCCAGGATACCATACTACATTTATTTGTCAGATCCCCTTAAGCTTCTCTTGGCTATCATAATTCTTCAGACTTTCCTTGTTTTTAATGACTTTGACAGTTTTGAGGAATATTAATCAGGGATTTTGTGCAGTGTTTCTCAATTTAGGCTTGTCTGATAATTTTCTATTATTGGGCTCAGGTTATTTTTTAAGAGATTGGGAAAAGTGTAAAGAAGACCACAGAGGTAAAGTGCTATCCCCATTTCATTACACGTATTCCTTTTTTGGTATTGTTTTTGTTTGTCTGTTTGTTGTTGTTTTGTTTTGTTTTCTTTTTTTTTTTGTTTCTAAGTTCTCTTAGAAAATTTAAATTACACAATATAGTGTTATTAACTATAATTACCAAGTTATACAGTAGATCCTCAGACCTTTTTCATTTTGTAACTGAAAATTTGTATGAAGGGTAATTTTTGATTTGCTGTTTTTGTTTCACACATTAGAAGACTAACATCAGTACAAGTCCAACTAATCATGGTGGAAATCTCATTTTTAGCCACTCTGGTTAGTGTTTTTTTTTTTTTTTTTTTCAGAAATATAGTGATGAAAATATTGTGGCTCATAAGGAGAATAATATGATTTAACATAATCTTTTTCATTTCATTTATGTATAGGTGAAAATGATTAGCTTGTAGTTTAAAAGAAGAGTATGTTTTGTAAATGAAGAATTAAACTGTCTTTTATTTACATGAAATGAAGCCACGATATATAAATAATCATTTAAAGATTATAGTTCCAATCTTACATATCTATAAGTACCCTGAGTTTGTAGTAAATGTCCATTTCTGTTTCCCACTCTCAAAGATTTTGATACAGAATAACAGGGTGGTGGTCAGATCCATACAACTTAACAGTCCCTGGAATTCTGATGGTTCAGCATATCATATCTGAGAAGCAATCTTGTAAAAAAAAAAAAAAAACACAGCTAAATCCCTCACTGTCTAACTCCCATTCTTCTAGTAATAGAATATCCCTCATGATCCACATCCACATAACTAGTAGGCTACATATGGCCATGTGACTAAGCTCTTGCTACTGAAGTGAAAGTAGAAATAAAGTATTCAATTTTTTGTCACTTCCTTAAAAGCTAAGTACTTTGTATCTCATTTCACAGTCTGGAATATGGTCTTGCTGCTGGTAAGCCGCATTTAACCAAGAAAAGCAAGAAAACTAAGGGGATGTTGAACAAAGAAATAGATCTTGCTGGGTATTCTGAACCACCTGCAGTTCTTTGTGCTGTTCTGTAAGAGTCTCTGTATTTTATTGCCTGGTTTGTCACAGCAGATTAGCCAATATTTTAATAACAGTTTTGAGGAATTGAGCCAACTCCTACTAATAGTCATATTATGCATATTTGTTAATATTTCAGTTTTAGAGTGACCATATATCCTAGACTGACCAGAGCTTTCTTTCATCTTCAAAAGTGGCCTTGTTGAAATAATAAGTTAGATAGCCACCTTAGTTTTAAGGAACTTGGATTGATCAATGATATATCAGAATTTTAAAAGGATTCTACGGAAGGCCAAATTCCAATTCAGGTATAGTTTAAAATTATGGTGACTTTACAAGCTTTAAGCAGAAGGATGGAACAATCTATACTAACGTTATTTTACTAGTATGTACATGTAATATTATAATCCATGTTTGATTCGAGGGTAAAAATGATAAACAGGCAAATCTAGTCTGGAATGATTTACTTCTTTATTTCTACTCAAATAATTTCACAGCCTCTCCAATCTCCTCTGGCATCTAAAATCAATGAGCCAGGAATTCTACAGTCCATTGGCAAGTGCCTATCATTCTTCCAAATTCCTGAATAAGTGAAATGATTTAATTCATTTAAATTTATTGCCTAGGGAATATCAGAGGTGACAGATACTTTTCTCAATAGTGATTTACACTGAGAAGGAAATAAAAATCCTGACTCTATTTTAATTAAGTGAATGCACCACTAAATCCAAGACCCTTTCCCTTACAATTTCTTAGCCTGTTTTTTTTTTTTTTTGTTTCTATTTGGTGGCATAAATTTTTGCCACTTCTTTTCCTTGCCTTAATGGGGTTGATATCCCTAAAGATTCCTGCCTCAGAAACTGATTAATCTCTGGTTATTAAAGCTCTTTACTGACATTGCAGAAAAGCGGTTGGGATCTCTTCATTAGCCTCGAGATGGGAAGCTTTAGATAAGCACAACTAAACAACTCTAACACCGTCGTCAGGGCATATTAACGATACAAGCTTTTACAGCATTTTACGATTAATATTTTCTTCATTCAGATATGTTTTCATCAGAATCAGAGAGATTTGCAGGTCTATATACATCCATCTTAATAATACTCAAAACTGCTAACATAAGCCCTGGGAATATTATGCAATTGGAGCTTGTTTTCAGTAACTTCTTCCTATCATTTTTTGGTGATTGAAAGTGATATGGCTTTAAGAGATGTATCAACTTGATTCATTATTCTTTTTCTGTAAATCACACTCAAATCGGAAGTATGCTCTGTGATTTAAAAATTTTCATTTAAATTACTATATTCAAGGGTGCCTGGGTGGCTCAGTTGGTTAACTGTCTGCCTTCAGCTCAGATCTGAGATCTAGCCCCGCATCTGGCTCCCTGCTCAGCCGAGAGTCTGCTTCTCCTTCTACCCCTCCCATTGCTCATGATCTCTCTCTTATGCTCTCTCTTCTCACTCACTCACTCAAATAAATATAATATTTTTGATAAATAAATAAATTACTATATTCCAGTCTGGTTTTTTTTAAGTTAAAAAACAAACAAACAAACAAACCAAACTTAGGGTTTATTTGTTTGCCTGAAACTTGTTAGTTAACCAATAGTTAACTAACAGTACCAGTCTTCTCACATAACTGCAGCTATCCTACCAAGCTAAATTTGAGACTCTGAAATATTAGTATAGTGCTCTGTAATGACACTGCTTAAAATTTCACTTAAATATAAGCATATAAATATTATGCCTTATCCACTTTTTTATTTTCTCCAAATTTATAAAGTTAGATGTCTAAAAAGGGATTGAGTAATATTCTACAAAATTTTCATTGGCTTATGCCTTACATATTATCACCCTACATACCAATATCCACCTTTTCTTTACCTCTTCTTATTCAAATTGGAGAAATGACAACAGTTTTATGTGCAATTACTATTCTTTTTCCCAAATGTGAAATTCAATCACAACAAGGAAGGAAAAAAAAGTATTGACATAATTCAATTTCATTTCTACTCATCCTATGTCTTACTAGGCTTATAGTTTAAAATATATTTTAAATCAAAATAAGTTGTCAGAAGTTATTTCAGTGTCTCTTTATATTTACCTTATTTTCTTCTATGTCTATTTCTTAATAAAATTTTATGATAAAGTGAGTATTAGGAAAATAAAAACTAAAAATTAGTTAGAAGACATAAACAGCAAAGCACATATATCACTTGCTTTTCAGAGTAACTCAACATCTTTATTGAGCACTTCTTAGTTCAAGGCACTAATTATAATAAAATATATATGTTATTACAAGAGAAACTGTGGCTAGCACACAGATACATTTCCATGGAAATGTGGGAAAAGGGGAGAGTAAAATCATATTAAAATCTGTAAGAATTGTTCTGGAACACATTCCAGAACTTTCTAGTTTTGGAAGTATAAACATGCCAGGTAAAAATGTGGAAATTGCTTGAAGAAGACCATCTCATACAGCGGGATGTCTCCAGAGAATGGTAAGTGCTAAGCAGAGCTAGATCCAGGTAATGCACTGATGGATAATATAGGGGAGACAGCTGGGGCTGAATTACAGCTGGAATGTTTTTCTACAATACAATGCCTCGACTTAATTTGAGTGAGTATTCCATTTTTTCTTTTTTTTTTTTTTTTGAGAAAGTGATGTAATGTGTATTTAAAGATGTAAAAAGTCTGGAATTCATCTAATCCGAGCTATCACACTTGAGATGATAAGGCAGATTGACATACCCAAAAATTCACAGCTGGTTGGTGACAAATTTCTATTTCACCTAAAGCACCTTACACAGGGCAGATATACTACATATATCTAACCAATATTTTTATTTAAATGGATTTTTTTCCAAGGCACCTGGGTGGCTCAGTCAGTTAAGCATCTACCTTCAGCTCAGGTCATGATCCCACGGTCCTAGGATTGAACCATGCATCATGTCCGGCTCCCTGTTCAGTAGGGAGTCTGCTTCTCCTTCTCCCCTCCTCGTGCTCTCTCTCTCTCTCTCTCACTCACTCTTTCTTTCTTTCAAATAAAAAAAAAAAATCTTAAAAAAAATGGATTTTTTTCCCAAACATATTTTCTCAAACTTTTCTTCCTATTTCATTTTTTATTTTGATAATACATTTTTGTGGTGGTAAAACATAAAAACATATATAACATAAAATTTTCCATTTTGACAAATTTAAAGTATACAGTTTAGTGGTGAATGTTGTACACCATTACCACCATCCATCTGCAGAGTTTTTCATCTACTCAAACTGAAAATTCATACCCATTAAATAATAACTCTCCATTTGTTCCTCCTATCCTCCTAGACCCTGGAAACCACCATTCTATTTTCTGTCTCTATGAATTTGACTACCTGAGTACTTCACATAAATGGAATTATACACTGCTTGTCCTTTTGTAACTGCCTTGTTTAATTTAGTATAATGTCTTCAAGGTTCATCCATGTTGTAGGATGTGTCAAAACTTTTTTCCTTTCTAAGGCTGAATAATATTGCATTATATGAACATATTACATTTTATTTATCCTTTCAACCTTCTATGAATCCTTAGGTTCCTTCCATCTTTGGGGTATTGTGAATAATACTGCTATGAAAATGGGTATACAAATATTGTTCAGTCTCTGCTTTTAATTCATCCCATCTTGTTTTGATAATTGTTATCTTTTATGATCTTGGTTCATACTTCTCATTATTCTTATGCTGGGCAAAGATCTTTGCCATAACTCATCTCCATCATAACCATCAGCTCTATGAAGACTATTTTAACCACAACAGAATCTTACACTACCACAAAACTCACAAAGGGATTGATACCCATATCATTAACCAGCACCCATTACATGAACCTCCGCAGGTAAAGCTCCCTAGATAGAAGATGATCGGATTTTGTCAACATACAGCTCTGCTGTCAATGTAACTACACTAAACCCTCCTTGGAAATCACATTCAATAGTTATCCCAGTCATGCATCAATTAACCTGTGACTCTTACTTCCTTCAAGCCAGTGGGCAATAAACTCCAAAATCCTATCCAGAATATCTACTTCAAGTCTACTTCAGGTACCAAA
This sequence comes from Martes martes, assembly GCF_963455335.1. NCBI lineage: Eukaryota > Metazoa > Chordata > Mammalia > Carnivora > Mustelidae > Martes > Martes martes. The sequence goes on along the minus strand of NC_137901.1, from coordinate 41,965,908 downwards.
TGTCATAGCCCTAAATTCCTGGAAAACAGAGCCATAAGTAAGGTTTTATTTGAGGGGTTTATTATGCATTATATTATTAATAAAATAAGGACATTGTAAAAATACATGGTTCTCCAGATGTCTCTTGTGGTTTCTACACTTTCGTGATTCAGTTCGTGTTTTACCCTCCACCCCTGTTTTTTGTTTTTTGTTTGTTTGTTTGCTTGTTTTTGAGGATTCAAAAACTTAGAATGGCTTACAGTTTTTAGTCAATATAGGCACTGAATCATTTCCTGGAATCAATCATGTAACCTCTAAGTTTGTAACTCTCAAGGTACACACCCAGCTATGTGAATTGCTCTTCCAAAAGGCTCACTTGTAGAATGCACTCGTGTATGTAGCCGCCCTTGCAGAATCTTTAGGATGATGTAGATTTTATTTTATTTTTTAATTATTATTATGTTCAGTTAGCCAACATATAGTACGTCATTAGTTTTTGATGTAGTGTTCAACGATTCATTAGTTGTGTATAACACCCAGTGATCATCACAACACGTGCCCTCCTTAATACTCATCACCTGGTTACCCTGTTCCCTCACCCCTCCCTTCTATAACCCTCAGTTTGTTTCCTGGAGTCCAGAATCTCTCCCATCAACATGGACGGAACTGGAGGATGATAAAGATTTTCACATTCCTATCCTGCTTGCTACCATTGCTTCCTCTATTTAATCACTGACTCCTAACTTTTCAAATCTCTATCTCTCTGGTTTTTGTCAGAAACACAAATTTCCTGATATTGTTTTACAGAAGTTTAGCTCTCCAAAAATCTACCTTCTGGATATGCTCTGCTAACCAACATGTTACTAGCCTATGTGAGTGCACTGAAGTGGCAGAGATTTTTATTTATTTTTTTTAAAGATTTTATTTATTTATTTGATAGACAGAGATTACAAGTAGACAGAGAGGCAGGCAGAGAGAGAGGAAGGGAAGCAAGCTCCCTGCTGAGCAGAGAGCCTGATGTGGGGCTCGATCCCAGGACCCTGGGATCATGACCTGAGCCCAAGGCAGAGGCTTTAACCCACTGAGCCACCCAGGTGCCCCTATTTATTTTATTTTTTTTAAAATTTTTTTGGCAGAGATTTTTAAATTCCTCTATTCCTCCCTCCCAAATTGTTTCCAGTAAGTTTAAATGAAGAGAGTATTAGTTGATTTCCACACTGATTTTGAACATTTTTATATTTAAAAATAAATTAATATTTATATTTAAAATTAATATTCAAAATAATTTCTTCTGTTATAAATAAGAATTGGGGGAAAAATAGAGCAGGACTGGGCTTTTGGTTTTGGTTCATAAGATAATCATTTTTCTCCACCCATGTATGTATATATAGTTATAACTGATGTGGTTATTGTGAAATATCTATTGGCTTGGTTCATTCTGTTAGCTATTCTCCCTCTCTACACACCTAGACCACCATCATGGCTTCAGGGCAGAAAGGGGGAGTGACAAGCATGTTATCTCATAAAGGATAAGGATAGGACACAGGGACTATTCAGACATAAAGAGCAGGGTGAAATCTCAGGCAGGCATGTAGTCAGGGAATAAAACCTTGATAGGGTTTACCTCACTATGGATTCCTAAGGCAAGAGTACTGCCCCTTTTCAATGTCAAGGGACCATGCAAGACTCTCACCCACAAACCTAGAAGCCATCTTAAAGAAGAGGGAGAGGAAAGTAATCTGAAAAGGTATTTTATAATTTTAGAGATCAGGTCAATATTTACCTGATAAAATTATTTTTGTTTTATTTTACTTATTTCCAGAAGTTGACAGATAGAAGGAAGGACTAAAATAAGTTTAAAAAAATAAAATAATTTTCTGCACATACATCAGTGGTTGTAATGTGAATTACAATGTAACCCAGCTACATGTGTGTTATACTGAAGCCAGTTATATATCCACACTTAAATTTAGCCAGGTATGTATTTTGGACCTGTGAGAAATAAGTTGTAAATTCCAGTGTTGATGACAGTTAATATATCCTACAGTTCCAAATTAATGCTAATTTTAAAATTTCTAGACCATAACATTTATAAATAAAACATATCACCACTGAAACATTTCAAATGCATGCTTACTTATTCAACACTTATGCTTATTTTTAATGCAGTTGTATTTTCCATGTAGTAAATATAAGATACTTGAAAGCAACAACAACAATACAGTAATGAGTCATATTTAAGAGGCCAGTACTATTCAGTTATCAGTTCTTTTCCTCTCTTTTTCTCTCTACACAGCTGCAAATATCAATTAAATAGCTCCTTTAATAGAATAAAGCAATCAAAATTATTTATAATATTTCTCTCAGGAAACTTTCTTTGGAAGCTCCATCATACCAAATTTTTCAAGTTAACCTTAAATTTTTTTTAAATATCAATGGTTAGCCTAATATTTGATAAAAAGAAGTAAATTCTTAGGCTAGCCAAAGAACCATTCAAAAGGGAGAAAGTACCTGGAGTATGTAAACAAGAGTTTATTAAGGAACAAAATAAACTTATTATAACATTAAAAATATAAACTATTTCTTAAATTTCACAATCCAACAACTTTAAGTGAACAAACCACTTAATATTGTTACTGATTTCATTTCCATGACTCTTCTTTTGACCAAGCACTGCCAAGTCCCAAACACAGGCTATTTTGTGATAATGGACTAGTAATTTATGTTTTTTGTTTGTTTGTTTTGAGGCCATAAGTAATATTCTATGTGATAAGTCATCCAATCCTGAGGTTTAACATTTCTAAGTTAATCATGTGTTCTAAACACATTAGATATTTTTAGTATCCAATCAAATTAAATTCAGCCTTCATTAAGCCACATAAATAGAAAATACACAGTAGTTTGTGAATTAACCCAATTCTGCCTTGTTAAACGTTTTTTTTTTTTTTTAAAGATTTTATTTATTTATTTGACAGAGGGAGAGATCACAAGTAGGCAAAGCAACAGGCAGAGAGAGGAGGGGAAGTAGGCTCCCGCCGAGCAGAGAGCCCGATGCAGGGCTTGATCCCAGGACCCTGAGATCATGACCTGGGCTGAAGACAGAGGCTTAACTCATTAAGCCACCCAAGCACCCCAACATTTCCTAATAAATATTTTTTTCTGTAAGTACTTGTCGAAGCTGCTAATATGTACTAGGCACTGTGCTTTAAAAACAACATAATTAATCTTTATAAGGAATACTTAAGGTGAGTACCATAATCACTATTCTATTTTTTTAAAGATTTTATTTATTTACTTATTTATTTGAGAGAGAGAGAGAGATTGACAGAGAGAGTGAACACATGAGTGGGGTCCTGGGATTGAGCCCCACATCAGGCTCTCTGCTTGGTGGGGAGCCTGCTTCCCCCACCCCCACCTGCCGCTCTGCCTACTTGTGATCTCTGTCTGTCAAATAAATAAAATCTTAAAAAAAAAAAAGAAAGAAAACAGTTAGAATGAGAAAACAATGCAATATTATCTTTAATATGTAGAGAGAAAAGAACAGGCATTTAGAATTCTATACATAAAATTGAATTTATTTTTCAAGTTATAGAATAAAATAAAGATATTTTTTAGACAAATCTTGAAAAGTTTTCATCAACAAATCTTACCTAAGGGAAATGATAAAAGATGCTTAATCTACAGAAAAGAATGGTCCCTACCAGAAGAAGTAAAATGAAAGAAATGGTGAGCAACACTATTGGTAAGTAATTCCAGTAAGAGTGCTTATATCAACACAATGATTGTATACAACAATAATATAAAAATGGCTAACACATAGAAAGAAACAAGATAGACAACAGTCATTCAAAATAGCATATAATGTAGACAGTAGGTAATATGGTTCAAAAGTATATCAAGTAACTGATTAGAAAACCATAAATTAGCCTTTGCTAAAATTAATCAGACAAGACTAATTGTAGGGTATAAAACTTGCAAGAAAATCTTTTTGAAAAAAAATGGCAAAAAAAGTTAAAAAGAAACTTAATCCTTGCAAAAGAAGTTTAAAAAGATGGCAGTGGGTAACAGCAACCAAATTTAAACATAAATAAAAAGAAAAAGCAAACACATGGAAAAAGAATATCAAGGCAGATGTCAGTCTTATGAAAAAATATAAGTGGGTTATAATCACAAAACTAGCTTAGAAAACAAAACAAAATTTCAATGTGTTATTTACAAGAACAATTGCTAAAACTTTAAATTGCAGGAAGGTGAAAAGTTAAAAATGGAAAAAAATAAGCTGGTGAAAGATATTAAACAGTCAAAATGCCAAATAACTTAGCTTCATAATACATAAAATAGGTAGGACTTTACAAATCCAATTGTAGTAGGAATTGGCTAAACTAAGAACATACTGGAATATTTGAGCACAATTTTTAGAAATAAATGGACCATATAAATAAAAGTGACATTAGAAACAAAATTGAGCAATTTATATGCTCAATTTATCAGGAAAATTTTGGATACCTTTGGAATATAATATTTAAGAATTGAACAACAGACTTCTCAAGCACAAATAGAACATTTATTTTAAAAAAGAACATTTCTGAAAACTCTATTCACACTAGACGATATAATTTAATTTATCTAATTTATATGCCCTTGTTTTCATATAAACCACATTTCTGATCAAAACGCAATTAAGTTAGAAATCAATAGCAACACCAACAACAAAAACTAGAAAACTCCATGTGATTGGGAATTAGAAAAAAGATGTCTAAAATCACTGGGCAAAGAACTAATTATCACAAAAAGTATAAAATTTAACTAGACTATTCTAATGAAAATATTACATGAAAAAACAAATATCTTACCACCAGAATAAAAAAGCACATAAACTCAAATTTAGCATTAGAAAGGCAAAAAAATGAGGATTATTAAACCATAAGATGATATGTTTTTTTGTTTCGGTGTATTTGACACACAATGTTATATTAATTTCTAGTATACAACTTGTCCTAATTTCATTCCTTAAAAAAAAAAAGTCCACAGCTGAGTTTTATCTACTTTTAAATAATTCTGTTGTTTGCAATAGTTATTTAAATTAAAAGTCTAAAAAAATAAAAAAATAAATTAAGGCTATGGGGGAAAAAAGTTTAAATTCATGTATTTAAGGAAACTAGTTAAGGTTTTTTTGTTTATTTTTGTTTTGTTTTGTTTTATTTTTATTTATTTATTTAACAGAGAGAGAGATGGCAAGAGAGGGAACACAAGCAGGGGGAGTGGGAGAGGGAGAAGCAGGCTTCCTACTAAGTAGGAAGCCTGATGCAGGGCTGGATCCTAGGACCCTGGGATCATGACCTGAGCTGAAGGCAGCCGCTTAATGACTGAGCCACCCAGGTGCCCTGGAAACTAGTTAAGTTTTACTACCAAATCTGTTAGTATTAAAAAAAGAAAGATTTGTATATCTGTAATTCTATCTATCTACCCTACTTACTAATACAGGTATAAATACTCACTGCTATTCACAAAAAAAGTATATAGCAAATAAAGTTATGAAACAAAATCCAGGACATACTGAAAGGCTCATACTTAATAAGAAGCAGATTTTATTTATGAAATGCGTGGGGATTTTAATACAATGGGAAAGTAACTCAAATAGCTTAAAAATACATGAAAATATATAGAAATTCAGTTGTAAGATGTTCATGTAGGTTGTGAATGAAATGAGTCAAGGAAGTTAACTGCAGAGAAGTCAGAGGAATTAGAGAGCCAAACAAAAAGTGAACAGAATATATACATAAAGTAAACATGAAGAAATGTATATTTATATTCTAACAATAAATTTTATATGTTCATAAAGCAATATGTATGTTCAGTTTAAAGAATCTGAATAATTAAATAAAATGCAAATAGTTGCAGGAAATAAAATATGTATGATTTGTAAATATTATTCTATATTAAATTTATGATCAAATGATATTCCAAAGTTCATCCTGTATTTCATGATCCAGAAATTCCCATGAAGGTTAGTTTCACTCTGATAACTACAACTCCTCAAATTATAGTCAAGACAATGCTTTGAAAAATCAAAGGCCATTGTCATATATATATGAAAAATGAGGCTTTTAATGTAAATTCTGTTTTCAACATATATTGAACTCCTATTAGATATCTACAAAGAACAAATAAATATTAAATAAAGTAAAATATTCATAGAAAGTTTACTAAGTTTAAGACAGGAATGACAGGACTAAATCTTTCTCTGTTACACAAAATCTTTGTCACACAAAAGGTCTCTTAGCCTTTCGGCAGATTCTATATATATATGTGTGTGTGTGTGTGTGTGTGTGTGTGTGTGTATACACATACATACAGACCTTAGGCATGAAGAAGGAATATTTATAAAGTCACATATCTATATTAGGAACAAAACAAGACAATGTATATGCAAATATATGCTATAGAGTGAATAGCTGGAATTGCAATCAACAATGGTCATTTTAAAATATCAGAAATTTGAGGCAGGAGGCTTCCAAGGTAAATTTTTACAACTTTCCTAATTTTAGACAGAGTTTTATATGGGTTCGTAGACTCTATTATTAATACATTTGACATCCCATCAATTAAAACAATACTTGATGCAATAAATAATAAAACAGTAGACTTTTATGAAGTAGGAAACCTTGTCCCCAAAGAATCAAAACAAGGACATAATCTACCTATATATACAAAATTAGGAATGATGTGAAGAACCCAAGATCTTCAGGAAGATGTATTCTCTACAACTGGCAAATCCACATATTGTAAGATCCATATGATATATATGTATACATGTATGTCAATACATAATCTATCTATGTATTGATCTGTATAAAATCAATGTACATTGCCAATCTATAGGTGGCCTCCTGAAAGCACTGTGCTAATAGCAGAGCAGTTTTATGAGACCAGTGGAGTCAAGGAAAAAAGTAGAAGTCAGAAGCAAGTGAACATGCAATTTATAAAAATATTGGAATAGACGATCAGTGCTTCTCTTGACCTGTCATACTGAGATGTGTCATTACTCTTTTCCAACCATCGATCATTGCTACTCAATTTAATTATCTCATAATATCCCAAAATACCATTTTATCTGAGTTAACACTCATCAGTAACCTTCTGGATGGTAACATGTTTTTTTAAAACTCCACCATCATACATATGTACTTCAGAGCACATTTATCCCCACTTAAAGTTAATTTATTCAAAAAACAGAGAAAATAATGCAAGTATCTCCTGTGATATTAAATGAAATAGTGTTGTAAATGGACCTACTCTGCAAATGTTAGCAATAAAATAATTCCATATACTTCTAACTTTATTTTTGGTAATGGCTACACAGATTTTTATTAGCACAGGTCTATAGTTTAAGACAAATGACAATTACACATACTACTAAAAGTGGATGAAGGGGCACCTGGGTGGTTCAGTGGGTTAAAGCCTCTGCCTTCGGCTCAGGTCATGATCTCAGGGTCCTGGGATCGAGCCCCGCATCGGGCTCTCTGCTCAGCGGGGAGCCTGCTTCTCCCTCTCTCTCTCTGCCTGCCTCTCTGCCTCTCTGCCTACCTGTGATCTGTCAAATAAGTAAATAAAATCTTTAAAAAAATAAAAATAAAAAAAATAAAAGTGGATGAAGTAATGTTTTGGTTAATAGTAGTCATATTCATTAGTGCTTGATTACAATAAGGAAGGAAAATTATAAATATTATTTTGAGGCCTGTCAAGTTGAATAACAATTTCATATTACAGGTGATCGTTGCCAAGATTCAACAACTTCTTGACTTTTAAGCAAGACATCATGCTCAGCTAATTATATTTTTCCCTGGGACACCTGGGTAGGTCAGTTGGTTAAGTGTCTGCCTTTGGCTCAGGTCATGATCCCAAGTCCTGGGATTAAGCCCCGCATCAGGCTCCCAGCTCAGCGGGAAGCCTGCTTCTCCCTCTCCCGCTCTTACTGCTTGTGTTCCCTTTCTTGCTATGTCTTTCTGTGTCAAGTAAATATATAGATCTAAAAAATATATATATTTTCTCCTCTTAACATGTATTTAATTTAACTCATGGGAGGATTGTTTTAACCACACTGATGTCAAACATGAACATGATAGTTTCCCATATTTCAAGATATGTATTACACTTTAAATTATACATGTGACAACACATCCTCCACCTTTAGAAAATTTTAGCTTAGAGTACACTGGAAGATTTTTACTTTATACATCCTAGATTGGTAAGAAAACTGGAAAAACTAGGGAAAGTCTTTGCATTTGTAGGAGTCAGATAGGAATACTCCATTTCATTCTTAAGCAACAGCCATCTTCCACATGTATGGCAGTAAAATAGGTTAAGATGAAACTCAAATCTGAACTCACCTAGAAGACACAACTAGAAGTAAATAACTGCATTTGCCATTATAAATGATCCAACAGGCTTCTCTAGTTTATATTTTAAATATTTTACATATAAGAAATTTTATGACACCATTTAATTTTTTTTCCGCTAAGGTGTAATTATTATGTTTAATTTGTAGTTATTATTAATACATAGTATTTCCCAGAAATTAAATGCATAAATATATAAGCATATACATACATATAATTTTCATGAATTTTCCCAAGAGGTTTTTGCAGATTCTCAATCATTTTTATAGCTTTAGAGAATTATAATCAGTATTGTCACATCATGCAGATAAAGCCAACACCTTCTTAAATAATACATAGGGTGCTGACTGTATATGGCTGACTTTTCTATTAGTGATTAGCTCTGGTTTATTGCATCTTTCACGGTTGTGTGAAACCACTTCCTTCATCAGGTTAGCATAATGAATGTAAATTGTGTTTACTCCCACCAATTTGGGTGATATTGGTGATTAAGTACAGCTAAGCTTCACCCTGAGTATTTCTTTCAAGTTAAAAACACAATTTATAAATGTAGATACCTTCTGAAGGCAATAGAAAGTCTGTTTGGAACTGAGATTTAATTTGTTTCTGAAAAAAAGTATAGATTGAATGGAAACTGTTTCAGATTGGGATGCTCCAGCGCCCTCTATTTTGTAATGTTTAGAAGGAAACAGACTAGGTGCACACCCTATTATATTAGTAGAAACAAATGTGATCAAAGTCACCAAGTACATAAACTATTTTTTCAAAATACTGACTCAGGAATGTATTTACATCATTTCCTTTCCTCCGTCCCTTCCTTCTTTTTCTCCTCCTCCTCCTCTGCCTTCTCATTTTCCTCCTGTGCATAATGGTGAGTAAAGGGCAATCACTCTCCCACTGAAATTATCTGTAATAAACAACTCAGGAAGAGAACAGTCTCATTATCATTAACGATGTATCTAAGAATTTCTGGGATTCGGGCATTTACAGAATAGTATGTATGTGTGTGTGTACATATGTGTGTATCCATGCACATAAGTATGTTTCTAGGGTGCTACTAGAAACTTTCCTTTCCATCCATAGACCAATTATTCTAAAATAAATGTGTGATGTATTGCTAAATTTAATATATTTCAAGTTTTCTTCAAAATCACTAAGCTTTGGAACTTCTTATAAAGGAATTGCAGATACCTACAGTATTAGCAATTCTCTATAAATGAGATTTTTCTTCTACTTAAAAATTTTAGGGCAATTATATCTTTATGGCAATACTAAGAAGAATAAGGTTAAAAGCAGAAATTGTATCTTTTTGGTATAATCCCAAGTAAGTGTATCTCTAACTCTTAGAAAGACTGTTGAAGCTATCTATCCCCCCTCAATAAAAACAACTCCAGAATTCTAATAAAAATCAGTAAACACTTTCTAATTTGGCTTGATTATCTCATGTACGATAGAGACAAAATAACCAAGAACCACTGTCACAGAAACAACAACAACAAAAAAATGAATACAAATATCATACTTGCATATGCATATGCTGGTGTACAGCAAAGCAAAAAATTGGGAGTTAGTGATTCTGTATATTTCATTTTTTTTGTTAACAGTACACATTTATATTCATTTCTGAACTTAAAAGTTATGTATCTGAAAGTTAAGGCAGAGACTCATTATTAAAATTATAGTTAGCACACTTTTGTGTGTTCTGTTATATTAAAAAAATGACTACTCTTTTTGTGTATACAATGCCATATATATACTGTTTGGTATAAATTATAGAAAGCTCCTTAAAGATTCTTCGTATTTAGAATTAAGTTTGCCTTCATAGAAAAACAACAACAAAGATATTCTGTCTCAAGCATGTGGAAGAAAAAAATGGATGAGACCAGAGAAAAATTATAGCATTATTATATTGGCCACTTAAGGGCCAAAGTTGACTGAAACAGAAAATATTATATTTGGTCCAATGAAAATAATAAATCTTTAATTAGGTTGAAGGGAAGCAGTAACAATCAGCATAGCTGTCTGACAGTTGGGTTTCTGTCAGAAGATTGTCAAGTACTCTATTACTTGAGAGTGACATGGAATTGGAAACTGAATGACAGCAGTTGACAGAAATATAATTTTTTCAAGAAACATATCTTTAAAGCTCTAATTAAGCATAATGACAAAGGAAAACAAGGATAACCTGCTGAAAAACAGGGGATGTATGTTCTTATTCTAATTTCACCTTATTTGGGATATTTAAGTACATTAATAGTACTCTTTGAAATAACCTAGATGTTTATTCATGTTTTGCCTAGGCCTTAAATTGACGAATCTCAGATAAAACCCTGCCAATAAAAAAATACAACTCTGTCAATAACTATTTTATAGTTAAATTGTGTAGCATAATCATTAAATTTATGAAATCTTTAAACTGCAAGAAAGAAATATTTGCTGGAATCAAGCATATGCATTATAAAAACTTTAAGACTGTGTCTAGAACATTGTATGTGATATAAAATTACTGTGAAGACTACTACTACTACTACCACTACAACCAGGATTATTTATCATTCTATCCTCAACACAACAAATCAAGACTGGTATCATCCTCATTTTGTAGAAATGGACATTGAAGTTAGTGACAATGAATGCATATCATTGTTACACTCACTTGCTTTGGTATTCATATATCTGTTGTGCCTGTAACTTTTTAGCAGTCATTCTCTTGCTAAATGAAATAAGCACCAGTAGTTTCCCAGAGGACATTTAGTATGTTTACTTCATATTGCTGGCTATCGATCATTAGTGAAAAAATTTTCCAAAGTCTCGTGGTGCCTGGGTGGCTCAGTGGGTTAAAGCCTCTGTCTTCGGCTCAGGTCATGATCCCAGGGTCCTTGGATTGAGCCCTGCATCAGGCTCTCTGCTCCCTCCTCTCTCTCTCTGCCTACTTGTGATCTCTGTCTGTCAAATAAATAAATTAAATTAAAGAAAAATTTTTTCCAAAGTCCCATATGCACTTATGTACTTTTGGTGTTATTTTTAGTAATATAAGTGTTTATGGTTATGAGTTTCTCTTGAACACAATGAATTAACCAGTATAATCAATTCAAATAAAGAACTTAGAAAAATAACAACAATAAGAAGAGTAGAAGGAAATAATAATAAAGATAAGAGCAAAATTGAATTAGTTTGTTGAATTCATCTAAGCTAAATTTTAAGAGAAAAGTAAAACAAATTACGAAAATGAGAGACAATATAAGCAATACAAGCACACAAAATTGGAAATATCAAAGACGAAACAACAAAAATGAGAGAATTTTTTTTAAATTTTGAGAGTAATCTGCCAAATTATATGGAAGTATATTTGACTACTTAAAAATATTAATAATTTACTAAAGAATCATTCACTTTTGTCAAAAGAAATGGAAGCCTAAAATGGAATACTAGAAAGTACACAATCCATATAAGCCAGGAAATGAGAAAAAATGAGGGAAAAAACAAATAAAAAGAAGCATGAACAAACATCCATGAGCCATTTAGAAAAAAATAGAAGAGACTTACTTAAAACTTATCACTAGTTATGTTACTGTACATCTTCAGAACTCCCAAGCAAAAGGCTAAAAGTGTAAGACTGTATAAGAGAAGAATGTTCAATTACAGTTATCAAAAAGAAACATGTTTTAAATGTCCTTTCAATTAAGAGGACACAGGTTACAAGCATAAGAATTTAAAATTTATGTATAAACATATCAATGTATAAATATGCATATCTGTACATATTTGAAAGTTTTAATCATACAATTAAAAAGTCAATAGTATCCTGGATATGTTTTAACAGTTTGCTCTCTGGGGGAAAATAAAAACAATGACAACCCCAATTAATGTAGATATTACAGTTCTTAACAAAATATTAGCAAATTAAATTGAATGATACACAAGAATGCTAATATATCATAACAAAGAGTATTTACTAAAAGCACATAGGTTGGTTTAACATTCAAAAACCAATTGATGTCATACACTATCTCTCAAACAAAAGAAAATATGTATGATCTAAATGTATGACTGAAGAAATTTATCACCCATGCATGATTTGAAAACAGAACAAAACAAAACAATAAAACAAACATAGAAAATAAAACTTTTTTAGCAAGCTGAAAATGAAAGGGAAATTCCCTGACCTGATAAAGGGCAACTATGAATAACTGATAGCCTTCATTATATATAATGCTGAAGGCCTGAGTGTGTTATCCATAAGAGCAGTTAACAAGCCAAGAATGTCTGCTCACACTACTTTCCTTTTCTATTATACTGGAGGGCATAGCGAGAGAAATAAAGCAAGAAAATTAAGGACTAAAAGATTTGAAAGGAGAAAATAAAACTTTCATTATTGACAGGTGACATAAAATACGCATAGAAATCCTAGGATCCTAGAACTCGTAAATACCCTCATCTAGTTCATTTTGTATAAGGTCAATATATAAAAAAGTCCAAATATATTACTGTAAACTAGCAACAGATAACTGAAAATAAATATTTAAGGTACCAAATGCAATATCTTGACAAATTTGAAATACTGAAATTCAATATATAAAAGACAGTTATGACTACTTTATTAAAAAAAGACAAAGTCACAAGCAAACAACAACAACAAAAAAGCAGAAACAGACCCAAAAATATAGAGAACAAACTGGTCATTGCCAGAGGAGTGCAAAGAGGTGGGGAGATGGGGTTGGGGAAGACAAAATGTCACTGACAGCTATTTAAGAAGAAATAAATAAATAGACAAATATATAAATTTCATGGAATGGAAAGTTCTATATTAAGATATTAATTCTACCAAAATTGTTCTATGGATTTAACAAGATTCATTCAAATTACCAGAGGGTATTTTTGTAGAAATTAATGTGGTACCTTGTGCAAAAGCACTTCTACTCCCAAAACAATTTTTAAGACAAAGAATAATGTTAGAGGATTTCTACAACCTGAAGTGAAGACATGCTATACAGCTACATTAATCAAGTGAATATGGTAGCTGTGTTAGGATAGGCATACAGATCAATAATATAGAATAAAGAACACAGAAAAAGAGTCAGGCACACATTTTTTTTTAAGATTTTATCTATTTATTTGTCAGAGAGAGAGGCGGAGAGAGAGAGGAAAAGAGAGAGTGAGCACAAAGAGGGGGAGTGGCAGGCAGAGAAGGAGCAGACTCCCCACCAAGCAAGGAGCCCATCATCGCAGGGCTCAATCCCAGAACCCTGGGACCACTACCTGAGCCAAAGACAGCGCTTAAGGGACTGAGCCACCCAGTTTTCCCCCAAGGCACATATTTCTAATTAATTTTGAAAAAAGCACCAACATCAGGGGGAAATTGTTTTTCAAGAAATAATGCTGGCTGAACTGAATATTCATATAAAAAATTAACATTATCTCTTATCTCACACTGTTTATAAAAATAACTCTCACTGAATAAAGACCTACACATAAATCATGAATAAAGGCTAAAGCCATAGATAGTTTAAATAAAGGAAAACTTTACAGAGGAAAAGTCTTTGCAGTTTGAGGGTAAGTGAAAATTTCTTAGGGGAAAAAAAACTCCACCAAAAAAAAGAAAAAAAAAAAAAAAGACATATAAAAGAAAAAAAAAAAAAACAGGTAAATTGGATTTCATTGAAACTAAAAGTGCTCTTCAAATGGCACCATTTAAAAAATGAAAAGGCACACAAGACAATGGAAGAAAAAATGTATATGTAAAAAGGCCTTGTATCTTAAAAACAGAAAGAAGTCTTACAACTCAATCTAAAGAAGACAATTCTTAAAAGTAGCCAAAATATCTGAAGAGAACTTCATGAAAGGAGGTATGCAAGTGACCAATAAGCACATAAAAGCGATACTCAACATCAATAGCAGGAAAATGCAAATTGAAACCACAATGAAATAGCATTATACATCAACTAGATTGACTACAATTTGAAAAGACTGACAATAATAAGTTTCAGCGTGGTTGTGAAGCAACAGGAATCTTCACACCTTACCAGTAGGAATGTAAACTGTCACACTCAACTTAGAATACAATTTGGTGATTTCTTATAAAGTCACAAATGCACATACTATATAACCCTAAATATCCTTTCCTTAGTATCCATCTAAGAAACATAAAAACATATAACAGGAAGACGTGTACAAGAACTCCCATAGAAACTTTATTCATGATAGCCAAAAGTAAACAACGTAAGTGTCTGTCAACATAAAAATGGGCAATCAAATCTTGAAATGGCCATACAATGAAGTTCATTAGATCACTGATATGACATGAACTATAGATCAACAAAACACAGATGTAACTCAAAAACATAACTGAAAAAGAATGAAGCCATGAATAAACAGAATGCATACTTTATGTTTCCACTTGACTTTTGGAAATGCAAGAGCCAGCAAAAGTAATCCATAGTAACAAAAAGCACATCAGCGATATTCTAACACTGGAATTGGGGGAATTTACTTATAGAGGAATATGGGGAAACATTTTGGGGATGAAAGAATTATTCCATTTCTTCATTATGGTGATGTTTCCAAAGCATATACCTATGTTCCAAAGCATATAGCTGTACAGTTACAACTGATGCATTCTATCATACAAAATTATAACTCAAAAGGTTGCTTAAAAATTGATGATGTGGGGCACCTGGGTGGCTTAGTGGGTTAAAGCCTCTGCTTCAACTCAGGTCATGATCCCAGGCTCTCTACTCGGCGGGGGGCCTGCTTCCCTTCCTCTCTCTCTGCCTGCCTCTCTGCCTGCTTGTGATCTCTGTCTGTCAAATAAATAAATAAAATTTAAAAAAAAATTGATGATGTATATGGAACAGTAGAAAATTTAAAGAGTGATATCTTGGGTAGTTAAAGGTGTTGGGATCCAAGTGACAGGTTTGGCTTTAGTGGAAAAAAAGCATAATTTATATTTATAAACATAAACATGAATAAATAGCTATGGGTTAATATGAAACTATTATAGTACTTTCTAAATTGCATTATTTTATTAATGAAATAAGATGAGAGGACTTTGGTGAAGGAATATAGGAAGATTGTGAAAGGAGGACACAAGAGAATGGAACTATAAATTAACAAGAGACGTGTAGAGCAGCCAATCAGAACCAATGGTCCAATATAAGTTTAGGAGTCATGGGCTTAACATGAAGATAGTCAGCTGGTTGTATGTCTTGTAGAGCCACACTGAATTTTTTTTTTTTTTTTTAATGCGGAGTTCTAGAGTGAGGAGCCATTAAGAGGTAACCTGCATTTAGTGTATAGTTTAGTTATTGTTTCTTTGTTTTCTCAGGTGAATAAACAAAGGAGAGAGATTGGCCTTTTTGAAGGAAGCACAATTTGCTGCAACCAATGCAAGAGGTGAGAACGACTTCTTTG
Source organism: Martes martes (assembly GCF_963455335.1). Lineage (NCBI taxonomy): Eukaryota > Metazoa > Chordata > Mammalia > Carnivora > Mustelidae > Martes > Martes martes. The sequence goes on along the minus strand of NC_137901.1, from coordinate 41,950,120 downwards.
ACGAGAGTTGAAGCAGAGAAAGAAATCAAAGAATGCATATCCAATGGCAGCTTAATAAACAAACAAAACAAAACAAAACAAAACAAAAAAACAACCAGCAGATAGATTTAGAACAGATTTGAATAAAAGACACTAAGAGAGGAGTAAGGGGGAAAATGAACTTTAAAGGACAGTTCCTCGAAAGCCCACCAGAAATTAAGTCAGCAAAAAACATATAGGGGAACTACTTCCAACTTTCAGAAAGGTCTCAGAGGAGATGTTGGCCCCTTCTTAAACTCCAGGACCTGTCTCTCCACTGGTGCTCTGTATTTCTTCTGGTTGAAGGCCCTGAACCACCTATAATCTTACTATCCTCTTCTTTTCTATCTCCTATTTTCTCTCACCACCAGTTCCTTCCTACCAATGTACCAGTGTGCTAATGCCTTTTTCATCGTAACAACAATAGAAACTCCCTTCAGTTTGTAACCTCCCCAAGAAACTGACCTATTTTTGTCTTTCCTTTCAAAGACAACCCCTGCTTCCCCAAAATACACAGTCTTTCCTTATCCACATTGTGGCCCTCAGAGTAGCAGCGTCATTACCTGGAAGCTCATCAAAAATGCAGAATCCCAAGCCTTCTCCTATTTACCCCATCTTTCTGATTTCGTCCAGGCTTTGGTCAAGGAATTGATATCATTCCATAAATTTTGTCTGCCTAAACTATAGTTCAGAGCTATCTGCCTGGATTCACTTTACTATTCACCAAATTTATTCTAAAAATTACATTTCAAGGTATTGGAGATCCAAAATTAAATCCAGAATCCTTATTAAAAAAAAGGAGCATAGTTTATCTATTATAAAAATGAATTGAGGATATAAGCATGGCAGTGATTATAATTATGAACTATAAAATGTACACTCTAACTGGCTGAGTTAGGAAATGATACACAAATACACGGACAGTGAAAACTTGTTAGGGTCACTAGGTGGTGTATCTTGCAGTCCAGTTGGTAAATTAGCAAAAGTAGTTAGAATAGAGAAGATGACATACAGTAGAATATCACTCAGATATTTCAAATTCATTGAAAGGGATGAAATGACAAGTGCATAAGTGCTCCAACATTTGTGATAGTGCAAGGCTGTAGCTCCAACGTTAATAGACTAGATAATACGTATTCCAAACCCTCTATCCTTGAGTTTTTTCACCTTATCTTTTTTCCTATTTTCCTCTGATCCTTAGTAACTTCATGTTATGACCATAATAACTGTGCCTAAATCTTAGCTTTGTTGTGATTACTAAATGAGATGAAGAATGCAGGGTACTTTGCACATGGTTGGAGCTTTGTTAGTCTTCAGATTGCTAGGTGTGTTTTCTTTTTATCCTTTCACTCCTCTGCCTCCTCCCTCACTTCATTCTCCTACTTCTTAGTACCAGTACTAGTATTCTGGCCATCTTTACTATTCTTTTTATCATAATTATGCTACTCTTCCATATTGCTTAAAACTTGGCAGGATTTCTACTAAGTTGATAGTATATGCCAATGTCATTATACAGAACACATGTTTGGAACCAAGTAAATGTATTCCTAATGGCCTAGTATGCTGCAATTGCTCATTTATTAGCACTGCCATATGTGGACTGTGTTTATGTAAGGGAGACTTGTTCTTAAAACTGATAGGAAAACACCACATAATCATGAAGAATGACAAGTGATAGGGACTCAACTATTCTATTTAATTGTTTGTCACTCTTGTTAATACAACAGTCAATAAACTATAACAGTATTAAAGAAACATTAGTAAGGAAATATTTGAAGTACATTATAAATATTTGGAATATCACATGGTTTTTCCAATGCTAATTCTTCTGATCAAAGATTACAACGTGATAGATAACTTTTGGGGTGACTTCTATTCACAAGCTAGATGCTCAGTTATAAATGTTGGCAGAGCTATATTAGTCAATATATTAGCAATTATATACAATTATAGATATTATATATAATTAGCTTAGCTATACATATATAATATATAGCTAATTATATTAGTCAATATATTGACTTTTATATAGACTAATATATTAGCATAAAACAGAATGCATACTCAAAAAAAATGATACAGCAGATTTAATGGGGTGGCAAAGATAATTTAACATAGAAAATATTTACATAGGTGTGGTCAGGAATAAAAAAACTAGTAAGAGGCCGTGAGCTGCAATTGCAGGGAGCCTTTAGAAGCCCTAGGTTTGAAGTGGCAAAGGAAAGACGATAGTTACAAGAACCCGGTTGAAAGATGGTGCCATGGAAAAGGCCTCCAAACAGGAGAGATAACCCTAGTGCAATGCAGTTACTGGAAGCATTGTATTGCCACAGATAAAGAAAGAAGATTATAGAATGCCTCACTTCTCTTCACTGTCCTCTGACTTCCTCCCAATGTCTTCCATTGGCCAAATCGAAAAGGAAAACAAAGTGTATATAGTCCAAGAAGTGGAGCCCACAGGTGTCATCTCCAGCATAACAGAGTAAGGCAGAGAAATCAGAGGATGTTTCTGAGAGGCAAACTAAAAAGACACATTAAGACAAAAATACTATTCTATCAATCAAAACTGGCATGCACAGAATTTTCCAAAGCAGGCCCATACTATTATTAACTTTTACCTATGTTATCCTGGGAAGCATGTTATTTTTATTTGACCAAACGTATATAATACTATATATTGTAATATAAATTATATTTCAATTAAGTAAGGGGAGATATATTTATCAAAACCAATTTATAAATGTCTCTGCATGATAGTCAACCTAGGAAGAGTGGCTATGAAGTAGAATATGCAAAAAACCTAATTGTTACTTTTCTTTGTCAGTGGCTAAAGGGCTGGCTAGATGCAAAGGAAAAGCAAGATTGAGGATCGTTACAAGTGTATCAGAGAAAAGCTAATGATGCATATTTCAAAATAGACCCAACACATGAAAATATCCAAATCCATAAAAATGCTCATCAGAAGTACCTTACTGAAAAATATATTCTGCATAATGTTAGGCAGAATAACCACCCTGTAAATATTAGTTGTCCACCTTCACTCTATAACACAGTATGATAGTGTGTTGTTTACTGTGTTCGTATATAAAGCAATAATGGTGTAAGACTGGGGGTCATCCATCGTCTTGGAAGCACAGACATCCCCTAATGAAGTCCTTCATTCTGAAGTCTCTTGTAACAGCAACCAACCCTATTCCTGGTCATGGCACCATACAGAAAGGAAACTTGCTCTTTGGGGAAAAATAACTTTAGTGACATTACATCATGTTTTGGCCAGCAATTCATTCTTACAAAATAATGACCTAAAGTCTTCAACAATCATAAAAAGATTTATATCATACCATGCATATTTTCTGACCACAATACTATGAAACTTCACAAGAACAAAAATTTGCAAAGATCAGATACATGGAAGTTAAAGAACATCCTACTAAAACATGAATGGGTGAACCAGGAAATTAAAAAAAGAAATAAAAAATACATGAAGGGGCACCTGGGTGGTGCAGTCAATTAAGCATCTGACTCTTGGTTTCAGCTCAGGTCATGATGTCAGGGTCAAGACTAAGCCCCTCATCAGGCTCCATGATCATTGCAGAGTCTGCTTGGGATTCTCTCTCTCCCTCTCTCTCTGCCCCACCACTGTTTGCTTGCTCTCTCTCACTAAAATAAACAAATATTTTAAAAATATGTATATGGAAACAAATGAAAATGAAAATAACATGATCCAAAACTTCTGAGATGCAGCAAAAGCAATCATAAGAGGGAAGTATATAGCAATGCAGGCCTACCTCAAGAAGCAAGAAAAATCTTAGATACACAACCTAACCTTACATTTAAAGGAGCTAGGAAAAGAATAACAAATGAAGCCTAAAATCATCATCAGAAGAGAAATAATAAAGATCCCAGCAGAAATAAATGATACAGAAACAAACAAAAAAACAGCATAGAAGATCAAGGAAACCAGGAGCTGGTGTTTGAAAGAATTCATGAAACTCATAAACCCCTAGCCAGACTTATGAAAAAGAAAAGACGGGATGAATTTTTTTTAATGTATTGTTGGATTCTGTTTGCTAATATTTTGTTAAGAAGTTTTGCATCTATGTTCATCAGAGATATTGACCTGTAGTTCTCTTTTTTAAGTGTCTTTATCTGGTTTTGGTATCAGGGTAATGCTAGTATCATGGAATGAATTTGAAAGCTTGCTTTCTTCTTCTATTTTTTGAAATAGTTTGAGAACAGATAATTCTGTAATTTTGTTTTGTTCTTTCATTTAGAACATAATCCTATCTCCTCGTTTTCTTAACTCTGTGTCTGTTTCTATGTATTAGGAAAGTTGGTTGGGTCTTCTGCTCTTGAAGCAGTGGCCTTCTGATGTCCTGTAGTGCCCTGCAGTGCAATGTCTCCTGTTCACCAGAACATGGAGCTTCAGGGGTGTCTCTGATGTGTACTTTGTGTGCCCTACTGTTGTGGCTGAGCCATATTTGCCTTCAGTCCAGTCATCTGCAATGGCTCTCTCTGCCTGTCTTGGGTAGGGTTTGGTCCCTGAGTTGTTAGTAGGGCAGTCTGGGGCCACCCTGGGCTTGAGTTGAGTCAGACTGGGCATTTACCAGAGGTGTGGTAGCACTGAACTGCAGGGAGCTCTTCCTGTGTTGTCCCTTAAGAGACTTTCATGGTACCTTGAGATGTCTGCCTCAAGCCCATGCTAACATGCAGTTGTACTGGTGTGTGTGGTTATCTTACCCTCTTTGCAGGGCAGGAGTCACTTTGGAGTTGTGCGGGCTCCTGTGGCTATTTTCAGACTGCCAGGCTTGTGACTTCACTTTGAATGAATGAACTGCCAGAAGTGTGCTGGAGGGTGTGTCTGCAGAATGTGAGGGGTGGTGATGAGTGGTACAGCAAGGTCTGAGTTGTCTCCTGTGGGAGGGAAACTACAGCCACCTGGGAAAACTCCTGGCCAGGCCAGGTGTGAGGGGGTGGATCTGCAGAAGAGCAGAGGGGTGGTCTTGTTGTTAGCGAGCTAGATGGAGAGTGTTCCTGCTTCCCTGGTTCTTGTAGGTATCTGTGTATCCCGGCTGGGGGGTGGGGGAGGGAAATGATGACAGCCACTCCCTTTGCTCTTGGAAGAAATTTCCAAAAGATCCCTGCACCTCCAGCACAAGCTCCAAGATTATTAAATAAACCATCTTGCATACCTGGGTGTTTTTCAAACTGCTACTCTGTCCCATATTTCAGTGGGGCTGTTTGTTGTACTTTCTCTCAAAAGTCAGGGACTCAGTTTTCTATTGCCCTAGTGTTTCTCCCAGAGCAGAGCCTGCTGATTTTTAAAGTTCCAGGTGTTAAGCCCCTCTGACAGTAAAAACTCATGAAGCCAAGTCAATGTGATTTTCAAAGCCAAATATTATGGGGATTCCTCTTCCCATTGTGGGTCCCCCATCCCTGGGGTGCCTGGCATGGGGTCTGCTCCTCTCCCCTCTCCACACCTGCAACATCCCTCCCTCCTCTGGGCATTCCCCCAGGTCCACATTATTCCTGTCTCTGTCCTTATATCATCTTCAATGTGGCTTCTTCTCTACATTTAGCTACAAACAGTCTGTTCTGCCAGTCTTTGGGTTGTTTTTCTGTTGTTTTTTGTTGTTGTTGTTGTTGTACATTTGTTTGTTTTGTTTTTGTTTTTTGTTTTTACACTGATGTGGGTGTTATTTAGTTGTATCCATGGGACAAGGTAAGCCTAGGATCCTCCAACTCCTCCATTTTCCCAAGAAGCCTATAAGAAAAAACCTTTTATACTTTCTCTTAGTTATTGCTCATTGATTCATGTGAGGCTATCAAACTCCAAATCTGAAACACAGATTCTCATATCCTGGAACTTGGAATTTGCACAAAGAACTCCAAAAGCTAGGTGTTGCTGAGGTTGATTTAGGCCTATGGCTGTGCTTAAATGAAAAGATACATTAACTATTGCTGCTGTTAGGGTTCTGATATGGCTCATCACCTCCCCTTCCAAAACCTATCTTTCCCTTCTGTTTCCTCCCCTTCCCAAAGCTAATACTGGTATGCAATTAATGAGGAATCTGATGATCTTCCAAAAAATATGTGGTTTTTGCTCCAAGAAAATGTTTAAGTCTTCTACCTACAACTAAAAAATTTTAACTGGTGAAAAAATAGAATACACCTGTATTGTTTCAGCTCTCAAGAATTCTATCAAATGAGAAAATATTTGCAAAGTAGAAATAATTTTGCAAAGTAGAAAATTCTAATTAAATTATTTTTATTGTATTTGTTTTATTATTACATTTGAGAAAGAAACATGGTATTTGAAAAAAAAACTCTAATAGTAGTTATATATAAAAAACTGATGCTTGAAACCAAAACAAAATAAGTATATTGACATTCTATGTTGTTGTAACAAGGGATAATTTGTTAAGAAAATAACCTATAAATCCCACATAGTCATATGCTAACCATAGTAAATAAATGAAAAAGAGAGTACATCTGATGTTTTGGAGAAAATTATTTTGTGTTATCATGTTCAAATTATAACAAGGTAAAATCAAATTAGTTGAAATGAATGCTAAATTCAATTGTAAAATATTTGATCAAATGACAGCTATAAACATTAATAGGTGTTACTTAAAGCTATACTTCATTAGAAAATGATTTGAAAATAACATTCAATAACCAGTTTTATATATTTATTGTCAAATTAGTAAAATGCCAGATAAAACTACGGGTTATTGTATATATACTATATAGGATATAGTATTTAAATTTTACACGATATTTTATAGATAAGAAATAAAAGTATTAGTTTGATTTTACTTTAATTTTCCATCAACTGGATCCTAAATAATATTGTGTACTTATCTTTCTCTTCCTCATTTTAATACCAATATATCCATTAGCTGTACTTATTATATTACTGACAGTTCATGTAACAAGCAGTTAAGGATGCATATTATGTGATATTATAAACTAATACCTGATATAAGGTATATATAGATAAGCTTTTTTTTTAAGATTTTATTTATTATTTGACAGATAGAGACACAGTGAGAGAGGGAACACAAGCAGGGGGAGTGGGAGAGGGAGAAGCAGGCCTCCCACTGGGCAGGGAGCCTGACGCAGGGCTCTATCCGAGTACTGTGGGATCATGACCTGAGCTGTAGGCAGATGCTTAATGTCTGAGCTGCCCAGGTGCCCCTATATAGATAAACTTTTAAATATATAATTTTCGTTTGCTAGTGAGACACAAGTTAACAGCATAATAAATAAGCTACGGAAGAAGCTCCTATAGGTAATGAAGAACAATGGAAAGATTTTGAGTAAGGGAGTATAAGGTACAATTTACCCTTTGGAAATATCTCCCTGCCAGTAGTGTAAACTGCAGATAAGAGGGCTACAACAATGGACACGATAAAGAAGTGTGCAGAGTCTAGGATTTTACTTTATTTACAAAATCAAATAGATCAAATAAGCTACTCTATTTAGTTTATTACTGTCTCATGGATCACAGCAGAAGACATGAGAGACCTGGATGAGAGGCAGAGAATTTTAGAACTTATGGCAAAATTAATATGCAGAACTTCAAATTCATTTACAATGGTCCCCACACTCCCTGCTCACCTTCTTCTTGTCCCAAAGAGGAGACACACAGGGCCTGCAAATATGGAGCTGCATTACAGAAGAGAACTACTGAGCTGGAGAGAGTCACCATATGTTAACGGAAGCAAGCCATCTCATCTCTCAAACACAATCCTTAGAAATGTCCTGGGTAGAGTAGTCAGAGCTTTGTATTGTTGGCTTATGCAGCAAGAACATGAAAGGATGTTCAGTTTGTGGCAGATTCCCTCCCCCAAGAGAGCACTTAGGAATTAGTTCTTTGTTCCTAAACTAGGACAATGTGAGGCTGAGGATAAAAGAATAACACTGACAAGAAGAAAAGTTCTAACTATGAATACATACATAATTATATTTACACACATATATGTGTATATATGTGTTTGTGTAGGTGTCCAATTCCATTTAGCCTTCAAAATATACCTACAAAGAATATATCATCCACATCTCCCAGTCAAGGAAATACCATTTGAACCCAGACTTGCCTGACCTGAAACTTGTCTTCTTTTAATTTAACAAATGGAAAAGTTTCTTCTGCAGCAAACACCAAAATGTGTAACACAATGCTAAACATTAATACCATTTCATAGTGAATTTAATAGAAATAACAAAACATTATTACTTATTAATGTTGGTAAGATTCAACTAAGAGATTTTGATTGTTTTAGAAGTTGAAAAGAATTTCATAATTAAGTCTGCAGATGTCAAGAAGACAACTAAATATGCCTTTAATCATTTAATAAAGTTAATAGAATTCAAAACAGATGACAGGCAAATATTAAAAGAAAATTGTCACCAGTATAGGCTACTGTACCCTATGATTGTTTATTTAAGCTTTTATTAGCAAATTTGATTTTCCTGAAATCTTATCATTTTCCTTCATTCATACAGCAAAATCTAACTTTAGAAATCTTTTTTCTCCAGTACTTACCCAAACAGTCAAAATTTGCTGGGGGAAAAAAAATCAATGAACATTACCAATTTGTACCCCTAAAACTGTCTCCAACTTAAGTGTATTACATCAAGGCCACCCACCCTTTTGCTTATACTTCGTATGCCTTTTCCATCCCTGACTCTCCCTGATCTTCACTATGCCTTCATATCTCCCAACTACTAAGTCCCTGTCTCACTTAGCAAATAACATTAATCTCTATTTTTGCAATAAATTTGACACTATTATTTTTTACTGTCTTTCTTTTTTCCCTTACATGAAGTCTTATCTAAAACATCGGGTACTTCCTTTCTTCACATTTCAGAAGATGAAGGAGCCTCTTCTTTTTAGGTGAAATTATCAATTTTTGAACTTCTTAACTCATTTTCTTCTTACTTTCACTTCCTCTAAAATCTTGCCTTATCAATCATTTTCTTTCTTTACACTATTATTCAACTAAGCAAATTGTTTTCTTTTCCCTCTACAAAGAGAAGGGTAGTGTGTGTGTGTGTGTGTGTGTGTGTGTGTGTGTACTGTGTGCCCTGACCCCAAAACACCTACTAGATATGATCTCATTTATCTGTTAACTTTTCCACCTGCACTTCTTAAAATTAATCTACATTTCCCAGATTTACCACCACATAGTTTATTTCCTCCTCAACTCACTGCTGTCTGATTGTTGAATCACTAGTCTGTTACACCTGTTCTCCTAAGGCCAACAATATAGCATTTTCTCTTTCCACATCTCACCAGTCCTACAGTTACATTTCAAGGATTTGTTAAACTTTGTCTCTCAGTAGCACTCAGCAATGCTAAAAACGGTTTTTTCCCCTTGATAATGCTTTCTAACTGACTTCCATGACACCACATATTTTTTATTCCCTACCTGCATTTCTGATGGCTTCTGCTCTGTCTCCTACCTGAGCACATCTTCTCTGACAAATGTTGGTCCTCTTCCCAATTTCCATACCCCCTCTGGGAGACTGCATCTACCAGCTTGGCTTCAACTATTTTTATATAAAAAGAACTACTAAATATATATTTCAAGCCAAGGACCACCCCCGCAAGCTCCAACTGCTAAAGGTTTATTGAATATCTCCACTTGGATGGTCTATAGGAAACACAAACTCGGAAAATCCAAAAATGCCTCATTTTTCTTTCATATCTCCTCCTCCCTTAAAAAAAAAAAAACCTTATACAAATCTCATTTTATTTTTTGGCACTGCTATACAATGAGTGGAAGAAGACAGAGACTTTGGAGTTGTCCCTTTCCTATTTCCTTACCCACCATATGTTCTCTTTTATTAAGTTCATATCTCTTCCACTGCCCTAGTTCAGTCACTCATCATTTCTTACTTTATATCATTGGAACAGCTTCTAACTCCGTTTTCTATATTCGGTCATATTCTCAAATCCATCACCTGTACAATTGACTTAAATGCTAGTCAAACACATTGCTTCGCTTCTCTGTATTCTTCAGTGATTCCTACAATGAACAGGATTAACATTCAGACTCTAATATGTCTCATTGAACAATTAGGCCTCTGACCATGCTTCCTTCTACTGCTTTAATTTTTGCCACTTTGGCCAGTCATGCCATTGATGATTCACCAAACTGAGCTGCTTATGCATCTTGCTTCCCTGTTTGTCTCATGTCTGTTTGTCCTGGAATGTTTTCCCCATTTTCATCCATTAAGACCAATCTCCCTTCTCACCACCCATAGAAGCATTTTCCAAGCTATTCTTTCTAGTTTGAGTAAATGTCCTTCTCTAGTTGTTTAGTAATACCCCGAAAACTTACTGCAACTGGTAAAAGCACTCTAAGTTTCCCCCACATTATTCTAGGATTATGTTCTCATGTGATCCTACATCTGTCAGTGATCTCCAATGTGTGGTGTCTATTCCCTAAGGAACACAGAAATAATGGGTGGAACATTCATAGACTCTTCTAATGCTTTTTACTTTTTCCCTTGGTTTCTCAATTTCTATTTGTTTCTCTAAAATATACATAACCTGTTATATAAGGTATTGTATATGTTTTATAAGTAAATTAAAAGACACATATTAAGGGCATAAGCTCAAAATTTTCATACTGGAGATGATATCTCTCCACTTGGAGCACTCTCCCTTCCCCCAACCCCCAACCACACTTTCCATGAGGCCTGTGTTGCAGTATTTAGACTTGGCATTTCTAAGCTTGTGGCTGAGGGACTTCTTTCATTTAAACCAGTATTTCTTGAATGGTTATGCTTAGTTCACTTGGCAAAGATTTCCCTGATAATCTGGTTAAAAATGCATCCTTTGGGGTCTCCAGAATCAAAACCTGTGATTGCATGGCTTACGAATTTCTTTTTAACCAGAGTCTAAGATGATCCTTATGGGTATTACAGTTTTAAATCAATCACAACTGCTAAGTCTCAATACACCCTTATGTAGAATTAAAAAGTTTGCATATGCAGAGGAGTTCAGTTTGTAACAGAGCTATTGCTGGCTCCACAGGCAAACTTGGACTGGAGATGTGCTGGGAACTGGAGAGGCAATAAACGGAATCTTACAGGAACAGTGGTCTGCAAAAGCATGGAAGCATGGACAGATAAGGATTTGAAATATTTTTAAGGATGAAAATAATGAGAAGAATAGATGAAATTAATACTTTGCTGAAATTTCTAAGTGAAACTCTTGAGTTTTCTTCTGTAGGAGTTGGTACTTTTGTAAATCTGTGTTCCAGATGCTCATATAATATGGAGAACACATCAAAAATGACAAATACTTGTACGATATGTATTATAATTAACCAGTATTATCAACTCTAAAAATCATCACCCCAAAAAACATTAATGAAAGTATTTATGTGGCACACAGCATTTGCTCTTGGAGAGATACATAGGAATTTGTACACTCAAATCCTTGCATTTCCAGGAGTCTTCACAGATGAGGTCTTGGATCAATATCACTTGGAGCTACCAATTAATCCCAACTTGATTAAAATTTAAAATATGAGAGAGAACACAATTCTAGTGTGACATTAAAATCAATGCCTTTATTGATGTGAGAACACAGAAAGTGAAGTTGGCATTATTTATTCTTCCTTTGGGCTTTTCTAGAGCCTGATGAGAAGTTCTCTATGAGTATATTATCTCTTCTGATATCCACATATCTCTCAAATACATTTTCTTCAGGAAAATGGATATCTCACTATTTAGAATACAGTGTACATTTTGAATTAGAAATATAATTCTTAGATAAAGGGTTCAAAAGTTATTCAATATTTTGGGGCTCATATTATATGGAGTGCTATTTCAGTCACAATCCAAACAGGAAACAAAAACCATCTCAAGCATTTAAAATAGAATTAAAGCCTGAAAATTGTTAATATAATTTGGCATCTATTTTTTTCTTCTACTTGTATGTAATCCCCATTTAATACATTCATGTATCTGTCTTCATAAAAATAATCTTAAATTTCTCCTCAATAAAATGGATATACAAAGTCTCATCAAGTGTTTGCATTATCTCAGATCCTGAATTCCCTGAGAATAAGAAATTCTGCCTATCAGTCTAGTTGTGTCTCCTCCACATTTGGTCAGTGTTCTTCAAATGTAAAATAGTTTATGTCTTTCATACACACACACACACACACACACACACACCATATATATACACACTATATATAAACTATATATACTTATATATACACTATATATACAAATTATACATATTATATATACATATATTACATATAGATTATGTATATATATGATTATGCATATGCATTTAATACATATGCATGTGATTCAGCTGTACTTTCAATATTGTTTTCCAAATACTATATAAATAAAACTGTCATTTTGAAACATAGCCAGCATTAAATAGAACAATATTGGAACTCTATTTTCCACTTGAGATATAAATGAATAACTTGGATAGTTCAGAAAGAGATACACAAAATAACTAAACTTGATGAAAATTCTTTAAGATGAGCCAAAGTTACTGGATTTATATATAATGTGTACAATATTTATATCTATGAGGATACTGCATGAGATTTAGGGGAACAGCTCCTGCGATTTCATAAAGAAATAGAAGATAAAAATGAGTCTTAACTAAAAAACATACAGACTAGACACAGAGCATACATCTTCATGGTTTTTAAAAGCTGACCTAGATAAGCCCCCCTGCTTTTCTTCAGGTAAGGAATTGTTCCCATTGAACAATAAGAGTGCTGAGGCTCAGGGAACTAAATGATTCATCAAGGTCTTGCAGCTATTAAGTAACAGAGGAGAATATCCTTCTGCTTACTTAAGAACTACTCATAATTATATTTTTTCTCTTGCTAAAAATATATGACTTGTTTATAAATGCAATTTACCCTGATATATATATGTGTGTGTGTGTGTGTGTATGTGTGTGTGTGTGTATATGGAAGAGAGAGAGAGAATACAGAGTATACAAATAAATACAGAATGTAAATATATAAAATATAATTAAATATATTTTATAAATATAAATACATTTTACAAATATAAAAATAAAAATACAGAGTATAAAAATAAATATATATATGTATATATATATATATGGATGAGAGAGAGAGAATACAGACTATAAAAATAAATTAAAATCATTTGTTCAGTAATAAACATGATTACCATGTTGGTATAATCTGTCAGTTATTTTGATTATGTGCACTTCACCTTACTATGTTTTGGATCATGGCACATGGATGGTTTCATATCAACTTTTATTGTTAAGCACAGTATCATGATCTCTGTCTGAATCGAGTCATTTATTAGTTTTATAAACATAATTTTAATAGGCAATGTATTAATTACAATAATTAATGTTAGCTGCTCAAACTGATAAATCTTAACAATAATAAGGACGATTATTAACACAATAAAGATTTACTAATTCGTTGGTTAGATATAGTCTGATGGTGTGAAGGTGTCTCACTCGGTTGGTGGCTGTACCATATGGAAAACCTGGCCTTGAAATTATGATAGTGGGGATGAAAGTAAGTGAGGAACATATCATTTCTTACCTGCTTCAAACCAAAAAATGCCACACTTCACTTATGCTCAGAGGAATTAGACCAAAACAACTTTCATAACCCAACTTCATTGCATGAGAAGACGGTAAACATAGGGGCACATTAAACATTCAATGAATGCTAACAGATACTGCTAGTACATGACATTCAATTTTGGTAACACCAACCCTACTCTTAACTCTTTTCAAAGTGTGTGTGTGTGCATGTGTATTTTGCTTACAAATTTTAGCTTCTTTGCCAGTCTTTTGTTTTTAAGTTGCCTCTTTCCTCCCTTGTTTCCTCAAATTCCATTCTTCACAATCGAAGCATACATTTAAAAGATATAAATCAGATCACGTCACTCTCCTATTTAAAAATAATCTAAAGGTTTACAGTAGCACCTTAAAAACTCAATTATCTTTTTTTTTTTTTAAGGGTCAAGAGCCATGGCTAGTAACTTCTTACCCATGTGACTCCATCTCACATTTCTCTACACATCGCCTTCCACGCTATAATCATGTTGACCTTTTTTCTTTTCTCATACACACCCTGTTAGTTACAGTCTTAAGGATTTATACTAGTTTTTCTTTTTATTTGATGTTCATCCCTTTATTATTAGAAGGCTCACTGTTTTTTGACACACCATATATAGAATATATTTTTCTGCCCAAACTCTCAGTAATCAAACAAATCATTCTCTATAGCCAGTCACTTGCTATCACATCACTGTATATGAATTCTTGGCATACATTTCCATATCCATTTATTTTTAGATTTGTGATGCCAGTTCTCTAAATTTCTCTTCTGTAGTAATTAATTATAAAAGCATGCTCTTATTCTGTTGTGTGTTTTTTTTTTCAGCACGATTCTCCTGTTTTCTAATTCCAGAGTATTAGATTTAATGCACCATATATTCTTTTCTCTTATTGTCCTTGAAAATGTGAAGATTAAAAAAAAATAGGTATAACCTTTATAGATATTGGAACCAAGCAGTCCAATCTCAGCAGTGAAGTACTTTTGAGGAAACATAGTTCAAACTAATATTAAGTCCAATCTATACTTTCTTTTCCTGAAAAGCATTAAAATCTGTATAGTCCAGAAAATTCAGTAACATTCATATTACCCTTTCTATTTTGCCCCAAATCCTCACTTTAATTTTGTCTTTCTCATGTTTAATTCTTGAATATGTTTTTCTCTTTTTCTTGCCATCTTTTTATATATTTCGTTCTTTGTTCTTCTAATTCTCTGCTATGATTTCAATTTTGTGCTTTGAAAAAAAATCTAGGGGTGCCTGGGTGGCTCAGTCAGTTAAGCAGCTGCCTTCGGCTCAGGTCATGGTCCCAGGGTCCTGGAATAGAGCCCTGCATCGGGCTCCCTGTTCGGTGAAGAATCTGCTTCTCCCTCTCCCTCTGCCTGCTGCTCTGCTTATTTGTGCTCTCTCTCTCTCTCTGTCAAATAAATAAATAAAATCTTTTTTAAAAAATCAAAGAAACTATTTTAAAAAGGCAAAACTTTGTTTTTATAATGTAAAAGGAAATTTATTCTGCAAGTAGTCAGACTAAAATTCTTAAGAGTTACCCTCAATGTTTTTTGTTTGTTTGTTTGTTTCTTTTATATCACACAGCAAATTATTCTGAATCCTGTCATTACTTAAAACATTTTAAAAATTTAGAATAATTTTAGATTTACATAAAAGTCACAGCTAGTTGATATATTTCTTGTATATCCTTCACCTCTTTCCCAGAATGTTAATATCTTGCAATATCATGGTTCATTTGTTAAGACTAAAATCGTCATTGGAATAATAACAAACTACAGACTGGATATAAATGATACCAGTTTTTGTAATAATGCCATTTTTCCCTTCCAGGATCCAAATTAGGATCGCACATCTAATATAGTCATCATTTTTCCTTAAAAAAAAATTTTTTTTAGGTTGGTGACAATTTTTAGTCCTTCCTTATTTTCCCTCACTTTTGAGGCACACTCATCAAGGTTTTTGTTTTTTTAATGTCCCTCAATTTGGGTTTGTCTGATGTTTTCTCATGGTTAGACTGGAGTTCTGGGGAAGAATACCACAGAAGTGAGGTACCTTTCCCATTAAGTCATAGAGGGATGGAGGGAGTACAAGAATTTTCAGAAGTACCTAGAATCAGGGCACCTGGGTGGCTCAGTTGGTTAAGTGACTGCCTTCGGCTCAGGTCATGATCCTGGAGTCCTGGGGTCAAGTCCCACATCGGGCTCCCTGCTTGGTGGGGAGTCTGCTTCTTCTCTCTGACCCTCCCCCTTCTCATGCTCTCTCTCTCTAACTCTCAAATAAATAAATAAAATCTTAAAAAAAAAAAGTACCTAGAATCAAATTTCTTCATCTCATCTCTGTTACTAGCAGGACTTTTGAGCCACTACCTTCTTTCTCCTGAATCATTACATTATCCTCCTAATGGTTCCCCTGCTTCTTCCTTGTTCCGTTTATAGTGTATTAATAAAAGTAGCCAAGAATCTCCATCTTAAAGGGTGTTAGATCAGGTCATCCCTTGACTCAAAATCTTTAGTTTGCCATCTGACTCAGTACTCGTGTGTAGATGCTACATACCAAAAACTGTGTTCCAAATCCCTGGTCTTCAAACCCCTACCTCTCTGAGTGTATGTTCTTAGTCCCTTTTTTCTCACTTTACTCCAGCCATCAGGACCTCCTTGCTTTTACAGACATGTTAACAACTTCTCACTTAGAACTCTGTATCTGTTCTTTTCTCAGTTGCAAATGTTACTCTTTCAAAAATGCTCATGGTTTGTACTCTTGCCATTTTAGGTCTATGCTTGATGTCACCTTCTCAGTGATATTTTCTTCGAATCCTCCCTTTAAAATAGTATTTTTCGGGTGTCTCGGTGTCTCAGTCGGTTGGCCAGCTGCTTTCTGCTCAGGTCATAATCCTGGAGTCCTGGGACTGAGTCCTGCAACGGGTTCCCTGCTCAGTGAAAGCCTGCTTTTCCCTCTGCCCCTCATCCTGCTCGTGCTCTCTTTCTCCTTCATTCTCTCTCTCAAATAAGTAAATAGAATCTTTTTTAAAAATAGTATTTTTCCCTCTACATTCACTGTTTATCTCTTCCTGCTTTATTCTTGTATCATAACACTTACCACTTTCTTTGTTTACTTATTTATTTTGTATCATGTATGTCTCTCACCACTAAAACGTAAACTTCATGGAAACATGAGTTCTTGTGTGTGGTTATCTTCATTATCTGGTATATAAGAAGAGCTCAGCGAACAGCCTTTAAATGAATGATGGCCTGAGAGAGAAGATGTTGAGTTTTGCTTTGTTTTGATTCTGTTCTCTGTTTATCTAGTTTCCCCTCGTCTCTATATCTGATGAATGGTTTGATATATACAGGTTCACGTACAATTTCCATTATCTCCCTTAATGTAGCACTATGATAACCATCTGGAATAGGTTCCTATCCCCTCTGCCTGTCTCTTGGGACATCCCATGAGAAGAACTGACGTGAAACCAAAAGCTTACCACGTAGTGCTCTTTTTGTTATCCTTTACTTCCCCAACTTCCCTCTACTTCTCTTAAGCCATCAACACAACACTTCATTAAAAAAATTTGCAAAATCAAAGAATAAAATGTGACACCTGCCAATCTCTCTTCTACTTTCACTGCTGTTTCCTCAAAGTTATAGCCTGAACTTTGTTTTTAAACTGGAGAGGATGGAAATTAATACTATGCCTGTCCTAACACACAGCACCAACACTGTCCCACAGTGATTTCCACATTTTAGTACGCAACCAAAGCAGCTTATGTCTCCATGAGAGATATGTATCTCTAAGCCACACAACATGTAAGATTCAGGAGGTCTTGATAATGTCTGTGAATATGAATTTTAACAAACACTCCCAAGTAAATCTGACATTAAGAGGTTTACTGGTATGTAACTCTAACAGGAGGAAATTTGACAGCAAATTCCAAAAGTATAAGACAATTTCCTACCTTTCAGATATCTTATTGGTAATGTTTTTATTCACTTGGGTTCACAGTTGATAAAATTCTTCCTCAGTTTAAGTAATAATTTCCTTCAGAGTTAGCCCCTGGCAGTGGTGATGTTACGAATGCTAATTTTAATATGCGTGTCCTTCTTTACATGTGAGAACATGCACATATGTGAGTACATTTGTGTCTGTGTATTCTTTTTTTTTAAAGGTATTTTGCTTTTTTTTTTTTTAGATTTTTATTTATTTATTTGACAGACAGATCACAAGTAGGCAGAGAGACAGGCAGAGAGAGGAGGAAGCAGGCTCTCTGCTGAGCAGAGAGCCCAATGCCGGGCTCGATCCCAGGACCCTGGGATCACGACCTGAGCCAAAGGCAGAGGCTTTAACCCACTGAGCCACCCAGGCGCCCCATGTCTGTGTATTCTTATATGTGTGCATGCGCCTACATATGTCTTTGCATGCCTGTCTTTGTGTGCACATGTGTCTGCAAGTGTTTTTTTATTTATAAGTATTTTCATAAACACTTAGAAAAGAATATTAAAAATGTTATTTTAATCAGAATGCTCAAATATGTCTATTGAAAATGTAATAGTACATTCAGAAATAAACTTAACGTAGACAAATACCTAATCTGGTCTTAAATCAAGCCAAGTAGACTGTTATGTAACTTCTTAGCATTCTTCTATTGGCATGAAAGATGTTCTTCCTTCCAACAGGCACCAATATAAAATAAAGACTCAAATATGCCATTTTGAAGGTTACTTTGGAACGACAAAAATCTCCCTAATGAAACCAGTTAGGTTTAATGATCTTGTATTGGAAAATATAATAAACAATGGTGTTCTGTATTAGGTAGGTTGTTCAAAATGATTTGGCTTTTTAAATGATATTACAAATTAAAGCTAACTGATGCAAAATGACACTGTATAATCATTAAATATAGTCATAATTTGATTGGTTTTTAACTTTAACAATAGTGTTTTGTGGGCAACTTGAGGAAACTTTATAAAATAATTTAAAAATGGAAGCTGAAGTACAGAGTGTGAAAAAAAAAGTACAAAATAATAAGGACACAGTTGACCAATTTGGATTGCTACTTAAAATCATCATCCTCCCTTCTCTTTTTTCCAGCACACACTGAAAGAGCAGACTGCCAAAGTCTAATGCAGAGTCATTTTCATCTGCTCGTTTTATTTCTATTGCCAATTATCCTTAATTATTGAAAACTTTTTTCAGTGTGTAATGGATGCTGAAATGTTAGTATGCTCATTAAACTGAAACTCTAGATAGAGCAATAGATTCTGATAAGCACTGGTTTGTTATAGTTCTGAAATTTCAAGTATTTCTTACTCTATTAACTTTGAATTCATACTCCACAAAACATTTACTCAAAATTAATAACTATCATTTTTTAAAGCCAAAGATCCCTCACAAAATGACTTAACTGATAAAAATATAAGAAAAATTTAAATTGGGTTCCATGAAGGACAATCGAACCAAATTTGCCCTCATCTGAGCAGCAGCCCTTTAGAAAGAAGCAAAATCCTAACATGTTGCCACTAACTCCTTTGTTAGAATGCCCTTACTTCATAAGTATGCTCTGTCTATATTTCCATAAATTGGCATTAACTGATAAGAGCCATGCCAAATGATAAATCCATACACAGAGTATTCTGAAGGTTAAAGATTATATTGTAGATGTGAATATATGTGTTTGCCTCCACTAGATTCAAAATCCAACTAAATATTTCCAGCATTTCCTTTTCTGTATGGCATCAGGTTAATATTAGCCACAAGAAACATTCTGCATTAGATTTGGAATGGCAGGCACATAGGTATCTCTGTGGTAACGGGCAATATTTTCTTCTGCAAGCAACCCACAACATCAAGGTAGGAAGGGACAGAAAACGATTCTAGTATGCCCTTGCATGTTCCAGTTGTCCTCCTGATTCCAATTTTTCTTTGCTCTGCACATTCAGTTTTCCTTCTTAACTGCCAATCCAACTGACCTATAGTGACTTTAGGCTCTACACCAGCTGTAGAAATACCAGCTTACAAAAGATGTTCCACCATTGCCTACAACTATGGAAAGACTGAGGCCTATAGAAAATCTTTATGTTAAACACCAATAGTAGTTTGGCTTTTCTTATCAAAGTTTGGCTAATTCACCTGTCATCCACCCATTCTCCGGAAGCTACTAAAAGATACACCCTATACCAATGAGACAGTAAATGTGAAGATGTAGAGTCCCTAAAATGGATATCCAATAAAAAGAAAGCCAATAATAAGAAAGCGGATAAAGGTGAAATCCCAAAAGAACAGCATCCAGAAAATCCAGATAGCAAATACAAAGACTAGAATGGAAGAGCAAAGGACTAGACTAGAAAGGCCCCCAGTATACAAAAAAAAAAAAAAAAAAAAGATAAATGAGTTTGTGTTGTTAAATCATTTAAGAGTGAAATGTTCTGTATTGGCAGAAAGATTTAGGATCAATTAGTAGTAAACACATTCAGAAAATTAAAGAAAAGTAGGCAATAATTAATTCATGTACTTTCCACTTGCAAAATACTTTCCATCGTGTTATCCCCAAAGTCAACCTATTCTAGCATCAACTAAGTTCAAAAACCTTACCTAAGAATAATTGACTCAAAAGCAAAAGATCCCAAAGCTCATATAATAAATCATATTAAGTCAGGTATGGGTGAGACTATAGATATGCTTAATTTTGAGGTAAAATTTCCCTCCAGCCATGTACCTGTGAAACCTAAAAAATAAGTTATCTGCTTCCAAAACACAATGGTAGGTCAAATGCAGAATAAATACTCATTTCATAAAGGAGAAAAAGAAAGTAATAAAGGAGTCATTCATCTAAAGCAAGTCTGCATCCCAGTAAAAACTTTCTACTATACTTTCAGACCTGAGAATAATCCTGGACAGTTTGATGCTTCCTTCTCTGGGCCTGCTGGGGCGGCAACTCTACCCGCGTGCACACCAGGCAGTGCAAGCCTGTACATTCATCACTCTACTTTGTAAGTAAGTTGCCTTCATCGGCCGGATGTCCGTCCCTTTCAGTATAGGCTGACAATGCTTTAGTGGGTACAAAATTCTTAAAACCTTGTCAGTCTCCCCTGCAATTGATGGTGGCCCCAACCATCAGACAAGAGTCCTCCACAGACTTTTCCTGAATAATTGCATCACTATTCCTAGCTTCTGCTGCGAAGGTTGATTGGATCCAGGAACCACACACCTGATCCCTTTAGCAAATATATGTCCAGCTATAATCTTGCCCTGTTTGCAGAGCATGTTACCTAGAAAGGCTAAGAATTTCCAAATCATCAAAAGTTGGGTTCTGTTGCTTAACAACCCCTTCTTTTATCATTTCTCCACACACATTTTATACGTACAATAAGGAGAAACACGGTTGCGCATTCCACACTTTGCTTGGAAATTTCCTCTGCTAAATATACAAACACATTGCATCAAAGTTCCGCCTTTCAGCTAACACAAGAAGCCAATTCAGCTAAATTCTCTGCACTTTACAGCAAGGATCACCTTTCCTCCGGTGTTCACTAACAGATTCCTCAATGCCTTGAGAATTCACCAGAAGCATCTTTAATACTCACACTTGTAGCAATACCCTGTTCATGACAATATATGAATTCTCTAAGACAATAATTCCTTTTTCTATTGCTCTTCTTTGCTGTTTTTCAGTCTTTACAGAACTGCCTCTAACATCCTTATTTCTACCAACAGTTTCTTTAAGACAAACCACTTTTTCTATTAAATGCCTCAAAATTCTTCCTGCCACTACCCTTACCCAATTTCAAGCCACTTCCACATTTTTAAGTATTTCTTACAGCAGAACCTCACTTTCTGGTACTAAGCTCTGTAGTAGTTGTGGAGAGCTACCTTAACCAAATATCACATCTGAATGGCTTAACATAATATAAATTTATTATCTCACAGTTCTGGAAGCTTGAAGTCTGAAATCTCTGTCAGCAAGACCATACTTCCATTGGAACCTGTAGGACAGAACCCTTCCTTGCCATTTCCTAGCTTCTGATGGAAATCATCCGTAATTGATATTCCTTCACTTGAAGATGCTCCACTCCAATCTCTGCCTCTTCCACCAATACCATCTCCAGTGTGTCTCTGTATTCAAATGTTCCTCTTATTATAAAAACACCATTCATATTGAATTAGGGCCTACCCTAAGGAAGTCATCTTAACTTGACTATACCTTCAAGGAACCATTTTCCAAATAAGATGATTCACTGGTGGGTTAGGACTTCAACCTATCTTGAAAAAAACTGAAATTCAACTCATGACGTTGTTATGATAAACAAACAAAATAAAGCAAGGCAAACTCAACTAAAATTAAGATATATCTAGATTCTAGCACCTTCCTGTTTCCATTTTTGTCCTCATCTTGATTTTCATTCTGTCCTGTATGAAATGCAGTGGTAGATTAGGTGCCGTCTAATGACCCACTATTTTATCATTTTATAGATCTCTGTAACTTTAAAGTTAAAGATCTGTCTATAGGAGCAGAACCTCACAAAGATAGTAAAAATAAATACACCAGGATTCCAGGTGTATGACACATTTTGATCTAATTATATTATTTTCTCCTAACATATATAAAGTTTTTATTTTTGTTCTTTTGTTACCAAAATGAAATCTTCAGTAAGTGAAATCTTTAAGGATCTCTCTAATTTGAGCAAAATGCATATGTTTCTTCTTGGGAGGTAGTGGGCATTCTGCAAATCAACCTAGACTACAGATAATATCTCAGTTTAAAAATGCACAATAAGTGAAAATATAGAATAAATTTATTTATTTGGTTACTCTTTGATTTCACAGGAACTTGAAAGCAGTCAAAAAAATGCTACTGATGATCAGTACATTGGTATTACTAACAGAAACATTAACTCTCAAAAGAAGATAAAATGTAGTTTTGTAGGTTGAAACTGAGAAGATAGAAATCCATTCCCCTTTCTTAAACAACATTAGATTTTAAACTTCTGGGAATTGAATTTATAAATTTTCCTGCAATGCATGAAGCTCACTTTTAGAGATGGACAAGCGTAATGTCTTCCCACTTTTCCTCTTTTATTCCCCACTTTTATCTTGTTCCTTTCCTTCTCATGCAATTTACTGTAAGCTCCTCCAAGTGTTTTCAGACATTTACTTCTCAATCCTGTGAACTGAAGGGCTAAAACTTTATCCCAAGTTTATCTCTGCCTGCATTCTTAATACCCAACAAGATCAAACTTCATAGTATTTCATCTCCCTGCCTTTTTATGATGCTGAAATTTTAATGTTTAAGCCTCTCCCAAAAGGCAGATTTATCAGTAATAGTTTCCTTTCCACCTTCAGACTCTTTTTGTCTTCATTCTGAGGGAACACACAAAGACTTGATGAATTAAATCAGTTATTCAATAAATTTTGCTTTAGGAAATACTACTTGCTAGTCACCATCTTAAGTGATAGAAATATCAAAAATTGATTTCTGAATCTGTGCCATAAATCTTAACAAATGCATTAAAATGAATACCTCTGTCTAGCATTTCACAATGTATTCTTTCCTATTTTTCTGATTACTTTTTCTAAAAAATCTCTTGTACTAGAAAGTAATTAAGCCATGCCTCTTACATGCTCTTCTAATATAGACTGATATAATGCTTCCTTTCCAGTAATTAGTCAAAGTTATTCTGATTTTTAAAGGATTTACAAATGAGAGTATTACATAAGAAATTTCAGCTGGAACATTTATCAAAACATTAAACCAAATAAAGCAATTTTAGTGCTTTAGCAATTGTTATTTGATATCTAACTGGAAATATGACATTCATTCTGCTCTTAAATAGACAATCAAAGGGTTATTGGAGAAGATAGATGTCCTAAGAGAGACTGTTCTTAGAGTAATTTTAGTCTCATTCTGGAAGATCAGAAAACCACAGTTCTCCACTCATGGTATTTAAATATCAGGTTTTTATATTCAAAATGTTCTGATAGTATAGAATAAAATATTTAGAATTCCAATTTCTTTTTTTTTAAGAAGAGTATTCCATTAATTCTTGTAACTTGACTAGCAATAAAAATTCAATATTTTTCAACCTCAAACACCCAAAGTGATTTAAGTGTTTTAAATTTAATCTTCATATAATTTTTTCCCACTCTCAGGTCACTTTCGTATGATGTAATGAGACTGTATCACAGAGCTCTCCCTGTTAATTAAGAGTAGCTGAAAATCTTAATATCTGAATGGCAGGGAGCTGACAGTTTTTGATAAAATGGTTAGAGAATGGGGTTACATTTTTAGTAATCATAAATTAAATCCAAATTTGTATTCAAAATTACATCTCTAATTTGTTTTCATAACCTGTTCAATTACTTTAGAAAAATCCTTTAACTGTTTTTAGATATGCTACTTATTGATAATGTCTATATATTCCTAAATAAGTAATTGAAAAAAAAAAAAAGTATAGCCATTCTCCACAGCTTGATGTGATGATTTTAGAGATTGGTGCTATAGTTATGTTTCCACATTTATTGAGATATATAGAACATTATATAAATCAGATTCATTTTGAATATCTAATATATATTCATTAAAATACAGCAATCTCTTTTTCTAGAATGTACTATTTTAGTATTATTTTATAGCTAGTTCTAAGAATGGGTTCTTATATGTACATAATTTTCATTTCAAACTGTCTTATTTGGCCTTGTATCCTTTGTTTCCAACTCTTAATTTAGTGCTAAGTTTGAATGTAAACTCACTGAGCATCTCAAACTTTTTGAATATTTTTATTCAAAAAAGTTTGTTAAACTCTGAAACCAGCAATTTGCTCAGTTCTTAGGAATATAAAATACATGAGAAGATTGCAATTGGCTTAAGAACTTATATCTTACTTATAAAATCATGTTTTGCTTGAAATATGGCATCAGAAATAAACACGATTGATTGTATAATTATATTATAGATCAACATGTAGTTGGCACTTGATTTAAAAATTTTAGATTAAAATTAGCAAGAAAAATGATACTTGTAAAAGTTGACTCTTGAATTATATTAAATAAGAAAATAGTACATTTCAAAAGGAGACTTGAAGGAGGTAGGGATAGTAGAAAATTAACAGAAAACTTTTCTCTGAGAGGCATGATTTTAAAGAATGGTATGGTAAAGGGATAGTGATGCATCAACTGTAGTATAGCGACAGGACCAACTTATGGAGAACTTATAATAATCAAATGAATTACTCAGACTTGATTTACTTCATGAATGGCAGACAATACAATTGCCTGTCATCTGTTCATCTGATTTTGCTTGTAAAATATGTAAATGTTTAATGTATTTTTTTTTACCAAAATGCATAGAAATAATAAATGGACTTGGTAAAATCAATGCAAAATTTGAGAAATGCATGACTGATGTTCAAAACTAAACAAAAAAATAAATACTTGATGTAATAGGCCAGGAAATTGCAAACTTTTCTACAAATGGTCATAAAATAAATATTTTAGCCTTTATAGGTCTTTCTCTGTCTCTATTATTCAACTCTGTCATTGTAGCACAAACACATCTATGGGCAATATGTAAATAAATAAGTATTGCTGTATTCTAATGAACTTAATTAGAAAACAGTAACAATAACAATAAAAAACAGGTGGCAGGCAGGATTTGGCCTGTGGACGGATTTGCAAACTTGTGTTTGTTGTAGGCAGAAAGATCATGCATATATGGAACACCAATGCCCATTAAACACAGTAAGACCAAGAGCTACTCCAAAAAATTATAACTTTAAGAAAGATTTAATAGTTCTTATAGATCTCAGTGGCAACTTCTCAAGCTCCAAAACATTCAAATTGAATGTGGCTACAAATTAACCCATTAAACAATGATTAAATTAGAAGAATTGGGACCTGGTCTGGAAATGGGAGTTTACTTAGAAAAAGATCTAGTCTTTTTATTAATTGGTAAGAAGATATTGGTGGGGCTATGCTCCATGCCAGCGTGCTGAGATGGCATTCTAGTTAAATGAACCAAGTATCCTGTGACTGAATACCTATCTGGTGATAAAACCACATGTACCTTAAGGTTAATGAATATTCTTTAGATGTAAGAATGTGGAAAAACATTATAATGAAATGTGAATATTTAAATTAGGTATAGTTTCATTCAGTTTTAAACACTAATGTTTTAAACACTAATTAAAAATTCAACTAAAAAGGAAGTGAGGTGAATCAATGACCTATTCCTAGAATTATGGTCAATAAAACATCCTAAAGCTTAGTGCCCCAAGTTAATAAGTATTCATTTAGTCCACAAATCTATAGTTTGCCAATTTAGTCTAGGCTCATCACTCATGTGTCTGAGGGTCAGCTACAGACTGGCCTTATGTGGGTAGATCTGTCTCCCCCATCTACCTCATTATTTAACAGGCCATCACTAGACTATGCTCATGGTGAAGGCAGAGGAATACAAAAGCAAGTGGAAAGGCAAAGTTATATGACAAATAACAAGGATATAGAAAAGAGCAAAGAATTAAGGCGTTCGATATGATTGCTTTATCCATTAGAATACTTCCATAGGTAGATGCATATTTTGCAATTTCTGCAAACATTGGAGACATTGATTAGCTTCAGATTCTGGGAGTTAATCTCTGATATAAGACTGAAATAATAATTTTCCACCCTGGACTTCAGGCATAATATAATAATAAATTCAAAGTGATGGAATGATTTTGGATAGAAGTGATAATTAGAAGATTTCTCTAGAAATATAGGTGATGTGGGGCACCTGGGTGGCTCAGTGGGTTAAAGCCTCTGCCTTCAGCTCCGGTCATGATCCCAGGGTCCTGGAATCGAGCCCCACATCGGGCTCTCTGTTCAGCAGGGAGCCTGCTTCCTCCTCTCTCTCTGCCTGCCTCTCTGCCTACTTGTGATCTCTATCTGTCAAATAAAAAAAAAAAAAAAAGAAATATAGGTGATGTATTGCAGGGTAAAGAATTTAATTTGATATTTTAGAACAAACTAGAATTTTTTCACAAAAAATAAGAATACTTTAGAAATCCAATTATCTTAATCTTTGTTCTGCTGCTTTTAATATAACCCCTAAAGTACTTCCTATTAAAAAGTTTTGTATGTACCACCAGTTCATTGACAGTTTTGATTGAAAACACACACACTAATGATGTCTTTAATAATTATGTTAATTATCATATTATAAAGCAAAAATCTATAATTTTTTAAGTGAGAGAAAGATTACAATTTGATTTTATCTTCTATTCATCAACATTTTGATCTAAGGTTCATCATTAATGTTAAAGAAAGTCAAGTAGGAAACTTGTGGTATGTTTGAATGCTGTTAGGAAAATCAGCACAGTGTGCCCTATGCATTCACATTTATATTTGATCCTCTATGCTGACAGCTAGAACAATCTGGCTTTGTCTGTAAAGTTAGCACATATAATTAAAGCACATGTGGGATAAATTTTCATAATGCTGCATGGGGCTTTAGCCTTGCATCTGTCATTAAAGTTCTTAGAAGCAGAATTGCTAAAGCCTTTCGATACTCTCTGACATTTTATTCCATGTAAAACATAAAAAAGAAGCAACACACTGTTACTATTTTCTTTCTCAATTAAATAGTTTGTACGTGGGTTACATTTGAGTCTTGAAGATGACAGATCCTATTCTTACAGGTAACAGCATTCCAATTTGACTCATTATATACAAACAGGCACATATACACTCTGCAGATTCAAAATTATATGCCTTCAAAAATAAACCTCTTTTATGTAAATGTCCAATTTATAGATATTCATTCAAGAATTCCAAACAACTTCCAATGCTTCCCCTAGAATCAGAAGCACTTAACATTTGAATTCAAATTATGTTCTTTGTATACTTTGTTTTAAAAATGTCTGTGTAGATTGAATTTTAAAGGAGTAATAGAATATTTAACAATGAAATGGCTTTTCTCATTTTAATGTTGATAGTAATTGGGCATGTTACATTCTTTGCAGGGTCTAAATTACATTCTGAGAATACAAGAGTTATTTTGGCTTAGTAGGGTACCAGTTATTTCATTAACCTTACATTTTATTACATTATTTAGAACCTGACAGAGCTGCACTCCAGTCTCTATCCATATGACCTTAACTATCTGAAGCTTCAGTTTGCTCCTCAGTGAAATGGCAACCTCATTGGTTAGTCATAAGAATTAAAGGAAAGAATACACAAGCACTTCACCTTATGTTTATCACAGAGCTAGCACTCGATGTGCAATGATTAATATTAATATTTTGTTAATTATAATTTACATTATTATATGTTAATTCTACAATTCATATAACCCCAGATCCTCTGAAATGTGAAGGACCTTACTGATAGTGTGATGAAGAGGACAAAAGCAGGAACTATAAGAAAGGTCTTCCTGGATTATATATAACTTGTTCCATGTGACCTAAATTACCACACTAGTAATTAAGTAAGTTTAGAGAATTTAAAAAAAAACTGATGCTGTGTATAAATATAATGTTTTAGCAGAATTTAAGATGTGAAGACCTTTTCTAAGTGGTTTAGGTAATTTTTTGTCCTTACACAGAATAGTAGAAAAATTGTTACATTTCAGAATAAACTGTGGATAATTGTAACAAGGCAAGAATAATTTAGAGTGAGTACTCCATTAGGGCCATAAAGCTGAATAACATTTTAAGTGTCTGATTTAAAACCCCTCCACAATGTGCTCCTCCTATAATCTGCCTCTTAAATAACTCTATAGATTCATCTTTGGCTGTCTCCATTCACTCTGCAAACAATTCAGTTGCTACCCTGCTTGTATATACTCATTTATCTTTCTAAAATGACCACCTTTTCTTTTTCTACCTGTCAAACATAGGGCCATTCTTAAAGATTTAACTCAAATCTTATTTGTTTTTTAAGCTTTTTTCTGACAACAACTCAAGAAATAGTAACCACTACTTTCTTATCTTTCTCATCATGCACTAAATACAGGACTGCCAAAGGAACTGTCAAATTTTACCACACATACTCATTTGTAAGTCTCCCTCCACCTTGAATTCAGGTTCTTTGATATAATGGTTTTTGTCATCATCTGTATGTCAACTTTCAAGGTGGAAAAAAAGTGTTCATTAATGAATGATGACTTCTCAATTTAACGTCTAATTTCATGACTAAAGGCAGGTTCAGCCAAAAGTGTTATTAGTTTGCAGCAGTCTAAGAGTTATGAGGAACAGAGTAAAATTACTGTAACCTGACCAGATTGTTTAGATTGAGGGTGTTTAACAAGATAATGGTTACAAATAAAGCAGTGTATATAAAGATAATATGTTCTGTTTTGATTGTCATATTGCAGTGCTGTTCTAAGGAGTAAAGGTAAGGGGTAAATCATGTTTAATAATTGATTTAATTGAATTAAACACTGGAAAATTCACTTGTCTCAATGTGATCAGGGAAGGTCAGATCCCTGGACTATTTTGCATGAATGTGGTTAGCATTTAATTTAGTTGAAGCAATAAATATTTAGTATAAACTCCATGGCAAACAACTTAAGCTCTCTGATTATTTCCTTCCTGAAGATACAGTTCTGAACCCATATAAAAATATACTGTAAGGAAAAGGGGTCATAGCATTCATCTATCACCTTCAAGCTTTCTTTTTTCTTTAAATCAGTTTATTGATGTGTTGACATACAATAGATTACATATATTTAGAGTGTATAATTTAGTAAGTTTTAATAAATGTATAGAACCATAAAACCATCACCAAAATAAAAACAATAAACATTTCCATTATGTTCAAATGCTTCAATATACCCTATGTGATTCTGTCCCTCTGCCTCTCATTTCCTTCATTTTACTCAGCGATTACTAGGTTTGTTGTCATTATAGATTCGTTTGCACTTTCTAGAGTTTTATATGAATGCAATCATAATTTATAAAATAATTTTTTCTGGCTTCTTTAACTCAGCATAATTATTATGAGATTCACTCATATTTTGGTGTGATGTGTTTCTTATAATGCATTTTATTTTTAAACATAAATTTTAAACATATAACGTATTACATTTTTTATTTAAATAATCAAATATCTTTTTAAGAGACTTAAAGAATAAAAAATATGTTATATTTATCAATGTAGTTAAATTCTGGGATCAACATTTTCTATAGAGCCTATCTTGTGCCATCTTTATTCTATGTAAAGGAGTATTTTTAATGTTTCTTATAGTGTGGAACTTCTGGTGAAGTAATTTTTCAAAGCTTGTGTATCTGGAAAGAAGTCTTTATTTTGCCCCATACATTTAAAATATATGTTAGCTGGGTATAGAATTCTAAACTTGCACTTCTTATCTGTCAGTTATTTTAGACAGATCTTCTGTCTACTTTATTGTATTGTTCCTACAAAAAGTATGCAGTAATACTTAAGTTTCTTCCTCTAAAGCTAATATTTTCCCCGTTTTGCTGCTTTTATGATTTTTTCTGGGGTGCCTGAGTGACTCAGTCATTAAATTCAGGTCATGATCTGACATTTGGCTCAGGTCATGATCTCAGGATCCTGGAATCAAGCCCCACATCATGCTCCTTGCTCAGTGGGAGGCCTGCTTGTCCCTCTCCCCCTCCCCCTGCTGTATTCCCTCTCTTGCTGTCTCTCTCTTTGTCAAATAAATAAACAAAATCTTTTTTAAAAAAGATTTTCTTCTTCATCATTCATTTGGACACGAGTTTCTTCCTCTGAAGGTAACATTTTTATCCCCTTTTGCTGCTTTTAAGATATTTTTTCTTCATTATTCATTTGGACAGTTGGATTATAAAATGACTTCAGTTTTTCTTAATGTTCCTTGTGGTTGGAATTCATTGAGCTTTTTGCATCAACTTCTCTCAAATTCAAAAGGTTTTCAGACATTATTTCTTGAAATTTTTTTTATTCTCTCCCTTTAGAGACTCAAATTATACATTAGGTTGTTTAAAGTTCTCCCACAGTTCAGTTATGATGTTTAGATTATTTGTTGATTCCCTTTTCTCTGTATGTTTCATGTTTGTAATTTCAAATTCATTAATCTTTCTTTGATAGTGAAATATTTCCAATTATCTCATTGAGTGTGTTTTACATTTTAGATATTGTAATTTTTTTTTTTTTAGATTTTATTTATTTATTTGAGAGAGAGAGAGAGAGAATGAGAGAGAGCATGAGAAGGGGTAGGGTCAGAGGGAGAAGCAGACTCCTGGCCAAGCAGGGAGCCTGATGCAGGACTCAATCCTGGACTCCAGGATCATGACCTGAGCCAAAGGCAGTTGCTTAACCAACTGAGCCACCCAATTGCCCTAGATATTCTAATTTTTAACTCTACACATTTGAATTGGGTCATTTTTATAGTTTCTATACCACCTGAAACACAGTCTGAGTAACTATTTTTAATGGGCTTGTCTGTTAATTCTAGTCACCTCTTGGCTGGCTTTAGCTAGTTCACCTTTCTCCTCTTATGGGTCACAGTTTTCTGCTTCTTATCATCCTTACTAATCTTAAACTAATACACTAGACATTCTGTGAATTTCACACCGTTGTATGCTGGGTATTTTTTGTATTCATAAATATTTATGAAATTTATTCTAGGATGCAACTAAATTACTTAGAAACAATTTGAATCATGTGGTCAAGATTTGTTAGGTGGCACCAGAAGAGCATTTAGGACAGGGTTTATTATTCCCTCCTGCTATGTCAAGACCCTTCTGAGTACTCTGTCCAATACCCCAATTTTTATATTCTCCAGACTGAGGACAGGCTTGGAACAGACACAACTCAGGTATTTATTACCCAGTTTAAGGTAGTTTCCTCATGTGCATGGGCTTACAACTACTCAGATGAATATTCAAGGAGACCCTTTCAAGGTTTGGAGTTCTCTGTGCAGCTTTCTCCCGTACTTTTCTATCCTATAACCTCTAACTGTCTTTGTTGTCCCCAGATTTTCAGTTCTGTTTTACAAACTCTGGAGTTTGCCTGGCTCCACATGAATTCCGTATCATGATGGCACAGTCTGGAAACACTCTCAAGGCAGTAAACTGGAGCAGTTATAGGACTGATCTTATTTCTCAGGAGTTATTGATTGCCTCTTGCCTGATGTCCAATATCTTGTTTCAAATATTTGTGTGATGCAGATATGTATATGTTTTAATGTTTTAAGTGTATAGGGGTGGATAAATCTAGCCCCTGTTACTCTATCTTGACAGAAAGAGGAAGTCCAATCATAACCATTAAACCAGCTCATCACATGTATATTCAAAGTTCAGTAAGGCCAGTTGCAGATAGATTAGTTCTATTGTCCATAATTGCTCAAATATAATTGGTTTCATGCAAACATTGGCTTTACCTGATTTCCTGCTTTAATACTTACAGAATGATTGACCAATTATGCTCAGTTTCCATTTGATAAGATACAGCTCCAAGACTTTTGATTCTCTTGTCGAATGCTAGGCCCACAATATGAAGGGTCTATTCACAATTTGAATTTGATGGGAGACAATTTGGGCATTCAAAGACAGAACCAACGCTCCTCATAAGTTGCTTAGCTCTTAGGTCCTTAATCGTTTTCACAAATTAGGAATTTAGATAAGAATAAAATGATATTATGTCGACCTCTGAGTAAGGATCTTAAGGCACCTAAAAATTTCAGGCTCTCGGCATTACTGTTGCTCTTTGAATAAGAGCAATCCCTATACCAAAATTCAACAATGAAGGTATATTAGGGGAAGCCAGGGTTTATTAAAAACCTACTATGTAATGCCCCTGGTATAT
The DNA here is from genome assembly GCF_963455335.1 of Martes martes. Classification (NCBI taxonomy): domain Eukaryota; kingdom Metazoa; phylum Chordata; class Mammalia; order Carnivora; family Mustelidae; genus Martes; species Martes martes. The sequence continues at coordinate 41,917,714 of NC_137901.1, read as the reverse complement.
TTCTATATTGTTTATATATGTATTTATCTGGACATGAATCTTTATAACAAGTTAGTAGTTCTTACATTTTACTGAGGAAGTTTAGAATTATTATGTATTCAACAAGTACTTATTGACTACCTGTCAAATTCAAGGCACAGTGTTAGACATCAGAAAATTTAGGTCACCTAATATAATTTGCAAGGTACATAATTCCTGAATTTGAATCCATATTTAACTTTTTGTGTAAAGGACCACATCACAAATTAGTCTTCATGGGCAATGAAGGCTGTCACAATTTACCTCTACCATTGTGCTATGAAATCATCTAGGGATAATAGGCAAACAAATGAGTGTGACCATTTTCCAATAAAATATTATTTAAACAAAACAAAAACAGGCAGTGGACTCCCATGAGTCATTGTTTGCTGAGCCCCGAACTTGACAAAGCTGCAACATGGCCATTTTAAAATGGATATAAAGGAACAAGGTAAATCACAACCATCCCAACTAAGAATATTCTAAATAATCAAATGTTTTTTTTTTTTTTTGCAGAGTTTAAAAGAGCCTGTGAATAGCATTTTAAATTAAAACCTTTTCTCATAAAACCAGTTTTATTTTTCCTCTGAATTTCATCTTAAAAACATTTATTTTGGTATAGCTATTTTATATTGCCTGAAAACATGAGTAATATAAATAGACAGATACAGAGGTAGATATAGATAAGATACACATATGGATATAGACAGATAAAGATGTAAATAGATAACATATTTCCTAGAAAAAGAACCAAGCTCAGAGGTGATGTAGAAAAATTGTAATGAGGTCCAAGGAAAGCTTCAGAAACAGATAACATTAAAAAAAAATATTGTATTTGAGAACACTGTATAAGATCCACTCCACTCATTACTACTCATAAAAGTTCCTCACTGGTGTATCTCATCCCAGTCTTACTTTCATTTCTGTATTTGTTCTGTATGTGTTTGAAAATTCCAAAAGTTATGACAGAAAAATGTTCAGCTTATGAATATTTTCCATTTCTTTAAATTACTTCTAAATGAAAATTTATTTCCCAGATCTTTTACATATATATACATGCACACACATCTTAACTTCACTAAGACTGGAAGATTAAAGAGCTTAATTAAAATGTTTTAAAAAATATTAAAAGCCCAATTTCATGGTTAGAACTTTACAGAAACATCAAACTATGTATTCACTCTTCCTCAAGTTTGTAGTACTGTTATTTCTTCAACATTTCTTCTCTTTTGCCCTTAGCGTTAATGAGGTACTAAACAAAATGCAAGGGTACTGGCACAGTTGCACAAACTATTTAATTCTAGTTAGCAGCTTTAAGTTTAATTGGCAGAACAAATATATATTAGAAAATAAAACTGAAAAAAAACTAAAATGTTAAAAATTATATAGGAGTTTATAAAATATTGTTTGACATTTAAAATTTAAAGATGTTAAAATAGGTCCTGCAAGTAGACCTATTAATAATGAATAAAAAAGGAAATGGCATACTTCAATTATGAACATACATGAACTGGTTAATTACGTCAGGTGTCTAGGCTTAGAAGCACTAGGACTAAGAAAGAGACATGCTCATGATATTAGGTAAGTTTTACTAAAGACCTATTTATTTATTTATTAAATACATTTTTCATGAAATTATGAACAGATAACTTATATAGAACACAGGGATTTCAGAGAAATGCTTCAGCTAAAAGGTGAACCCATGTAAGAAGCTGTATTTGGTTGTTTTTTTTTTTTTTAAGATTTTATTTATTTATTTGTCAGAGAGTGTGCATAAGCAGAGTGATCTGCAGGCAGAGGGAGAAGCAGGCTCCCTGCTGAGCAAGGAGCTCCATGAGGGACTTGATCCCAGGACTCTGGGATCATGACCTGAGCTGAAGGCAGACACTTAACAGACTGAGCCACCCAGGTGTCCCGTTATATTTGTTTTCTATTTTTACTTCAATGTATTATCACAAACTTAGCAGATTAAAGCCAAACAATTTTATTAATTTTTTGCAGTTCTTTAGCATAAAAGTCTGACATAGGTATCACCAAACTAATCAAGGTGGTGGCACTGCTGTGTTCTTTCTGGAGGATCTAGAAGAAAATTCATTAAAATGCCCTTTTCACCTTTTAGAGGCTACTTACATTCCTTGACTCCTGGCCCCTTTTCCCTACCTTCCTAGCCAGTAATGTTATATCTTGATGGTGCTTCTTCCATAGTCACATTCTGACTCTCTGTCACCCTCTTCCACTTTTAATGACCCTGTGATCACAGTGAGCCTGCCTGGAAAAAACAGCAAAGTGTCTATTTTAAAATCGGATGACTAGGTAACTTAATTTCATCTGTAATTTTAATTTCTATTTACCATATAACATAATATAATCATAGATTCCAGGAATTAGGTACAGACATCATTGGGGGGCCAATATTCTGGCCTCTTTTCTGAAGAAGAGAGTTCTAGAGAGGCAGGATGAGTAGTGGGGTAAAGAATTAAAAGTAGTTTCTAAAGTAAGACTTGATGTTGCATAAGGAATAGGTGTAAAGGTGAGAAGAAGGGAAATTCACTTATTTATTCATTGATTTACATTCTTTTTTTGAACTAGGAGAATATAGAAATAATTTCTATGCAAATGGGAATGATGTAATAGAGAGGAAGTAATTGATAAAGCAAAAGGGAAGGCCACATCAGTGAAACTCCTAGAGAAGATTTCCAGAATGGAATCTGGGTGCAAACAGAGAAACTGAGTTTTGAGGGAAGCAGATAAAACATTCATATTATTAAGAAGGAAGGAAGGAAGGAAGGAAGGAAGGGAGGGGAAAGAAAGGAAGGAAGAAGGAAGGATGGACAATCATGTCACAGAGGCAGTATGGCATAGCAATTCAGAGCATGCACTGAAATTATGTCACTGTACTGCCACCATGACTTAATTATCAGTAATTTTTTTTAAGATTCCATTCATCTATTTGACAGAGAGCTAGAGAGAGAGCACAAGTAGGCAGAAGAGCAGGCAGAGGGAGAGGGAGAAGATGCCCAACTGACTGAGCCACCCAGGTGCTCCCCCAAAATGGTTCTAAAACAGTACAAATGTTATGAGTTTCTTGTGAAAATTATATATGTCCTATGTGAAAGCATGGTGAAGAATAAAGTAAGCCATAACACTGCACACTCAACAAATGTGAGTGGGTTTTATTGTTTATCACCAGTAGGAAGTCTAAAATACTAGGGTAGTATCATTGAGTAGTCAGGCAATTTTGACTATTTGACTTTAGTTTCTAAAAATTTAAAGAATCCTCTAACTATATTTTCTCATTATTTTCCACTATCATTTAGCTATTGAGATATAGATGCTGAATGGGTGAATAGGTTTATTTTTATTTTTTAATTATTATTTTTGGGGGGTGAATCATGAATATTCATATCATTTTTGAGATAACTTTTTTGGCATAAGAAAAATTCTAAATGAAAAAGAAAAGTATCAGCAAGATACATTCTGCTCAGGGCACATACGTGAGCATAAGGGCATCAGAGTATCTGAGTGGTGAAACATATGTGGGAAACTCCACAAGATTGTTTTGTCTATAAGCTTACAAGACATGTCTATTTTCACAGACACTTTTCAATTTTTGTTACTATTATAAATAATGATCTTCTCACTCAAGTATGTCTATTAACTTATCAGAATGGATAAAGAATGACAGAATCATTTTACTATTAGAAAGATTGACTACTTGACTTCATAGTTTTCATGTATTTTTGGTTTAGTCACTATTCTTAGTAGGTAAATATAATTATCACATAATTATTTTATATAGTACAACTTATATTTACACAGAATGATATATATTATGGTTAGAGGAAACTCAAGAATATTATAAACATAATTTATTCCTGAAATGAATAAAATATTTATACAGTCCATGTGCACATAACATCTGTCAAATCAAAATCAAATTACAACAATAATTTGAGCATTTCCTTTTGAATCTTGGTGATTCCACTTATAAACTACAAGACATTAAGTTATATAAACAGTGGAATTTCCCAAAAAAAAAACAAGCAAACAAGGAAAAAATAGTTCAATTCTAATGCCGCAGAGAAGAAATCTGCTTCCAGAACTTACAACATTTTTCCCCTAGATTTTATTCAACCATATTTCAAAACTTAAAACAATACTTCCTTAATTATGTAATAAGATGCAAATAAACCAAATAAAAGTAGGGCATGCAAAATCAATATAACAGAACTTTCACAGGTTCACATATTCAGAATTGACCTTAAAGTATATGCCAATTGACAATTTTGCTCATGAAAATGTGTAAAACTCAGACCCCTTTCTTAACAGTTGTGGAGAGAAGACACGACAGGAGCCTTGTGAAGGAAGAGAGAAGAAAAGAGTATTGATAGGCCATTAGCTCCCCCAATTTAACAGTTATCCTAATTTTCATGAGGGGAAGCATCTTAATAAAGGAGCAAGTATGTTTTCTTCCATTTCAGGAAGAAAGAGTAGGTTTGGAGTATTCTAGCAATTGGGGTCTCCTTTTCCCTCAGGGGAGGAATGAAGTTAGACCCAGCAATTGCACTACTAACTATCTATCCCAAAGATACAAATCTAGTGATCCAATTGGGAACCTGTGCCCCAATGTTCATAGCAGCAATGTCCACAATAACCAAACTGTGGAAAGATCTGAGGTGTCCATTGACAGCTGAATGGATAAAGAAAATGTGGTATATACATATGATTGAATATTACACAGCCATCACAAAGGATGAATATTTACTATTTACATTGACATGGATGGAAATGGAGGGTATTATGCTGAGCAAAATTAGTCAGTCAGAGAAAGGCAATTACCGTATGGTTTCACTCATTTGTGGAATGTAAGAAATAGTGCAGTGGATTATAGTGAAGGGGAGGAAAACTGAAAGGGGATCATTAGAGAAGGAGAAAAAAAAACATGAGAGACTCCTAACTATAGGAAAGAAACTGAGAGTTGCTGGAGGGGAGGTAGGAGGGATATGGGATAATTGGATGATGGGCATTAAGGAGGGTACTTAAGGTAATGAGCACTGGGTATTATATGCAACCAGTAAATTATTGAACACTACATCTGAAACTAATGATGTACTATATATTGGCTAACTGAATTTAAATTTTAAAAATTTTAAAAATATGTTAGTTGAAAAAGAAAGAAAGAAAAAAAGAAAGAAAGAAAGAAAGAAAGAAAGAAAGAAAGAAAGAAAGAGAAAGGAAGGAAGGAAGGAAGGAAGGAAAGAAAGGCAGGTCTAATGTTCAACTGGTTGAATTCCTATGAGTTCAGATTGGATATGGAGCTATCTTATGAGGGCTGTCATCAGTTCCACCCTCTACATTTGCAAAATATTTTCATTTTTATCACGTTACCAGAAAATATGTTCCACCAAAACATGCAAAAAAACAAAAATCAACAAAAATCTGGAAGACATGAGATTCAGGAACCTCGGAATCCAATCCAGGGATCAGGCAAAGGAATTTAAGGATACCATCAAAGGAATGTCCTGAGATTACCATTATTCATCAGACCAAGGAAGTAACCTACCTTTGCAGGAGTTACCGAGGAGGAATGTTACCAAGCAAAACTTGTAACTAATGAACTATTTGAGGAAATTGGCTTAGTGGAAAATTGAGGGGTTATTAGGACTTGTAGCAAGAATCAGCAATTAGAACAGAGAAAAGCAAATTAATGAAGAAAGTACTGATTATCTTCAGGAAAACATAAAGAATTGGTGATGATACTTCAATAAGATGTTTAATTACAGATAACATTTGAATAGGAATGTTATTTAAATATTGTTATTGACTTAATATGACTACATTGTGAGGAAAGGAGGTAGAAAATATGATGGCCTAAGATAGCTAAATCTCATTCACCATAATAGCAAATCAAGACATACTATCTAAGGGGTGCCTGGGTGGCTCAGTGGGTTAAGCGTCTGCCTTCGGCTCAGGTCATGGTCTCGGAGTCCTGAGAACAAGCCCCACATCAGGCTCTCTGCTCAGTGCGGAGCCTGCTTCCCCTCTCTCTCTGCCTGCCTCTCTGCCTACCTATGATCTCTCTGTCAAATATATAAATAAAATCTTTTAAAAAAAAGAGAGATACTATCTAAAATTGATACTCAAAAAGATACTAATCTATCATCTATCTCTTTACCATTTACTGGGATATCATATTCAAAAAGGACCAAAAAATGTGAAATATTTGAGTGAGCCTGTACTATAACATTAATACTATTGAGTATTTGTTTTCCAGGCTGAAGTGATTCATTCATTATTATAGTCCTGTTTTAGTCCTTTGTAAATTGTGGTAATTACCTTTCTAAATAAAAAATATATAAAATAAAAACTTGAAAAGGCAAAAAAAATTGGCAGAAGAAACATCTAAAACAATTCGCTTTGAGGGAGGAAGACTAATGAGAGTGAGGAAGGTTGGAGCAAGAAAATGATATATTTCTCAAAAGAAAAAAAAACCCTTAGTGTGATTTAACTTTATAAATAATGGGCACCATGATGTTAATAGAATAAATTAATTTAAAATAAATTATGCAATTAAGTGTTATCTTGACAACTGGAAAAAGCCTAAGTAAATATTTTAAATAGGAGAAGAAATTAGCACAAATTGTATCTTTCATAATTCTACAATTTTGAGTTGAAATTTATTTCATCTTGCTTTTTAAAATTATTAATCTCAACATTTGATTTAAAACATTATACAATCTCTTGGTTAATCATTTAAATTCATATATCTGTATACCTAGACTGTTATGATAAACTCAGTCTCAAATTTTCTCCCAGTTGCATCTTAAATGTCTGCTAATTACATGTCCTATAAAGTCAAATTAGTATAACAAATTCAGCTTTCCCAACTCCCAATTAAGATCCTATTATTATTATTATTGATTGTTAAAAATCATTCTGATTCGTTATTTTAATATTACACTTAATTTTATTTAAATTAGATTGCCTACATTTATAAACAATAACCTATGGAATCATCTCCAGAAATGCCATAGTCACTGTTAATTCTGAACCTAGTTTTTCAAGTTTTAACGTTGTTTATGAGTTGTTTCAAATTTTACAATAAATTCATATTCTGCTTATGTTATGCAGCCTCTGCTTTTTTTTTTCAATTAAAGAACTTTTTATGATTGGCAGAGTTAATATTCTAAGATCCGATTTGTTTATGCTAAAGACTTTCTCTATATCTATTTATGAATAGTTTAACAACAAAGATTGAAATACTTAGCATACCATGCCAAATGCTCTACTACTGGTCTTAACCTACTTTTACATTGTGTGTCCTATTCAGTTCTTGCTATACTCTGGAATGCTCATGATTCCCTGAAAACACACTATCTATTAATATCTTAATGTCTTCTCCCTTGTATATGTATATATACATACACTGACATTTACACACACACACACACACATCCATGCACGATGGTGTATTATCACATTCAATTTTTGTTTTGGACTCAAAGTTAACTTTTCCACAATGACTTCAACAATAAAAAAGTTAAGAATGTCTATGACTATATAGTGTTTATTTGTGCCTCTTATATTCATTTTGTTATTCTGTGTCATTTATATTTATTCCACTTGAATAGTCTTTTACTCAGAACAGGGATAATGCCTATATAATTTTTCATCTCCTACCATGGCTGGCATAATACCTTACACATAATAGAGACTAGATGATTTGTCCCTTCAATTGAACACTGAAATTATATAGTCATACTAAGGTTAGTTTCTATTTATTTTCTTTCATTTTTATATAATATGTATGATTAATAATAATTAATATTATTACAAGTGGAAAAAAGCCAAAAGTGGTTATAAAATTAAGGAGTGTACAGATAGTGATTATTTTCATAGTTCTGCCAATCAAATTCCAAATAAAATAATGGCTTCCCTTGGGTTCCCAGTAACCCAGAGGACATAATGTATATAATAATAGCATCTTTTAAATATGATTCAGAAACAACGCTAAAGTTTGGAAATAGTGCTTGGGTTCACGTTCCAAAATTAAAGAGTGCTATTATATAATTAGTATCATGGATTTTTTTTTATTTTACAAAATCAATTACAAACTATTGAAATTATTGCTCTTAAGCCTTACTGCACCAGAGTTTGCTGATGTATTTTTTACATATCTTCAGTACAAGTATATTGGTTTACTGGAAAGGAACTATGTTTCCCACTTATATACTATATAGAGGACTTAAGAATGTTTCAGAAATGGATAATTACAGACATTTCTCCTTTGCAAAGAATTCTCATAAAACTTTTGATATGGAAGAAAATATTCTCCTAGAGAGGAAGCTCAGATTTTTATTTCTCACTAAGATTAAGTTTATGCATATCCCCGGTATCAGTTGTCTGGGTTTGGTGTACACGAGGAGGAATAGATAATTTGGTTATAAGAGATGAGGAGTACTCAGTTGTCCAAACCAGCATTTGCAGAAAGGCTAATTCTTATCTTTGGATGAAATAATAGCTGAGGAAAAGTGTAGAATATACAGAAAAGAATCTCCCTTTATAGCTGATTTAACTCAACTTTCTATGTTGTGGGGAGATGAGACCTCATTGAAACTATTCCCAAGGTAGCCAAGGGCTTGGGAGAGAAAGAATTCTTCATAAAGTGAAGGAAATACTAACGCTAAGAGTTTTCTTTTTTTTCTTTCCTTTTAATTATTAACCCCCTCCCTTTTTTGGTAGTGTAGCAACACAATGACACAGGTTTTACTTTTAAAGCAGAATAGCAGTAGTCCCTATAAAGCAAGATTTTTGTGTCCTTCTGTGACTGGCTTATTTCATTTAGTATAATGTCCCCCAGGCTTATCCATGCTGTCGCATATAAGGGGATTTTTTTTAAGCTGAATGATATTCCAATATATGTATTTACCACATTTTCTTTATCTTTTCACCTGCAGATAGGGGCATCTAGATTGTTTCTGTATCTTATCTAAGTATGCTATTGTGAATAAGCCTACAATGAACATGGGAGGTATTTCTTTGAAGTTCTAATTTCAAATAGTCAAACTCATAGAAACAGAGAGTAGAATGAAGTAGAATAATGGTAATCCGAGAGCTGAGTGGGGAGAAGGAAATAGGGAGTAGTTGTTTAATGGGTATAAAACGTCAGTCATTCAAAGACATGTGAGTTCTAGGGATCTACTATACAACAAAGTGCCTGTAGTGAACAATAAATACTCCATTGTACACTGAAAAATTAGTTAAGAGAGAAAATCTCAACTTAAGTGTTTTTACCACCACCACCAAAAAAAAAAAAAAAAAAAAAAATTGGTGGCTGGCAGGAGGAAACTTTTGGAGGGGATAGATACATTTATTACCTGGATTGTGGTGATGGTTCCACAGGCATATGCATATGTTCAAACCCATAAAACTGTTTATATTACATTTGTGCAGATTTGTGTACCAAGCATACCTTAATAAAGTTATTAAAAAAATAAAATACAGAAAAAAATTAATGCTAATCAGAGAAAAATAATAAAAATACCACTAAGAAGAGAAATTTAAAAATAAATTTTGGGGGGAAAAGGAGGTAAAGGTTGCTAAAGTTTAAAGAACATTTATATCCTTGAATTTCATGTGGAGTTTAGATATACCTGCCACATATTCTCCTTAACACGACTTTGCTAGTCTTGATGCTATACTTTTCTAGACTGCATCTGATGTATTTTTTTTTTTCTAAAGTCAAGAGTCAGAGCAATGGCCTCAAAATTCTAAAAAGTTGATCTCTCTTTTATAATTAGCTACAGAAAAGCAGGCTACCTTTTTGTCTAATACTAAGATATCATTTATTTTGATCAGTACATAAACATTAATACTTCCCATGGAAATGTCAAGCCAAGAGTTCACTGGCCCCCATATAATTACTATTTTTATTTTATTTTATTTAAAGATTTTATTTATTCTTTTGAGAGAGAGAGAGAGAGAGAGAGCATGAGCAAAGGGAGGGGCAGAAGGAGAGGGACAAGCAGACTCCCCTGAGCAGAAAGCCTGATGTGTAGCTTGATCCCAGGACTATAAGATCATAACCTGAGCCAAAGGCAGACACTCAACTGACTAAGCCACCCAGGTACCCCTAATTACTATTTTTAATATGTTCTAAATACCTCTAAGACACCATGAAAAATCCAAATGTGATCTTTGAAAATAAATGAGTTATCTTGACAATATATTTCAGAAAAAAAAATTCATGTGTTTAAAAAACTTTCATTTTTCAGGTAATATTTTCTATTATTTTCCAACTTAAAATATAGCTAGTTTATGTCTAGCTTTCTGACAATTTAGATAATAAAAGATCAATGTGAGCAGAAAATTATAGAAGTAATGAGAAGCAAGAATTTAAGAGGATCAGGGAAAATGGAAAACATGATAAAATATGCAATTTTCTGATTATTAATTATATAAACTCTAAAAGTCTGTTACATGACCCTTTGGAGAATTTATTGTAAAAAATACAAGGAGTTTTGGGATACCTGTGTTGCTCAATTGGTTAAGCATCTGATTTCAGCTCAGCTCATCATCTCAGGGTCCTGGGATCAAGTTCTGCATCAGGTTTCCCACCCACCAGAAAGTCTGCTTAACTCCCTCCCTCTCTCTTTGCCTCCCCCCACTTGTGTTCTCTCTGTCTCTCTCTCCCAAATAAATAAATAAAATCTCAAAAAAAAAAAAATTAAGGCAGTTTTGACACCTATAGAATGAGCAAAGGAGAATGAATGAATTCAGATCTAAAATAACATCTTTTTTTTTTTTTTTTTGGCAGATCTTCTTCCTACACTAGATTAGTATCTGAATGGTCATCAGTTGAAAACTGGCATTGGTTTTAAATTCTGAACAAGGCTCCTGATCATGGTGATCTAGAACAAAATTTACACTTGTGGAGAAACAAACAAAATTTGTAATAATACAGGTAACAATACAGGGATTCAACGCTAGAAAACAAAAACATTGTGGGACACCCACCCATTTTAGCTCCAGTGAGCTTGAACGCCATCTCTGCTAGTTAGAAATTTCACCAGGCTGAGTTGTAGTGTCTCCATCTGCAACAAGAGACTCAAGGTCTATATTAGGTGGTTGGAGGGCTTAAATGAGATAAAGTATGTAAAAACCCAGTCCTGGGAATAAACACTGGCTCTGACCCTTATTTCTCAGTCCGTCGGTTTATTTTTATTGTTCTTCACTTTCCCAACAGATTATTATTTATTTTTAAAGAAATGGATTTGGGGGGGGGGGAATGGGGCAGAGAAGTATAGAATAGAAAAAAAAAAAATCAAATGTAAACTATTTGGCTAAGTGTTTTATAACACAACAAATCAGTAGAGAGAATGCCCTATACAATACAACAAGATAAAGGTTCAAAGACAGGTTCTCTTTGAAGGAATGCTGAAGATTTCAGCCTCTGGTCTTTGGAATTCAGGTTGCTGTCATTGTTTTCTGGATGGATCACTAAGTAGGGCACAATCCATGCTTTTAACCAGATTTCAAAAGAAGAATGGCCAGTTGGCCCAGGAAAAAAGAGGAAGTGTTTGGTTTCTTGTGGAAATCTGGCAAAAATTGTCATGTTTAATTCATACTCAGCATATTAGAAATAAATGTGACTCTGTTTAGTTTCTTAACCAACCACTCCTAAATCTAGTATACTACCTGATGTCAGGCAATGAAAACTGAATTATTACTCCATTTGATTGCAGATACATACATGTGACATTTTATTATAATTTTATGATTTTAGAAGTAGAAAGATTGACAAGTAAAAGACGTGTTATAAAGCATCCCATTACTTTTTATGCTGCTATGAAACATCCCAACTCTCTGTTACTTATTTTTTTTTCAAAAGAGTTAACATTAATTTAAAAGTAAATAGTTTTTCTCAGAAAAATGGCAAAAAATCCTTGATTCAACTTGACTGTTTATTGAAATTATAGATAATAATAATGATAACAAAAACAACAACAATAATCTTTTGGAGAAGTCAGAGTACTTAAAAAGATAATAAAATAATAATAACCCAAAGATACCCACATCTTGATCCTGAAACCTGTAAATGTTACTTTATACAGCAACAGGGACTTCCCTTACATATCAGATCAAATTAAGAATCTTGATGTGGGGAGATCATCTTGGATTATCTAAGTGGGTTTAAATATAATGACGTGTATCCTTATACACTAAGGGTAATCTGACTACAGAAGAGAAGGTAATATGATGACAGATAAAGATTTGGAACATTGTGGCAATAAGCCAAGAAATGTCAGTAGCCTCCAGAAACTGGAAGAGGCAAAGGAACAGATTCTCCCCTTGAGCCACAGGAGGACAAACCCTGGCAACATCTTGACTTGAGCCCCATGAAACTGATTTCAGATTTCTGGCCTCCAGAACTGTAATAGGATAAATGTGTATTGTTTTATGACACCTAAGTGTGCAATAATTTGTTACCACGGCCACAGAAAATTAAGAGCCTACCTTTTTTGGTTGTCTGCTCAAGTGTTACCCTCCCAATTTTACTCTGATACATTTCCCTGCCCTTGAGAAAATCTTTAATAAGTCTCTTCTCTTGTTCTTTACTACTGCCAACTACTACTACTACTACTATTGCTACTGTTACTGCTCCTCCCAACAAGAACAATGGTAATAATAAATTACAGCTACATTCATTGAGTGATTTTTATACAGAAGACACTATTCTAAGTGATTTCAAAGTTTATTTCACATAAAAGTCCTCCCAGTTAGGTTTGTTTTTGCTTGTTTGTTTTTTAAGATTTTATTTCCTTTGAGAGAGAGAGATAAAGAGAGAAAGATCAGGAGGAGGAGCAGGAGAAGAGGGACAAGTAGACTGTGCTAAGTGAGGAGTTCAATGCACAACTAGATCTCACAACTCTGAGATCATGACCTGAGCGAAAACCAAGAGCTGAATACTTAAGGGCACCGCCCAGTCCCCTTAGGTTTCATTAGCATCACATTGTATGGATGAGAAATCAGAGGGTTTGTAAGCTAAAGTAACTATCCTAAATTAAATAGATAGTGAAAGAGTTGGGACCTAGCATTGGGACCAAGATAGGCTGCATCCCCTGTCCTCTGCTTCCAGTGAATGAATCTAAGTCAGATTTAGCTTTTAAATAACAGGGAAAAACAAAGCCAATTCAAAACATAAAATATAGTCTTAATTGATTACTTATCATGTTCTTTTTTCTACCTTTCTTCTTATTTTCTGCTCAATATTTTTGTTTACAATTCTTAATGACATTGATGAGGGAGCAGGAGGCTGGCTGAGGACAAAGCAAAAGCTGGCACCTTGCACCCCCTCTCCACCCGCTCCCCTCGGTAATATGTGTGACATTCCTCAGGCACCCCTGGCTACCCTAAAAGAAAAACAAATAGTTAACTCGCAGAGATCACAATCCTGCAAGGCAGGAGTCTCCCTTGGTTTACAAATGTCCTTGAGATTGACAACAAAGAAGTTACCTTATCAATAGCCCAATTTCCAGAGGCACATAACTCAGTTCCTCAAGCCCTAACATCACCCTCCCCTCCATAAAAACTGAAGGAGGCTGAGGTAGAAGGATAAGTAAATAAAGTTAAATTGCTTCTAAACCTAAATCTCACTAACAAGGACGCTTGATAGCAGGAATGCGACATTCCACCAGGAGACTCCCAATTGTCTTTATGTCAGTGCCTCATTAGAGGGAAAGCGGCCTTGGCTGGATAGTAACAAGGACTTCAATATCCTGACAGTCTTCTTTACCCTGATAGCCCTTCTGAACACCCCCTTTGTCCTCACCTACCTAACTCCTGTGTATATAACCAACCACTCCTCACATCCCCGGGGCAGCTGCATCTCTGCCTGCCCACCGGTCCTGTCCCCGTGCTTCAATAAACCACCTTTTTGCACCAGAGACGTCTTAAGAATTCTTTCTTAGCCGTCGGCTCCGAACCTCACTCCACCGAACCTGACCTAGGTTCTAGAACTTCATCAACATTATGAACTCCCATAATTTTATATTCTAGCATAATATTTTGAATATGAAATACACCCTCAAAATTTGATGATTTGTGCTCTCAAGCAGAAAATTTTAAATATATATACACATATATATACATATATATGTGTATATATATATACATATATATATATATATCGTACACAAATGTTAAATATTTGAGAGATTTGCTTCTTTCCAAGGTGGCATTCTTCCCATACACATATGTATTAATGAAAAACAAAACAAAACAAACTGAAAAGCTTTTATAATGGTAAACAAAGAAGTATGTCCTGAATTATCAAAAAGATTTTATTCTTTCTTCTGGAAAATATAATCTTGAACTTCCCAACATCAGTTTGGGCACTATTTTTGTGAACTAAAGCATCTTCCCCAATTTTAAGAACTAAATCTTCTTAGGTCCTTCTGCAATTACGTCTGTTATTTAAACTGACTCTTTATAGCTTTTACTCACACTCTGTTTTTGTTAGGATTAACAGATTCTTCTCACTGCCAGAGCAAAGGATTATTTATTAACCTGAGGGACAGATATCACTGATAAATGAATCTCAAAATAGGCTTAGCTCTTTCTGGCTATTCAAAAGATATTTAATCATTGTCATCCTGAATGTTTTTTGTTTGTCTGTATTTACATTAAATTAATGAGTAAGTGTGGGCCTAATGTTTCTGTGTATATGAATTTTTATGTGTGCTTTTTAATTTTTAAGGTAAAATTCTTATAAACATATTCATAAATTGTTCTGTACTTTTACAATTTGAATTTTCACAGTTTGCATTTTTATAGTTTATCATATAAATTACAATTATCTCATTAAGTATCAGAATTATCATAATGGCCATTTCTTTCAGAGACCATTCTTCAGCTTACTTATAATTATTTAACATTTGAAGACATAAAACTCTGGAATCCTAATGGTCTCATATTAAGGATTCTTTTTTTTTTTTAAGATTTATTTATTGGGGCGCCTGGGTGGCTCAGTGGGTTGAGCCTCTGTCTTCAGCTCAAGTCATAATCACAGGGTCCTGGGATTGAGCCCGGTCAGGCTGTCTGCTCAGCAGGGAGCCTGCTCCCCCGCCCCCACTGCCCCGCCTGCCTCTCTGCCTGCTTGTGATCTCTGTCAAATAAATAAATAAAATCTTTAAAAAAAATATTTATTTATTTGAGAGAGAGAGAGAGAGAGAGCGCAAGAGGGTGCTCATGCATGAGCCAGTGGGAGAAGGGGCAGAGAGAGAGGAAGAGAGAGATTCCCAAGCAGACTCCCTGCTGAGCAGGAAGCCTATATGGGGCTGGATCTCAGCACCCTGAGACCATGACCTGAGCCAAAATCAAAAGTTAGATGTTTAACTGACTGAGCTTCTCAGGCACCTCTTAATAATTCTTTTCTCCCTACTATTAATATCACGAATGTTAATATACAAAATGTCTGCCATGTTTAACTCTTTTTTTTTTTTTTCTCAGTGATATTTGGGTTTTTCATTAAGGTTTAAAAAAAAAAGGTGATTATAATTGTGATAGAGTTTTTTTCTTGTCCTCTATATTTTACAGTTTAGACAATGATTATTTCTCTATGGAACACTGAACAAAGTAAGTCAAACATTCAATTAGCCGTAATTTAAAATTTACTATCCCATACATATCATAACTTTTTCAAAGGACACTATGTCTCCAATTACATTTTGGTATGTATTTTATTTTCTTCCTACTTGAGATTCTTTGAGATTTTTTAATACAAGGGGTAAAAACATATGATTTAAACATTTATCTTTATTAGACTATAATGACCTAAATAACATTCTGATTATCTATGGTGTTGATTCTCATTTCCTGAAAAAATCTTAAAAAACTCACAAAAAACAGAAAACAAAACTTTACTACAACATCATACGAAAGTGTGAATCCTTTCGCATAGAGTCTTCACATATTCATTAGTTCAATTAGAAAGATTTGGCAATTGGGGCACCTGGGTGGCTCAGTGGGTTAAAGCCTCTGCCTTCCGCTCAGGTCATGATCTCAGGGTTCTGGGATCAAGCCCCGCATCAGGCTCTCTGCTCAGCAGTGAACCTGCTTCCTCCTCTCTCTCTGCCTGCCTCTCTGTCTACTTGTGATCTCTGTCTGTCAAATAAATAAATAAAATCTTTAGAAAAAAAAAAAAGAAAGATTTGGCAATGATGATGTGTGAAAAGAACAGTGAATATGGAACGAAAGTAAAATATGTTGCAAACTATACTATGCTATATGTTAGCTTTGCAAACTGGGAAAACTATTCAAGGTCAGTTTCCTTATATTTAAAATGTGACTAAAATAATTACTTTAGTGATTATTGAAATAATTAATCAGATAACTGTAAAATCCCCAAGCACAGTGATTGAGATATAGTGAGTCTCATTTGAATATTTTCTTGCATTAGTCATTATAGAAGCTTTTGACTCCTTTCTGTGCTTTTAAGTCCAGTAAATGCTATTATTTTATTGCTTTGAAGTATTTTCCTATATCCCAGTGTAGTTCCCTGGTGAGTTATGTTAAAATTCACAAAGGGCTCCTATTGCTTAGGATATAGCCTATGTAGCTGTTTACTGTGTGTACCTTAGGCACATAACAGAAGCATATAAAGGGGAACAAGAAGGGTTGCATCACAGCCACATTCTTTAAAATAGTTTCTCTTCACCATCTCTAACATAACATTGTCATGATAATGTCTAATATTTTGACATGGCAAGTGTTAAGATTCTAATGAGAAAATATAAGAGAAAAGGCAGTGGGGAATGAATAACTAATTCAGAATTAACTGAATTGTGTAGAGATGGTAGGCAAAGAAAGCTTCCTATTGATGTATGTTCCTCCATAACTAACCACTGAGTCAACCTCTACACCATTCAAGGTAGATGGAAATTACTGAACCTCCATAATTACTGAACTACCCACTTGTTATAAAATAGGCAATTCATTGTTTATTCATCCCTTAGAATTCATAAATAATTCCTTAGTATCCCAAAATTTACATGCTTTTTTTTTTCTGTAAAGAGAAATATATAAAGATAAAAAGATTGTCACAGGTCTGAAATAGATAATTTTGTGCTAAAATTTAGAAAATACCTAGAAAATCTGAAATGAAGAGTTCCTAAAAGTTAATGAATGTATCATTTCTTTTGTTTCCTTGGAGTTCCTCAGAATTCCAAAATTAATACTGGTAGAATAAATGCAGCAATACTGTAATGCAATATTTTATTCATTTTGCACTGTTATGTAAATAGATTTTAGTCAGGAAAATCATCTTCATAAACATGAATGCAATTTGAAATGTATCTATAACCAAGTATTCCAGTGGGTAGGAACTCAATAATACTTTAAGAATTCAAAATTCCATTGTATATTGTATTATACCTCAGTCATGTTTACTTCTTTAATAACTGATTTTTTAGTTATTCTCTCCATGATACATGCTTTGGACATCACTTTAGATGTTTTTTCATTCAGTAGCTGTTGATGTCGAAAATTCAAAATACTGCATTTATATTAAAGCTGGGCTTAGGGGCACCAGGGTGGCTCAGTCCCTTTAGCATATGCCTTTGACTCAGGTCATGCTCCTCAGGTCCTGGGCTCAAGCCCCGCATCAGTCTCCCTGGTCAGCAGGGAGTCTACTTCTCCCTCTCCCTCTGCTCCTCTCTTTCAAATAAATATATAAAATATCTTTAAAAAATAAATAAAAAATAAAACTGGGCTTAGTAACATACCATACCAGATTTGCATATCTGCCTATTCATAATAAACAAATTTATATAAATTTATATAATTCATATATATATATTCATATATATAATTCATAATAAACAAATTTATATAAATTTATATAAATTTATATAATTTTTATAAGGTAATGAATTACACTGTATGCTTATAATTATTTTTTATGAAATTAAAAATAAACTCTAGTAATATTATAATAGGTTCAGCCAAATTTTATGTCAGCCATAACAAATAATGAATACCACACTAAGTCCCCTGCATCTATAATAAGTTGGGCTATGTTTAGGAGAATTCATTGTCATAGACACTTTATTAACTTTCTCTCATTTTAAGATTCCTAAATTAAGTTCCAAAATTATGATTAAAGGATATGACATAAAATTATTTAAAATATCTGTTTTTAAAAGAGGAAAGTTAGATTTTAATTTGAATGATAACAACAACATGTCTTCCATGATATATATGTTTTTGGGCATGTGACTTGCAAGCTTAATAGAAAACTTATTTTCAAATTACTGAGTACCATTTAATTGCTGTAGGACTTTTCTCAGCAAGTAATGCTCACATTTCTGAGCATTACTTTGTAAAACCGGCATTTTAATATTTGTTGTACCTATCTTATTGCAATTGTTTCCATTCAAATAAGGTGTTATATGAAATAATACTATTGTATCTGAAACTTTCAATTGTTATACAGTCATACTTATAGTGATATCAATAACAATAATTATGCATACTTAAGTTTTCATTAAGTATAATTAATAAATGTATTTTCTTTTTCAATGATTATAATATAAATATATAATATAAATCAATATAAATCTATGTCTATGACATAGTCATAATTACTGGAGATTAAAGTCATCTATACAGATGCAACTGTGTTACCCTAGAAAATAACTTTTCTGATTTTATTGTTTTACCAACAATAAAATAACACCTGTTGTATAGTAGTATTGTGATTATAAAAGAAAATATACAATACTTGGCTTATATAAAGAACTCAAAGCATTTCATTAAGATACAGAAATTTGTGATAAGGGTAGTTCATACAGGTCTGTAAAACTGAGAATACAATAGCCATTTGTTGTGAAACAAGGACTACTCCCCCTCCCCCTAATTCATGGAAGAATTGGCAGGAAAAGAACAAAATTATATGAAAATGGTTTTAAAAATTAGGAAGTGTAGTTTCAAAGCAATGCTGTTTTTCACTGTTGTTATGCTTATTTTAGAAACTAAGAAAATATTTTATAAAAATGATTTATTATGATTTTCTTCAGCAGTTGTGCCTAGAATCTCCTGTTACTGCAAATGTCTACAGCTTCTTTTGAAATTATAGCCTAATTTTACATATAACAATTCTTAGGCATAACTTTATTTGCAAGTGTTATAAGTTATGAATTTATCAATTTGTAGATGCAAGGATGTAATGACCTACAGTTCATGTAGTCAATAATATTTACTGAGCAGAATTGGGGGGGATACATTAAAATAATAGCATACTCCAAATTCAGGCCCTTAGCAATTGTTGTTCCCTTGGATCAGTATTCCTTGAAATATCCATTTGTTCACCCTCATGATAACATCAAACTCTGCTCAAATATCATCTCATCAGAAAGTTCTTCTTTGATAATCAATAGTACCCTATAACTATTCATAATCTCACCTATATTATTCTCCATAACCTCACTTATATTATTCTTTACAGAACTTATCTGAAATGCATTACATTTTTAATAGACTTTATTTTTAGAGCAGTTTTAGATTCATAGCATTGAGCAAAAGATACATAAATTTTCCATATACCCCCCAACCCCACACATACACAGCCACCCACCCCCATTATCAACATCCCCCACCACAGTGGTACAGTTGCTACTATTGATAAGCCTATAACATATCATAATTACTCAAAGTCCATAGTCCACATTATAATTCACTACCGATCTATGAGTTTGGACAAATGTATAATGACATGTACCCAAATCACTACTCTAAAAATCACAAGGGGTACCTGGCTGGCTCAGTCAGTGGAGCATATGACTCTTGATTTCAGGGTTGTAAGTTCAAGCCTTTCACTGGGTATAGAGATTACTTAAAAAAAAAAAAAATCTTTAAAAAATTATGTAATAAAAAGACATGGAGAAATTTAAATGCATATTATTAAGTGAAATAATCCAATATGGAAAGGTCACATAATATATGCTATGATGTGAATTTTTATATCTCTCCTGCCCCTGATTCATGCTGAAATTCTAATTCCCCAAAGTAATGATATTAGGAGATGGGGCCTTTGAGAGTGCTTAAGTCACAAGTGTGGAGCCCTCATGATTGAGACAGTACCTTAAAAAAAGAGATTCCAGAGAGATCTCTAGCACCTTCTATCATGTGAGGACACCATAAGAAGGTACCTTCTATGAACCAGGAAATAGCCTCTCACCATCTGCCTCACTGAACCTGCCAGCACCATGATCTTGGACTTTGCAGCCTCTAGAAGTATAAAAAATAAATTTCTGTTATTTATAAGCCTCTCAGGCTGCAGTATTTTGTTGCAGCATCCCAAACAGACTAAGACACTGTATGACTGAACTCTGTAACATTCTACAAAAGGCAAAAATACAGAGACAGGGGCGCCTGGGTGACTCAGTGGGTTAAAGCCTCTGCCTTCGGCTCGGGTCATGATCCCAGGGTCCTGGGATCGAGCCCCGCATCAGGCTCCCTGCTCAGCAGGGAGTCTGCTTCTCCCGCCAACCTCTCTCCTCTCACACTCTCTCTCTCATTCTCTCTCTCTCTCAAATAAATAAATAAAATCTTAAAAAAAAAAAAAAAAAGGTCAGTGATTGCCAAGAGTTAGTGGGAAGAGAGGGATGAATAGGCAACTACCTAATCTCCACCTCCAAAAATATCTTCCAAATGCAAAATAATGGGGGAAAAGTAAAAGTAGACAACACCACACCTTTGGTATTGCTGAAAAATATTAACTGTAAGTTAAAAGAGAGAGAGAGGGAAAGAAAGAAAAAGAAAGTCTACCATACACTTTCTTACGTTCTTGCCCATCCCCACCACACTGAAGAAAGGCAGAAAGGAAAAGCTAGTAATTGACTTAAGGTTGATCCGAAAGCACTGGAAAAATGAAGATACTAACATAGCATCTTATGATGAGATCAAGTCGTACAGGGAAAAGACTTAAAACTACATGAACTTTGAAGGGGTGGTAGTTAAAATGAATATATTCTGGGGAAAGAAAAAAAATGCAAAAAGCAAAGGAGAAGTGTTTGTTGACAGTTGTGGGATGAAGAGGAAAAGAAGTATAAGGGACACATTCATGGCCCTACAAAACAATGTCATCCAGTCACAGAGAATAGTGGGTGACACTGACTTGATATTGGTCTTTATCGAAATGCCACTAGGGCTTCCTTACTATTCTTTAGACTTTCCTTACTATTCTTTAGACTAATTCTTACTATTCTTTAGACTAAGATATATTTTCCTGCACCACTCCCAACCCACTGTTGGAAAAGAGAGAAGATGAATGCTGGCAATAGGCTTAAAGTTGCACTAGCACCATTGTCAGAATGACAAAGTCTACTCTAACCCTTAAAATATGAAACAGGGGCACCTGGGTGGCTCAGTGGGTTAAGCCTCTGCCTTTGGCTTAGGTCATGATCCCGGGGTTCTGGGATCAGCACTGCATCAGGCTTTCTGCTCAGCAGGGAGCCTGCTTCCCCCTCTCTCTGCCTGCTTCTCTGCCTACTTGTGATCTCTGTCAAATAAACAAAATTTAAAAAAAAATATATGAAACAAATGGCCTGATGGATCAGACCATGCTCTATAGGAAAAAAATAAAACAAAATAAAATAAAACAGGAAAGAAAAGAAGGAGAGAGGGAAAAATAATGAGCTACAGATTTTTTTTTAATATAAACTTAGATGCAAACCTTGTTAATAAAATGTTAGTAAGTATCTGGAAATACATTAATTGTTAATACATTATAATCAAGTTATTTACTGCTTTTGGAAATTATAAATAAAATTACTATAAACATTCTTACACATTTTTCTTTAACAGAATAAAGATTTTCAAGAAAAATTTTAAGAAAGTTTCCAAGGTAATTAGATTTTTTTAGCAAATGGTGCCACACCATCAGAAACCCATACCTGAAAACAAAATGAACTTCAATCCTTACCTCGTATCATATTTAAAAAAAAAAAAAAATGGGTTGAAAACAAAACAAAACAAAACAAAAAATAGGTTGGCATGGTTCATAAATCTAAATGTAAAGCCTAAAACAATAAACATTGGAAAGTAAATATCAAAGAAAATATCATTTCCTCTTAGGTTAGGCAGATTCCTTATACATAACACCAAGGACATAAAATATCAAAGAAAACAAAGATAAGTTGGTCTTCATCAAAATTAAAAATCTTTATACTTTTTTTTTTTTTCAGATTTTACTTATTCATTAGAGAGAGAGAGCATACATGCAAAGGGAAGAGGCAGAGAGCAAAGCCAACTCCCCACTGGGCAGGGAGCCCACTGCAGGGCTTGATCCCAGGACCTGAGATCATGACTTGATTTGAAGGCAGACTCTTAACCAACTGAGCCACCCAGGTGCCCTCTTTATACTTTAAAGACAATATTAAAAAAAATGATTGGAAGCAATATTTTAAAAATATATATTTGATAATGGAATAAACCTAGAATATATAAATCTCATTTAAAGTTCAATAATAATAAAAGCCAACAACTTACTTTGTTTTTAACCTTTAATAGGGAAAAGTTTTAAATAAATGCTAGGCAACTAAGCATAAGATGCTCAATACTAATAGTTATCAGCAAAATGTTATGATATTATAGTACACACCTTTCACCATTGGTAATTTTCTTTTTAATGGGAGGCAGGAAAAAAACAAAACAAAACAAAACACTAACTGGCTACACCAAGTTCTGGTGAATATAGAAAGTACTAAAACACTCAGCAATTGCTAGTAGAAATGCAAAGTATAAGTATATTTGGAAACAACTGACAGTCTCATAATATTACACTACTGATTACCATGTGATACACAGTAACTTGTAGGTCTTTACTCAAGAGAAATGAAAATAAGTCCATAGAAAGAGATGTACAAAAATGTTTATAGCAGTTTTATTCATAATATCCAAAAGCAGTGAACAACCCAAATGCCCATCAACTAATCCATGGTAAACAAATTCTGGTAAAGCCACACAACTGAATATTAAACAAGAGTTACTACAATTATAAGGATTAAACTAAAAAATATAATGTTAAATGAAAGAACCCAGTAAAGACAAAAAGTAAATCCTGCATCATACAACTTATACAGCATTCTAGAAGACATAAATACTACCAAAGTACAATAGAAATTAGGGCAAGGAAAGGGAATTGATTTCAGTATAGAATGCGGGATGTTTGGGGAGGGGTGGAAATGTACTATGCCTTGATTGTATAGTATGCATGGGTCCATATATTTGTCAAAACTCGTGGCTGTACAGCTAAAACAAACAAATGTAACTGTACATAAATTATCCCTCTGTAAACTGGACTGATTAATAGTAAAAATAAATTTAGAGGTTAAACCATAGAAACACTAATCAAAAGAAACCTAAAAGACTCTATTAATATCAGATAATGTGGACTTCAGAAAAGGAATATAACCAAGAACAAAGAAGGTAATTTTATAATTATAAAGCATTCATCAAGAGGGCTGAAGAAGGGAGAAAAAAAGAAAGAGAAAGAGAGAGAGCAAGAGAAAGAAAGAAAGAGAAAGAAAGAAAGAAAGAAAGAGAAAGAAAGAAAGAAAGAAAGAAAGAAGAAAGAAAGAAAGAAAGAAAAGAGAAAGAAAAATGAAAAAGGGAAGGGGAGGGGAGGGGAAGATTGGAAAAGGGAGGAGAAGGGAGGGAAGGGAAGAGAAAGGTGGGAAGGAAAGAAGGGAGGGAGGAAGGGGGTTAGTTCTAAATGAATATGCACACGATAATAGAGCGTTAAAAAACATGAAGCAAAAACTTACTGAACTGAAAGGAGAAACAATTATAGCTAGGGATATCAAAGCTCTTTCTTTAATTATTAGTAGATAAAGGTCTATTGGTAGAATTAATAGATAATCAGTAAGGATATACAAGACTTAAAGAGCAGTTTGACCAATTTCCTTAAATAGCAAATTGACCTGATGTTCTACTTAACAAGAGAATACACATTGTTTTCAATGGCTCATGAACTTTCATTAAGGTAGAAGTTTGTTTTTTGGTCAGTTTGTTTGCTTTTAATTTTCTAATTATTTGGGGAAGTTCTTGGAGTCATCTTATTGTTAATGATCTCTGCTATAATTGAATTTTGTCAGAAAGCATACTTTCTAAGTTTGAAATATTTAGAAGATCTGTAGATTTATTATATCGCCCAGTATTTGTTTTACATTGATTAATATTTTCTATACTTAGAATGTGTATTTTGCAGTTTGGCAGTTGATGGTGTTGATAAGATCTCTACATCCTGCTCTATTTTTTAAAATTTTTTCCCTAGTGGTTCTGTCTGGATGGCTTCTCAAAAATCTTCCACTATGTTTGTGATTTTGTCAATTAATCCCTTAATTTTGTTAGTTTTCCATCTTTATTGAAAGTATTTTTACTGGCTACAGAATTCTACATTGACAAACCCCTACCACTACCACCACCAAGACTTAAATATAATGTCCACTGTCTCTTGGTATCCATTGTTTTTTTGAAAAGAGGTAAGCTTATATTTATATCACTTTTCTTAGATATGCAAATCACATATTTTTCCTCTAGTTTTTTTTTTTTTAAGATTTTATTTATTTATTTGACAGATCACAAGTAGGCAGAGAGGCAGGCAGAGAGAGGGAGGAAGCAGGCCCCCTGCTGAGCAGAGAGCCCCATGCGGGGCTAGATCACAGGACCCTGAGACCATGCCCCAAGCTGAAGGCAGAGGCTTTAAGCCACTGAGCCACCCAGGCGCCCACCTCTAGTTGTTTTTAAAACTTTCCTCTGTCTTTGGCTTTTAGCTGACTATACGTGGCTTCCTTTATATTTATATTGCTTAGGATTCATGCAGATTCTTGATTTAAAAGTAACTGCTTTTCACCAAATTTAAGAAATGTGCAAATTTATTTTTTCCAATGATTTCATGGCACACTTTCTCTATCTTCTCCTTTTAGAATAACCAAATAAAAATTCATTAGACCTCTTCATTTTGTCCCATTGGCCCAACTGGTCTCATTAACAACAGCAACAACAACAAAAAAAGTCTTTCTTTGTCTTAGTCTTCTTTTGTCTGTCTACTCCTCTTTGTCTTTCTGTTCTGCTGATTAGATAATTTCATTATTTTGTGTTCAAGTATATTGACGTTTCTTCTGCCATCTATGATCTACTAGTAAACTGATGAAGGCAATTTTTCATTTCATTTATTGTGTTTTATTATGTAGACTAATTATTTAGTCCTTCTTTCTATAGTTTCCATTTGCATTTACAAATCATACTTTTCTTCAATCATTATTTCCATCATCTCCTGTAGATTATTTAAGAAGTTTACCATTGTGGATAGTAATAGTAGAGAACTGCATTCTGTTACTTCCCTTTCAGTAGTGTTGATTTTGTGTACTAGAGGGTAGAAACTCTATTCAATTCATATAGGAAAACTCTACCTCCCCTATGGTGGTCCATGAATGAAATCTCAACTATTTTTCTTTTCTTTTTTTTTAAGATTTTATTTATTTCACAGAGAGAGATCACAAGTAGGCAGAGAGGTAAGCAGAGAGAGGGGGGAAGCAGGCTCCCTGCTGAGCAGAAAGCCCAGTGCTGGGCTTGATCCCAGGACCCTGGGATCATGAACTAGCCAAAGGCAGAAGCTTAACCAACTGAGTCACCCAGGTGCCCCAGCTCTTTTTCATTTTTTAGGGGGCCATGAATGAAATCTAAACTTTTTTTCTTTTCTTTTTTTTAAGACTTCCAGCTGTTTCTTTTTTTTTTTTTTTTCCCCCTGGGAAATTTGAAGTTTCCTCCATGTAGATGCAGTTCAATGGTCAAGGATTTATCAAAAATTTATACGAAGTATGTATAGATTTTGGAGCACCTTCTCTGCTCATATTATAGTCAGGACTGTATTTCTTTCAGGCAAAAATACTTATAAAGGCAAATCTCAATAGTTTCATTTCTTCTAGTGTCCACTTCCCTTCAATTTCTGCATTGTGGGGGATTAGTCTTTAAATCATTCTTTAACATTCAAACAGTTATTTTTATGTAATTTTTCAGAGTTTATAATGGTTATCTGTGAGTGGGTTAACCAGGCCAACTATTCCATCGTTACTTAAACATACTCATGTTAGAGCATCTTTAAGTAAGCAATTCAAAATATTCAGAGTTTCTAAAGTATGGGTAAAAGGGTGACAAGACAGTTTTCCCAACTGAATGTTCTATATGGAAAGACTCTCTTGCAGCATGCTGCTATTTGTCAGTAAATTTTTTAATAGAATTTTTATGACTTTTTGTCCACTAAGTAACCAGGCAGGTTTAAATATCTTTACTGAAGGAAAAAAAAAAAGTGTACGTTACAGTAGAACGAAAGCCAAATTGTTGTGTTATAGAGATTTGATAGTGGACTGTGTCATATGATAGCCAATAACGTGTGTACATGTGTGTGTATTCCTATTTATCAGGATTCAAAGTTTGGCCTTCAGAATGGAGGTCATGAATAGTGGGTAAGAATATCTTGATTTATGATGTTTGGATACAACTAGGGAATGAATAAAATACTACAGTTGGATCTAAATTAGTTGTAGATGTATTTAAAGATCTTTGTGCAGTGTTTTATTGAGTAGCACAAACGGGGAATAAAATGTACAGATGACAAGTACGTATCCATCAAGCACAACATGAGCTATTTTCACACTATATTTATACAGATTGCGTCTTCATTCCTATAAATATTTCTTATTTTATAGATGAGAAATCCAGCATTTTTTGAGGTCAAATATTTATCTCACATGACAGAATTTATGAGTGGTGGAATCAGAATCTAAATCAAAGGATACCCGCTTCTCGACCCCAAGCAATTTTCAAGGCTATATGCACCATGGTGTCTTTTTGCAGAGTCTATGTGCTCGAATATAGACATCCCCTTTCAGGAAAGGCATGCAGAAACTCAAATATAACAAACTGCCTTAAGTTCTTAGATGGAAAAATATTGAAGAAAAACATTACAGTATTTTATTCATGTTTGGTCCTACCAGTTGAGTATGCAGGATGCACATAGAGGTGGCTGGAAGCGAAGTTTTAAAGAAGACATGTATTTTAATTTCTAGATGTCCCCAAGATTATACACATGGATTTAGTCATTTCAGAACTGCTCTGGTTTTCCCCTGATCTTACAACCACTGTATTTTGCTCAACGTGTTTTGTTGTTGTTATTTTTGATTTTGAATTTTTTGTTTTGTTTTATTTTAGTATTTTTTAATGCCTTAATGAATTCATATGCTATATCCCACAAGAAGACTTCATTAGATAGTACATCTATGATTGGCATTGCTATTTTTTTTTTAAAATATTTTATTTATTTATTTGACAGAGAGAGAGATCACAGATAGGCAGAGAGGCAGGCAGAGAGAGAGGAGGAAGCAGGTTCCCCGCTGAGCAGAGAGCCCGATGCGGGGCTTGATCCCAGGACCCTGAGATCATGACCTGAGCTGAAGGCAGAGGCTTTAACCCACTGAGCCACCCAGGCGCCCCGGCATTGCTATTTTTTAAAGTGCTAGATAATGTTTGAAAAACTTATGTTTAGCATGATAATAATGCTAAACATACACACTACATAATTTTAGCATAATAATGCCAAACATACAGTTATTTATATCTATACATTCTATGACCCACTAAGTTGTCAATACCATAAAGTACAGGAGATAACTCTGGCTGTTAACTAACACATTAAACACTTCATAGGTAATCCTTTAACATTTCCTAACTTTTTTTTTTTTTTTTTTTTTTTTTTTAGATTTTATTTATTTGAGAGCGAGAGCATGAGCAGGTAAAGGGGAGGAACAGGGAAAGGGAGAGAATCTCGAGTAGACCCTTGTACATGGAGCCGGTATGGGGCTCAGTCTCATGACCCTGAGATCATAACCGGAGCCAAAACCAAGAGTCAGACATTTAACTGAATTAGACACCCAGGTGTCCCCTCCTTTTAATAACAGAATATTCTGTAGTATTTTTAGTTTGTTTATTGGCCCACAAATTTAGAAGTCCCAAGTTTACAGGTGAACTCTACTTTTTTCTTACTTTTGATATTAAATCAAAACACATCTTCTCAGGTTATTTATGTTCTAAGAATTTTACTATGATATGGATTATAACTGAACTTCAAAATGCTATTGTAGAATAATGGATTTCACTGTCTTTCAGTCATGTTCTTAAGGAACAAAATCAGTAAGGCAACTACAATGCACTAAATTAATGTTGGGTCTTTTTTTCTAATATTTCAGTCAGTATTCCCCATCATTTTATTATGTTACCATGTTTTAACAGGTTTATGTAATGGACTGCCCCAAATGCAGCATTTAGGAAAGTTTTTTATGGTTAGCATTAGGGATATCTCATGTTGAATATAAGCATATAATGCTAACATATAGCATTAGGATAT
Source organism: Martes martes (assembly GCF_963455335.1). Lineage (NCBI taxonomy): Eukaryota > Metazoa > Chordata > Mammalia > Carnivora > Mustelidae > Martes > Martes martes. The sequence continues at coordinate 41,889,234 of NC_137901.1, read as the reverse complement.
CTCAAGTTGAATATTCCTAAGCTCATTTCATTTGTGACTTTTGAAAGTTAGTAGTCAAGTCATGTTTTTTAACCGTACGACTCCAAGGAATTGCACAGATAAAGAACTAAAAGGAAAAGTGAGTTAAAAAGCATTAAAAACAAGCTAGACTAGAAGATACAAGTAGCAAGAAACAGCAGAAAGTATAGCTTCAAAGTAGAATATATGGACTCTTGTGGTTCACATAGATATATTAAAAAAAAATCCCCCAAAACAAAGGGTAACATTTTGGTATTCACCCAACCTTCAAAAGGAAGCCTCTAGGGAAATCGGGAAAAAGTATCTTAAGCATCCTTTACTTCTGAGATTGAATTTTTTGAAAAGATGTAGATTGAGATGAATAATAGCATTCTTTCAGACTGTGATTCTATTCTCTACACTTAGCAGTAGTGCTTTATACACACATAGGCATATCCCTTTGTTTTCATGAAGGAAGCTAGAATTTTGAGGGGAATGAGGCAAGTATTTTCAGGTTAGAAACAATGGTAGTGATGCTTCACTCATATAAAAATGCCCCTGCTTTAATGAGTTGCATTTATTGTATGCTTAATTTAAACTATGTTTTAATTTGCACATAATTTATGAAATTTTGTTCCATGAAGATAATTAATTCCATGATAAGTCACTTTTTCATTAGTTTTAATAAAACAAGTTATAGGACATTCAAGCCAATCTTTACATCAAGTCCCTTTACGTAATACATACCAATCTCAATATATAGAACATTGTGCTTTACTTTTCGAATGGTAAGGCAGCCTCCTGGTGTTGTAGGGAATATTGAGATTTACAGTCAAAATGGATATTTTAATACAACTTTAATTTAAAATGTATTCATATATATTTATGCAGCCAGGGAGTTGGATAATTGAGTCCAAGTACAAAAAAATCCACTGGTACTACTATTGCTTAGAAATCAGATGGAATGATTGTTTGTGCCTGTAGTCAGGCAGCATCTGTTGCCAATCAAATCACTTGTTTCAAATGAAATCCTGTCTGTCTTATAAATGCAATACTCTACAGACTCTAAAGCCATGGGTCATTCAAAATAAATAGATATAACTAATATGCTGGGATTTCTTTCTGACAGAATGCTCTTTTTATTTTTCCTGACAGAATATGTATAACATATATATAAATAATACAAATATATTTTATATGACTATAAAAATATTTTAAAAATTTAGTAAATGACAGAAAACTTTCTGAAAGAATTAATGGCAAGATAAAAACTTTAAGCATTTTTCTAGTTAAACAGATTTTATTTTTCATATTTTGGGGGTCATCATGTTAAAAACAAAAGTGCCTCTCCTACGTGTTTGTATATCTTCCTCACTCGGCCTGAAAATCATACACTGGAAATTAAGTGTAAATGAATTTCACTTCATTTTCAATAATTAAAAAAATATGTAAGAAACTACCACTGGCCAAAATGGATTTAATCTCATACTTGAAAAAATAAAAAAAAAATAAAAAAAAATTTAAAAAATGGGTTTTTCAAGACATCAGTTATCTGGACATCAAATATCAGGAAATTAAATATAACCAACACTGAGAAATGGGAAACAAACAAGCCCTAAAACTGTACAGGTTATTCTGTTGATAGCGTTTCTGACCAATGGTAAAGGGAGAAGAAAGCCAGTTGGTAGGCATGTTAATTTTAGGAGCTGGAGCTGAGAATACAGAGACTAAGACATCTTAAGTAAGAAAAACAAAGTCCCTGAGAGGAAAGAAGTACACAGAGAGAAAATTCCAGAGATCTGAAGATGGCCCCCCTTGTGTATGCAGTCGAATATTAATCAGTTAATCATGCTGTGGAGATACAACCTTAGACAGTGGAAAGAGCCATCTGAGAGGAGTAGAGGGAACTATATCCAGGGCTCATACAGGTTATCATTCTCTTAAACAAGAAACCTCATGACTCACAAGGCTTTAAATAAAGGATTCAGAAGACTTTAGTAATGGTAGTGAGGTTGATTATTTGGACTGAGCTATCATCTGATCAAATAACCCTTAAAGTGATATGTAAAAGGACCAAACTAGTTCCAAATGAGTACACCAGGCAAAGCTCAAAAACAGCAATAATACAAACAATATCCAACAACTAACAAAGTATTAATAATATCTGGCATCCAAACAAAACATACCAGGCTACACTCTAGGAGATTAATAACAGATTGGAAACTGCAGGAAACAAATAAATAAAGGTTACCAAAGTAGAAAACAAAGCAAAATAAATTATCTATAAATTATCCAAATCTAAAAGAAATCAGAGATCTATACTACAAGAATGCTACAGAAAGTCTTTTACACTAAAGGAAAATGATACCATGACAAAATATAGATTTACACAAAGGAAGATAGAACAATGAAGATATTAATTTTGTACGTAAACAGTCAATGTTTTTACAAACTAAATCTTATTAAAATATAAGTGAATGCTTAAACAGAAATGATAACAATGGAGTATGGGGTTTACAATGTACATAAAAATAAAATATATCATACCCATAGTACGAAAAATAGGAATGGCTGAATGAAAATATGCAAATACAAGTTTCTTATACAGTACTTGAAGTGGTATAGTATCACTTAAATGGAGACTGATAAATTTTAGATGTATACTAAAGCAAGCACTGAAATGATGAAATGAAGTTATATTGACCAAGATGGTCTTAATGTTCCCCACAGTTTAATAAATTTTACACAGGTTTCTTCTTGACTATAGGCCCCTGACCTTCCTTTTCTTTGAGAATTTATTCTATAAAACTTGCACATGTAAATTCTTTTTCTGGCTTTTCAAGATGTAAATATTTTCCGAGTATCTCGCCAGTTTTACCCCCAGTAATATCTTCACAAGTACCTGTGAGCCATCCCCTTGAAATATAATCATCAAAAAATAGTACCCCCAATCTTCCAGTTTCTGTGGAATGGAAGGGTTTCTGTGGAAGACTGTAAAGAAGCCTAACATCTTTAACCACCAATTAACGAAAATAAGTATCTTAATCTCATTGAGCGACTGCCCCTCTAAAGTCCTCCAGTATTTTTCCTAGCCACCTCAGCACTTAAAAACGCTCCCACTTGTTTTGGTGGACTTGAATTCAATCTCTCCTTTGTAATAGTCTTGCTCTATATTGTAGTAATGAGTAAAATCTTCCACGCTTATTATTCCATCCAGTCAATTTTTCTTTGAGAATAATTAATAGACCATCTAAAGAGATGAAATTAATCATAAAAAGCACTTTTAAAAAGAGAGATAGAAATAGGAGAACAAGAACAAATGAAACATATACACATATATAATAGGGGCTTATAATTAAACCTAACCTTATCAATGTTCACATTAAATGTAAGTATTTAAAATATACCAACTAAAAGGCAAGGATTATTAGCGTGCATTTGAACAATACCAGATATGTGCTGCCTGTAAGAAACATGCTTCACTAGGGGTGCCTGGGTGGCTCAGTGGGTTAAAGCCTCTACCTTTTGCTCAGGTCATGATCCCAGGGTCTTGGGATCCAGCCCTGCATCAGGCTCTTTGCTCAGCAGGGAGCCTGCTTCCTTCTCTCTCTCTACCTGCCTCTCTGCCTACTTGTGATCTCTGTATGTCAAATAAATAAAATCTTAAAAAAAAAAAAAAGAAAAGAAACACATTTCACAACACAAGTACAGTAAAATTCAAAGTACTGAAAATGATGCAACATGGAAGGAAATTAGCAAGTATAAAGAAGTTAATTTCTTCATGCTAAGGGGATCAATTCATCAACAAGAAATAAAGATCCTAAATATTTATGCACTAGTAATGTAGCTTCAAAATGTATGAAGAGAACATTGATAACGCTGCAAACAGAACTAGACAAATCCATGATTATAGGCACAAATGCCAGTATTGCTCTCTCACTAACTGATAGAATAGACAGAAAATCACAAAATGTATAGAAAAGATGAATAATACCATCTTCCAAAATGACTTACTAAACCTCTTTGGTATACTTCACCCAATGACAACAGAAAATACATTCTTTTCAAGTGTGCATGGAATGTTTACCAAGAAAGACAGTTTTTTTAGACAATAAAACAAGCGTCAAATTTGATTTAAATAATATAAAGCACATCTTCTGAAAAATTATCAATCAATGGTAGAAGGATCTCTGAAATACTTCTGTAGCTTATTTGGAAAATAAATAACACATTTCTAAATATCCCATGATTCAAACAAGAAATTAAAAGGAAAAGATAAAGCATTTTAATCTGAATAAATATGAAAACACAACATATCAAAATATGGGCTAGAGCTACGCTCAGAGTTAAAATTTGTACTATAAAACATCTGCAATAAAGAATAAAAACATGTTTCAAATCAGCGACCTCATCTTTACTTTAAGTAGGTAGGAAAAGGATAGCAAAGTAAAAAAGAACCAAAAAGAAACAGAATACAAATTGGTATATGGCAATCAGAAAAACAACAGTGAAATCATGAAATCAAGACATGATTCTAAAAAAGAACAGAGATGAAGGATTAGCACTACTTGTCCTTAAGACATGCTATAAGACAAAGTAACCATTATAATGTTTGGGTATAAAAATTGGAATATGAATCAATGGGACACAATAAAAAATCCAGAAATCATCCCATTCATATATGAACAAATGATTTACAAAGTGAGGAGTTTCAGTGGAGAAATTATTTTTCCATCAATGTTGCTGGAAATATTGTTTAGCAGTTTGTAATGAAATTAATTTTGAGGTATGCTTTTACACAAAGAACTAATTCAAAATAAATCCTATACTTAAATGTAAAATCTAAAACCATAACATTTTTAGAAATAACCTTAGGAGATTCCCTTTGTTATCCTGACTAAGGCAAAGATTTCCTAGACACAAAGCAAAAAAATCTATTTAAAAAAAAAAACTTGATACATTTCACTTCATAAAATTTCAAATTTCTACTTCTTAAGATATTCTATAAAGAAAATATGCTAGTAAAAAACAATAATAAAATACTAAATATATAAGAATAATCCAAACTGGGAAAAATATGTGTAAATCATATATAAATTAAATAACATGTATTGTATTCATAACATTTAAAAATAAATCTCAGCACTCAATAAGAAAAAAAAAACTCAATTAAAAATGGAGAAAAAGTTAAAGTGATATTTTCCCAAAAAGTACTTGTGAATACAAATAAGGCATGGCTACTAAATTTATTGTGGGATCTTCAATGAGATCATGGAACAGAAAAGGGACATTAGGCGAAAACTAGGAAGTTTGAATAAAGGATTTACTTTGGTAAGTAATAAACAAAACAGCTATGTATAGCCCTCTTCCCATAAGATCTATTCTTTTTTTTATTTTGTGATTTTGCATCTCTTTTCTTTTGAGTGGCTGTAGTAGGCAGAATAAGGTCCCTGTCAAAAATATTCATGCCCTAATCATTAGAACCTATAAATATTTTTATATGCTTAGCAAAAGGATCTTCGCAGTTCTAATTAATGTAAGAACCTTAAAATAGGGAGATCATTTTGGATTGTCCAGATAGGGCCAATATAAGCACATGAGTCTTTAAAAAAAAAAAAAAAAAACAGAATTCTGTATCTGGAAGCAAGAAAGACATTTGGCAGAAGAGGAATTAGTGAGATATCAAGTCTGAGAAGGATTTGGAACACTTGCTGGCTTTGAGAAGTAGGGGCCCATGTGCAAGAACCAAAGATAGGTTTTTAGGAGGCAGGAGCAGCCCCAAATGGCAGTCAGCAAGGAAAGAGGACCTCAGAAATTGGATTCTGACAATCACTTGAATGAGCAGATTCCTCCTAGAAATTTCTGCAACAGTCTATCTGGCTGACACGTTGATTTCAGCCTTGTGAAACTGGAGCAAAGAAATCAGCTGAACTAACCTTGAATTCCGATCTAGGGAACTGAACTGTGAGATAATATATTTGTTTTGTTTTAAGACACTAAGTGGTAATTTGTTATGGTAGTAACAGAAAAGTAGAATATATTCTCTGTTATATTAAACAAACAAACAAAACACTTTCTCTAGGGTACCTATAGCATTTTGCATCTTAATATCAATGCATGAGAATTCCAATTGCTCTGAATCCTATCCTTTGACATTGTACATGTGTGTATGCAACCTACACATATATATGTAAATTTTAGATTTTTTAGTTGTGTAATGGTGTCTAATTTTGAACTTAATTTTGATTCTTTCAAATGACTAATAAGGTTGAACATCTTTCATGTGCTTTGCTATTTGTATATATATTTTTGGTGAAGTGTCTGCATAAAACTTTTACCAATATTTTTATTAGGTTGTTATTTTACAGTCAATTTTCATTATTCACATATTCTACATTTGCAGATTTTCATACTTGTGAAGGTGTATTAGAGACTCTGAAATCAATACTCAATATGATTTGCATACATACATGTGTGCAGAACAGTGAAAAAATTTGAATCACTCAGGATGCGTGTTCCCAGGTGAGGTCAAACAGTCACCCTCTACCTCACTGTTTTAGCTCTCACACTCAAGTTTACTTTTGACAGTCTATATAATGCAATGCTCTTCACATTTTTTTATGTGTTTTGTTGGTGATTTCATTGATTAAAATGTGCTTCAAATGTAATGCTGAAATGATGTGTAATGTTCATGAGTGTAAGAAAGATACAATGTGCCTTACAGAGAAAATGCATAAGCTAAGCTTTCTCCAGCTATGAGTTATATAGTTAGTGCTGTTGGCTATTATTTCAATTTTAATTACTAATATTGTGCATTAAATAAGGTGTCTTAAAACAGAAACACACATAAAACAAGGTTATGTATTGATTAGCTAATGAAAATGTTTCAATCAGAGACTCCTTAGCAACCTAACCCTATATATCCCCTAGGAAGAATGTTCTCTGTTCAGTAATTCGGTGTCTGTGACGACTCCACAGACAGAACTATCATAAATAATGATAATCAAGCGTACTTACTTTGAGCATTCTTCATATATTCTGGATATAAATCTTCTGTCTGATATGTAATTTGTAGAAACTCTCTGTTTGTGGCTTGCTTTTTAATTCTCTTTACAGAGAAAAGATAATAGAGAGCAAAGTGTTTTTTATAGAGTAAAATATTTTAATTTTGATGTAGTTTAATTTGTAGATTTTACTTGTGGTTTATGTAACTGCTTTTTGTGTGGTATCTGAGAAGACTTTGTCTAAAATGAGGTCATAAAGATTTTCTCCTAGGCTTTCTTTAAAGAGTCTACAGTTTTGCATTTTATGTTTACTTTATGAACTGTTTTAATTTTTCTATGCATTGTGAGGTATAGCTTGACATTCCTATTATTGAGTGTGCGTGTCTACTCATTCCAAAACTATTTGTTGAAAAGATTGCCTCTTTGCTATTGATTTACTATTGTACCTTTGCCAAGAATCTGCTGATACGTTTGTGCAGGTACATGTCTGGATTTTATATTCTGTTTCATTGACCCGCATGTCTATTCTTTAGCTAATATCACCGATCATAACTACTTCAGCTTTATAATAAATTTTGAAATCGGGTGGTGTGAGTCCTCCAAATTGATACATTTTCCAGAATTCTTAGCTACTCATTATTGTTTCACTCATTTTTGGCTATACATTTTGCTCTTTTTTTAAAATGACAACTCCTTTATTTTATTTTTTTCATTATTATCATTTTTCAGAGTGGGGAAGGGGCATGGGGAGAAGAAGAAAGAATCCTAAGCAGGCTATATGCCCAGCACAGAGCCTGATACAGGGCTAGATCTCAGTAGTCTGAGATCATGACCTGAAGCAAAATCAAGAGTCAGATGTTTAATTGACTGAGCCACCCAGACACCCCTATACATTTTGCATTTTTTATATAAATTTTGCAAATAGTTTGTCAATATCTACATTAGCCCTTCTGCTTTTTAAAAAAAAATGGATTATATTAAATCCAAAGATCAAACTAGGAAGAATTAAAATCTTAATTATATAAATCTTCCTGCCCATGAACACATTACATCTTTTTGTTTATTTATGTCACATTTGATTTTGCATCAACATTTTATAGTTTTCGGCATATGGGTACTACACACATTTTATTAGATTTATATCTAAGTATTTCATTTTCTCTGGAGTTATTGTAAATGGTACTGATATTTTAAATATTGTTTCCAACATTTTATTGTTACTATATAAAAATATGGTTGATATTTACATATTTATCTAAATTAACTCATTAGTTCTAAGAGCTTTTTTGAAGAGTCATGGGATTTTCTGCATAGATAATTATGCCATCTGTCAATAGGGATACTTTAATATTGCCCTTTCCAATCTAAATGCCTTATATTTCTTTTACTACATTTATACATTTGTTAAATCACCCCATTGTTTTTATTAGCTTCTTAAGGTCCATAGGTTCATTAGTGATATCCCCTTTTTTAGTTTAGATATTGATTGTGTTATCTCTTTTATTTATTTATTTAATCAATATTGCTTCAGGTTTTTCAATCTTATTGATCATTTTGAAAAGCTGTATTTTCCATTATTTTTTCTATTATTTTTCTTTTTAAGATTTTACTTATTTGTTTTTTCCTACTTATTTCCTTTCATTTAAATGTCTGAATTTATTTGGTTTCATTTTCTATTTCTAAGTGACACTTAAATTATTGACTTCCAATATGACAATCTCTGACATATTAAGTGTTTAGATCATTCATGTGTCTAGAACACTTAATGTAATAATTAATATGGTTATTATTAATATTAATATTATCATCATCTCATTTGGAATTTGTTCCTGTTTCTACTACTGTGTCCACTTCTATTGTTTCGAAATATTGTATATTTTTTCAGAATTCTATTTTAATTTATCGTTTAATACTTTGAGTATATATTGTTAAAATGTTTTTGTTGCTGTTTTAGGAAATTTAATACTCCTTTAAACATTATATATCCTACTCAAAATCAATATTTCATTACTTCAAATAAAACATACAAATTTTACAAGATATAGGTCCCTGTATCTTTTCCTATTACAATGTAGTTTTCAGATCTATTACAGCTATGTACATTGAAAATTCCATCAGATGATATCATTTTGCCTTCAACAGATTTCCATTTTTTACAAACTTTAGCATTGAAAAATAATTTATTCACCCAGTAATTTCAAATCTATGTTTTGTTTTGTTTTTTTCATTTAATCCTGGCATTCCAGGATGCCCTCTGCTATCAACTTCCATCTACATGAGGACTTCCCCTTAGCATTTATTTTAAAATATTAATATTATAAACACTCTTTTTTCCTTCATTTGAGGTACTTTTTTTTTTACCTATACTTCTGAAGGATATTTTACTGAATATAAGATTCAAGACTATGATTCTTTTGTTACAGTACTTGAAAAAATGTTATTCCACTGTTTTCTTAACTCAATTGCTTTTGATCAAAATCTGCTAAATTATTCTAACCAGTTTCCTTATATGTAATGAGTTGCTTTTTTCTGAATGCTAACAAGATTTTTTTCTTTATTTTTGGTTTCAGATATTTGATTATGATGTTACTTGGTGTGAATTTCTTTAAATTGATCTCATTTGGGGTTGGCAGTGTTTTTGAATATGTAAATTTTTATTTTTAACTAAATTTGGGACTTTTTCAAATATTAACTGGTTTTTGTCTGCTGCAATCTGTCTTCTCCTTCTCGGATTCCTATCACATGACTATTAGAATTTTTGATATTGTTCTACTGGTTCCTAAAATTCTGTCTTTTAAAACTTTTTTTCAGGTTTTACATTATAATTCCAACATTTGAGCTGTTGAGATTGGCATTCATTGATTACCTTTTCAGTTGAAAATCATTTAGGTTTTCCTCTTTCGGTGTATATTATAAATATTTTGGTAGGCATCTTTGTCATTTGAAATGTCATGTGATTCTGGGTCTTGTTTACAACTTCTAGATAATATTGATTTTTGTTGTTTTAGCAGGCAGTTATCAGGTTAGGTTAAGACAAATTGTCTTTACCAATTTCTGCTGGCTTTGCTTCTGATGTCTATTTAGTTTACCTTTGCAGTACTATCTTGGCCCATCCTTATTCTATAATTCCCAGTCTGAAATCAGAACATTGACTTTTAAGCTATATTTCAATGTTCAAAGCCTTTTCTATGATGATTCAAGTCAGTTTCATGCACGCAAAGCTATGGAGTAAACATAGGTCTTGACACCTCTGGCTTTAAATTTAAAGCATCCTTTCTCAAGCTCCTTCCTCTTATGATTCTTCCCACTCTAGCCTGTGTTTCCCAGTGGTCCCCTTCCCAAGGTTCTGTTGATGAATGAGGAGTTTTAGATTTCCCTCACTATTGCAAGAATTCTATTTCCGAAGGCCCACCATAATTCTGTCAGTTGGAAGTGGGCAGGTCTTCTTCTCTTTACTGACATTTGTCTGATGTATGGTAAAACAAAACAAAACCTTCAAAATATTCCAAAATTCCTTGAAAGAGTGACATAACTCATGAAAAGGTGTTTTGGCCACAGAACTCTATAGAACACTCCTTGGAATATTAGTAGTTAGAAATAATGATAATAACTTTTTAAAATCTTTAAGAGTCTAATTTGCAAATGTTTTCTTGACACTTAGTGTTTGTTCACTGAAATATGTTATACCAGCAACCTGAGAGATAAAAGGCAATTTACATTTCAGTTTCCTACTGCTAAACTTCAAAGTTCAATAGTTACTGTTGTATTGTTTACCCTTCCCACAAATGACTTGCCATTCTAATTAGTAAAGATTTAGGAGCAGATAACAAGAAAACTGCTAGTATAAAAATACCATCACTATTCATTATAAAACATAAGAATATTTGTTCAGCTCACTCTTCTCTGTGATTCAATTACCAGATGTTATCTCTATTTTGAGTGCATTAATATGGATCACTTGATAATCTCAGTCATGCCAGAACAGTCAAAAAAATTCTATTAAATTCCTTAGAATGTCTTATACATAAGAATCTACAACAACACAACATAAAACGAGCAGATAATGTTTTCAAAATTTTAAAACTTGAATCAAGAAAAGGAAATAATTAACAACAACAACAATACATTAAAGCCTTTAAAAATGCCCAAAGTCTCCTTCTGTAAATGTAAAAATGTTTTCTTCTTCTTCCGTATTTTCTTTTCATTAGGGTCTTGCTAATCATTGCATATCAGCATCGAGATAAATTACTTCTTATTAGATTTTATTGTTTTCTGTTTTGTCTAATTAGGAATATTGCATGAGAGTTGTTTTCTATTATGTTTTATTACTATGCTTTAGAGTAAGTAATGATTTGGGAGATGGTTTGAAAACATGAATACTCTTAATAACATTACTACTATGGGGAAATATTTTCTAATTTCTAATATCTACTTACCAGAGAACTTTTGGGAAAGAAAATCATTTAAAAGTTTATGAATATGTAATATGTAGCAGACAGTAACAGAAAAAAAAAAAAAGCTTATTAGAGCAACATTTTGTAGAAGAGCTACTTACCTAATATTTCCCACAGTTGCCAGCTAGTCATGACTGTCAGGTGGACTCCCTCATTCCATCTTATTCAGCAAACATTTCTTAAAGATAAAAGATTGAGATGGTTTAAGCTTTTAGTAAAGAACAATAATTATCTAGGCAATTAATCATGATTATATAAAACAATGAAATGACTTAGTTTCAAACATATACAATGAAAACAGTAGGAAGATTATATTATCCACTTTTTTTTTTTCTCCTCATTAGAAACCAGAAAGAACTCTACAACATGTGGGTAAGATAAAACTCTGCCACAGGCTGGTTAGCACCCCTTTTCATTATGCTTCTCTTGATATCCTCTTATACCTTCACCATTTTCTGCCAAATTTTCTTCCTTGAAAATAAATTTTTGAATATGGTTAGTAAAGATACCTAGTTTCATACCTTAGCTCAATCAAATTACCAGCTGGGTGGTCTTGAGTAAAATATTTTATGTCTCTTGCTTAAATAATATATCTCTCTTTAATTTCTATGGTATAGGATAGAAGAATTAAATCCACTCTGGTTTTGTTGTTAGCAATAAGCATCTTTTGCCATACCACTAGGATTTATGCACTTATTTTCACTAAGATACTGAAAGATATTGGCTGTTTGTATGTGCCATCCTGCATGTTTTCTTAGCCTCAAAGCTCTATGTATCTGTGTAAGGAGTTTGTTCTTCTCAAAGTACTTGGAGGTATTAAGGTGACAAATCATATTATTTTGTATGAAAATAAATAGTTTGAGGTGGGATATTATACCAAAAAATTTTCCCCTTTGGGAACAGTAATATGCTGGGAATGAATACACTGAATGACACTATGGGTAGAAACTTCTTAATTGTTCTTCCTTATCAGCATCATAGAAGCTAACATACATAATCCATGGTCCTTTAAACAACATTTCTATATTTTTTTAATTTTTTCCTTGACTTTTTATTTATTTATTTACCATTTTTCCAGTTCTATTAAGTTACGACTGGCAAATTGTATATGAAAAAAATTGTATAGTCAAAGGATATAAACTTTTAGTTATATGATAAGTTCTGGGGTCTACTGTATAGCAATGGGATTAAGGTTAAAAATACTGTATTATGTCCTTGAAATTTGTTAAGAGAATAGATCTTAAGGGTTCTCCACCCCCCCACACACAGACACACAAATAAAGAAAACTATACGAGGAGATCCATGTGTGAGTTAACTTAAGTGGTATTCATTTCATAAGATGTGCATACATGAGATCATCACAATATAGACCTTAAAAAATCATGTTGTATAATCTGTATTGGGTTTTATATATCCTAATAATATTCACATGTTTTGAAATGACATCTTGATATTGACAAGGCAGATATGGCGGTTGAAATAGTCCTGAGTCAACCAATACAGAAAGAAAAAAAAAAAAAGGATACAAATACATTATTGTAAAACATAAATGCTTTTTCTTAAGGTCTCAGACACACAAAGATTCAAGGTAAAGTGAGAATTTGAAAATCAAGGTTGTCTGTCTTCCCACAGAATAGATTAAAGAGATCACAACAGGTAGGGAAGATGGGAAGAAACCAAGTAGATGGCAGAGGATGAATTTGCAAAGTTGCCACATTTTGCTAGATCAAATTTTGCTTCAGCATCATGGAGCTGTGTGGAAGTTGAGTCAATATTGACAAGTACAAGCTGGTAATAAAAACACGTTGTTCATTTATGGGAAGTAACTTTCATCTATGGCTCACTCTACTCAGAAACACCTTTGCCCTAGTAAACCATTTCTGTCCCATCTAGGCATTCTCCAGCACATGTATCATCACTACCTTCCCTCCAAATATAAATTTGCATACATTAAAGAGTGAGCTTACTATGAGGGTAAATATTTATCTCACCAAGGAGAAATTTTAAAAAATCTAGTCAGAAACATTCCAACTGAGTTACTAGAGTAGTGTAACATATCTTTCACACATCCGAGGCCCTCCACAGAGGATCTCAGTTTACTCTTCAAGTGTCATCTTCTCGCTAGGTAACATTCTTCTGACCACACTTTAACATAGGAGGCTCTAAGGAAAGGCCTTGCTTAAACTTCTCCATAGTTTTCAATGCATTATATATGCAAAAGCTAGCCTGGGTGAGGCATTTTTCTCTCAGCATTTAATGATTAGCTTGTTCCTCATCTTTGTTCTCACTGCAGGTTGACTATACACTTACAAGATTCATATCAAATAAGGTAGTTATTTTTTTCATTAGCCTGTGTGCACAGCTCCAGAATTATTAAACATAGCAAATATCCTATGCTCAAAATCATACCATGCACAAAAATGCCAGTATACCAAGGGTAATAACTTCTGTTCAATAAAGCTTCCTAAGCTACTCTTTTTCCTGCATAATCATGACCCTATACACTTGTTCTTTTCTCTGGCATCTTTGACTCCTCTTTTCTAATTTATGGTAACTGACAAAGTTTGATATCCTATTGCCTTTGTTTTTCTTTTTTTAATGTGTTAGGTCCACAGTAAAATTCAGTCCTTTCTGCTTCCTTTACTCCAATATCTTCTCTAATTCTTAAAACTTTATCATTATCCTCTATTACATGATGCTCTGTTTTATGAGTAAATATCAGACAGCTTAACTACAAGATAGGGATGCCTGGGTGGTTCAGTAGGTCAAGCCAGGGATTCTTGGTTTCAGCTGAGGTCATGATCTGAGGGCCTATGGGATCCAGTCCCAGGAGGACCTCTACACTCAGCAGGGAGTCTGCTTGAGTCTTTTCTCCTTCTCTCTCTGTCCTCCTGGACTTGTGTATACATATGCGTACTCTCTCTCAAAATACATAAATATTTTTTTTTGAAATTTGAGATTAATCAGTAAGATTTACTAACATATATTAAGTACACAATAAATATTTAATACAAAAATTGGTGTTTGTTTAAAGAAACAATTTGTGATGAGCAAAACTGTAAGAAAATGTCTGGATTTAACTGCTTTATACTAGATAATAAGGTGATAGTAAATAAATAATTGTAATCTTGCCATAAAAATACTAGAAAATGCATTCAAAACCATTACCTTCCTCTACTTCTAGACCATCTTCTTCTAGACTAACCAATCAAATCCTTACGAAACATGGAGGCATAAGAGAACTTTTTGTGTGTACTTGGCTTTCCTTTTGCATCATTTCATTCCAACATGAAAGGAAACACTTGAAAAAATAAATTCATTTGCCAAACTCAATACACCTTTTTAAAAATTTTTCATGGAGTGGTTAATATGACATCTAAATTGCATTAAAATTCTTTAGGCCATTAACATAGTTCATATGTTTGACCTAGAAGTGATTTGGACCAGGCTACCCTACGGCATCGTATGTCAAATGTCAACCTGATTCATAACTGCTGAATCTTATTGCATTTTTAACTAAAGTGGAAAAATCTATTCATTATGGCCAAATCCTGCAGAAAGTAAAGATACAAATCTAGTAGATTTCATAAATAGTAATTTGGTTTGATTTTTATTTTTTTTTTAATGTTCAGTTACTGCTTAAGTGAAGCTCAGTTACCAAGATTTGCCCATAGTGCTCCTCATTTGCCCTGGTTTGTTCTTAATCCTTGGAATTGATCTATAAACTGTTTTGTGTTCTTCAGATAGATTTCTTCAAACTATGTACTTACGTACTACAAAGTTTAAACAGAAACTTTCTGTATATAACAGCCATGTTGGCTATATGAAACATTTTAAAGTTCAGGAATTTGTCTTAATCTCCTCTTCCCTATATTATATTTCCTATCTTATTCACTATCTCCTACATATCCCCGGTAATACATAAAAAATAGCTGGCTAAGGACTTCACACACTGTCCAAGGTTAAGACAGATTTCATTTCCTTCATTTCTAGTTTATGTTCTTCCTCTGGCCTCTAGTATTTGTGTAATGTATCTGTCCGAAACAATTTTATATAACTGCAAACATACATACAAAACTAATGACTCAACAATAACTTTCCTCTCATCCAGCTAATTTAGCTTATTTAGGCTGAGATATTTTAGAATGTTTATTGTGTCATCCTTTCCAGAAATGCACCAGTTACAAATCTCAATCAAGGAACTATTGTCTGCATAAATACACTTTATTATTTAACTTGAACAAATTAAAATGATACAAGCTCCCATTCTACCAAACTGGCAGAAATTTAACCTCAGTCATCACCTGGGTTTCCCTAAGTATATACTCTTCCAGAAACACACATGAATAAAGCAGGCTTTACAGAGAGTTTGGGGCAGAGGAAGAAGAGGGGAAGACCCCAAATCTCTGTTCCACTGTTCTCTATTCTGATATCCCTACTAGGGAGCAGTTCTCTGAAATGCGGCCATTTTCTCAGGTGCTGTCAGAGTGTTCTGCAGAGCACCCAGTATGCTAGTGTGATGGGATCCACAAACTTGTGTAACTTCTCTGGTGAGAGAACAACTAAGACTATTACTTTATTCTTGTTATAGCTGTCAACAGTAAGAGGATCTCCGTTTTCAGGAAAATAATGGCCAGGACGTAAACATGGTTTTTGTTTGTCCATTTGTTTCAGAAAATGTGTAGACTTTCTTTTTTTTTCTTTTCCTTCCGCCATTGTAAGCTTTAAATCTCCTAGTCAGGGAGTATTCTTGAGAGTTTAAAATGTTGTGTGTCCAAAAATGAGTAGTAATATAGTTAATAAGGATGGTTTTGCATCCCAGTTTATATTATGGTAGAAAAACTGTTACTGGAGTAGCCTCTCCACTGATTAACAATTATAAACTCAGAAACAAACAAACAAAAAAATTGTTTGAAGGTAGCAGAGTCTGAAGGGACTATGACCTTTGAGAGAAGGTAAACATGACAGGTGAAATCCACATTCACTCAGCTTTGTTTCTAAAAGTACTGTTCTATTTATTTTCAGGATGTTTCTGAGGTGAGGCTCAAACAGAAAGTAGTCACTTAGGGCTGAGGAGTTTGAGACAGTTTGAGACAGTTTGAGACAGTTTGAGACAGCAAAAACAATTGAAAAGTATGCAGCCACAAAGGTAGGAGTCCCAGATCTGATTAGAAACATACCACATATGACTGCTACATACCAGACCTCCAATTCTATGGGGAAAGTCTCCAAGCAGCCCAGGGAAATACTACAAACAGAAGACTAAAAATTCTCAGCAGAGATTTCATCAACTGCCTGCCCCTGGGGATACTGCGTTTAAAGCTGTAATCCTGCCAACTCAGAGGAACTTGGTAAACACCTCAGACTTGTGAATAAAACTAAAGAAAGGCCACATGTCAGAAATTAGGATCAGATTCCGTAATGAAGGACAATTCTCACATCAGATTCTAAAACAATCATCCATAACATCAAGATGATCTTACAGTAGTTTATCTGTTTACTGGAGCAAAATTTAAAACTTCTTAGAAGATTAAAGACTTCAGACTTTCCCTACAATGTATGATTGACAATTTCCAGTTTGAAATAAAAAATTAATAGGCATATGAAATTACAAGAAAATGTGATCTACATAAAGAGCTACAAGGTCGATACAAACAAGTCCAAAATAACTAACCAAGGTGTTATAATTAATAGGAAATAAATTTAAATTATTATGATAAATATGTTAGAAAATCCATAAGGAAAAATTGAAATGAATCAGCAGATGGGATAGCTTAGGAGCTGTATGGACATTTTCATGAAAATATATAATAGAAATCTTAGAAGTGAAAAATATAATACCAAACACACACACATACATACACATTTATACCATACCTCGGTGAACTGGATAAACAGTACAGTAAACACAATAAAAGAAAAGATCAATAGAAATAAAGAGAAATCAATAGGAATTGTCCAAATGGAAGCACAGAAAGAAAAAAAGTTGGAAAAACATGAAAGAATCCTTTAAAGATCTGTCCAACAATATCAAGTAGTCTAACACCTGTGTATCCAAGTCCCAGAAAGAGAAGAAAATGAAAATAGGGCAGAAAAACATTTGAAAACTGTGGGCCAGCATTTTTCTAAATTTTATTAAGAGAAACAAAATTTCCAACTATGTGTACAGAAATTATATAGCAAACCACAGCAGAATAAATATAAAAATGTGTACCCAGAATATCATGTTTAAAATGATGAAAAACAAAAATGGAAAGAAAATATTAGAAGCAGCTAGAAAAAAATGATTATACATAACAGATCAAAATTAACATTGATTACTAACTGTCACAAAAAAATAGAATGTAGAAGACAATGAAACATTTTTTAGTGTGCTGAAAAAAGAAACAACAGAATGTCAATACAGATTTCTACAAACAGGGAAATTATCTTTCTGAATCAAAAATAAAGTCTATGTCAAATAAGTGAATTCTGAGAAACCAACCCAAAAATGAAAGAGAAAATTATTTATGCTTAATAGGAATCAGACTACATGTAAACTCAGATCCATAGCATGAAAGAAATACTACTTAAAATTGTATATATGTGGAAAATTTCTTAAATAGAATTGTTTTCCATCTTTTCTTAAATCATTTTATAGTCAGGGCGCCTGGGTGGCTCAGTTGTTAAGCGTCTACCTTCCACTCAGGTCATGATCCCAGGGTCCTGAGATCAAGCCCCGCATTGGGCTCTGAAGGCTGTTTCTCACTCTCTCACTCCCTCTGCTTGTGTTCTCTCTCTCACTGTGTTTCTCTCTGTCAAATAAATAAAATCATTAAAAATTTAAAAAAAAATTATAGTCAATTTCGTTTTCAAAGGCAAAACTATAATGATATTCTACAGGGTTTCTAGCATTTCTAGAAGTGAAATATTTCACAAAAATAGCACAAGCTACAGCTGGGATTATAAATAGAAGCAAACTACATGCCACTACATGATATAAATTATTTAAAGTTGTATAAAATTAACTCAAGATCACAGTAAGAATGTATAGTACATTATCTAGATCAACTATTAAATAAAAGCACAAAGAAATAAAGATTAGAACCAATAAACAAAAAATAATGGATTAGTAAAATGTATGATTGACCGAAAGAAGATAAACAAACAAAAATGTATCAAACAATAAAAGAAATATAGGAAACAATTTAGCAAGATGGTCAACAAACTCATTCATGTCAAAATAATTTAAATGGACAACACCCACCAAAAGTCATTATATTTTTTTCAGATAGAACAAGAAAGTGTGACTTAAATATAGGATGCTAACTACAGAGGCATTTTAAATATAGGGATGTAGACATTTTGAAAGTCAAAAAATGGAAAATTATGTTCCAAACAAACATAACACATAAGAAAAATAGCATGCCTATATGAATATAAGGTAATATAGAAAAGGAGTATATAGGTAATATAGAAATATAGAATATAAAGTATAGAAAATGTAGAAAAGGTATATAGGTAATAAAGGAGTAAATAAGGTAATATAGAAAAGGAGTATTATTAGTAATGAAAAGTATATTTTATAATCATTAAAAGGTCAATATTTCAAGAGACATCATAGACCTAAATTTGTATACAATTGCAGAGATTCAGAATATCTGAAGCAAAAGTATCAGAACACAAATGAGAAACAGACAAATACACAATTTTATGTAGATGTATCTTTCTCTTATAATCAGAATAGAGAGAATTCTCTGAAAACTAGAAACAAAAGGAACTTTCCAAATTTGATAATCTTTAAAAAATATCAGCTAACATACTTAATGGCAAAGTATTGAATAATTTCCCCCACACATTATGTAATGAAGACATTCCACTCCTAATTACTTAACCAATAAAATAAAAGCATATGTCATACATTTATTAAGATAATGAAAGCATAGGGGCACCTGGGTGGCTCAGTGGGTTAAAGCCTCTGCCTTTGCCTCAGGTCATGATCCCAGGGCCCTGCATCAGGCTGTTTGCTCAGCAGGGAGCCTGCTTCCCTTCCTCTCCCTCTGCCTACTTGTGATTTCTGTCTTTCAAATACAGAAATAAAATATTAAAAAAAAAAGATAATGAAAGCATACCTGTGCACAAATTATCATAAAGTTTATATGGTAATAGTCAAATACTGGAAAAAATCCAAATGTTTCTGAGTAATTATAAGGATAAATAAACTATGGTATAGCCATCCAGTTGAATATCACTCAACAACAGAAAGGAATGAATAACTTATACACACCACAAAATGGATGAGTATACAAATAATTATGCTGAATGAGAGAACCTGGTTTTAAAAAATACACATTGTGTAATTTGTTGTTGCTTGAGGTTGGGGGCATGAGATAGAGACATGTGAGAAAACTTGTAGAGGTGACTGATATGTTCATTATCCTGACTGTACAGCAAACTCATGTGTGTGTTTAAGCTTAATTCAGGTTAGCCTTTAAACACATGCAATGTATTATGTGTCAATTATACCTCAGTAAAGATTATTTAAAATACATAAGGATAGATTTATTAAGAATGTATAAGATCTATAATTTTATTTTTTTTAAGATTTTTTATTTATTTGAGGGGTGCCTGGGTGGCTCAGTGGGTCAAAGCCTCTGCCTTCAGCTCAGGTCATGATCCCAGGGTCCTTGGATCCAGCCCCACATCTCGCTCTCGCTCAGCAGGGAGCCTGCTTCCTCCTCTCTCTCTCTCTCTCTGCCTGCCTCTCTGCCTACTTGTGATCTTTGTCTGTTAAATAAGTAAATAATTTTAAAAATCTTTAAAAAAAGATTTTTATTTATTTGAGAAACAGAAAGAGAGAGAGCATGAGAAGAGGGAGGGGCAGGCAGAGGGAAAACAGACTCCCTGCTGAGCAGGGAGCTCCATGCGGAGTGGATCCTGGGACTCCAGGATCCTCACCTGAGCTTGAAGGCAGTCACTTAACCAACTGAGCCACCCAGGCGCCCCAGATCTATAATTTTAGAGTATAAAGCATTGTTGGGACAATAAAAGGACCTAATTAAATAGAGACATATACAATGATATGGAATGGAAAGCTCAATATTTTTATGATATATTTTTTCCATCTGTAGATTTGTGAAATCTCAATAAAATAAAAGACTATTTTTTAAAAAACAGCATACTGGTGGTGTTGTTTAATTTTTATGGAAAGGAAAAGAAACTGGAATATCACATGCAATCTTTTAAAAAATTAAAACTGGAGAACTTATAGTACCTGTTTTGGCAAATTACTATAAATCTATTGTAATCAATAAATATGCTGCTATGAGGATAGGCATATGTATCAATAGAACATAGCAGAGTACAAAAGCATATTGTCACATATACAGGCAGTTCAATGGAGAAAGAGAATGGTTTTCAACCAGAGATACTGATAATTATGTCTGAAGTATGAACCACTACCTCAATCTCACACCACAAACAAAAATTAATAGAAGTTTGTCATATATCCAAATGTAAAAGTTAAAATTCTAAAGCTCCCAGAAAAAAAAATAAATAAAAAAAACCCCAGAAAATTATCTCAAACCTGTGGTAAGGAAAGATTTCTCTGACGAGACATGAAATACACTAAATACATTCATATATTGCTGGTGGGAATTTGAAGTGATACAGTAACTCTGGAAAACAGTCTTGAATTTTTATAAAACTGAACATGTAAATCCACATACAGTCCAGTAATTTCATTCTTTGGCATTTATCCCAGAGAAATGAAGACATATAGTCACACAAAAACATATACACAAATATTCATAGCAGCTTTATTCATGATTGTCCAAAACTGAAAACATGTTACATGTCCTTAAATGGGTAAATAGCTTAATTGTAATGCATCCCTCTCATGGAATTCTATTCGTTAAAGAAACAAATAGTGATACATATAACAACTTAGATGGATCTCAAGAAAATTACAGAGTGAAAAGATTCAATCTTCTAAATCATGCATTATACAGAAAGAGAAGGCAGGGCTTAGGGGAGGGTGGTGGTAGGTGGTGACCCCAAAGTAAGAGCATGCAGAAACCTGTGTGTCTTCATTGTGGTGGTGGTTAGATGAATCTACAAATATGATAAAATTCCATTGTCCTAAACATACACACATACACACACACACACACACACACACACACACACACACACTGAGTATGTGAAAAGCAGTGAAATCTTAATACTGTCTGGATTGTATCTATCAATTTTGTGGGTTTTGTGTTATAGTATAATAACACAAGATATTCATTTGAGGAAACTATGTGAAGAATACAAGGGACCACTCTACAAAATTAACCAACTTTCTGTGAAATAGTCTGTAATTATTTCAAAATTTAAAAAATATTTCAAAAAGCACTAAATATAAAAAAACTTGAATTCATTCATCAAATTGAATTTATCAAAATTAATTCATCAAAATTGAATTTATCAAAATTAAATTATAAGCCCATCCAAAAACAGCATATTATAAGATGTGATCAATATAAACATTAAAAGATACTCAACATTACTAATCTTCAGGGATTGCAAAATATACCCTCAATGAGGTACAGCTTCTCATCCTTCATAATGGTTAAAATTAAAAAGTGAACAAAACTAAAAGTTGACAAGGATGCAAAACAGTTAAAATTTGCATACATTGTGATTAGATTTGTAAATCATACAACTACTATCTAATTACGTTTGGCAGTTTCATGTAACAATAAACATTCATTTAACTTCATATATATAAACATTAAAGACTTAGCTATCCCACCCAAGAGAATTAAAATTGTATATGTATCCAAAAAGACCTTTATGAGAATATTGATAGTGACTTTATTCATAATAGCTAAATGCTAGAAATAACCCAAACATTCAATGGCAGGGGAAAGAATAAACAAATTATGGTATATTTTTGTAGTAATTTTTCAGCAATAAAAGGAATAAATCATACAAAACACGTTGGGTAAATCCCAGAACACTCTGTGAAAAAAGTCAGATTAAGAAAAGGAAGAAAAATAAAAGTACAGACCATATGACTCCATTTATAAAGCTTTCTAGTTTTAGTTGTTGCATAGAAGTAGAGAGATTGACAGGGAAGAGAAAATGGAATTCCTGGGGTGATGGAAATATTCTATATTTTGACTGAAGGTATGGCTACAAAGACATAAATTTTTCAAAACTCATCAAACTCCACACTTAGAAATGTGTATTTTATTAGACATACATGACATCTCAATCTCAAAAACTGTCCTTAAACAAGCTGATTTAGCTGTAAAATGTGGACATTTGATCAATGGATCTCAACCCTCCCTGCACATTATAATCACCTGGCTATTTTTTTAAAGACTACTGATGCATACCATGATTCCACTCCAAAAGTGTCTTATGAACATTTTCTGTGGTAAGTCCCTCACAATGGTATTTCTTAAAATTCTGAAGGTGACTCTTATGGGCTAACAGGATTGAGAATCCTGAATGAGATCATCTCTAAAGTATCTTCCTATAATAAATTTCAAGAGCTCCTACAATAAATGGCCTAAAAATAAATTACATAATTATGATAAAAATGTTACTTTTTTTAAAGATTTAAAAAAATTTTTTAAAGATTTTTTAAAAGCTCCCTGAGCAGGGAGCCTGACTCAGGGCTAGATCCCAGGACCTTGAGATCATGACCTGAGCCAAAGGCAGGCACTTTACCGACTGAACCACCCAGGCACCCCAAAGTGTTACTTTAAAAAAATATATTTACTTATTTTAGACAGAGAGAGTGTGTGTGTGCAAGTGGGATGAGGGACAGTGGGAGGAGAGGGAGAGATTCTCAAGCATACTCCCTGCTAAGCATGAAGCCCTACATGGCTTCATCAGAAGCCAAGTCTGATGCTCAAGTGGCTGAGCCACTCAGGTGCTCCAAAATGTTACTTTTCAATAGCTTGAGCATTATTATCACCTTCTAATAATTTCTAGAAAATGCTTTCCATATTTTTCTTCCACATAGGACTTCATTCTTTTAATATATTTAACTTTAGCAAATAGCCCTTAAACATATGAAAACACACATATCCTAACATACTCCATGTATGTAAAAAGCAAGCTCAACTATCAATTTTCAAATAATAGATTAGGAATATATCTAAAGTTTCAACACATAAACTATTAGCAAGACAATATTAGAAACATTCATATATTGCTGGGTAATGTGCAAAATGGCACAATGCTATGTAAGTTGACTTATCAACATATTATTAAGTTAGATATGCATTTGCCAATTCTAGAAATCTAAGAAAATGCCTTAACAAAAAACAAAACAATGTATGCAAAAGTTATTCATAGTAGCATTATTTTTAATATTAGCAATTTGGAAATTATCCATGCCTGTCAACAGAGGATGATCGTATACTGAGGAATATCCACACAATAAAACTGAATATAACTTTAAAAAATGAGTAAAGTCTCTATACTATTATGGAATGATTTTAAGGATATATTGTTACATGAAAAAAAATCTAGGGGCAAAGTATCAACTGATATATCATCTTTTTATTGGTGTCGATGCACACATTTGCATATTTCAGTGGATGGAGATAAAATAGATTTCATTCACATTTGGCATATATATACAATTGTGTATTTTAATATAAATGTAAATATGTCTTATCCATATCCACATATCTGTATGTGTATATCCAGCCACACCCACACCTATATCCATATGTATAGCTATACTGAAATTGATAAGAAGAAATGAGACTTTCATAGTACTAGTCATACTAATATAAACATCTTAGTTTCATCAAAGAAAACTAGAAAATTCTTTGGAGAAATGGCTTATTGCACATCACTAGCAGATACATTTTGTAAGAACCAAAATAAAAAATAACTCAAATAGTAAGAAAATTTGGGCAAATATCCATGAGCTAGCTTGAGGATTCCA
Source organism: Martes martes (assembly GCF_963455335.1). Taxonomy (NCBI): domain Eukaryota; kingdom Metazoa; phylum Chordata; class Mammalia; order Carnivora; family Mustelidae; genus Martes; species Martes martes. Next base: position 41,864,841 of record NC_137901.1, on the reverse strand, counting down.
CCAGCTAAATTTGAGATCATCTAAAATAAAAATAGAAAGGATCATAACTAATTGTAATATTTTGAAAAAATAACTCATGAATCCCTCTAAAAGATGTGATAAAAATCACTTAAATGCTATCATTAGAGGTGACTATTAAAATAATACATTGTGCTGAAAATTTTTAGTAAAATAAGATAAATTAAGCATTCATTTTGTCTTTCTAGGAGGAATTATTGCACCCCATATTTGGTGGAATAAGTCACTCTGTATGTGCATGCACGTATGTGTGTGTGTGTGTGTGTGTGAGAGAGAGAGAGAGAGAGAGAGAGATGGTTTTAGCAAGAGTAAATAGAATTTTTTTAAAGAAATATTTCAGAATAACTGCCATTCCATGCTTGATTTTTAATAATGTTTTGTTTAGTTCATTGTCGGGACATAGAATGACTACTTTTGACATCATCAATGACCTTATAATAATGGGAAAAATATTGCCCTGTTAAAAAGTATTGCAAACTAACTTCTTTTTTTTTTTTTTTTGCAAACTAACTTCTTTTTTTTTTTTTTTTTTTTTTTTTGCAAACTAACTTCTTAAAAGCTTTTTTGTTAGCAGAGCCATTTTCCCAGAAATGGTAATATAGTATTGATCTTCACTGTATTATAATGCTTAACTTTGTTTTCAACATTCACGAATATTACTGACTTCACTGAAGCAACATTTAAAAATATATTTCTGTACTAAGTGGCGAGATGGTAATGGAACTCCAGTAAAATAATATATGATTGAATATTTTGAATTCAACATGAATGTTAATGGTATTATTTCTAACCAATTTTATAATTTTTATTTGAAAAAATTTATTTTATACTGAAAAAATATTATATTTGCAATCATTGGAATACTGTCCCTTGAAGAAGTTTGGGTTTCAACTTTCAACATTCAATGCAAACACCATCATATAGAATGCATACATAGATATGTATTTTTTAAAATGTTAAAATCAAAAGCTCCTGAAAATACATAATAAATAATAAGTATATACAGTAAAACCAAGTATGTTTTTCTGAAATGTACCAAGTGTGTTTGTACATGAAGGATATATAAAATCATCACTAAGTAAATATAATCAATTATAAACAAATAAATGTGTATATATAAACAAAATATAAATAAATAGAATAAGTAAAATCACTAAAAGTTAAGAATGATTTAAAAATTGATAATATATTTCTGCATCAAACTCCTAGTCTTTTTAATAAAAATATCTCATCTACTTTTAATTTCTTAAAAAACTGCATGGCTATGTAATTTCTTCTGTTATTAATTTTTTAACTGCTTTGCTGAACTATAAATGACATAAATAACTTCAACTCACTTAAAGAGTACAACTTGGTATGTTTGTGATGTAAGAATACACCTGTGACACATCACCACATGCAAGATATTAAACGACTGTTTCCTGTGTCCTATATTATCCTCCCTTCCTTTGGTCCTCTCAACACCACCTCTAATTTTAGGCAAGTGCTAATCTGCTTTCTTTCACTATAGATTAGTTTATAATCTTGGCTAATCTGGTTTATATAAGTATAAATAAATAAAGATTTTATATAAGTAGAGCAATAGAGTATACACACTTTTCATCTAGTTTCTTTCATTTGGCATAATTATTTTGAGGTTCATCCATATTGTAGTGCAACACTAGTTTATTCTTTTTTTATTAAATAGTATTTTATTGTGTATATGTATATATATATATGTGTGTGTGTTAATGTATGTATATACATGTGTATACATGTAGTTTTCCAGTTTGGAGCATTGTGAATATAGCCAGGAACATCTGTGTAATAAATTTGCATAGTTTCATGTGGACATATGCTCCCATTGCTTTCAAATAAATATCTAGAGGTGGAATGTGGTACTAGGCTATGTGGTAAATGGTAAGATGTTATGGTATAATGTTAAAAGAAAAAAAAGAAAGATGTAAGAAAATCCTGCAAAACTTAACTTACACTTGCAGCAATAATGAAGTAACAATGAACCAAAGCAAGCTCTCAAACATGGGGAAATCTGACCAAATATATGAAACAATGGTTTTGAAAACATTGGGCATATGACAATAAATGGCAGTGACTCACTCCTTAGAGAGAGAAACCTAACTAGATGAGCTTTCTGATTAGCCCAACTTACTGCTTACTTACTGAGAGTGTCCAGTTAACAGTACAAAAAGAGGAAATGTAGGCAAAACCCAGTGTTTTCCCTAGGATGAGGACAAGGAGCTCAGCATTCAGTGAGGCAAAATGGCTAGAGTTTTCATTGGGAAGCGAAAATTCTCAGAATCTGCAGAAGGTGCCTCCTCCAGTTCAGCTCAGTGCTATATCATATGCATGTTAGAAAATAACTTAAGAACAAGAAAAGCACACAGAGACCAGAGGGAGAACTTCCTCAAACTATCAAAGGCCAGGGATAGTTTCTGTTACCACCAGTAGAATGAAATACTTCATAACTGCAAGGACTTCAGGTAGATTGCTAAAGAGGGAGTTACTTTATTAATGGGAGAAATTAGCCTACATTGAAGCCGTCACTCATTTCACCTAACAAATGTAGAACCAAGGCCCTATCACTGTTTCCACATAGCTTACTACATGCCGGAGAAAGTTGAAGAATATTTATAGGAGTACAGAAGTATCCAGGATTCAGCAAGGCAAAAATCGATACAGCTTTGTATCCAATCAAAAATAATTGGTCACAAAAAGAAACTGGAAATTACGACTCATATTTAGGAAAAAAAATAATCTATCAAAACTGACCCAGCAATGTGGCTGCCTGAGTGGCTCAGTCAGTTTTCCTTCTGCTCAGGTCATGATCCCAAGTTCCTGCTCCCTGCTCAATGGAGAGTCTTCTCCCTCTCCCCTACTTGTGCACTCTCTCTCTCTCTCTCTCTCTCTCTCAAATAAAGACCTTTAAAAAAAAACAAAAACAAAAACCTGACTCATCAGTGGCAAAAATAATAGAGCAAAAAAGGACATTGAAATGGTTATGAAAGATATGTCATAGGTTTAAGAAACCACAGAAAAGATTGAACATGGTAGATAGACATGTGGAGGATATTAAAATATTCCAAATCATATTAAAAACATAACAAAATCAACACCCAAAGGAAGTACCAATTAATAAAGAATTAACTAATTTTATTATTGTGCAAAGTAAATATTCTAAAGTTGTGCTGTTAGCCAGTCATGAATTGAATTCTGTCCCTCCAAAAGATGTTGAAGTCCTAATACCCAGTATCTGTTAAAGTGATCTTATCTGGAAGTAAGATCCTTGTGGATGATCAAGTTAAGATTATGTAATTAGGATTTGCCTAATCTAGCATGACTGTATCCTTACAAAATGGAGAAATTTGGACACAGAGACAGATAGGCACACATAGGCACACAGGGAAAATGCCATGAGAAGATGAAGAAGAAATCCAGTTGATGCATCTATAAGCCAAAGAATGGCAAAAATTGCCAGTAAACCACCAGAAGCTAGGAAAGAGGCATGGAACAGATTCTCCCTCACACCTCTCTGAAAGAACCAAACCAACTGACACCTTAAACTCAGAATTCCAGCCTCCAAACCTGTGAGACGGTCATTTCTGTTGTTCTAAGCCACCACTTCTGTGGTACTTTGTTACAAAAGAAAACCAATATGCCAGCCATTGGCTACAAAACTAAATTGCTTTACATCATCCTACTTTTAGGAAACAATCAACAGGTATTCAATTTATGTTAGTAGTTACATTGAGCTTATTTTGATACCCTGTTTTTCATTAATTCATTACCAGGCTTACTTTGTACCTTGTATTCCACATTAATTCTTTATCAGTACCTCCTATGGATGTCCCTGTGTATTTACCACATACAATTTGTCACATCCTTCATTATGCCTCAGTAAGATTAGATTAAAATTTTTTACACACAGTTGTTTTTCCCTTTTTATGTTATTTTAGAGTTTCAAATTTTCCATAAATTATATTGCACTATTGAGTTCTCTTTGAACTGTTCTTAAATTTCTATGTACCCAAAAATTCCAAAGCAGTATACATAACAAAGTGATGATAAATAATATGATAACATAGAATAAAAATTTTAAAAGAGTATTAGTTTTAGGTGAACAGCCTTTGAAAACATACACTATATGTGTGTGTGTGTGTGTGTGTGTGTGTGTGTGTGTGTATTTAAAGCAGATTCTTGATTAGCTAGATGTAAGAATTCTCATTCATCATATATACAGTTCTACAAATAGTTGATTCGTTTTAGTAGCTCATTTTTCTAAGTGCTTTACAAGTTATTCTTTAGTTCTCATTATAGATTTTCCCAATTAGATCCACCAATATACCTAATGCATAATCAACATAGCCTAGTCAACATAGATAGCCTACAGATTTGATTCACAATTATTCTTGCATGGCTTAATATATTTTATAAATATTTATCAATTGTACAAGGTTTTTTTATTCTTACAGATTAAATAAGGGCCAAAAGAAAAAGTCACATCTTCCCAAATAATGTTTCTAATATGGAAAAAACATGCTGCACCAAACCCACTATTCATTATTGAAGTGCATTATAGAATGTTTATTGGAGGTACATGTAGAAATATTAAACTGTGAAAAGCAAATTTTAGCTCTTTCTAAACCTTAGGGACAAATCCAGGCAAATGATGATTTCTTACATCCATCAGTGTCAATACTAACATTTTAATTGCAGTCAACTAAATCTCTTTGTATGTCAAGCATTCATCTAACATATTGTCCCATACCTTTATAGGAAAAAGCATATATCCTAAAGGAAAATTATGTCGGTTTGGTTTTTCAACAGTTTCAATCTGTAAATGACATTTTTAGTTCCTCTATAAATATCATAAACCTTCTTACATCAGCTTTAATCTCTCCAAAGGATAGTATGATGCCCAATATCCAACTGTTCCCATAAATAGGTACAATCCTGTAGCTCAGTACTAATAAATATGTTCTATAATTATTTGTCCTATTGTTATAGAGGTGAGGGGCTGGTGACTATTCTCTAGCTATATTTTTTTGGAACAAAATTTTATTCTAAGCTATCCCAATTCTCTCCCAAATTCCAAATTCTCTCCCAAATATCTTCTAATTTTGTTCTGATCTCTATACCTTGTGTTATGTTCTGACTCAATCCGTTTGCATCTGAATTATATTACAGTTTCTGTAACTGTCCCACTGTATCAAGTTTGTCAATATTTTCGTACTAGAGCTTACAGTTCTAGTCCTGGGTTCCAGCCCCACAATATAGTATTTAATAGGTCGCTTTTAGTTTGATGATGGACATATTTTAGTCTCTGTGTAAAAATATCTCAAAATGGGAAAGCATATTATGTATAAGTAGAATTAAACATTAGTGCAAGAATATTAAGAAATAAAGTCATTTAATTATTATAGGGTCCTCATATATGGGTATTGGAGATTGCTAGGTTCTAAATAGGATAGAGTCATCATTACAGAAAACTGTATTTCAGGGTTTTTAGAGAAACTAGTCCATCATCTCAGCCAGAAGGTTTTTCCATTTTACATCTGTATTCAGTTTTAGTAACACCAAAATGGCTAAAATATTTAAAAATCAGAGTCTTAGGGTAATGGCAAGACTTTCAACTTTAGTACTATTATTTTTTTAGCTCAATTGGTGAATAGCTCCTTCCTTTTGGTATATTCAGTAACATAATGGGTGATGAATTTAAAATTGTATTTATTAATATTTTGTTAATATTGATTTTAGACTATGGAAAAACTTGGAGTTTTTCATTTCTTCTAAACTTAGACCATCCATGGTTGCATTACAGACCAAAAAGGGCGGGTGAGAGAAGGAAAGAAAAAAAAAAAAGGTTTCTTCAGCCTTCATGTCATAGAATAATTTGTAGTTGAGACACTCTTTTTTAAAAGAATGAGGAATCAAAAATAAGATAAAATAATAAAAAATAAAAGAATGAGTAAGAACACTGTAAGCTCCATGTTTAGATATGGAATATATGTATTAAATATCAAGTTATTGTCAAAATATTTTTTTTTTCAAAAACTGACAAAACTGATCTTGCCTGTAGTAAGTCCTTATAAAATTTCTCCTTTCCAGCTTCCCTATTATGTAAGTTATTGCCTAGAGAGCATAACCTAAGGCCCTTATAGGGACTGCAGCTCAACCAGTCAGATGTACTGTCTCAAATGCAAAGCATGCCTCCAGCTGGGTTTCTTCTTCACTTTGATAACAAGTGAGTTATCAGCAATATACGGCAGGGCCTTTCTTAGTGCAGTGATAATCCGTTCTGTTGTAACACTTTGTTCTAGTCTTGGTCTCCTTATCCACATCAATAAAACACTTCCTTAGGAGATTTTTCCAATATCTGGTTACTCCATGGTTAAATAAACATAGGAAAATAAGCAAACCTTTTATTTTACCTATGAATACTTTAATGATATCAGGTAAATGGGTAGATTTAAATCCTAAATTTGCAGATCTCCCAAATATTAATTCAGAGGGAGTCAGCCTTATTCTCAATAAAACCAGTGTGAAAAATGTAGACTACAACAATATGACATAATTTAACAATATAATTCTTTGTGATATAGTTCATTTATTCCACTTGTCCAGAAGACTTGATATGACAAAAAGTATGATATGTTACTGTATTTGTATGTTAATACAGAGACACTGAATTACTATGGAGGTGAAATGAGTTCCTCCATTGGAAATAGTTTTAATGTTTGGGATGATATAATTCAGTAAGGACTTGATTATTATTTGAGCTTCTGCTTTAACTAATGGTAACACTTACGGCCATGCAGACATCATGCACATTCTCACTAACAATATTTCCTACGTTTGTATTTTTTTTAAGATTTTTTTTATTTATTCATTTGAGAGAAAAAGGCAGAAGCAGACTCCCCACTGAGCAGGGAGCCTGACCCTGGGTTTGATCCTAGGGCCCATGAATCATAACCTGAGCTGAAGTCAGACCCTTAACTGACTAAGCCACCCAGGGGTCACTACTTATCTTCTGATGGCACAAGCTAAAGAAAATCTATTTGCTACCATGTCTCAGGTAATGTCCTCAATAGGCTTCCTTCACATCTTTTACATTGCCAATAAAGAATTTTTTTGACGAAGAACAAACATTTGTATTGTTTCCAGAATTATTTAATCCTTATTATAAATACTGTAAGATTCAAGTCTTTTAGTATATTCCTTTTGTTTGAAGAAGTTTTTAGTGACATTATAAAGGCCATTTAGATAAACAAAAATTTAGGTACAAGAACAATACTACCAAGTAATTCTCATGTCCCACTCCACCTAATTTCCAATTTTCTGATTCCTTAAAAGTCATATATTTTTATAACTGTAAATAGCAGTTCTTGGATAGAAGTAGTGGGGATTCAGTTCCCCAGTAGAAAATATAGCAAGCCCTTTTTACAGCTTAGTCTACACCTTTATTTCTTGTAGGCATTTTTTTTTTTTGGTCTGGTATAGCTTCATAAGGAGATATATATACATACATATACACACATACACACACACATACACATACACACACACATACACATATACACACACATACACATGCATATATATATATATATATATATATATATATTCATTCAGGAAGTGGCAATGACTCTAATAAATCTTTATTTTCCCATGTGATATTTTAGTCCCCATTGATATCAAAAAGCCTCTGTTCTTGTTAAATTGGACCATAGTATGACAGACCCCAAATATATGTTTACTTTCAGTATGGCTATTCACTTAAGAATGCTAGCTAATTGACCACTTGAGTAATAGCTATGAGTTCAATCACTTGAGCTGATTTAGTTTGGGAAAACATGATACTTTAATACCTCATGAGGACTGACTATTGCATAAGATGTTTTTAATATATACAGGTGTATTTCTTACACAAGATCCACCAGCAAACAGCAGTAAATCAGAATAGGAACAAGAATATCAGAATAATAAGGGAAATCAGACTGTGGTCGACTATGAGGCAGTCATACTCTGATATGGTCAGGGTCTGGCAACAGAGAAGATGAATTCAAAAGATTACAACTGCCTAAAATAACATTAGGGTTAGACAATAAGACGTGCTCATAGCTAGTCTGGCAGCACAGTGACAAGTGTTGCCCCTTATGAACCTATAAAATTGGGGTGACAGCATGAGGTACATTTAAATAAGTTAGATGTCCCAGAGTTAAAATCTGAGCCTTTTCAATCAGAAGAGAGGCTAATTTTACTAACATACATCTTGGCATCTCCAAAGCAACAGAATCCAATAATACATAAAAGTAAGCAATAGGCATAGAGTCAGAGCCTAATTTTGAGTAAGCATACAGCCACTAGCAGCTCTCTTGTTCTTCTGACAGAAAAAGTTTAATACTGTATCAAAGTTAGGAACAATTAATATAGGAGGGAAGTGGTGGTTATTTTAAGAGTTTAAAAGACCTTTCAGCTTCTTTGTCCACAATAAAAGTGCTGGTGTATCACTGCAACATTTCAGTGAGAAGCATAGCCTTTACAGAAAAAGCAGGATTCACCTGTCCCCATCTCAGTGTTGTACTATAGAGGTTCATATGTTTGTTTTTCTTCTTGCTTTGCAGTAGACTGCTTTATTTGTAAAAGTGACTGACCAGGATGAACCTATCTTTCATTCATTGGCTGATAACAGATATTCTTTATTATGCTCTGCTTTTCTAGCTTTCTAATTACAGGTTCTATTTCTTATATTTGAGCTAGAGAGAAGATATTATTTTAGATCTGGTTCTATTTTTTGGAGTTTTGATTACTTAGTATAAGTTATAACAACGGAACTGATGCCTTTCATTAAACTTGTATAATTTGTAGGGCCCACAAACTTACTATTTCTTGTAGGTCAGGTATTTTTTTTTTTCTGTGTATAGCTGACACACAATGTTACATTAGTTTCAAGTATACAACTTAGTGATTTCAGAAGTTTATACATTACGTTATGTTCATCACAAGTAGAGCTTCCATTTATCCCATTATATCACTGACATTATATTACTGACTGTATTCCTTATATGCTGCTTTTTATTCCCTTAACTTACTTTTTCCATAACTGGAGGACTATATTTCCTTCTCCCCTTCCCTCATTTTTTGCAACCCCTACCCACCTCCCCTTAGAAACCATCAGTTTATCCTATTTATAGTTTTGATTCTGTTTTTTGCTAGTTTATTAATTTTTTTTTTAAATCAGGTACTTTTAAAAAATATCAGATGAGACTGCCACTCTTCCTTGTCCCCTTTTTGGTTAAGAAGGAACATATTTACAAATTCAGGTACCGTACCTTAAAGGGAGTCACAAAAATACTCCCTCTAGAGCACAGTAGCCCTTAGTGTACCCACGAGGTCCCTTCACAACTAATAAGTTGGCACATCAAGATACAAGGGAAGGGAATGATCCTTTAATAGAGACCTATTTTCATGGGGACCTCAGTGGAACTGACACAAGGTTATCAAAATTGCCATTAGGAATGAGAGAGGTGACATGACTACGGATTCTACAGATATTAAAAAGATAAAAGATAAAAGAATGTTATAAAATTCTTATAAAAGGAAATTCTTTATTTCCTAGATTAAGTAAGTTATATAAAAGGAGCAAATTACTTGGGAAATACAAATTCTCAAAGTTCACTTAAGACAAAAATAACTGGAGTAACCCTTACAACTATAATTAAAGATCTTTCAAAAACAAAACAAAACAAACAAGAACAACAGCAACAACAAATAACCTCTAGGTTATTTGTCTGTTGACTTCACCTGTGAAGTATTTATTTAAAAAATACCAAAAAAATATAATTTCTGGAATAAATCTTCCAATTGAAAGTGTAGAAGTACTCCCATTTCATTCTATTCCTCTGATACCAAAATAAGGTCATTATAATAAGCAAAAAGCATTTTTTTTTCATTTTATTTTATTTTGCTTCTTGTCAGTGTTCTGGAATTCATTGTTTACGGAAAAAGCATTTTAATATACATAAATATCACTCATAACCATAGATGCAAGAATCCTTAATATCATTTTAGCAACTAGACTACAACAAGAAATATAAAAGATAATATTTAATGATAAAGTGGAGTTATCCCAGGAAAGCTAGGTTGGTTTAACCTTAGAAAATCAATGTAATCCCATATTAACTGATGAGATAGAAAACTATAGGAGCTACTCAATGATGCATTTGAGAAAATGCAACTTATATTTCTGATCAATATTCTTAAAAGAAACAAAAATTAAAAATACAATTGAATTTGCTAACCCTTGTAAACGATAGCTACAAAAAACTAAACAAACAACAAAACTACAGCTGATGGTAGTCTGAAAACATTTCCCCTAAGACCAGGAAGAAGCATGCACATGTCCAATTCAACATTAAAATGGAGGTTTTGGCCACTATAATAAGGACAGAAAAAATTATATTAAATCCAAACAAATTGAAAATAAACTGTCAATTGCTTTTCAAAGTGATTTTGCCATTTTACAGTTCCACCAGCTGTGTATTAAAATTCCAATTCTTCAACAGTCTTACTAAAGTTCCATCATTCTAATAGATGTGTAGTGGTATCTCATTATAGTCTTATATTTCTCTTCTAACTATGACAATAAACATCTTTTCATGTACTATTAGCTATTTGTACATCTTTGGTAAAGTGCCTTTTCAAAATTTTCTCCATTTAAAAAATTTTGTGTTATTTTCTATTGGTCAGTTTTGAGTATTCTTTTATATAGTCTGAATGCAAAACTTTAACACATACATACTTTACAAAGATGTTCTCTCTAGCTCATCTTTTTATTTTTAGTAGTGCATTTCAAAGAGCAGAAATTGTATTTTTATGACGTCTAAGTGACCATTTTGCTAATGAATCTTGATTATATATTCAAAAATTGCCTAAGTCTGGGGCACCTGGGTGGCTCAGTGGGTTAAGCCTCTGCCTTCAGCTCAGGTCATGATCCCAGGGTCCTGGTATCGAGCCCCGCATCAGGCTCTCTGCTCAGTGGGGAGCCTGCTTCCCCCTCTCTCTCTCTGCCTGCCTCTCCGCCTACTTGTGATCTCTCTCTGTGTCAAATAAATAAATAAAATCTTTTTAAAAAATGCCTAAGTCAAAGGCACAAATATTTTTTCCTAAAATTTTTATAATTTGTGTATAATCTGTTTTTAGTTAATTATTCATACAGTGCAAATGTGAATCAAAGTTCTTTTTCGCATGTGTTTCTTTGTTTTGATTATGGACATTCAAGCTTTTCAGAACCATTAGTTGAAAAGACCATCCTTTCATGGTCTTTAACCAACTGGTGGCCCAGTTGATTAAGCATCTGCTTTTGGCTCAGGTCATGATCTTCTCACTCTACTCCTCCCTTCCCCCACCTCATTTGTGTGCTCTCTCTCTTTCAAATAAATACAATTAAAAAAAAAAAAAAGACCATCTTTTTTCAATCGCACCACACCTTCACCTTTGTGAAAAATCAATCGCCCATTTATTTATTTATTTGTTTCTTTTTAAATATTTTATTTATTTGAGAGAGAGAGTGAGAGAGAGCATGAGAGGGGAGACAGTCAGAGAAGACTCCCCATGGAGCTGGGAAGCCAGATGTGGGACTTGATCCTGGGACACCAGGATCATGAAGGGAGCCAAGGCAGTCGCTTAACAACTGAGCCACCTGTCATCCCTCAATTGTCCACTTAAACCTGTACATATTTCTGAAATGCCTACTCTGCTTCCTTGACCTATCTTATCTATCTACATAAATATCATTCCTTTATGATCCTTTTAATATTTATAAAATTTGTAGTGATGTCACCCTCTCATTCTTGAAACTGGTACTGTCCTCTACTACTCATTGATTATTGCAGTTAAAGGTTTGCCCATTTTATTGATCTTCTCAAAACTTCAACTTTAAAATATTGATTTGCTCCATTGGTTTTGTTTTAATTTCTATTTCATTGACTTAGCATCTGATCTTTAATACTTCCTTTCTTTTACTTACTTTGGGATTTATTTGCTTTCTATTTTTTTAGTTCTTCAGGGTGTAATTTGAGAGAATTGACTGAAAGTATCTGTTCTCTTTCAGTGTAAGATTTTAGTGCTATAAATTTCCCCTTGAAATGCTTTTTATTAATTTTATTATACCTTTATAATATGTGATTTAGTATTTTATCTGTTGATTTAGGGTTTATTGTAATTGTCATGAAATTATCACAGTCTGTCTTCAAGTGATATCTCAACTTTAGTGTAAGAAATATAAAGTATTATACTTCCATTTACTCCCAAATAACTTTGTGCTATCAGTACCATTTTATCATGTGTTATAAATTCTGCATTGCTCTTTATTATTTTTATGTAAAAAGTCAATTATCTGTCAAAAGATTTAAATAATAATAAAATGTTATATATTTACACATATAATTACCTGTGCTCTTTGTTCCTTTGTGTAGATAGATATTTCCCTGTGGTGTAATTTTCCTTTACTTGAATTACCTGAAGTAATTCAGTTGTGCTGGTTAGGGATTATCTTGACTTTTGTATGTCAGAGAAATCTTTATTTCAACTTCTTTTCGAATGGCATTTTCACTTAAAAGTTTTAGATTGGTAGTATTATTTCTTTAAATACTTTGGAGATATTGCTGTAATATCTTCTCACTTACATTGTTTCCATTGAGAAACCTCCATTTATATTTATTTTCAATACTCTGTCCACAGATTATCTTCTATTTCTGATGACTTTGAGCTATTATCTTTATCACTACTTTGAAAACTTTGATTATGATGTGACTTAGTGTGATTTTACTAATGTTTGCTGTACTTGAAGTTTGTTGAGCATCCTGGAACTTTAAGTTTATAATTTTCACTAAATTTGAATGACAGCTATTATTGTTAAGATATTTTTGTCCCTATGCCTTTGGGGTTTCAATCACAAGTGTATTGGACCCTAGATGTTTCTCCATAGCTTTATTATCTATTTTTGTTTGATTGTCTATTTGTTTTTACCCCATCTTCTCTATTTCATTTTGGATTGTATTGCTGTATATTCAAGTTCACTAATCTTTTATTCTACAATATCTACGCTATCCTTAATTTATTTTTTTAATCTCAACAATTGTAGTTTTAGTTTCTATAAAGTTGATTTCCATCATTTTAATAATTTACATGTCCATGTTTAACTTTTTATATGTATAAAAACATTTTTAATAACTATTTTTAATATCCTGTGTCAATTCTAATAACTGCATTATTTCCAGGTTGATTTCTACTGGTTGCTTTTCTCTTTGTAATAGACAGTATTTTCCTGCTCTTTCCCTGTCTGCTTATTTTTTGTTGACTGCATGTTTGTTTTGTTTTTTTACACCAGATATTAAGAGTATCTTGTTGGGTGCTGGGTTTTTTTGATTACCACATTTTTTTTAAAGGTTTCACTTATAAATTTGTCAGAAAGAGAGAGAGAAAGAGAACACAAGCAGGGGGAGCAGCAGGCAGAGGAAGAAGCAGGCTCCCTGCTGAGCATGGAGCCCTTACGTGGGACTCAATCCCAGGACCCCAAGACTATGACCAGAGTCAAAGGCAGAAGCTTAACTGACTGAGCCACCCAGACATCCCACCACGGATTTTTTTGAACCTGATTCTGGAATGCACTTACATTACTTAGAGTTTCATCCTTTCAGAAAAGAGCATTGTTTAACCTAGAAAAATTAATGTTAAATATTAATGTTGAAATAAAATACTTACCTTGCTTGTTTCCTGTTTATTTTTGTTTTTATTTCAGTATTTTTACACCCAATGTTACATTAGTCTCAGGTATAAAACATAGTGATTCAACAACTGTGTATCTTTTGCTACGCTCACTACAAGTGTAGCTAAGGTAAGACACTTCTGATTATGCTACCTAATGCCCTGTAGGTCATGAGGCTTTCTATTTAGCATAGTGGGAACAGGTATTTTTCTTAGATCTGTGTGACAGCCAAGCACTGTTAACTCATAGCTCTTAAACATGCTTCATAGGCATGTGTCAATATGTATGTAGGTATGTAATTACCTGAATATTTGAGAGCCGTCTTCTGCATAACTGCATTCCCTCTCTGCTCTCCAGTACTCTATCCAGAAAACCTTAGACAATTTGGTATCCGCAGTCTCAGCTTTGCCTCTTCAGGCAGGGAGTATGCAGGGATTTGCCTGTGTGTCATCCTCACATGTCACCTAAAGTCAATCTCAAGGTAGGAAGCTCAGCATTGATAGGACTGAACTTGTTTACCATTTTTTAGGGATATTCTGTACTTCACTGTCTAATGTCTAGTTTATTGAAAACCATTCTTACAAATGCATTGTGAACTACTAATTATTTCAGGTTTTATAAATTGTAAACCAGACTACATCCTCCCATATTTACAAATCTCTGTAATACTTTATCTGGATGAAGAAATATTCTAGATAACTATAACACTGAGGAGAATTTGCATGATGACGTACTGAACACTCTGATCTATCAGCAATAATAGCTTCAGCTTGAGACTGAAGATTAGATGCATCAGACACAGTAAGTTTTATGTCAGGCAAGTTTATCTTACTTTTCAGAGGAATTAATAAAAGTAACCACAAGAGTAGCAACAACATCGCAAAATTCTGGTGACTCTCAGGCACATCTTCTAATGTCCTCCACTTTGTACAAGGCATGGGTAAGGTTACAAGTCACAAAGCTTGTAAGGTGCAGATCAGGAAAATAATCTCTAACTCAGGAAAATAATGAACTTCAGCATCACTTTACCTTTCCTCAGAAGTGTGTAAACAGTACCTATTTTCTATTGCAGCTCAATATTGTTTGTTATCAGTAACTTATCAATTTCTGCTTTTTCAATAAGCAGTCATAAATAAGCTACATGTTCTTTTTTGGTACAAAGCATTTTTCTCAGACCTAACATATTCTTATAAATCCATTGGAGTTAGTTGTAAGAATGATTTAATCAAAGATTGTCCTGAAGATAATAGTGGAGTCACAGACCACCTGTCATCACTTTCCTCATAGATAACGTACCCATTATTCACCTATTTTACTATTTATTCTATATGGACTCATTCACATCTCATTATGCTACTCTAAACAGTGTGTAGTTAGCTCTATATATAAAATAAAGGGAATATTTAAATCAAGGGCTAAATGGTGATGGTTGGAATGAGTCTGGAAGGCAAAGGGAATATTTTCCTTTTTCTTCCATATTATTATGACTTCATGGATTTCAGTTATCAGAGTCCTTGGAAGTAATTTACTACATGTGTTGGAATAACAATTATATAGCATTTTGTTACTCTGGAAACCAGTAATCAATACTCTTCACTGCTTGGAATACACAAATCATTTCAGCATATCAAGAACTAAGTTTTCTAACAATATCACACACTTGTAGATCACCTATTATGCATAAGGTACTGTACTCTACATGTATCTTGTCAAGTAAATTTAAAATTATTAGCAAGGCTAAGGTAATTTCTTCCAGTCCCACATAGGCAGAGTAGCATACTATCCAATGGAACTGAATTGACCCATAACTCATACTGTTCATCTATAAATCTCATTGTTAATTATAATGCATAATCTCACTCTCTTTAATGGATTGTAAATATATTTAGATACTAAAGTTTTTTTGCAATTAATATAAAGATAACCAAAATTTAACTGTTCTTATACCAAGAGATATTTCTTATCTCAGCTGTAAAATAAAACATAACTCCTATGCATATCCGGCATACAAACTGATGTGATAATCAAATGAAATTGTGTGTGTATATGTGAATCACCATGGTAAACTTTTTGTCTTGTCTTCAAAGAGGAAAAAACCAAATAACTACTAGGCCATTTCTATACTCATGACTGAAAAGGAGAATCTTGATATTATCCATGTTATTCAAGGATGAAAATTCTACTGTTATTAATTAGTTTTGTCAAATTATTTAATTGTATATTAGGCATAAACAGCTGATTTCACCTCAATTTTAAATTGTATTATAATAACCCTAATATATTGATTCTATAGGATTATTACTCATTATATAACTAAAAACTTTAATCCTTGTTAAATAATATGACAACTTTATATGACTTTTCACATAAATTTATATAATTTGAAAGTATTAGGAAAGCTAGCATAAAAGAACAAAGACATCGGCATTATATTTTAGAAATCCCTTGTAATTCAAAGCATGCTTTGCAGAGCAGTTATAGAAATATTAAAAATAAAAAATTCATTGTTAAATTTTATCAAACAGAGAAATGAATTATCTTCAAAGTATTTTAGAGTTAAAATAATTTTAAATATATATCAGAAGAAAATTATAGATAATTTCTATTTCCCTAGTAGGTATTCCAACTTTACTCTTTGCATATTCATTATAAATGATAATCCTTTTGATCTTTTAGCTTCATTAGAACTTCTTACAAATTTCATTCATTTATGGCAAGTTTATCTTTTGTGGGTTTGTAAATTAAATTTACTCCTCTACTGCAAACAATTCCCTTTCAAACTAATGCAACAATTATTTATGTTAGTATTCACTGAGCAAACATTTATTGAACCCCCACCCCATGATATGCCAAACGCCATACCAGAAAATGAGAAGACAAAAGGAATAAAGAGTTTTGAACTAAATTAATACACAGTCTCATCATTTTCACAATGTACCAACCAAGATATAAGACATGGGATATGTCCTCAGGACACATATGACCTGACAGCAGGGGGAGACATACATGTGAAACAGTAAGGGGCACTACAAAATATTGTAACTAAGAGTAAAATCTATTCATTTATCAAACCTATCTATATTACTTGGTCTGAGATATTTAAATTTACAGCTTGAAATTAATGGTAAAAAAAGTTATTTTGTAAGAATGTAAAACAAAATTCAATCATTTACTTTCCAGATAAATAGCTGTAATTCTTGCAGGTATATCTAGGCATTTTAGGATTTTAATTTGCCAATAACCTATTATAAAGCTTAAGATTTGGGAATAAAACTTGCCTAGATAGGAGGGTTTGATAAAATGACTTAACGGTAGTGTTCCACTTGTGTGGATAGTTTCGGTTCAAGGCTTCTTAAGAAGGAAGCTGAATTTAAGCTTGGTTTGGGCAGACTCCAATATTCAACTATTGTAAGGTAAAACCTCACTTGCAGTGGACAGCAATATGGTCAGGCTTATTCACAGGGGACTCGCAAACATTTTTTAAGGTACACCGTGAGAATTCAGCAACCTGAATGTGGTGAATAGGGAATACTAGATATTATATTCAGATCACATAGTAAAGCAAATAAGAATTAAAAATGGAAATATATTTTTCTAGCAACAAATTCAAGTATGAGATAATAAAACAAACACAAAAGCCTTTTATGAGTAAGAAGAAGGGAGCTGAGACCTTACTACCACTTTTTTTTTGGTCTGGAAGGTACATGACTCACTAACCGAAGTACTCAATATGACACTGTAACTAATCCGGGGTGAAAGCTGACGGTCCACCTAGTTCTTGCCATGGGCAGGCCATATCAGGAGCTGCCTGCATTAACACAGCTGGCATTTTTTTCTAGCTGAGGTAAGTAGTAAAGACAGGATTATCGTAAAATTATTTTTTAAATATACCTGGTCTTACTAGAATTTCTCACATTGATTCTAAAAGCAGTATTTTGTTATCATTACCTAGAATTTTCAAGCAAACTTAATGGACACATATAAGTGATGAAATTGCTAAAATTGGAAAAGAGTTTTCAAACTCATGGCAGTGAAAAATCATAGGACAGTGAATGACTCTTTCTATCTCATGTGTAGAACAGTGTGGAGAGAACGAAGTAGCTGACCTGTCTATCTTTCTGTCTTTCTTTCTCCTACTCTCTTCCTTTGTTTATCTAAAGTCTTTAAAAACCTCTACAGTAGGTTTTATGCCAACAACTAATTAAAACTTTTGTAGACAATATCAAGTAAACAAAAATACTTTAAAAGAACATTCCCCAAAGCATGGAGACTTATTGATGAATTACTGTCTTCCATGTCTCTTTCTTGGCTACTTCCTTAAACAATATGGCAAATTTTCTAAAATACCAGGAAGGACAAGCAGTGTCTGACATACTCTGTTAGTTTCTATCTTTAGCTTTATAGATCTAGTAAGAAACACCAACCCAAGGTTTCCCCTTAATGAAGTCTGCCATAAAACCAAGAAAACAAATACAATCTTTTCAGCATTAATGTGGAATAGTTCACTAGTTAGAATAGTTAAATTAATGATTAAAAAAAACTAACTAAATGCTTATATTCTAGGATGACAATTCAGTGGCATTTTGTGTTTAAAAATGATGATGATAGATATAAAATCAATCTAACTATCATCTATCGTGACAATCTTACTCTTGGATAAGAAACTAAGATTGCTAGCTCTCGGCTTGTTCTACAAATGAAAGGGCTGGATTGGACACGTAAGATAATTTACAAATGAAGATGATTCAATTCGCTCCTTAAATTCAGGGATTATAGAAAGGAATTACTAACCCGAGTGATTATAATGGAATATTTTAAAGAAATATTTCAAAGAAATGAATTATCATCGTGATATTTTTAAGAATCTGTTGCTACTGAACATCATCCCATACAATCATATTGGCTAATACTAATAGAAAGTGCTGCTAATATTAACTTCTGTTCATTTACTTTAAATCTGAACGTATTTGGAAAAGCTAGTGTAACCTTATGAGTCACACATTCTAAAGGCGTAAAAGAGAAACATCATTTCTTAAAAATTACTTTCTGCTCAAAGAACTATGTAATAAGTAATTGTTTTAGAGATTGGCACTAAGTTACAATACCATTGTATTTTGATCACGATAATAAATTATTATAATAGCATAAGTCTAAAATATACCCATATCCAAGGAAACTGAGTTAAAGAGCTATTTCACCATTGTTCACTGTTTGTTTACATAATCCATAAAGAAGTTTTCTTAATGAGCTAACAAAGTCTAATGTATAAGTTGGCCACACAACACATACAAAAATGTTTTTAGATGGCTAGAGACACGTTTCCCATACATTATTGAAAAGATACATGCTATTTCTAGACAGTATACTTAACCACCAAAGGTATTATGTCATATTATTTAGTACTGAATTTATATATTGTACTGAAAGGAAATAAAATTTTCAGGTGGTATGGTATGGGGAAACACACCATTGAAATATATGACCAAACTGACTAATCTCCCCTGATGAGACGTATTTCTAAAGAGCATATTTCAAGAGCTGTGTAACTGACTAGCTCTATTTCTTCATAGCTAATGCAGTGGTAGAAGGTAAGAAACTTTTTTTTTTTTGGTGATGGTGCTTCCCTCCATCTGCGCACAGTAGTCCGACTCTCCTTCTCCCTCTCCCTCTGCCTTGCCCCCCTGCTTGAGCTCTCTCCCTCTTTCTCTCAAATAAATAAATAAAATCTTTTATTTATTTTTTATTTTTTTTAAAGATTTTATTTATTTATTTGACAGACAGAGATCACAAGCAGGCAGAGAGACAGGCAGAGAGAGGAAAGGAAACAGGCTCCCCGCTGAGCAAAGAGCCCGATATGGGGCTGGATCCCAGGACTCTGGGGTCATGACCTGAGCCGAAAGCAGAGGCTTAACCCACTGAGGCACCCAGGTGCCCCAAATAAAATCTTTTAAAAAGAGAGAGTAATAATACCTAGACCACAGATTTATTTGTGCTGATCAAATCAACTGATAAAATAAGCATTAACTAATAAATGTAAGTATTTTTAATAATACCTGTGATATAGTATGCAACAATGGAAACTCTTATGTTTAATGATATTATTCATTTCCTTTTTATCTCATCCAGTCTTTCCTCTAAGATATTCTAATCTGGCAACATATGAATTGATTTTTCCCTTATATTAGGAATGACAAAAACAATTTCTAAAATGAAATTCTTATTTTTATAATCAATAATTTCTGATATGCCCTGAATTTATATGGTCTGACTTGGTCCATCACATCATGCTGAAAGTTAAATCACTCTTTATCTCTGATATTTTTTTTATTTGAATGGACCTCCTATTGCCCATAGTAAGAGCAACTGTGTTACTTCCCTTTCAGTTTCTAGTATTTCCACCATAGTTAGAGATATTAAGGCAAGATTGATACACAAATACCTTAGTCATATTTCTAAGGTCTCCTGTTCATTCTATTACTTCAGCTCTTTGGCATGATGCTGGATTTCCTCATATCCTTATCATCTAGTTCCCCGACCTTCAGTAATGAGGACGTGAAAAATCTCAATTCCCAGTATGTGATATTACTAGGATTCTCCCTGTCTCCACCTTGGCCTATAGCACTTTACATCCATATGCAGGGTATGTCGAAGGCTTCCCACATTTTTGTTATTGGTAGAGGTTTCCACCTCTGAAAAGCTGATGAAGTGTAAGGACTGATAGTGGAAAAGGAGGTGTAAGAGCACTTAGCTCAAGATTGTGATTGCTGACACTGTGGTTGCTATAGAAACTATTGCTGATAACAATTAATTCACAAAGACAGTGTGCATCTCTCTACTTTGTTTCACACTGTGGGTTTTCTCCATTTCTTGGGACAAACCATGGTTCTCTAGTTAATTACTATCTCAAGGCAACAAATTCTGTAACACCGATGATAAGTAGAATGCCCAAAATAATTTCTGATATTGCTGTGAATATAGTGATTTCTGAGTTTTATCAACATTTTAGAATGGGCTCAGAATAAATTTCTTCTCAGTTGGCTGTACTGATGGTGTTTGAAACAATAAGCATCTTCTATCTGTCCTTATAAATACATACAAATATCCTTATAAATGATGGAAATTTTCCACTGGTATCAATACCAAGTACAGTGAAAAAGTATTTAGAAAAACCATAGTGTGCATGTGTGTATGGCCTATAGAAATTTATTTTAGATCTTCATGAATCTATCAATGAATTTACTCTTATATATTTAAATGATACTCTCTAATCAAAGCAAAAACATTGCATAATTGGTACTCTGATTTTTATTACATTAACATTGATTATAATTCTAAATATTTCAGGATTTTAGAAAAAGATAATTTGAAAACTTGATTTAGATATATTTGTGTATAAATTAAATTTGTATCAGTATAAGGATTAAGGAAATAAAGTGATGAAGAATTATTTGTATCAGGTATGATGGTAGGCAGAAACATTCTTGCCACTATTGTTCTCTTAGTAAAGTTTCCTTTTTTCTACCCCTGTTCAGTAGCAGAGATTCATGTTTTTTTAACCTCACTGATTTGGGTGGCTCTGTATTCTGAGCAGCCAGCAGAGGAAGTATTTTAAGAAATCGTTGCTAGTGTTAGCTCTCAGCTTGATCATGACACAGTCTCCTGAATTCCTGTATTTTCTTCTCTTAGTCTATAACATGTAACAGCTACTGAAGCAAAATTCTTCAAACTTCTGGGAGTAGCAGTTGGTAAGTTTAGCAAGTCCTGCATACAAAATAAGCAAAATGCTTACATATATGAGCTTTAGGATCAGAGAGACTGATTTGAATTTGTGATTCTAAAATTTATTGGGGGTATATTTTGTCCATATTTTACTCAATTACTATTATCACTACTGTTTTTGTTTTTGTTGTGATAAATCTCTCTGATTTTTGCCTGGCTGAGATAAAAAGGAAATGGTAGGTATCACTAAAAATAAGAGTTTTTTATTATTGTATACTATATGCCAGGTGCTACTACAAATGTTTATGTGTATTAATTAATTAGATTTTGTTATGGTACTGCCTCAACTAGTAGTCAACTCTAAAAAATGTATGATGCATGCTATGGATTCTGTAATTGCAGCCCACAAAAACCCCTCTTCCTAAAGACAGCTGAGGAAGTTTGGGAACTCTTATTTACAGTTTGGACATTACAGAAGCTGTACAAAGCAGCATCTCCATTCAAAGTCATTGAATAAAATGTATATCAGTTTTCAGTGACCCTGCTGTTTTGCTAAGTCACATTCTTGGGAAAAGGCAGGTGGAGCAAAACCAGACCAAATGATTGGACTGCTATCTCCTTCAGAAGAAAAAGCCTTTAAGGCATGTAAGATCAGCTGTTCATTGGACTGCTGTAGAAGTCCACCATCACGTTATCTTATCCATGCATTAGTATTAATTTAAAAATGTACTGCACTGTTCTGTTTTCCCCTATTACATTTTTCTCTCTTCTGAGAAGGTAGCTATTATAGTTATTAATGATCTCAGAAACCCCAGAATAGATAGGATGGATGACAGCACAGACATCTGTACTTGGATTCAATTGTTTTGACAATGTTGAGTTAGTGCTCTGTGTGAGTCTGGATTTCTTAGAGATTATCCATTTGCATTGCTAGGATTTGATCTCTCAGTTACTACACTTACTATAAGTGGTTAGTACTATCATACAGATAGCAAGAGCTGATGGGCAAGCTTATGTCTCCCTCATAAGGACTCTATTCAGCTTAAATCTCTGACTATTTTTATGTAAGTATTTCATATTTTAGAATCTCCTCTAACTTAGCTACAAAGTATGTAAGAAATTTCCAGCACATACAGTAAGGAGGATCAACAAATAAGAAACACAATTATTGCTCAGTTTGGCTATTGAGATAAAAATAGAGATGGATTTGACATATGTCCCCTACCTGGAAAATTCTAAGAATTTTAAAGTTTGGCTCAATAGAACAGAATCTTTACAGAAAGAAGCTTTATGAAATGACTCAAAGCATAGGATAAGTCCATCTCATAGTAAATGGGGACTTCTTACACAATTGCATATCAGTCTAAGTTTTAAAACTATGTACCTATAGTACTGAAAGAGAATAAAATGTGATACTGAGCTCTCAGTAATCATGCTTAGTTAGAAAACTAAAACCCTTGATATTTCTTTGCAGTTTAATGATAAACAGTTTATAGTCCTTAAACTATACCATATGGTTATTGAACAAATATCTATGAATCCAAGTAATAGTCCTGGTGATACTAACTTCTTCATTTAAAAAAATATTTGTCTAAAATACACTTTAATGAGAGAAAATTTTCTTCCTATAGTAATATTAGCCATAGGACACTTGAAAACAACAAATCAGTGACAAAAGCATTCCCAAAAGAAAGAAAAGTGCGTTCTGAATTTCACCAATATTAAAAACTGGAGTTAGAAACAAGTCTCAGTATTCATTTCCTAATGTTCTTGTTTTAGATAAAACTATTACTTTTTTTTTTTTTTTTTGGTCATTTAAGTCTCAGAAATCTATGTTTTTTTTGTTGTTGTCACTGTTTACATCTTACTTCTCCTCTTGCTAGTTGTGTATGCAAAAATATATACAAAAGGAGGTAGAATTTTATACATTAATCTTTAGTAGGAAGGTCTCAAAGAAGTGGTTGAATATTTCTGGTCAGGACAAAACAATTAAGGGTCATCTCCTCAGTCAAATACAACTATAAGGCCTGGAAAGAACACAAGAGAAAAACAAAGGAGAACAGTGAAAGGTACTATGAAGGTGAATTTATTTTGTTATGGAGTTACCTGAGGACTGGAAGAACACTACTGCTAAAAGCGACAGCCCAGGGTTGGCATTTCCCAATCTCCAATCCAACATCAGAAGATAGACCAGATGGGGCAGACTCACTTCTCCAGTGGGTCAAATGGGAGTTCTGTTGACCATATCAGGCAAGTTTGGCAGAACCAGCATGGTAGAATCTATCAAATCTGTCTACCATCAGCAAATATAGTAAATTAAAGGATAATTATTTATTGCATTTCTATAAGGGGATTATTCTGAGCTCCTGAGAAATACATAGGTGTTTGTTTCTTCAGGATCAATCATTAGAGTTTTATTAGTGTTCTTTGGTGGTGTCATGTTTCCATGATAATCATTATCCTTGTGGCACTGTGTTGGTATCTGCACACTGGAGGATGCAGGTACTTCTTCCAGTTATTTATAGACTGGCTTTTGTAGTCAAAGCCCTTCACCAGTCAGCCCATCCAGAGTCTGGTGGTGTCCACAGGTGGACTTGCTGTTGGAGTCCAAAGGCAGGTGGATCTGGTGCCTGGGTCCGCAGGTAGACGGGCCTGATGCCCAGCATGCAGAAGTGGCCTGGAGTCTCAATTAGTGAGGTGAGCCTGGCACAGAGTCTGTTGTGACGGACCTGGGACCTAGATTCTCTGCCCACAGATGTCAACCAGTCCCTATGGATGTATAGGGTGAGAGCCTGGACTCTGGGTCCGCAGGAGGCCAGTGGGAGCCTCGGTCCACAGGAGCTGAGGGAGCCACAGGCACTTAAGTGGACCCAGTGACTGGGTTTCCAGGAACTCAGCCAGAGCCTGGGGCTGAGGAAGATGCCTGAGGATGAAGGGGCCATCTGGGGGTGCTAAGCTGCGGTCCTGCCTTCGTGGGCTCTCTGGGAGCCTGCACCCGAGGAAGCCACCAAAGCCGAGGGCCTGGAGGTCTCAGGTGCTCCCAGAGAGCCTGATGCCGAGGAAGCTGCCTGGGACGCATACAGTGTTGGGCCCGCCTTCATGGCACGCTCTGGGAGCCTGAGCTGGGGAAGTCACCTGAAGCCGCAGGAGCTGCCTGGGGTAGCAAAAGCCCGTCGGGAGCTTGCGGCCTCGCGACCCGCCTGGAGCCACGAAGCAGAGCCAGGCCCGGCTTCCGGGAGTTCAGTGAGAACGTGGTGTTGGAGACGCCTGCCGTAAGGCGCGGGGAAGACGTTAGTGCCGCGTTGCCGAAAGGCGCGGAGAGAGCCGGGAAGTTGGTGTCCAGGACACCACCACGTTGCCGGAGCCGCTGGAGGCACCGAGGTGAGTAGGGCCTCGGTAGGTGGCAGAGAGCTAATGCCTGGGAATGGGGCCACCGGCTTTGGGGTCCACACGCAGTCATCACTTCACTGCCCTCCCTTGAGTGCATGGGGCTGCCAGGTCTTGGAGAAGCGATGAGAGGGTGTGAATCTTTCTTTCCTTCCCTCCTCAGTGTGCCCTCTGTTATTTCTGCTCTTCTCCCGGGTACTGCAATCCCTCACCTGGAATCCTTGGCTCTTAGGAAGGTATTTTTATGCGCAGTTGTTCGAATTTATGTTTCTGGAGGGAGGATGAGAGCTGGAAATTCCTATGCTATAATTTTGATCCATTTATGTTTCAGTCTATTTTTATTTCTAAGGACATTTTCAATTTTATCAAAATTATGTTGAAGACTAGTCATCTATTATTTAGTACAGGTTTGCTCTAGTTTTATATCCCCTGTTTCATTCTTCGTTTCCTTCATTTTCGCTGAAACTTGTTTCTTCATCAATCTGTGAAAACTTTAAGAGTTCTATTTGTTTATTTAAAGTGCCCCTTTGCTTGGTTGTTTCTATGTCTTTTTAATTAATTCGAGTTTTTAGACTTATTGTATTCTGTCCACTTTCTTTGGATTTATTTTGTTTTTCTTTCCCCAGTTTTAAAAGGTGCTACTTGATTTTAACCCCTTGTTTTGGTTCTGTGCAACCCCTACTTGCAAACCCTGGTCATCTTCTCAGTAAGTGTGAATTTCAGCCACAGGTATCCAGTTCATTAGTCTAACTCTAAACCAGTTTATCTGCATTCTCCCTGCTCCATCCCCAAAACCCATGGTGCAGTATGAAAGCCTGGGCATTTTCTTTGAATGGCGTACAAAAAAATACTGACAGATGAAATGATTGTCTTTTCCTTCCATATGCTGAAGGCTTTGTTCTACACGTTTTTTTTTTTTTTATATTAAGGATAAGTGTTTGAAATTATCAGTTATATTTTGTGCAACTACTGATATGATTTTTTAATTGATTTATGATTATAATCATTTAAGTATTAAACTACAGGCCTCTAGTTTCCTGAAAAAAAATGTTGTTTGAATGTGTTGTATTCTTTAAGTCAGATTGCTAATATTTATTCCTCTTCCTTTGTAAGGGAGACAAGTTGCTGAATTACATTGGGTATATAGATTCATATGATAATAAAGATGACAATGAGACAGGGGTGAGAGATGACATTTTTATATTACTAAGTCACTTTTCTCTACATAATTTTCTTAATAATGAAAATAATTTCTATAAAAATAACCTCATATTATACAAATTTATCTTTCAAATATGCAACATCTTTCAGAGCTGGGTTTTATTCTGATTTTTCACATCTTGTTTTTTTTGTCTCTGAAATGAAATGCCATCTCTTTTTCTAAAATGAATACACTAAAACCAGACTCTTGGTGGTCTGCCTTGGGTCAAGTATCAGTATGGGTTCAGTCAACTGTGGCCAGAAGGCAACAGCACTAATAAAATTGTGTAGGCCTAAGAGGAATGAACTCCATTTACCTTGCTTGCTAATTTATATACAGTAACACTGTGTTTGCCCATTGGAAAAGATAACTGTTATTTTTTACAATTCCTACGTAGTATTGTCTTCTTACCAAGTGTGCACCTATGGGCTGGGTTCTCTAGAGTGAAGCCTTAACCTGTTTGAACAAAGTGTCTGTCAGCAATAGCAGTACCTATCAGTGAGGCAAGGATGAAGAGCTAGATTGGGATTGGGAGATATGTCAGTATTTGTAAGATAATAACAGATTTTTCTCTCTTCCCATAATTGAAGGGTGAAAGAAAAAATTTCCCAGAAAAATAAGAAAGGGGAACTCTTAGACAAATACTTATATATATTTTCACCATAGTGCATATTCTGGTTTGTATTTGCATTTCTTTGCAAATCTTATTAAACTATATTTTATATTTATTCCATAACTTTATTATATTTAAACCACATAGGAATATTTGCTTAGTATTATCAGTTCACTTACTTTATTTAGTGCTTCTAAGTCTTATATCTTTCTGGTGATCATTCTGTTTGTTCATACTTACTAAGAGAGGGCTGTGTTTATTCAGTATTGATTGTTGACATGGATGCTTTTCAAAGATTGAGTCATTACTATTCAAATTTTTCTGGCTCAGAAAAAAAAAATGAGAAGGGGAAGTCTGCATATTGCCATTGATACACTTTTTTCACTGTTTGAGCTAGATGCAGCCTGGTTAAAATTTAAAGCCTTAAATATTTTCCCTATAATGATCTTTTTCATGTATATTGTTACAACATGTTAGGACAGTACCCTGTTTTTTTTTTTTTTAAAGATTTATTTATTTTAGAGAGAGAGAAAGAACAAACGTGGGGGGCTTAGGGGGAGGGAAAGAGAAACCTAAGCCTAATTTGCACAGAGGCAGAGCCCATCCCAGGGCTCAATCTCATGACCCTGAGACCACGACCTGAGCCAAAACCAAGAGTTGGACACTTAACTGGCTATTACCCAGGTGCCCCAGGACAGTACCCTATTTATTAAGAGGGATGAATATAGTCTTTAAAAGTTACAATAGCATCACTTTCTACATTATGCTATCCTTAGCAAGTGCAGCTAGAAATTAATATCATGGTAAGACCCAGTACAACTGAGATTTCTTCCCATCTAATGATATTAAAGCTAGGCTTTGTCAACATCCTTTGTGTTTCTGAAACAAATTGGTATATTCTTCTGGGGGCATTGATTATTTATTCCTTAATTCATTCATTCTACACATATATTTAGCTCCTTTGATATATTCCAGGTAGTATTTTAGGAAATGAATATATAGGAGAGCAAAAGAAACATGAATATAGAAGCCCACTGTCTGGTTGTAGAAAGAATTAAACATATGTCATCAAACCAACAAGCATATCTAATAAAATTATGAGAAGAATTATAAGGTGTTAAATAATAGCTACAATGAGAATCATCAAGGCAGTTTCTTTCATTACAGATTAAATTTCTATTCCTAGAAATAAGGTCAGTAAGAGTATTCCCCCTCATTTCTCCCCCAATGACCAAATCTTTATAAACAGACTTCATGCAAAGGATTTATGAATAAGATATAATAAGATATGAATAACCTCAGTTATTCTCAAAATCATACAAGAAAGAAAGGGTAGAAAGCTTAACAAAAAGAGAAGTTAAATTTTTAGTGTCCCTAATTACCCTAGTCAAGGTATAATGGTGAAGGAAATTGAAATTATTTTGATAGCCTTGGCATCCTCAAGAAAACTGGCCTGTTATTTGTCCATTCAGAAGAAAAATTACTTCTGTTATACTCTGTTATCTAAGGCTGTTTTAGATAGATGTTGATTGGGTCTTTCAGATTACTTGGTTAGAGTCATTTTAATGGCCATTAAGCATAGCTAGACATTCAGGAGCTAGGCTGGCTAGGCCCAAGTAATTTAGCAATCCTCTACAAATATATTCCTAATTTTATCTGCTGTTTTCAACTTTAATCCACAGTTTTGGTGCCCAAATTCAAAGTGCCTTATTATAATTAGGTTGCTCAGTTTGGCTTTAGATTTAAGGCCTTAGATTATTTGGGGTCATAGTAATTTGAAATGTTATTGAGGGGCTGGAGATACTAAAAAGGATTATTTCAGGAACTTCTACTAAGATTACAGCTGTGTCCTTATGGATCAAAGGAATCAGTCTTCCAAAGAGACAAAAGAGAAAATATTTTAAGCAAAGGGGATAGTGAGTGAGAAGGCCCTGTTAACAAAACAATTTGGCCCTCTTTCCTGTACTTTTCTTCCAAATGAGTTGTATGAATTTAGTCTCTCAGCAACTGAATATTGTTGATTCCTCTTTACTTTTCCTCAGACTTGACATAGAATGGTACCCTATATTTATGTTCTTCAAATGTTGCCATGAGAAATTTAAAGATGGAGAGTTAAATACTTGTTTTTACATACACATAATACTTGTTTACATTTCTAAATAGATGCAGAATTACCTCTCCTAATGTAAGGCTGTGAAGGCAACCAAAGATCATATAACCTTTACTTTTCCTCTAAGAATAGCTCAGCAACAGGCCATGGAATATTATTTGGTCTTTTGTGTTCACAATGATAAGTAGAGGGGTTTAAAGTTCTGAAACTACAGAAATGGGCCTTTTCTGTCAGAGGATAGGCTAGGAGCTTGAAATGGTCAGATTAATCTCCTGCTTACTTCTCTAGGCCTCACAAAGGTCAACTTTCTCCATGGCTGTTTGTTTTTCTTGAACTGATCCTTGATCACTATCAGAATGAAAAGTGGATGTGGGCTTATTAAAAAGGAACTAAAAATGTTGCTTTTCAAATCTTTGCTGTACTAGACCTTTAGTTGGCATCCAGGGGCAAATTAAGACTTCCACTTGGTAGAAGCCAAATTACAAGACAACTGACTTGGTTTTTAAGGCTAAATTAACATAATAAGCAAAGGCGGGCCTTTGTCCAGTATTGTTCTCTGTAGGTACCTGTCTTCAGGTTGTTGGTAGCAGTGTGTGTGGCTTGGTAGAGAGGTAAAGGAAGGAAGAACTCAGATACATCTAGGTTAATAGATTTAGGGCCCTCCCCCAAACAGTTGTTACTAATCCCCTCAAAGGTGAGTTAAAACTATTTCTTTATATATCTCCCTTTTCCTTATCCTTCCTCCCGATTTATTTATTCACCATTTTCCCTCTGTACTTTTTCCTTTCAAGTTATTATCCATTATACATCTTTAAATATTTTTTTCTATTTAAATTACTTCAAGATAGTAATTCATTTTTGTATCCTTCTTGGACACTGAGTTGGTCACACTTTCTCACATGTAAAAATTTTAAATGATGTAAAAGTTGCAGTCATGAGGGTTTTTTCCCCCTTTAGATGGGGTTGGTAAAACAGTAATGCAGACAGTTCACTTGAGAGCTACCTCAAGACATGCTAAGCATACTCAGACTGGCAGGAAACCAAACTATGCCATAATGACTCTTTGCTGTGAAACTCTGTGTTGGGTTGGAGGGCATGATTTAATTTGGGGATTAGGATTGAAGGCTTAGAGGTGGCTCAACATAGTCCATCTTAGCCCACCTAGTTCTGTATTGCGTCTTGTGTGTAATTTCTTAGGGAAAAAAACAACAACAACAAATTACTGCCTTACTTATCTTTTTGATTAATTGTTCTGTTCAGGCATTTGTCTTCAGAACTTCAAGGTTAAGGGTGGGACATGAATGAGTTTTCCAGGTCAAATACTGTATTATACCCTCCTAATGTAAGTCAGATTTATAATATCATGGTACCTCCAGCAAAACTAAATTTGTTTTTCCGGAATATATTATGAGACACCTTGCTGTATATTTCCTCTTCTTTTCTATATCAGAATAATTTATCTAACTGCTCTGATAAAATCCTATCCATCCTTAAAGGAATACCTATAATTACACCTCTTCTATCACAGTAATTTATAGTTGTAAACAGTTTATTATGAAGATTTCATTTGGGTCAGACACTCAACGCATAGAAAGCCACTGAATGTGCAATCAGAAAAGATTGACTTTCAAATATCCTATTTAAGAGAGTGTAACCTTGGGAAAGTAATTTATAACCCTTATGGATCCCTCTTTGTTCAGAGATATATTCAGCTATATAGTAACCCTATATATTATATAGTAACTAGGTAAGTACATGAGAAAATATATAAATTTTATCATCAATAAAATGCGCTTTATAATGTTTATGTATAAATATATAATATTTGATGTAAAAATGCATAAATATTAAAGTATTAAGTAGAACTTCTATTATTCCCACTTTACAAATAAGAACATAATGATTGATTTGTCCAGTCTGACAGTGTTTAGGTGCAGTGATTAAAAACCAAGTTAATTCTTTTGTCTTGATATCCATTCTACATCACATGTCTATTATGTGTAGGCAGAAAGCATGACACAATATTGAATCCCCATTTTTCTATGTATTTAATAATCTTTCTTGATTTGTAAAGCTTTTTTGTAGCTTGTTAATTATAACTGTAAATAATTTTGTAGTTGTTTTATTTTCTATGCCATATTGTAAGCTTTTTTAGGCATTTATGAAATCTTTACATAGCACATGTTATGTGCCAAAGTGAAGCAACAGAGAAACCTAGGGCAAAGAGTTAAATAACTTATATGAGTCATAAAACCAGTGAATAGCAGATTTGGTGATTTAAATCCAGTAGTCCAGCTTCAGAATCTGTTTTCTTTAAACATAATTCATTTATATTGTCTCTTCAGTAATAGCTTACTCATCTTTGAATTCTCTAAACTCACCCATCAGTGGCTATAATTGAAGTGGACAGAATACACTGTTAAAAAATAATTTGTTAATGATGATTAACCTTTACTAGAGACTCAATATTAAGAATTACCATGGATAGATATCCATGACAGAATGATCACCATAGCATATTATAATGTCAAATGATTACTTGAGAATTTATATTCAATATAAGTACTTAACATAACTATGTTGTATCTACTTTTTTAGAAAGTAATAACCCAATTGGTTTATGGCAAATCTTATTAATTTGCTATAACTAATTTACTAGAACAAGATTTCAAAACATGATAGAGAAGAGAGATACCAGTAAGAACTCAGAGATTGTCTGATCATTTAGTTTTATCACTAAAAATCAGCAATACAAATTATTAACACTAAAGAAGGGAAAGGATAGGGAAGTCTTAAAGAAAAGCATCATTATGGGAGCATGTCTGGCTCAGCTGGTAGAGCATGCAATTCTTGATCTTGAGCTTGTGACTTTGAGCCCCACATGGAGGGTAGAGTGTACTTAAGAAAAAAGTTAAATAAGGACTCCTGACTTAAAAAAAAAAAAAATCATTAATCAAATTTAGTATAGATAATCATTGATTTACCACTGTCAACTTCCCAGGAAAAAAATAGAAAACATATACAGATAAATGAAGAAATCCTTTCTTTGGAAAATAATTATGTAAGATAATTTAACAATGACTATATTTATTTATTTATTTATTTATTTATTTTTAGCATGAGGATATCTCTTTAATTCTTGAAGCTCATTCAGTTGAATACTTTTGCTCCAACCTAAAACTAGAGCTGAAAACTTGCATTTAAATGCCTGATGTCCCATGGTCATTTAAAATTCTTATTGTCCACATTTGAATTTAACTTCCTTTCCGTAAAATCATTATTCCTATCCTCCCTGCCATAATTCTGGGCATCTACCATGTATCCAGTTATGAACATCAGAAACCCTATAATCAGTCTAAATTTCTATTTTTTATTCACCTTTTACTTGATTTTTTTTTTACCAAGTCTTATAGAATTTTCCTTCTTAATATGGCTTGAGTCCACTCCAGTATTCTATCCTTATTTAATCACCACTTAATTCAACCCCTATTTATCTATTATCTTAATCTCTCTAATCTATTCTTAAATAGTCTCCCTTTATTCAGTCTTGTGATTCTTAAAATGATCTTCCAGGTTGCAGTCAGATTCATCATTCTTTTTTTAAAATTATTTTTGTTAACATATAATGTATCATTTGCCCCAGGGATACAGGTCTGTGAATCATCAGGCTTACACACTTCACAGCGCTCACCATAGCACATACCCTCCCCAATGTCCATAACCCAACTATCTTCTCCCTACCCCCCTTCCCACAGCAACCTTCTGTTTTGTGAAATTAAGAGTCTCTTATGGTTTGTCTTCAAACATGACTGTATTATTCCCTTGTTTAAAAATTCTCAGTTGCTCTGTAGCCACTAAAGGGAACTGTTTAATCTCATTGTCTGGCATTAAGGCCCTTGATGAAGTGACCTCGGACTACTTCTAATTCAACATTTGCCCCTCTATGTCCTGCACTTTAAACTATAGTTCCCAGCACATACCATGCTATTTTATAGGTTCATGTTTATTCACAATAATCCTTTGATTGAAAAAAATCTCTGTCTTCATCTGGTTAATTCCCATCAGTTTTTATATTAGCTGTCAACTAATTTTCACCACAACAATCTTCCCTGAACAATAATGACTAGAATAATTATTCCTTCCAGTTATCCTGAAGCACCTAAGATATATACACAGCATAACATTTCCCACAGCTTAATGAATTTACCCTTTCTTTAAAAAAATTATGTAATGTTGTCTCACCCACTATATTGGATGCCCGTCGGAGACCAAATAATATCCCTTTAAAGTAAGACCTTAAACAGGGTCTGAGTATAATTGATATTCAGCAAATGCTCCTTGAACTTAGACTACAGGTGATAGAATTATAAAAAATATAAAGTTTAAATATTAAGAAATGAAGTCTGTGTGTATATGTATTATATATGATATATACATACACAGACAGTTTTTGGAAATAGACTATATGTTTTTAACAAGAAGGAAAATAAAATATATGTCATATCATATATATAATATATATAATATATAAAATAAATATATGTAAAATAAGCTATAATATCTTAAGTATAGATAACTCAACTTCACAGCTTTCATTTTTTTTAAGATCTTGGATAAATAACTTTTTAAGAGATATAGTCCTTCCCTAAGGATAGAAGTTGAATTCTTTAAAACTCTATCTGACTATATTAAAAATATTAAAAATGTATTAAAGCATATTTAATTTTTCTCTTGTTGTGAGGAAAAAAATTCCAAGCATGAAGGTCACTTGCAAACCAAATATTTGTAAGAATGACCCATCTAACCACTGAGGATTCTGTCTTGATATAAATGAGCACCTTAAACCATAAATTGGTGTTTTTCAGAGAGGTACTGAAAAATAAACTGTTATAAAATTGTCAGCAGCTGACAACCAGAGAACTGATTCTGTAATTTAGTGAGAAACTAAAAAGATCAAAATCACATTTCTGCCTTTTAACAGGCCTTTGGCTGTTGCACAGAACCTGCTAATAGCATCGTAGAAGGGAAGGAGGAAGTAGAGGTCATAAGGCCCACTTTACACTGTTGGGGAAATGGATGTGCCTATTCTTAGTCTGCTGTGACTCTTAAGAACAGAGACTTAAAGATGTACTGGCTGTGCTCTGAGAGAATTAATCAGAAGAATTCAGACAAATCATCGTGCTATGTGTGGAACAGTTTGGCTGCTAATAATTACAGGTTTTTTGTTTGCCTAACTCTTTTTTCAGATGCGCAAAACAACACATATTCTCTAGTTTACCCTTATAAGTGGATTCAGAAGAATTAATTATCCATTAGACTTTCATATATTTTTTTCTTACTTTAGCTTATTTGGTCAGTGTGTCCCTGTATCTATTGGATACCATAGAATAATGTTTTTTTATGTATTTCTGTATATTCGTATGTATTCCAATATTCCAGTAGTCCTCACTTGGTTTTACATCTTTGACTATAATTCTAATTGTGACACATGGCAATTATGTAAGAAAGTTTTTTTTTTTTTAATCTAAAAAAAAGACCAGACTTGTTATGTGGTTAGTTAGCATAGAAACAGTATCAGTACTGAAGAAAAATACTTAATAGGGGGCATTTTAAAAGCTAGGAAATGCTGTGTGAAATACACAAAAATACATACTGTCCTCCCAAGGAACTGGATGTGTGTCAGTATTTAGTGGCCTTTTCTAAAGAAGATCATAATAAATAATCATAGTAATTAAATCTAGTAGGTTATATACCTATAAGCAAAGGAGTGATCAGTCCCTTGTAGTTATGTTCTCAAAGTACAACCTCAAAAACAAGCCATGGAACACTGCAAATGCTGCTAATTCTTATTTTGCTTTAATTATTATTATTTTTCATTTTAGGTAGACAGGTCTTCTCTCCCAGGTGCGCTTATTGCTCAACATGTCCCATTTCCTTCAACTTAATTTCCTTTAGTATATGTGTGTGTGTGTGTGTCTGTGTGTATTTAATATATATGTTATATATATAAATATATATATTTAATATACATATAATTAAATATATATATTTAATTCAGAGCCTCTTCTGAATTGCTAATACAGCATGTACTATGAGGAGCTACCTTTCAAACAATGGTCCTTAAATGTTTCTTTTCCCTAATGGTTGAGATCTCCTCAGATAAAAATTAGTATTTTAGAGGCATGAAATATAACTCATAGAATATAAGACACTAGAACCAAAGATTGACAGAAATATTGGGTTTATAAAAATTAGTGGGAGAAAGTATATGTGAGTTTTATATGAACACTAAAATAGAATTCTCCAGATTTATCAGTAAGTTTACCCATATTTCTGGCCTCACAGTGTTTATTCACAATGTTGCTAAGTGATGTTTCTCAAAAAATAAGTATATATCAGTCTTTTATCATCTGAGTCATATTTTAAAAGAGATGTTATCACTTAAGAACATTATGCTATTCTCTTTTTAAAAGGAAAAACAACTTTAGACAGCCTTTCTTTTAAAATGGGCTTTGTATGCCATTAAGGATATTTGGATCCTAAGTAAGTTTTTTATAACAGGGGACAATAATATTGTCTTAATTATAATTATGTGTGCATGCTATTGCTGTGACATTCAAGAAAAGTTTGTTAGAAAACAAAATTCACATAAAAGTGAATTCACTTTTAAGTTGCTGTAATAACAAACTTGCAAAAGCAGTCTGCACAATTTTCAGACCTATGTCTCATAGCCATAGAATGAAGGGAGGGGGCAAAAGAAAGAGAAGGAAAAGAAGACTCAACTACTGTTCGCTCAAACAGAACCAAAACAAGATTGTACCTACCGGCACAAATATCAAGAATGTTTTTTATCCAAATGCTTCTTAGATTTGAGAAAGGGGTAATTGTCGTTCTTGTTACTGGATTTTTTTTTAATTTGTTTGTTTGTTTATAAATTTGATTAATTAATTCTGAAGCAAAGTGCATTCCACTTTATATCAAAATAAGAGAAAGCCTTGTTCTTTCTCAGAATATTCCTTTCTCATATTTCTGAGTTTTACTTGGAGTCCTTTACTTTCTCAGAACCTTGGAGCCCTAGAAGTTCAACCCAACTTTTTATAGACATCGGCTTCATTTAATACTTTGCTGTTTTGTTTTTTATTTATTTATATTTTTAATTGGGATGTAGCCTTGTTTTCCTTGAATTACTCTTAAGTTGCTAGGACCAGATAAACTCATTAACTTTAGGAAAAACAGCTTATTGACAGTATATATAATGGCGGCCTATAGGTAGTTTTCGGGAGTTCAGAGAAATGATAGTAAATGTATACCTCAAAGAAAGAGATGATTTCTTGTGACAAATTGGCATTTGAATGTGCTTAGAATGATAGGAATTGAACAGTAAGGAAGAAGTGGGGTCAGAGTCCAAGCTTAAAGAGAAAGCATATATGCAATAACAATTACAGTGAAGACTCTATAATTTATCAGTTAGTAGCTTTGCCTCATTTTCAGTTCTGTAATACTTCTGTTTGACAAATTAGTAACCCATGAATACATACCCAATAAAATCTGCAAAAAACTTAGTGATTCTCTGTACAATGATCTCCATAAATATTTTCAAAAATAATGCTTTTTAGAATACCAACAATTTAAGTTTTTTTTTTTTTTAAGATTTTATTTATTTATTTGAGAGAAAGAGAGAGAGAGAGAGAGAGAGAGAGATCATGAGACAGGAGAAGGTCTGAGGGAGAAGCAGACTCCTCACAGAGCTGGGAGCCTGATGTGGGACTCTATCTCAGGACTCCAGATCATGACCTGAGCTGAAGGCAGCTGCTTAACCAAATGAGCCACCCAGGCATTCTAAGTTTTCTTAATATCAAATATGAAAGATCTTATGGGCATTATTTACTCTTCTGAGACTTTTTTTTTTTAAAGATTTTACCCATTTATTTGACAGACAGAGATCACAATTAGGCAGAAAGGCAGGCAGAGAGAGAGGAAGGGAAGCAGGCTCCCCGCTGAGCAGAGAGCCCGACGCGGGGCTCGATCCCAGGACCCTGGGATCATGACCTGAGCCGAAGGGAGAGGCTTTAACCCACTGAGCCACCCAGGCACCCCCTGAGACTTTTTTTTAAGCAGTTTGGGTTGATAGCAAATTAAGTTGAAGGTACAAAGATATCCCTTGTATCCTTTGCCCTCATGTAGGCATACCCTCCCTCCTTATCAACATCTCTCACCAAAGTAATGGATTTGCTATTATTGATGCATCTACACTGATGCATCATGGTGACCAAAGTCCATTGTTCATTCTTGTTGGTGTCCATTTATTGGGTTTGAACAAATGTGTATATATGTCATCCATCATTGTGGCATTTTACAGAGTATTTTCACTGCCCTAAAAATTCACTGTGTTCCCCCTATTCATTTCTTCCCCTCTTTATCCCCAGCCCTCAACTCCTGGCAACTACTGATACTTTTTTTAATGCCTCCATATTTTGCATTTCCCAGATTGGCATGTAATTGGAATCATATAATATGGAGTCTTTTCAGATTGGCTTCTTTCATTTAGCAATAGCTTTTAAGTTCTCTCTATGTCTTTTTGTGGTTTGACAGCTCAGTTTTTACTACCAAATAATATTCCATTGTCTGGGTATACCAAAATTTCTCTTATTTTACCAGAAGATATTTTGGTTGCTTCCAAGTTTTGGCAATTATGAATAAAACAGCTCTCCACCTTTATGTGGAGGTTTTTGTGTAGACGTGTTTTCACCTCTACTGGGTTTGAGTATAAAGCCCAGAGACTCTTTCCTCAGCTGTGTCCAGTCTGCTAGTGAGCTCAGCAAAGACGTTTTTCATTTCTGTTACATTATTTTTTTATTTGCTTTTGTGTGTACTGTCTCTCTTTTCTTCCCCCCAAGTTTTTATTTAAATTCTAGTTAGGTAGTTAACATACAGCATAATATTAGTTTCAGGTATAGAATTTAGCAACTCATCACTTACATACAACACCCAGGGCTCATCACAAATGCCATCCTTAGTACCCATCACCAATTTTTCCATCCCCCCTGCCCACCTCCTCTCCAGTAACCATCAGTTTGTTCTCTATAGTTATGAGTCTTTTTCTTGGCTTGCCTCTCTGTTGTTTTTCTTTTTTTCCCCACCTATGTTCCTTTGTTGTTTCTTAAATTCTGCGTATGAGTGAAATCATATGGTATTTGTCTTTGACTGACTTATTTCACTTAGCGTAATACTCTCTAGGTCCATCCATATTGTTGCAAATGGCAAGATTTCATTCTTTTTTATGGTTGAGTAATAACCTAGTAATCCCAGTATATAATTGCTGACTTTAGGGTAGTTCTATTTTTAACTTTTTGAAGAAACTGCATACTGTTTTACAGAGTGCACTAGTTTGCATTCCCACCCGTAGTGTAAGAGGGTTCCCCTTTCTCTTCATCCACATCAGACAGCACCTGCTTTGTTTCCTGTGTGGTTAATTTTAGCCATTCTGACAGCTGTGAGGTGATATCTCATTGTAGTTTTGATTTATATTTCCCTGATAATAAGCAATGTTGAGCATCTTTTCATGTGTCTGTTGGCCACCTGTATATCTTCTTTGGAAAAATGTCTATTCATGTTACATTATTTTTTTATCTCTAGCATGTAATCTTGATTCTTAAGATTTTCTTCTCTCCACTTACATGGCTAATCTCATTATTCTTAATGTGATATCTGCTTTATCCAGTAGAGCCCTTCACATATTAATCACAGTTGTTTTAAACTCCCAGTTTGTTAATTCCAGCATCCCTACCATGTCTGATTCTGATGTTTGCTCTGGTCTTTAAATTGTGTGTTTGCCTTTTGGTATGCCTTGTAATTTTTTTTTTCTTTGATAGTCAGACATGTTGTACTACATAAAGGAAATGATGTAAATAGCAATATCGCAGGAAAGGAGAAGCATTCTATAACTCCTGCAGTTAGGTCTTAGTTTTTACTGAGCTTATGCTTCTGAACTGTGAACTTCACAACTATTTCTTGGGTTTGTTTTTGTTGTTGTTGTTGTTGTTGTTGTTGTTTTCCTCCATGCTTATTGTAAAAGCAGATAGCCAGATTGGGCTACAGTTGGATATTTCCATTCTCCCACATGGAAAGATTGTGTAGGTTAGAATTGGTATTTTTCTTCTCCCACATGGAATGCTAAAGCTGACTGATGTTGAGTATTTTCTTTACTCCAGGTCAGATAGGCTCTGATAATGTCCCAGCAGGTTAGGCTTTGGTAATCTGGTTTCTCCTGAAAGCAGATCATGTTAAAAAGAATTGGGGCACCTGGGTGGCTCAGTGGGTTAAGCCTCTGCCTTCAGCTCAGGTCATGATCACAGGGTCCTGGGATCAAGCGTGCATCGGGCTCTCTGCTCAGCGGTGAACCTGCTTCCCCCTCTCTCTGCGGCCTCTCTGCCTACTTGTGATCTCTCTCTCTCTGTCAAATAAATAAATAAAATCTTAAAAAAAAAAAGAATAGGATGCTCTGGTGTATTTCAAAATGGTACCTTTTATTTCTCCTAGAAGGTTGCACAAAGGGATATTTTTCTGATACTTACTCTGAGAACATGATCTAAATACAGGAGACGAAGATCACAAAATTGTGGGGGATCCCTTCTGTGGGTTCTCCCGGAAATTTTAATTCTTAGAGTTTTCCATACTGAACCTCTTGCAATCGCAGTGCAAGCTTTCCCACCCTGGCACTAAAGTCTGTGCTCCAATAAGCCATGACTTCCTCTATTCACCTGTTCATCTCCCCAACCTTGGGGTAGAGACTTGCCCTGTTTCCTTACTTCTCTTATGGATTCAAAAAGAGTTATTGATTTTCCTGTATATTCATCTTTGTATTTATCGTCAAGGATGGAGTGGTGATTTTCTAGCTACTTATATGCAGAAATAGAAACTAGATGTCCAATTTCATTTGCCTTTTTAAATCTAGGAAGATATGAATTAACTTAACCTATTGCAGAATATTTTGGGAGTGATTCGCATCTATTTCAGAAACTAGTGTATTTTCAGCTGAAAATCCATCGCCATGTATATACCTACATAATAAGAATTTAACAGAGTTCCTACAGTTTATCTAGCTTTTTCATTATGCTGCTTCATCACATCTTTAATTATTTCAACTCATTATTATTCAGCATAACAAAATGCAGTTGAGTAATGTCTAACAATTAGGTAGATCCATAGCTGTATTATACCACTTGCTTTCTGACAAACATTTTATACTTATTTTTAAAATCAAAAGAAGAATTACAGTCACACTTGCTTTAAGTTTACACTTCTAAATACTTTCTTGACTGACATTTATAGCAATAATCTTAAAAGAATCATTGAGTTAGAAAGTAAGATCAAATTATCTTAATGACTAGTATAGTGTTTTCTGGGCCATCTATACCTTGGAGAGGTATTTGTGTTTTCATCACAGGCCTTGCTTGTTATTTTGGATTTCTAAGGTAGCTGTAAAACTGAAAGAAGGAATTCAATCGAGTGCTCATGTTTAATCTCGGCAAGGTAGTTTATATTTAACAGCACTTCTAGTTGTCATTTTAGTCATTTTTGCTTATTAATAAAATGCTTTAATCAGCCAAAACATATTTTGGAAAGCTTCTTAACAAAACTCGATTACTTTCTAATATGAGTTCAATTTAATATAAGCGTTCTGTTTTTTCTTAAGTATGCAATTATGTGGTACAAAATATATATGACATAGTAGACATTTATATCTGGAAGGAGATCAGCTTTGTGTTCTAGGTGAAATTATGTTCATGATAATACATAGAGCATTAATATTGAGACGATCCGTTTCTTTATTTAAATTGTTCTATGAGGACCTGTGTTTCTTGTTTCTAATTTGTAATAAGATCAGAATAAATTCAGAATTAATGAATTTGTTTTAAATAGAGAGATGGTCATAATAAAGTGGTAGTTTATATTATAGACATAAGAAAAACATGGCATTCTGTTTAAGTCATTTAAGGAAACTGATTTAAGGTAACATGACAATTATTATTTTATTAAAACTCATTTTCTGGGATGTCTGTGTGGCTCAGTCATTGGGCATTTGCCTTCAGCTCAGGTCATGATCACAGGGTCCTGGGATCGAGCCCGTATGGGAGGCCTGCTTCTCCCTTTCTCCCTCTCCCACTCCCCCTGCTTGTATTCCATCTCTTGCTGTCTCTCTCTCTCTCTGTCAAATAAATAAAATCTTTAAAAAAAAAAAAACAAAAAAACCAACACCTCCTTTTCCTAGGTGTCACTTACTGAAGACGCCCCATTTTGGATCAAAGCTGTATACATAGGCCATACAAAGAAACTATACATTTTTATTCAGCTACAATGGTGTCATACTATTCATGTATAAAATTTACTAGCTGTGGTCAGAGAATACCTTAGGCCTGACTGAGATCTGTATTTTTTATCTAATTTTTCTGACTCATAGTAGATTTAAAATGTTGCGATTAACCAAATGAATGACAGGGTAACATTTTAGAGAACAAACCCAATCATTTTTAGGGGAAAAATAACATAAAGGAAGGTTCAGAGTTAATAGTTACAACCCTGATATTTAAGTAGCATGACTAATCCATAATTCATGTGAAAAAGATTGGCAATTTGAGATTAAATCATCTTTAATGTGAAGAAATATTTTTATATAGTTTCTAAATGAGTTTAATATTAAGCACTGTCATTGTTGTGGCATGTCTCTTCAGGAAGATGAAGGATAAAATCTATATTGTAGTACAGTGCTATTGACTCAGTGGGTCTGGGCTAAGACCTGAGTTTCTGCTCTCTAATAATCACAGAGGTCATATTAATGATTCTGGTCATGAACCACACTTTGTATCCATGATCCCTTCCTGAGTATGTTATTGTATGTCATTATATAAGAGTATTATTGGCAAACTGAATAATATTCAAGAAAGGCAAATTTGTTTTTATTACATACTTGAAAATATTTTCTTTCAGGAAAGAACAATTGAGGAGTGATGATATTTAGACGGAAGTATGTAATAAGGAAGGAGAGGAAGCTGTGGAAGCTATTTGATGAAGAACTGCCATTGGTTGTTGCAAAGGTTCAGCTTAAATGAGAACTTGCTAACAGAACTGTCCAAAATAGGGCGCCTGGGTGACTCAGTGGGTTAAAGCCTCTGCCTTCAGCTCAGGTCATGATCTCAGGGTCCTGGGATCGAGGCCCGCATCGGGCTCTCTGCTCAGCGGGGAGCCTGCTTCCTCCTCTCTCTCTCTCTCTCTGCCTACTTGTGATCTCTGTCTGTCAAATAAATAAATAAAAAT
Organism: Martes martes; assembly: GCF_963455335.1. Taxonomy (NCBI): domain Eukaryota; kingdom Metazoa; phylum Chordata; class Mammalia; order Carnivora; family Mustelidae; genus Martes; species Martes martes. Next base: position 41,822,714 of record NC_137901.1, on the reverse strand, counting down.
CTTAAAAAAAAAAACAAAAAAACTAAACATTATAAAAAAAAAAAAAAAAAAAAAAGAACTGTCCAGAATAAAATTGGCTTCCTGCCAAAGCAGGGGCTTCCTTATAACTACGCATATTCTACATAGTCTGGCTAGTCAGCTAGGGATTCCTGAAGTAGATTAAAGGAGATAAACTTTGAATTCACGAAATTTATATCCCATTGCTCATATTCTAACTTCTATTTTTTTTTTCTTAAAGATCTGAGAATCCTGACAAAAGTGTGCCATTTTCAAATACTAGAATATGATATGATTCTTTGCATAAAGTGGATATATATGGACATCTCGCTCAACCTATCCAATAAAAGCACATATGAATAATATGGTAGTCATCATAGTATTTTTAGCATTTACTTTGGTTCACACATTATGCAGAGCAATTCAACATTGCATTATTGTCAGCTAACTCTCATCACAAACTAAAAAGATATTACCCCTGTTTACAGATGAGGAAGAGCAGACTGAGTGATAAATTAGCTTAACTCAGGTTATACATGTAGCATATAGGAGAGACTAGATTCAATGCCAGACTGTGTGATTAAAGAATTTAAATTCTTAACCGTGGCTTCTCATCAGAGATGATAAAAGAAGGACAAGTAAGTTAGGAAAAATGCTGCTGATGAAATCCTCTCAAACTTCAAATGCCTGCATGCTGCTTTCCTTGCAGAATCTTAAGCTTAAGAATCAGGAATTTCAAACTTATACTCAGGTGTACTACATCAGCATCTAGATGGATACTACATCACTTCTGTTTAAGCCATTCTCTCTTAATAAAGTCTATAGGAGTTCATGGCTGACTTACACCATTACATAAAATAAAAATGATCCTGGTCTTTGCTTTGGTGAAAGTAATGGGGTAATCAGCATTATTATAAACTTTTATCAAATGTTTCAAAAGCATGGACTGAGACTAAATAGAAATTTTCAAAAAGAAGTAAGTCTTTTAATCTTGAGGATAAACATTATTAATAACTAACATTAATGGCATACAGTAGTCCCCTCTTATGCCCAGGGAATGTGTTCCAAGACTTCCAGCAGATCCCTGAAACTGCACTAGGACTGAACCTTGTTTTTACTGTTTGTTTTTTTTTTTTCCTATGCATAAAAACCTATGATAATGTTTAACTTACAAATTAGGCACAATAAGAGATTAACAATAAATAATAATAAAGTGAAAAATTGTAACAATAGGCTGTAATAAAAGTTGTATGAATGTGGTTTCTCTTTCTCAAAATATTGTATGCTTGCTCTCGTCCCTCTTGTGATGATGGGAGATGATAAAATGCCTACGTGATGAGATGAAGTGAGGTAAATGTTGTAGGCATTGTGATGTAACATTTGGCTACTACTGACCTTCTGAGGATATGTCAGAAGAAGGATATCTGCTTCTGGGCTGCCTTTGATCATGGATAATGGAAAGCGTGGATAAGGATGGGGGACTATTATATAGTGTTAATAACATTTTTGTTTCCTCATATTGGAGATGAACCTTATGCAACTGTTCTTTAACAGCATTCTTCTGAGTAAATTTAAAGAGTATGACAGATTTGCAGGAAAAGAAACAAAATCAGAGTCCTCGGCAGAACTTCAGAAAACAGGCTTGTGCAAAATAATAAGAGGGGAGAGTATATTTTTACACTGGCACAGAGCAGCTAAAATAAACTCAGGCAAAATACTGTCCATTTAACTTGACATAATAAAGGGAGTACACTTCTAATAATCCTTAGAGGCTAAAAATATATAATTGCCTTGTTAACAGTGAGGAAACAACAAAAGAAATGGGAATAATCCTTCTGAATTCATAACTGTTAATTCTATGAAAAAAGAAAATGTGGAAAATTTATTAGAACATCTAATAACTGTTCTCTTTTGTTGTATTTATAACAATATGATTTGTGAAGAAGATAATGGATACTTTCTATCTGATATCCATTCTACTCATAAAGTCCCTTCCTCTTTCTTTAATCTCTTTGAGCTTCTCTTTTTTCCATCCTCATCTCCAGGAATAAATAAATAAATAAATATTTAAATATTTAAAAAGCACAAAAAATAATGAAAACCCAGGGAGTAAATGCTAGTCTTAAATTACAAGTAGTATAACACATACCCACAGAGACTTCCATAGTAAAAGAAAAAAAAAATATATCTTTCTCACATGGTCTTATTATTTTCCAAATATCATAGAATTATAGAGCTAGAAGGGATAGTAAAAGCAAATGCATCCCAACTGAAATAGAAAGCCAAAGACATAAAACTGGCTTGTAGGAAAATAAAGGACACAATCTTGAACTTCTGATTCCAATTACAGTGCTCTTCTAACATGCCGTCAATATTTAATATGTGGGTTTTTTTTCTTAAATCACTTTTGTTTTTTTAATTTGAAAGAGAAAGAGAGGGTGGGGGGAGGGGCAGAGAGATAATTTTAAACAATTTCCATGCCCAGCACAGAGCCTGACACAGAGCTCAATCTCACCACCCTGAGATTGTGACCTGAGCTAAAATCAAGAGTCGGATGCTTAACTGACTGAACCACCTAGGTGCCCCTTGATATGTGGTTTTTGAATGTAGGATCTTTACAGATTTCAGCTTATAAAGTATGTGATAATCCTTTATCCCTTAAAGTAAATGAAAACAAAATCAAAACATGGGTTACAAAATAATGGAAAATGGACATTATTCTATTTCAATGAAGACTAATACCCAGGGTGACTAAATAAGTCACACAAATTATAAAGATTATAATTATTTGGTTGGTATGAAAATAGATAATGTCCAAGCCGATGAGTTTTCCACACATTACCATTGTGGAAGAAACATTTTTTCCAAGTAAATTTTAACTTATATTATAGAAAAATGATTCAGCAGCAGCTGAATAAGAGTCATCTCACTTTTGCTTGCTATTTCCAGTTCCTCAAATAGAAATTGTATACAAGTTATAGTGTATAATAATGATCAAAGGTAACTTAAAAATGAGGTGGAAAGCACTAATTCAAGCATTAGCAGACTTTGTTCTTTACTAGGTTTTACAGTGTAATTGCCTTACAAACATGCAAGGACATAGGCTCAAATTTCATATCTACAAATCAGTAAAAGTAGATCCTGCTGTGCTAACTTCAGTCAGTCATAGTAAGGATCAAATGAAAGACTATATCAGTGTTTATTTATAAATAATTTAGATTGGTATGTCAGTGCAGGTTATTAGAAATTACAGAGTGCCGACTTCTCAGTTTTCAGATAAATAAAGGGAAATTCTATAAAAATTAATGACTTTCCCAAAGTCATATAAATAAATAAGAGCAGAACTAAGAACTTGTTTATTGTCATATATCCCTTTCCATTCATTTCTGAATTGCATTGTGCAGTCATCATTCTCTTCAATGTCACCTTCTTCCAGAGAATGTCAGTAGAAAGTAAAAAAAAAAAAAAAAATCATATGCTATAATACATTATAAAACATTACCTTCCAGTTTTTTAGTGTTATGTTTTGTGCTTCTGAAAATTGAAATGTCACATTTTGGCACAAATAAGGTACTTACAGCATATTAGTTTGATAAGGAAAATTGAGAAACTGTTTTGTCCATAATAGATTTATTTTACCAGTTAGTATTCATTGCCTTGAAAGATTAATTTTATTGATTTTTCATTTTTTAATTTTTTTTAAATCAAAACAAGACCTTTCCAAATACTCAGGACATAATTAATCCAGAAGCTATATTTTTTTTTTTTAGGACCTAATAAACATCAATTAATTATTTTAGGGGCAAGTCAGAAGATAGGAACTGCTATGGTCTAATGAATCATGTTCTGTAAAAGCATGGATTTTGTATTATTGGAATATGGGATGGCACATACATACTAAGATGATTAGGTAAATATATAATCAATGTAATATTACATAATTTGAAAATATGCAGCACAAATATCTATGTAAATCATTAATCATTAGGGAAATGCAAATTGAAATCATGATAATACCTTACACCTGTTAGGATGGTTGTTACTAAAAAATTAAAACATAAGTGTTGGTGAGGATATGGAGAAGGGGAAACTTCATGCAGCGTTGGTAGAATGTAAATTGCTATAGCCATTGCAGAAGACAGCATGCAGTTTCCTCAAAAAATTTAAAAGAACAGAACTACTATATGATTCAACAATCCCACTTCTGAGTATATATCCAAAGGAAATTAAATCATTATCTTAAGACATCTGCACTCCCAAGTTTATTGTAGCATTATTTACAATCGTCACAGTATTGATGCAATCAAAGTGTCCATTAGAGGATAAAAGATAAAGAAAATGTGATTAAATGTGACAGATACATTGGTATAAAATATTATTCAGCTTTATTAAAAAAAAAATCCTGTCATTTGCTGCAACATGGATGAACCCAGAGGACATTATGCTAAGTCAAAGAACCCAGACACAGAAAGAGAAATATTGCATGATCCCATTTATCTGTGAAATCTAAAAAAGTCAAACGAATGGAAGCAGAGTAAAATAAAGCAGAGGTTTGGGAAAATGGGGAGATGTTGGTCCCAAGGTACAAATTTTCAGTTATAAGATGAATAAATTCTGGAGACCTAATGTGTACAGCATGGTGACTGTAGTTAATAATAATGTAGTGTATACTTAGAATTTGCTAGGAAAGTAGATCTTAAGTGTGTTTGCCACTAAAAATAATAATAATAATAATTACAACTGAGTGATGGGTGTATTAATTAGCTTGGTTATCGTAATCATTTTTTATATATATATATATATAAAAATCACATTGTCCACCTTAAATATATACAATTTTTATTTGCCAGTCATACTTCAGTAAAGCTTTATTCAATAAATTAATGCAGATTTTATATTAAAATAATGCAGTGGTATAAATATAAGGTAATTAGATACAGATATTATTAATTCATTATATAATTTGAATACATAACAACATAAGTATATAAATGTATTAATGGTTGTGGCTAGATACTTCTAAATTCCTTAAAAAGTGAAAGTGTAGACAGTTTTTCAAGTAATATTGAAATATACACACATGTAATATTGAGGTCACTGATTCTTCAGAGAAAATAATCTGTCAAGATTAAAGTATAGCATAGTTTGAAATTAAATAAAATTAACCAAAGTTGTCTTGTCACATACAGCTTTCAAAAAGACTGAAAGTAAAGCAAGGTAGAGCACTACATTCCAGACAATTTAGTGGTCTTTCTGAAATATTAAGATGGATTATGTGTTCATGTCTCTTGCACTGATACTTGCATTTCTTTGTTTAAATCCAATTGCTTCTTAATATTCTCCACATGGAAAATGAAACATCCCCATTTGCATTTTAAAATAATGTGACATGGTAAATCATGTCCAAAGCCAAAGCTAAGTTATTTCTTTAATATGGTTATGATGTAATCCACCCCAGATTTATTCAGATGTACCCAGAATCCTAACCCGACCTTTCTGAATTCGATATGGTGCCTTATTAAAAGAATATATATAATTTTTCAAAATGGGCAAAAGAGGGGCCCCTGGGTGGCTCAGTGGGTTAAGGCCTCTGCCTTTGGCTCGGGTCGTGATCCCAGGTGGGATCCCCAGGTGGGATGGAGCCCCGCGTATGGCTCTCTGCTCAGCAGGGAGCCTGCTTTCTCCTCTCTCTCTGCCTGCTTCTCTACTTGTGATCTCCGTCTGTCAAATAAATAAATAAAATCTTTAAAAAAAAATGGACAAAAGAGATTTTAGTGTGATTTCACTCTTTCCAGGTTCTTGCAATATTTAATCCTTTCATGTTTAAAGATTTGTTCTTTTTTTTTTTTTTTTCCATTCCCCACGGTTGAAGATAAAATAACTTACAACTATAAGACAAAAAGTAGATTAATGGTCGCATAGACCTGGAGGGGAAGTTGGGGAAAAATAGAAGCAACTTCCAGAGGGTATGAGGTTTCTTTTCAGGGAGGATGAAAATATTCCAAATTGATATTGTTGGTGGTTGCATAATTCTGTGACTATAATAGAAAAATTGAATCATACACTTTAAATCAATAGTTTGTATGGGATAAAAAGCTCAGTAAAGTTGTTAAAAATTTAGCCTACAAACAAAAATACAAAAATCATTATTTCCTTTCAGTAGTGATTTAATGAAAGAGAAAATTTCATGAACATTTTGAAAATTCTGAAGTTTGATTATATCCTCATGGAGTATGGCTTATATTTCAAGCATTTACTAATATGGGTCAAGTTTACAGGATTGCTCTCAAATGAACACTTTTCTTTTTCACTAAATTCTATCCCTTGTTGAGAAATCCAGGTAAGGGGAAAATACTATTTGTGTTGAAGCAACCATTTAACTAGTTAGGCAAAATATTTACTTTTCTGTCTGAAGTGTTTTCAAGTGCTCAAAGCTAAATTTATTATTGATAATATTGTAAATTCCTCTTTCTCTATACTCATCTAATCCTCTTCATAAATCTCTGGAGCATATATTATAATTATTCTTATTGTAAAGTATATTAACTTGAGGCCAAGAGAAGGTAAGTAGCTTGATTTGTGTGGCAAAATTATCAAGTGGTAAATCCAAGATTTATAAATATGAAGTCTGACTCCAGAATAGCTTTCAGTTATTATGCTCAGTGTCTTGATAAGGTTCAAAAGTACTTGCTGGCTTGGCAGGGTAGTACTGTGCTCATATTAACTATGAAAATAAAAGAAATTTAAGTAGAAAGTCAGAAATACTAAATTACAAATCTCCTTTTGATGTATAAGGTTTTATTATAATGGTAGTAATAAAAATACCTAATATTTATATAGTATTTGATTTATGCAAGAATGCTTTTTTAAAAAGAACACTTCAAAAATCATAATTTTCATACTAAAGTTGAGAAAACTGAGATTTAAACGTCTAAGATAATTTGGCAGTCATGCAGCTAGACATTAGTAGAGTCCAGTTATTTATTCTCTAATATAAAACACAGGAATTATGGAGAACCAAGAGGAGAGATTATATATGAAACTTTAATCTCTTCTGTAAGGAAGCTCACTTTACAGAGTTTGTGGTTAGCACTGACCTCAGCAATTATTGAACTACCTGCCTCTAACAGCTTTTCTTAACTTTCCACTAGGAAAGTCACTGCCTAAAGACAGGTAGATGTGCCTAGGCATGAGCTTATTGACCAGTAGGCCAATTGGCCATAGGAAAAAATATCAAAGATAGTATTAAGTATTATTTATGAGTGTATTAGGGAGCTCAAGTCAAATGAAAGCCTAACAACATTTGTGGTAAGAAAGCCAAAGAATTTTATTGCATTCTTGATGCACACTCCATGTAGTAGCAGCTAAAAGGGAAACATTGTATAATTAGAAAAGAACATAAAAATTAAACAGCAATCAATCAATCAATAAATAAAGACATATGCTTTACACTATTGTGTTTAATAATTAAAATACAGTCAGGTGAGGTGTGCAAATATGTGTATATAGGAGGAAAAATAGAGTGAAATGTCTCAGGAGATCTGGCCTTAATGTTTAGGCTACCTTTCAATACCTTAATTTTTTTCTTAAATGTATAACCATTTGAACCTAGTACTTCAGACACTGTCCCATCTCTCTCCTCTCTCCATTAAAGTTGATTTTCTTGAGAGATTTGTCTGTACTCCCCATTCACATTTATATCTACACTCAGTGAAAAACCCATTCCAATTTGGCATCTGCTACCATTACTGAACAAGAATAGCTCTCACTATGTTCAGTGAACTTATGGTCAAAAGTCAATGAATGTTTCAGAACTCATCTTACTTGACCCAGTGGCCATTTAAAAAATTACCCTTCTTCATATTATTATTTTCTTTATCCCTATGGCTTCTATGATGACATACTCACCTGTTTTTCTTGCTACCTCTCTGATTTTATCTCTCTTGCTTTATTTGCTAGTTTTCCTATATATTTGTGTTAACTGAAATGTTTCCTCAAGGTCCTATCTTGCCTTTATTCCCACTCCATATTATATCACTGCTTTTCCTGTATTTTCTTTCTTTCTTTCTTTTTTTAAAAGGTTTTATTTATTTATTTGACAGACGGAGATCACAAGTAGGTAGAGAGGCAGGCAGAGGGGAGGAAGCAGGCTCCCCGCCGAGCAGAGAGCCTGATGCCAGGCTCCATCCCAGGACCCTGGAATCATGACCTGAGCTGAAGGCAGAGGCTTTAACCCACTGAGCCACCAGGCACCCCTTCCTGTATTTTCTAAAACAAATATCACAAATATGTAGGATAGATGAGGCATTCTAATTTACAGAAAATTTTCTTTGATAAAGAAAACCAAAGTGGCAACTTTTGAATGGCAGAGTAAAAGCCTCTAAAAATCCATGTTTAACTAAAAGCAGTAAGAACACCTGCAAAACAGTCAAAAATCAACTTTTTAAAAAACTTGAAATAAAAAGAAACTTATAGCAATCTAAGAATTGTTTATTCAAGAAGAATTGCTGCATCTGATAAGAAGAGTGACTCTCACTGTGTTAAACCTTTCCTAGTCCCATTCTTCTTTGTCCAACTCCATGTTAGCCTTAAAAACCAACTGTAGTCTCAGAACTACATTTGCTGTCAAAACAAGCGGTATAGAAGCGTTTCGAGTAGGAAAAACAAGTTACCCAGTAGCATCCTTCCCAGAGGACTTAACATTATTTAACCTGTCTTGCCCACAGTGTCAAACTCCATTCCCAGGTCTTGTCTTTGACAGGCTCACTCTTTACAAACAGCACTATCCACAGGGCATCTGTAAAAAATTATCAGAGGCAATTGTTTAACACTGCAGCTATCCAATATAGCAGTACAAATAAGACTAACAAAAGGCTGACCAAAAAACTTCAAGGAAAAACTGGCAAATGAAATATTCATGAGGAGATCTGTAAAGCTTTGAACATACTCATGGAAATCTAGAAAGCTAAACATACATACAGGGATGTGCATATGCCCAGAATAGACCCTGGAAGGCCCCAAACTCTCACTACTGACTGAACTTGAGGCTCCATAAAACCAAAAATTAAAAACTAAGGCAGACTTGTAATCTGCTTGACAGTGCATGGTGGATATGTGCATGCATAATGAGCCTATCAGCAAAAGCTGAGAAAAATACTGGTTCATGTAATTTAAGGAAATCTCTGTATAATCATTAGCTTACTACTAAGCCAACCAGAGACTTCATTGCACTCACATGACAAAAAATAAACACAAGATAGAATTAGTTGAGGAAAATCTAGACAAATGTTAACAAGAAACACTAACAATAAACCCTGAGTGGGGGGGAGCATCTACTTTCTATAGTTACCCCATTATATAATTTAAATCTTAATTTTCTTAAAAAATTGCAAGATACTCCAGCAAAAGGGAAGTATAGCTAGCTATACACTGGGAAAACAAAAAACAAAAAACAACCAATTAAAGCCATTTCCAAAGAAGTCCAGATATAGGCTTAATGGATAAAGACTTGGACAAAAACTGTTATTCATATGTATCCGTACATTAAAGAACTGAAGAAAAAAACATGTTTAAAGAATAAACAGGTAGTACAAGAATGGTGCCACACCAAATCAAGAATATAATAAAAATAAAATTAGAACAGAATGAAATGGAAGTTGCATTATAACTGAAATAAAATATTCTCCAGATGAGCTCAATGGTAGTAATAGACAAAATAATAAGGGAGTATAAATACAGATCAATTGAGATTGTCCAGTCTGAAAAACCAAAAGACCTATAAATGTTAAAGAATTAAAAAGTCATTTAATGTATGGTCTCTAACTACATGCAGTAAAATAAGTCATTAACAAAAGGAAACAGAAAATTAACAAATATGTGGAAAATAAATAACACACTCCTAAATGAGATTTGAGTCAAAAAAGAAATCACAGTAGAAGTTAGAAAATTGGGGCGCCTGGGTGGCTCAGTGGTTTAAAGCCTCTGCCTTCGGCTCAGGTCATGATCTCAGGGTCCTGGGATCGAGCCCCGCATCGGGCTCCCTGCTTGGCGGGGAGCCTGCTTCCTCCTCTCTCCCTCTCTGCCTGCCTCTCTGCCTACTTGTGATCTCTGTCTGTCAAATAAATAAATAAAATCTTTAAAAAAAAAAAAAAATAAAAAAAAAAAAATAAAAAAGAAGTTAGAAAATACCTTGAGATGAATGAAAGTGAAAATATAAAATACAAAGTCTTATGGGATACAGATAAGTCTTTCTTGAGGGAAACTTAGAATTGTAAACATATATTTAGAAAGGAAGAAGGTGTTACGTTAATAACCTATCATCTTAAGAAATGAAAAATGAAAAACAAGTTAAGGGCTTCTGGGTGGCTCAGCTGGTTGGGTGACCAATTCTTGGTTTTGGCTCAGGTCATGATCTCAGGGTTGTGGGGTTGAGCCCCGCGTTGGACTCCGTGCTCAGCAAGGACTGCTTTTGTCCTTCTCTTCCCTTCTCACTCACTCATTCTGTCTCTCAAATAAATAAATAAAAATAAAAACATCATAAAAAGAACAAATTAAAAAACAAGCAGAAGGAAAGAAATTTTGAAAGATAAGATGAGATATAAATAAGATACAACAACAATAGAGAAAACCAATATATACAAAAGCTAATTCTTTAAAGAGATGAGCAATTAACAGAGGCTATTCTTACCAAAAATAAGATAAAAATATCAAATTACAAAAAAATCTGGAATGAAAGAGAAGGCATTACTATTAATCTTATAGAAATAAAAAGAATTAAATTGCAATACTGGGAAAAATTGCATGCTAATAGATTAGAAAACTAAAGAAATATGGCAGATTCCTAGAAAGACTCAAATTACTTAATCTTAACTCAAAATTAGAATATCTAAATAGAACTAAAACAAGTAAAATAATTGAACATGTAATCAAAAAACTTTCCATAAAGAAAAATCTGGGACCAGATGGCTACACTGTTGAATTCTGTCAAACATTTAAGGAAGATTTAAAAATTGTTCAAAAAGTAGAAGTGGAGAGAACACTCCCCATTCATTCTGTGAGAGTCATTATTAGCCAGATACCAAAACCAAGTAAAGATAACGAGAAAATGAAATTATAGATCAATATCTCTTATAACTGTAGACACAAAAATCTTCAATACTAATGCTAGTAAACTGAATTCAGCAACACATACAATGCTATGGCCAAGGAGGATTTATCTCAGGTATGCAAAGTTTGCTCAAAATGTGATATTTTGACAATTTGACAATATTTGACACCTGGGTGGCTCAGTCATTGGGCATCTGCCTTCAGCTCAGGTCATGATCCCAGGGTTCTGGGATCGAGCCCCACATCAGGCTCCTAGCTCAGCGGAGGGCCTGTTTCTCCCTCTCCAACTCCCCCTGCTTGTGTTCCCTCGCTTGTCTCTCTCTCTCTCTCTCTCTTTCTCTGTCAAATAAATAAATAAATAATGTGATACTTAATCAATATAATTAATACACCATATTAATATAATAAGGGGCAAACCACATGATTACTTCCATAGATATAGAAGAAAAAAATGGTTAAATGCCAACATCCTTTGGTGATAAAAACCTCTCAACTGAATAAAAGAGAATTTTCTTAACCTAATAAAAGCTATATATGAAAACCCACACTAAGATATTTAATGGCAAAAGACTAGATGCTTCCTCCCTAAGATCAGGAACAAGAAAAAAAGTCTGCAATTGTCACTTTTATTCAACATTTTATTGGAAATTCTACCTAGGGTATTCAGCAAGAAAAAGAAATAAAAGGAGTATGGATAAGAATGGAAGAAGTGGAAAGATCTCTATTTTCAGAAGATACTATCTTCTATAGAAAAAAACTAATCCACAAAAATGAAATTAGACCTCAGTATGTTCAGCATAGTTGCAGGATGCAGAATCAATACACGAGACAATTTGTAGTCTTACACACTAAAAATGAGCGGTGCAAAAATGAGATTAAGAGATTAAGAACAATCCCATTTACAAAAAAACATCAAACCTTAAGTGATTTAGGAATAAATTTGACATAATAATCACAAAACTCATACACTGAAAATGCATCATTGAAGGAAATTATGGACAAACCTTCCATGTTCATGGATTAGAAACTTAATAGTGATAGAATAGAAACTTCCTAAATCAATTCAACATACTTCTTGTCAAAATCTTAGCCGCATTTATTTTTTTGTTGCATAGTCAAGTTGATCCTAAAATTCATGTGAAATGTAAGCGATTCAGAATAAAATAATCTTGAAAATGAAGGACAAAGTTGGAGAATTTACAGTGCTTGGTTTTTAAGTGTTACTACAAAGCTACAATGATCAAGATAGCATGGTAGTGTCACAAGGTTAGAAATACAGATCAATGGAGGAAATTACTATAGAATGAACTTCAGACAATCAAAATAGAGATTTGATGTAAGGGCTGATGGTGAGCATCAAATATATGCTTACCTATAGAGCAGTGATTAAATTTGGCTTTATAGAAAGAGGATATGCTATAATGGTCATATGCCATATGTACTGACACTGTAGATTAGGAACACTAAACATAGGGGAGAATAAGGATAACACAGGCAAAACATTGTTTTTATTTTCTACCAGTAATAATGAGCATGACAGCAACGGTATTGTTTTCTCTGTAAGGCAGGATATAGCAAATGAGTAATTATGAGATACTTTAATTATGCCATCGCCTGTGTTCTTGAAAACTGGAATTTTCAGAGTGGAAAAAAGAAGATACAGATGTAATAAGAACATTGTAGGGGAAAAGGAAATACAGATGTAACATAAAAGGTTAAGTAAACATCTAGTGTCCGAAATTTGAATCAGCGTGGCAAAATTTATCAGCTCTCTCTACATCATTCCTTTCTACCTTTTCCACTGAGAAGGTCTGAAAACAGCCACCAATCAAATAGTGAACCATACTGGCGAAAAGATTTTGGTCTTGCCAACCAAGGTGTCTAAAGTTAATTTTGCAACTATCAGATATATGGCTGCTTATTCACTTTCAGTTTCTAAATCTTGGGGCTAATGCTAACTCAAAACTATGAAAGGAAGGGAAAATGAGGAATGGTAAGTTTAGCTAATGATGAAGTTTAGCCAAACTGGCATGGTGCAAATCCACCACTTATCATGTCTATTTATGCACCAGTGGGTGATAAGATTATAAAAGATCAAAAGAAAGTGATTGATGCAAGAGTCAGGATAGAGGTTATTTGTAGAAGAGGGGAGGACACTGTGGTTGAAATAGGGTAAAAGAGTTTCTAGAGTGGAAAACAAATTTCTCTCTTGATTTAGGTTGTCATTATAGAGTGTTCACCTTGTAATATTATTTGGTAGTCCATACAATGATTTTGGATGGTTTTATATATCTGTGTTTAATTTTGCAATAACATGATTTAAGAAAAAGAACAAAGATGAATATCTTTTTGAGGTGTCAGTGGGATATTTAGAGAGACAGTGGTATAGTGTATGCATGTTTGGAGTTCAGGAATGAGATTGAATATAGATTTTTGCTTTTTTTCATAGTGCGGATTTATAGGAAGGTGAGAAGTGTGAAAAGAGAATACAGCTAAGACTAGAACCATGAAGCAGGCAAAGGAAGATAACTACGAATAATAGTGAAAAAAAAAAGAGGAAGAAAAAACAGCAGAAGATGCTATTTAGTGATTTATACACCAACTAATTACTGTTGTATGAAAGTTACATGGAAGTGTTTTCTGAAATAATTGTTCTCATTGTCAGGGTGAGTACACAGAGTAAAGAAACAGGCATATGCCACTAGGCTTTCTAGAAGCCAACAAGCTCTTTTTGCTCTAAACATTTATAACAAATGTCAAGTCCTTAGAAAAACTGTTGGAAATGATCTTTTGTTTTCCTTAGGGTGTCAAACTTGATATTTTGGTACAGCTTTCATTACTCCTATAATATTCCCAGTTTCTTTCTGTAATTCATCATTTTTGTCTTATGGATCTGCTAAGGATGAGAAGTTGTGGCATGAAAATGTGGCTCTTTTCTTCTACTTTTTCTGTGCCTAGAAAAGCTTTTATTTTATATCTTATTTTTTTTTCTTTTAATGCTTTATTTTATTTTTTACTATGTGGACTACCAGACATGGGGCTTGAACTCACAACCCTGAGATCAAGACCTGAGCTGATATCAAGAGTTGAATGCTTAACTGACTAAGCCACCCAGGTGCCCCTAGAATGGTATTTATTTTAAAATGACTACTTCTAAATTTTAGTTCATTCATTCTTAAATGAATGTGTTATTTATCATCTTAGGCCTTTTTTTTCCCCCCCCTTAAGTGCTCATGGCAGTAATTCCATTAGATTTCCTCCAAAGCAATAGCAAATTTCATTCTTGGTATAAACTGTACTTTGAATATGTATACTTTGATCTCTTCATAGTGGAGCAATTTATTTTATTATAATCAAATGTTTAGTTTAAAATCTGAAAACATCAAAGTCATATATCTATCGGACCTAAAAATAATTTTCATATTTGGTAAGTCTTGGTGGAACACTTGAAATAAAACTGAAGTGCTCTTGAGTATATCATGCATACATTTTCAAAAATCTCATAGGTTTGATGGTTCTAAGAATAATGAAGAGAGTATAAGCCATAGGATTAGATAAAACCAGAGCCCAGACTGCCTTTTACAGCCATGATAGCCCATTAGAGATATTTGCCTCTTAATTCACGTAGGATTCCCTTATTATCATGGACTGTAATCACAAACCAAGATGAATCTTTAAATAAGTATTTGGTATTCATTAAAACACAAGACAAAACCAGCTTCTTCTGAATGGATCAGTTTACATCATAGCAATCATAGTAAATCAGTGTCTTACGTTATAAGGAAGCAGGATTGAAGCATTATTTTTTTTTAAAGATTTTATCTATTTATTCATGAGAGAGAGAGAGAGAGAGACATTGGGAGAAGCAGGCTCCCCACTGAGGAAGGAGCCTGCTGTTGGACTCGATCCTCCCAGGACCCTAGGATCATGACCCGAGCTGAAGGCAGATGCTTTACTGACTGAGCCACCCAGGTGCCTCTGTGTGTGTGTGTGTGTGTGTGTGTGTGTATGACATTCAATATATAGATAAATATTCATCAATGTATACTATACTCTTTTTTTTTGCTTTTTTATTTTTATTATTATTATTATTTTACATTTTTTTATTTTAATAAACATATAATGTATTTTTATCCCCAGGGGTACAGGTCTGTGAATCGCCAGGTTTACACATTTCACAGCACTCATTATAGCACATACCCTCCCCAATGTCCATTTCCCCACCACCGTCTCCCGTCCCCCCTCCCCCCAACAACCCTCAGTCTGTTTTTTGAGATTGAGTCTTTTATGGTTTGTCTCCCTCCCAATCCCATCTTTTCATTTTTGCTTTTCCTACCTCCCCCCAATCCCCTCACATTGCATCTCCACTTCCTCATATCAAAGAGATCATATGATAGTTGTCTTTCTCCGATTGACTTATTTCGATAAGCATGATACCCTCTAGTTCCATCCACGTTGTCACAAATGGCAAGATTTCATGTCTTTTGATGGCTGCATAGTATTCCATTGTGTATATATACCACATCTTCTTTAACCATTCATCTGTTGATGGACATCTAGGCTCTTTCCATAGATTGGTTATTGTGGACATTGCTGCTATAAACATTCGGGTGCATGTGCCCCTTCGGAGCACCACGTTTGTATCTTTAGGATATATACCCAGTAGTGCAATCACTGGGTCATAGGGTAGCTCTATTTTCAGTTTTTTGAGGAACCTACACACTGTTTTCCAGAGTGGTTGCACCAGCTTGCATTCCCACCAGCAGTGTAGGAGGGTTCCCCTCTCTCCTCATCCTCGCCAGCATCTGTCATTTCTTGACTTGTTAATTTTAGCCATTCTGACAGGTGTGAGGTGGTATCTCATTGTGGTTTTGATTTGTATTTCCCTGATGCCGAGTGATGGGGAGCACTTTTTCATGTGTCTGTTGGCCATCTGGATGTCTTCCTTGCAGAAATGTCTGTTCATGTCCTCTGCCCATTTCTTGACTGGATTATTTGTTCTTTGGGTATTGAGTTTGATAAGCTCTTTATAGATTTTGGATACGAGCCCTTTATCTGATATGTCGTTTGCAAATATCTTCTCCCATTCTGTCAGTTGTCTTTTGGTTTTGTTAACTGTTTCCTTTGCTGTGCAAAAGCTTTTGATCTTGATGAAATCCCAATAGTTCATTTTTGCCCTTGCTTCTGTTGCCTTTGGCGATGTTCCTAGGAAGAAGTTGCTGCGGTGGAGGTCAAAGAGGTTGCTGCCTGCATTGTCCTCAAGGATTTTGATAGATTCCTTTCGCACATTGAGGTCCTTCATCCACTTTGAGTCTATTTTCATGTGTGGTGTAAGGAAATAGTCCAATTTCATTTTTCTGCATGTGGCTGTCCAATTTTCCCAGCACCATTTGTTGAAGAGGCTGTCTTTTTTCCATTGGATATTCTTTCCTGCTTTGTCGAAGATTAGTTGACCATAGAGTTGAGGGTCTATTTCTGGGCTCTCTATTCTGTTCCATTGATCTATATGTCTGTTTTTGTGCCAGTACCATACTGTCTTGATGTTGACAGTTTTCTAATAGAGCTTAAAGTCTGGAATTGTGATGCCACCGACTTTGGCTTTCTTTTCCAATATTCCTTTGGCTATTCGAGGTCTTTTCTGGTTCCATATAAATTTTAGGATTATTTGTTCTATTTCTCTAAAAAAAGTGGATGGGATTTTGATAGGGATTGCATTAAATGTGTAGATTGCTTTAGGTAGCATAGACATTTTCACAATATTTGTTCTTCCGATCCATGAGCATGGAATATTTTTCCATTTCTTTGTGTCTTCCTCAATTTCTTTCATGAGTACTTTATAGTTTTCTGAGTATAGATTCTTTGCCTCTTTGGTTAGATTTATTCCTCGGTATCTTATGGTTTTGGGTGCGGTTGTAAATGGGACTGACTTCTCAATTTCTCTTTCTTCTGTCTTGTTGTTAGTGTAAAGAAATGCAACTGATTTCTGTGCATTGACTTTATATCCTGACACTTTACTGAATTCCTGTACAAGTTCTAACAGTTTTGGAGTGGAGCCTTTTGGGTTTTCCACATATAGTATCATATCATCTGCAAAGAGTGATAGTTTGACTTCTTCTTTGCCAATTTGGATGCCTTTAATTTCTTTTTGTTGTCTGATTGCTGAGGCTAGGACTTCTAGTACTATGTTGAACAGTAGTGGTGATAACGGACATCCCTGCCGTGTTCCTGACCTTAGTGGAAAAGCTTTCAGTTTTTCTCCATTGAGAATGATATTTGCGGTGGGTTTTTCATAGATGGCTTTGATAATATTGAGGTATGTGCCTTCTATCCCTACACTTTGAAGAGTTTTAATCAGGAAGGGATGCTGCACTTTGTCAAATGCTTTTTCAGCATCTATTGAGAGTATCATACGATTCTTACTCTTTCTTTTATTAATGTATTGTATCACATAGATGGATTTGCGGATGTTGAACCAACCTTGCAGCCCTGGAATAAATCCCACTTGGTCGTGGTGAATAATCCTTTTAATGTACTGTTGGATCCTATTGGCCAGTATTTTGGTGAGAATTTTCGCGTCTGTGTTCATCAAGGATATTGGTCTGTAATTCTCTTTTTTGGTGGGATCCTTGTCTGGTTTTGGGATCAAGGTGATGCTGGCCTCATAGAATGAGTTTGGAAGTTTTCCTTCCATTTCTATTTTTTGGAACAGTTTCAGGAGAATAGGAATTAATTCTTCTTTAAATGTTTGGTAGAATTCCCCTGGGAAGCCGTCTGGTCCTGGACTTTTGTTTGTTTGGAGATTTTTGATGACTGTTTCAATCTCCTTACTGGTTATGGGTCTGTTCAGGTTATCTATTTCTTCCTGTTCAGTTGTGGTAGTTTATATGTCTCTAGAAATGTATCCATTTCTTCCAGATTCTCAAATTTGTTGGCGTAGAGTTGCTCGTAGTATGTTCTTATAATTGTTTGTATTTCTTTGGTGTTGGTTGTGATCTCTCCTCTTTCATTCATGATTTTATTTATTTGCGTCCTTTCTCTTTTCTTTTTGATAAGGTTGGCCAGGGGTTTTTCAATCTTATTAATTATTTCAAAGAACCAACTCCTAGTTTTGTTGATTTGTTCTATTTTTTTTTTTTTTTTTTTTTTTTTTTTTAGTTTCTATTTCATTGATTTCTGCTCTGATCTTTATGATTTCTCTTCTCCTGCTGGGTTTAGGCTTTCTTTGTTGTTCTCTCTCCAGCTCCTTTAGGTATAGGGTTAGGTTGTGTATTTGAGACCTTTCTTGTTTCTTGAGAAAGGCTTTTACCGCTATATAGTTTCCTCTCAGGACTGCCTTTGTTGTATCCCACAGATTTTGAACTGTTGTGTTTTCATTTTCATTTGTTTCCATGATTTTTTTCAATTCTTCTTTAATTTCCTGGTTGACCCATTCATTTTTTAGAAGGATGCTGTTTAGTCTCCATGTATTTGCGTTCTTTCCAAATTTCCTCTTGTGATTGAGTTCGAGCTTCAGAGCATTGTGGTCTGAAAATATGCAGAGAATGATCTCAATCTTTTGGTACCGATTGAGACCTGATTTATGACCCAGGATGTGGTCTATTCTGGAGAATGTTCCATGTGCACTAGAGAAGAATGTATATTCTGTTGCTTTGGGATGGAATGTTCTGAATATATCTGTGATGTCCATCTGGTCCAGTGTGTCATTTAAGGCCTTTATTTCCTTGTTGATCTTTTGCTTGGATGATCTGTCCATTTCAGTGAGGGGAGTGTTAAAGTCCCCTGCTATTATTGTATTACTGCCGATGTATTTCTTTGATTTTGTTATTAATTGGTTTATATAGTTGGCTGCTCCCATGTTAGGGGCATAGATATTTAAGATTGTTAGGTCTTCTTGTTGGAAAGACCCTTTGAGTATGATATAGTGTCCTTCCTCATCTCTTATTATAGTCTTTGGCTTAAAATCTAATTGATCTGATATAAGGATTGCCACCCCAGCTTTCTTCTGATGTCCATTAGCATGGTACATTGTTTTCCACCCCCTTACTTTAAATCTTGTGTATACTGTACTCTTAAATGGTACCTACGTAAAAGAAATCTGTTATCAAGCCTCTTTGAAATGATTTTTCCACTCTTTATTTTTAAAAACTAATTATCAAAGTCAACTACATATTTCTCATCCTTGGAAAAGACATGACAAGAAGCAAAGAGGTATTGTCCTAGCATGACTTCAAGTCTGTCATCTGATACAGATTGAGATGAATTGTAATGTGAGCTCATTTAATGTATCTGGATCTCGTATTAAGCATGAGCTTCAGAGTCATACAGTGTCATCATTTTGGTCATCAAAGTAAGATTCCAAGTACTACTTTCCATTAAAATGAATAATTACACATCAAAATTCAAAAATAAATCTGAAAGTGTTTTTAAATTTTAAAAAATCTGTAATTTTCAGTGGATACAAATAAGACATTCAAATGTAAAGACTTTTCAAAAGCCACATGGTAGTTCATTTTTGAACTGGTCTTAGAATGCTGACTTCCTAAACACTAACTCTGGGCTTCTCTTACAGAAAATCACAATCTCTGGAGAATGTTTTCTGCTCTGAACCATAGAGTTTGGTGGGGCTATTTTGGATTATTTGTATTATGAAAGTGACAGGATAGACTCTTTGAATATATTGTATTCTATTAAATCTAAATTTAATAAATTATTTGAATGTTTTCAGAAGTAACTGCGTTAGCTTTTTACTGGTGTGTGTGTGTGTGTGTGTGTGTGTGTGTTCGTACAGATCAAAACAATTGTAGTAATTCATTCAATAAACATTTATCTAATTTTCTGCTAAATGCAGTTATACATCATGTAGGTATGAAGTTGAAGAAAAATGAGACCCTTTCCCTAAAGTGCATTTCTATTTTCCCTGAGAGATTTTGAAATGTTATTGTAATATAAAATACTGAGGTCATAATACTTTCATCAAATATTCTAATTCTCCTTTCATCTACTTTCCTCCTCCATTGAATGTGCATATTTCCAGGACCTCATTTTGGCTGTTAAAGTATAAACAGAAGTTTAGGTTGCTTCCCCATTGAGAATGATATTTGCTGTGGGTTTTTCATAGATGGCTTTTATGATATTGAGGTATGTACCCTCTATTGCTACACTGCAAAGATCAAAAAAGGATGCTGTACTTTGTCAAATGCTTTTTCTACATCTATTGAGAGTATCATGTGGTTCTTGTTCTTTCTTTTATTAATGTATTATATCACCTTGATTTGCAGATGTAGAGCCAATCTTGCAGCCCAGGAATAAATCCCACTTGATCATGGTAAATAATCCTTTTAATGTACTGTTGGATCCTGTTGGCTAGTATTTTGGTGAGAAATTTTGCATCATGTTCATGTTCATCAGGGATATTGGTCTGTAATTCTCCTTTTTGACGAGCTCTTTGTCTGGTTTTGGGATCAAGGTAGTGCTGGCCTCATAAAAGGAGTTTGGAAGTTTTCCGTCTATTTCTGTTTTTTTGGAACAGTTTCAGGAGAATAGGTTTTAATTCTTCTTTAAATGTTTGATAGCATTCCCCTGGGAAGCCATCTGGCCGTGGTCTAATTTCCTTACTGATTATGTGTCTGTTCAGGTTTTCTATTTCTTCTTGGTTCAGTTTTGGCAGCTTATATGTCCCTAGGAATGTATCCATTTCTTCCAGATTGTCTAATTTGCTGATGTATAGTTGCTCATAATATGTTCTTATAATTGTTTGTATTTCTTCAGTGTTGGTTGTGATCTCTCCTCTTTCACTCATGATTTTATTAATTTGAGTCCTTTCTCTTTTCTTTTTGATAAGTCTGTCCAGGGGTTTATCAACCTTATTTATTCTTTCAAAGAACCAACTCCTAGTTTCATTGATCTTTTCTACTGTTCTTTTGGTTTCTGTTTCATTGATTTCTGAACTTCTCTTTATTATTTCTCTTCTCCTCCTGGGTTTAGGCTTTATTTGCTATTCTTTCTCTAGCTCCTTTAGGTTTAGGGTTAGGTTGTATATTTGATACCTTTCTTCTTTCTTGAGAAAGGCTTGCATTGCTATATACTTTTCTCTTAGGACTGTCTTTGCTGCATCCCAAATATTTTGAACAGTTGTGTTTTCATTTTTATTTGTTTCCATGATTTTTTAAAAATTCTTTTATTTCCTGGTTGACCCATTCATTCTTTGGTAAGATGCTCTTTAACCTCCACATATTTGAGTTCTTTCCACCTTTCCTCTTGTGATTGAATTCTAGTTTCAAAGCATTATGGTCTGAAAATATGCAGGGAATTATCCCAGTCTTTTGACTGGTTGAGACTTGATTTGTGACCCAGGATGTGATCTATTCTGGAGAATGTTCCATGTGCACTAGAGAAGAATATGTTCTTTTGTTTTGGGATGGAATGTTCTGAATATATCTGTGATGTCCATCTGGTCCAGGGTGTCATTAAAGCCTTTATTTCCTTGTTGATTTTTGCTTAGATTATTTGTCCATTTTAGTGGGGTGGGGGGGTGTTAAAGTCCCCTGCTATTATTGTATAATTGGCTGTTCCCATATTAGGGACACAGATATTTAAAACTGTTAGTTTTTCTTCTTCTTCTTCATTTTTTTTATTTAATTTTGTTTTTCAGTGTTCCAGGATTCATTGTTTATGCACCACACCCAGTGCTCCATGCAATACGTTCCCTCCATAATACCCACCACCAGGCTCACCCAGCCCCCCACCCCTCTCCACTCCAAAACCCTCAGTTTGTTTCACAGAGTTCACAGTTTCTCATGGTTTGCCCTCCTCTGATTTCCCCCAACTCACTTCTCCTCTCCATTTCCCAATGTCCTCCATGTTATTGCTTATGCTCCACAAGTAGGTGAAACCATATGATACTCGACTCTCTCTGCTTGACTTATTTCACTCAGCATAATCTCTTCCAGTCCTGTCCATTTGATACAAAAGTTGGGTATTTACCTTTCTGATAGAGACATAATACTCCATTGTATATATGGACCATATCTCCTTTATCCATTTGTCTGTTGAAGGGCATCTTGGCTCTTTCCATAGTTTGGCGACTATGGCAATTGCTGCTATGAACATTGGGGTACAGATGGCCCTACTTTTCACTAGATCTGTATCTTTGGGGTAAATACCCAAGAGTGCAATTGCAGGGTCATAGGGTAGCTCTATTTTTACTTTCTTAAGGAATCTCCACACTGTTTTCCAAAGGGACTGCACCAATTTTCATTCCCACCAACAGTGTAAAAGGGTTCCCCTTTCTCCACATCCTCTTCAGCACTTGTTTACTGTCTTGTTAATTTTGGCTATTCTGACTGGTGTAAGGTGGAATCTCAATATGGTTTTGATTTGAATCTCCCTGATTACTAATGATGATGAACATTTTTTCATGTGTTAGCCATCTGTATGTCTTCTTTGGAGAAGTGTCTTTCATGTCTTTTGCCCATTTTTCACATGATTATCTGCTTTGTGTGTGTTGAGTTTGAGGAGTTCTTTATGGATCTTGGATATACAGCCCTTTGTCTGTAGTGTCATTTGCAAATATCTTCTCCCATCCCGTGGGTTGCCTCTTTTTGTTGACTGTTTCCTTTGCTATGCAGAAGCTTTTGATCTTGATGAAGTTCCAAAAGTTCATTTTGATTTCTGTTTCTTTTGCCTTTGGAGACGTGTCTTGAAAGAAGTTTCCATGGCCAATGTTGAAGAGGTTACTGCCTATGTTCTTCTCTAGGATTTTGATAGATTCCTGCCTCATGTTGAGGTCTTTCTTCTTGTACAGATGTTTTAAGTATGATATAGTGTCCTTTCTCATCTCTTATTTTAGTCATTGGCTTAAAATCTAATTTGTGTGATATTAGGATTGCTACCCCAGCTTTCTTTTGATGTCCATTAGCATGGTAAATTGTTTTCCACCCCCCACTTTGAAACTGGAGGTGTCTTTGGGTCTAAAATGAGTCTCTTGCAGACAGTGTATTGGTGAGTCTTGTTTTTTTATCTGTTCTGATACCCTGTGTCTTTTGATTGGGGCATTTATCTCATTTACATTCAGGGTAACTATTGAAAGATATGAATTTAGTTCCATTGTACTCCCTGTAAGGTGAGTTTACTGTATATTATCTCTGTTCCTTTCTGGTCTGTGTTACTTTTAGGCTCTCTCTTTCCTCAGAGGACCACTTTCAATATTTCCTGTAGGGCTGGTTTGGTGTTTACACATTCTTTTAGTTTTTGTTTGTCCTGGAAGCTTTTTATCTCTCCTATTTTCAATGACAGTCTAGTTGAATATAATATTCTTGACTGTATATTTTTCTCTTTTATTGCTCTGAATATATCATGCCAGTCCTTTCTGGCCTGCTGAGCCTCTGTGGATTTGTCTGCTGCCAATATAATATTTCTACCATTATAGGTTATAGACCTCTTGTCCCAAGCTGCTTTCAGAATTTTCCCTTAGTCTTTGAGACTTGTAAGTTTTCCTATTAGATGACAGGGTGTTGACCTATTTTTATTGATTCTGAGGAGGGTTCTCTGTGTCTTCTGGATTTTGATGCTTGTTTCCTTACCCAAATTAGGGAAGTTATCTGCTATAATTTGCTCCAGTATACCTTCTACCCCTCTCTTTCTTCTTCTTCTAGGATCCCAATTATTCTAATACCGTTTTGTCTTATGGTTTCACTTATCTCTCAAATTATCCCCTTCTGATCTAGTAGTTGTTTATCTCTCTTTTTCTCAGCTTCTTTATTCTCTGTCATTTGGTCTTCTATATCACTAATTCTCTCTTCTGCCTCATTTATCATAGCATAGAGCCTCCATTTTTTTCTTGCACCTCATTAATAGCTTTTTAAATTTCAGCTTGGTTAGACTTTAGCTCTTTCATTTCTCCAGAAAGGGATTCATCATCTATGATTTTTTTCAAGCCCAGCTAATATCTATAATTGTCATTCTGAATTCTAGTTCTGACATCTTACTAATGTCCATTTTGATTAGGTCCCTAGCAGTTGGTACTTCCTCTCGTTCTTTTTTTTGAGGTGAGTTTTTCCACTTTGTCATTTTGTCCAGGGAATAGATGAATGAGAGAACAAAATGCTAAAAGTGTAACAACAACCTCAAAGTAGTATACACTAAACAAATCAGAAAAGACCCAGAACTGGGGGAAAAGAAAGGGGGAAAAAATACACACACACACACATACACACACATATATAATTTATATATATTATATTATATTATATTTTATATTATATATATTCATATGTGTTATTCATATATATTTTATATTATTTATATATAATATATATATTTTATTATTTACTTATTATTTACTATTTACATATTATTTATATATTATTTATTATATATCGTGTGTGTGTGTGTGTGTGTGTGTGTGTGTGTGTGTATGATCAGGCTGGTGAATGGAATAGAGCCACACATTTGATTTTGAGTGTATTTTGGTCATTAAAAGAAACTTCCTCCCAAACTGTTAAAGAAAAAAAAAAAAATATATATATATATATATATATGCAAAAATAAAGGTAGATACGATGAGGGATGGAATATGACTGTAAAATGAAAATTTTAAAAAAATATTTTAAAAAAGGAATTGTTAAGATAATAATTTGGTTGAAAAAAGAAAGAAAAAGATTAAAAAGAAAGAATATGATCAGGTGGGAGACCAGAACAATGTCATGCCCTAGATTTAGGGTGTATTTTTGTCCATTAGAAGAAACTGTATCCCAAAATTTTAAAGAAAGAAAAATTTATATATATACAAAATAGAAGTTTAAATACAAAGCTTTCTGTATAGCTTTGGAGGACAAGAATGAAAATAGCAGCCTCCCAATCTCTGGCCCGAGAAGTGGAGAGCTCAGAGCCCTTCTCTTCAGTGAGCCCTCAGAGAAAAGCAGTCAACCACTCTGTCTCCCTGGTCTCTGGCTGCACTCTGTGCTCACCTGTACTATTACTGAGCATTTCTATCTCTGGAACATGGCCCCATTTGGAGTCTCCAAACCCAGCAGATTCCTGCAGCACACTCCTGCACTACTCCTCCCAGTGGAGAAAGGGGGAGGGTCCTCCCCAGATCTGCCATTTGTGGGGTCCCTGCTCAAAGATCCATAGTTTATGGCAACCCTGAACTGAGAGCCCATTCCTCAGCTCTGTCTTTCCCCACTCCAATACCTGGGAGCTCTGCCACACTTAGACATCCCCAATCTTTCTGTGACCCCAAGGGTCCTGAGACCACACTGTCCCAGTGAGGATTCCACCTCCCACTTAGCCACTGGAGCAACATCCCTCCATGGAGCAGACTTCTAGAAGTTCTGATTTTGTGTTCCACTGCTCTATTGCTTGCCAGTAGCCAGCTGATGAAGACTTCCTCTCCTGCAGTCTATTTTACCATATATTGCCTCAGATTCACTTATCCACCTGTCCAAGCTTCCAGAAAGTGGTCACTTTTCTGTTAATAGAATTGCTGGTATTCTTTTCTTTAATCTCCTGTTGAATTTGTAGGTGTTCAGAATGGCTTGGTAAGTATCTAGCTGAATTCCTGGGACCAGACAAAATTTAGGTCTCCTACTCCTCCATCATTTTGTTCTTCCCACCCCTAAGCAGAAGCTTTAATGCTACTTTCTGACTGCCACATTTTCTTTCTCTTGGCTTGAATACCATAGAAACAAAAACAGAACTTTCACAGTTGGAGTAGAGCCCACATGAGGAAAAAAAAAATGTTTTTAACTCACTGAGCCACCCAGGCATCCGGGAAAAAAAAAAAAAAAAAGTTTTTAAAAGCTACTGAAACAGTAGGGATTATTTGTTATGTAGCATAACCAAAACTGTTCTGACTGATATACACTGTGTTAGATATTGTCTAGGTCCTAGCAAGTTTCACATGGCACTCTCAAAATGGGAATTTAAGAAAACTTTAAGAAAGGAACCATTTACAAGAATAAAATAAAGATATAAGGATTTACCAATAATGGTACAGTAGGCCAGGGCTAAAATATCTTCATCATCAATATTCTCAGATCTGAAAACACAAGCAAAGGGGTTACTAGGACCTTAAGGTGGGTGGGGGGGAAGAAAATAATGTGTTCTCTGAGTGTATCCATGTCAAAGTACCTCTGTAAGAAGGGAACATAGACTTTAATGCCCCAACCTCATTGTCTTCCCTTTCTCATACCTGCACCCAATTGGAAGTGGTAGAACAGAGTTCAGCCTACCAATATGTACAGTATGTACATGAATTTGGGGGAATTTGAAAGATATTCAACACAAATACAAAAATTGACCATGTACAGATTATTGTAGGAATACATGAAATAATACATGGCATAAAATAGTCAAAGCATAAGGGCTTTCAAGAAAGTTTTAGATGAATGCCACTTCAACTAAATCTTACAGACATGAAAGAATTACCTTAGACAATTTTTAAGGTTTTCTAATCTGGATATTAAATGAAATCCCAAGCAAGTACAGTATTTGCAGAAATAGAATAATGATTTAATACTAAGCCTAGGATAATGAAATGATAAACCTGAAAATAATACAGTGGCCAGAGCAAGGAAGCCTTTATATATTATGTTAAATAATTTTACTTTACCCAGGAGACCAAAATCTGAAGGATTTAAAAAGAATGACATAATCAAATTTATGATTAAAAGCAATATGGCGGTAATAATAATAGTTTACATTATCAGATGATTACAATGTGCCGCCTCATGTTTTGTGCACAAATACTCCCCATGAGGCAGATACTATTATTATCCCTACTGGGGGGGATATTGAAGCAGAAAATGGTTGTTCTAGGTAACATAATAGTAATAGGTAACATAATAGTAATATATAACATAATAGTAATGGAGTGGAGATTTAAAACTAGGTCTCTGAAAGTAAATGAGTATGACTGCAAGACTGAGGAAAGAAAACCATTTACAAAACCATAGAAATTATTCAGAGAGATCATGATAATAATGAAGAGAAAAACCATTCCAAAGTTTAAACCTGTTGGATAGGTGTTTGATTAGCTATGCAAAATGAAGGGAAAAAAATGTCAACCCCATCCCACCATATTCCTAACTGAAAATGACCAATTTTCACTTTTGACAATTACACAACTGGCATTTTCACTTTGAGCAAAACTTCAAAATTAGCACAGTATATGTAGATTAACAGATGTCATTAACATACATTTTTTGGTTGTTGAATTTATTTCAATCTCTATACTAAAAATGCAAAAACAGTTTAGTATTGAAAATATTGCCTCTTAAGGCTTGAAAATTAAAAATTAAGTGAAAAACAACAGTAGAGTTAAATTTGGGGATAGCTCAGTCATTAAATTCATAAAGCTAGGGTAAATGATACTGGGCCTTTGTGATACCTACCTTAATTGATCTGTGCCATTCGAGTATTTAAAAAGCTAATTAAAACAGCAACTGTAGTTTCTTAGTTCCATCACCATCTCACTAATTTTGTAGGACAAACCTATTTTTATCTTCATTTAATGTTTAACTAGCTCTTATCTTCCTCTAAGGTAATCTAGGATATTTTTGGTTGTGGTGAAATTTAGATGAGTTGTAAGTGAATAATTTAAAGAGTTTTAACTTTAACTAAATTCTTTCTTTTTTCCTCATCTTTTTCCTCTATATCTTGGCATGTAAACTGATTACATAAAGATTGTCTAAGAATTTATTCTATGACTGAAAACACCGTTCTTTCCAGTTAATACAGTAGAGAATTTTATCTGCCTCTTATATGCACACACACACACACACACACACACACACGCACACATCAGTGCATATGTTGATCAAAGTGACATGTTGTTATATCAGAAAATATATAATCTACTAATCTACTATGGAATGGAAGCTATGTTATCTTCCTTTAAAATATAAGAGTAAATGTTGTAGAGAAAATTATTATTATTAAAGAAAATTCATATTGATCATGTTCAGATCCATGAAAACATTAACAGAAAAAATAAAGCATAAATTATTAGTCACATGTATAAGCTGAAGGGACTAGGTATTTTAGCGTGTATATTAGTATATCTATTGTTGCACTAAAAACGAACCTTAAAAGCTATCCACAAAACAATTACCTCACATTTTCTGAGTGTCACAAAAATAGGAGAGGTTTAACTGACTTAGGGTCTGTCATGAGTTTGCAGTCAAGCTATTAGCTAGGGCTGCAATCAGCTGAAGGATAATCTGTTTCCAAAATCACTGATGAGCTATTGATAGTAGCCTTCATTACTGCACTCTGGTGAAACCTTTACAAGAGCTGGATGATCCACTTCCAGTCTTACTCATGTGGTTATGTGGTTGGAGCTTTTAGTTCCTCACCTTGTGGGTACATGGTAAATGGCTTTTTCCAGAATATGTGATCCAAGAAGGAAACTATTTCCAAGAAGGAAATAGTGGCATATATGGAAGCCACAGTATATTTTATGACTTAATGTTGGAGATAACATACCATTACTTCTCCAATCTTCTGTTGGTTACAATGAAAAATCTTGATGTAATATAGGGAGGGAATATATGAGAGTGTATCAGGAGAATTGAGGGCAATTTTGAAGGTAGGCTGTCATAATATGTTATAATTTCTATGTAGTAAACAAAGGAGAACAGGACAAATTACAGCCAAGTAATCCTAAATAAATAAAGAAGAAATAAATTAAAAAGTGGGGTTATGCCAATAGATTAAGACTCAGTGTAGATGTAAAACAAAAATAAAAATAAAGAAATAGTTATTCAAGTTGTAGAACAAGAGATTTTCTGAAGAGGATTTAGAAAATACTAAGTAATAGAAAACAATTAATGATAGTGCTCTTTATAAAAACACATATAATCACATAACATGAAACTCACCTTTTTAAAGTGTACAATTCAATTTTAATATATCCATAGATATACAACCATGAACACTGTCTAAATTTAGAGCATTTTTATCACTCAAAAAAAAAAAAAAAACAAATCCTATTAGTAGTCACTATCTGTTTTGTCATAATCCCAGCTCTTGGCATCCTCTTACCTACTTTCTATCTCTATGGACTTGCCTGCTCTGAACATTTCATATTAATTAGTAATTAGTAGAATCATATAATATGTGGTCTTTATGCCACATGTTGATCATTTGATGAATATTTGTTTTTTTCCCCACTTTTTGGCTACTATGAATAATGCTATGAATATTTGTGTGTAAAGATTTGTGGAGATATGTTTCATTTCTCTTGAATATATACCTACAAGTGGAATTGTGGGCTATATGGTAATTGTGTTTAACACCCTGAGCAATTGTCAAACTGTTTTCCAAAGTGGCTGCACCATTTTACTCCCCCATCAATAGTGAATGGAGGTTGCAATTAATTACTCAACACTTGCCATTTTTAGAGGTGTACAGAAATACAATTGATTATTGCATATTAATCACACATTGTGCTGGACTTGTGTGCTAGACTTGTTTATTAGTTCTAACACTTTTTGTTTGGAGGTTTTCCTCACATATGAATTCCTTGGCTATTTCTATATAAAAGATTATGTCATCTGCAAATATTGTTTTCTTCCTTTTCAGACTGGAATCCTGACAAGAACCTCAAGTACAATGTTGACTAGAAGTGGTGAAAGCTGATTTTAGTTGGAATGTATTCAGTCTACACAAAATACGATGTTATTCTAAATATTATTAGGACTTTTTTAGAAAAATTTTAAATTGTCAACAAAGCTGAGAGAAATTTACAGAGATAGCCCATACTGAACCTTTATATGTAAAACCTCCACCAGTATGAACATCACTTAACAGAGGGCATATTTGTTACAACTGATGAATTTACACTGGCACATCATAATCACTCAAAGACCATTGTTTGCAGTATTGTTCACTCAGTGTTGTATATTGTGTGGGTTTGAACAAATGAATAATCACACATATCCATCATTATGGTATTATGTGTAGCATTATCACTGCCCTAAATATCTCCTGTGTTCTGCCTATTCATCCTCCCTATACCTCAACCCCTAGCCCCTGATTTTTTATTATCTCCATAGTTTTGCCTATTCAGAAATCTTTTATTTTAAAATTTTTGTTTATTTATTTTAGAGAGAGAGCAGGGGGTAAAGGGCAGAGGGAGACGGAAAGAGAGGATCTCAAACAGACTTCCCACTGAGTGGGGAGCCAGTTGCAAGGCTCAGTCTTACCACCCTGAGATCATGATGTGAGCCTAAATCAAGAGTCAGAGGCCAACCAACTGAGCCCCCCAGACACCACTGACTTTTCTGAAATATTTTATAGCTGGAATCATATAGTATGTAGTCTTGGATTGGCTTCTTTTACTTCGTAATAATGCATTTCAGATCCCCCCCATATATTTTCTTAGCTTGATAGTTATTTCTTTTTAGCACTAAATAATAGTCTCTTGTCTGAATGTACCACTGTTATCCATTCATCTACTAAAGAATTGTCTTAGAAAGGGTGGGGGCAGGACAGATAGATGGCTCAATTGGTTAAGCCTTCAATTCTCAAATTTGGCTCAAGTTATTATCTCAGGGTTGTGAGATGGAGCCCCATGTAAGGCTCCATGCTGGATGTGGATCCTGCTTAAGATTCTCTCCCTCTCCTTGTCCTCCCCCTCAAAATAAAATAAAATAAAATAAAATGGATTGTCTTGGTTGCTTTCAAGTTTGAACAATTATGAATAAATCTGCTGTAAACATTGTGTGCAAGATATTGTGTGGACATAAGTTTTCAACTTCTTTGGGTAAATACCAAGGAGTACATTTTCTGAACCATATGGTAAAAATATGTGTAGTTCTCCAAGAAACCACAAAATTGCCTTCCAAACTAGCTTTCTCATTTTGAATTTTCACTAAAAATGAATGAGAGTTCCTGGTGTTGCACATCTTTCCCAAGATTTGCTGTTGTCAGTGATCTAGAATTTAGCCCTTCTAGTATGTGCATGGTGGCATCTCATTGTTTTAATGTGCATTTTGCTGATGACATTGTGTGTGGAACTTCTTATCATATGTGTATCATATCTTTGGAGAGGTATCTATTAAGGTTTTAGGCCTAGTTTTCATAGGTGTTTATTTTCTTACTGTTTAAGAATTCTTTGTGTATTTTGCACAATGGTCCTTTATCAAATGTATCTTTTAGAAGTGCTTCCTTGAAGTCTATGGCTTATCTTACTCTCTAGACTTTGCTTTCAAAGAGTTGACTTTTTTTTTATTTTAATGAAGTCCAGTTTATCAGTGCTTTCTTTCATAGATTATCTATTGTGTTGCTAGTACCATACTATCTTGATTGCTATAGATTTAGATTAAGCCTTGAAGTTAAGAAATGTCAATTATCCAATTTTGTTATTTTTCTTCAATATTGTGTTGACTATTCTGTATCTTTTTCCTCTCTACATAAATTTTAGAACCAGTTCGTCAATATCTGTTAAAAAAAAACTTTGGGTTCTTGATTGAGATTAAATTGAATATTTCACTCAAATTGGAAAGAACTTACATCTTGACAATATTGACCAAGAACATAAATTATACTATCTCTTCATTTATTTAATTATTCTTTGACTTCATTCATCAGAGGTCCGGATTCACATCACTAAGTTAAAATGATCTACTTAAAAAGAAGTATTACTCCACTTATTAGGTTATTATTTTTCTTAAAATTGTCATATAAGCTTAAAGAATTGAAATTTGAGATTAAAAGTCAGGAAAGTCCCTGACATATATGTTAGGCAATTCTGTTCTTAGTTTTCTAGACAGGCTATTACCAGTTCTTTTTAGACATATCTAGAACATTCTGACCCCAATTGCATTTTATAATACATAATACTATGTGAAATTATACTTAATGTATTCCATGCAATCATGCAATGCCTACAATTCTCAGAAGACATTGTTACTGTAAACATCATGAACAGAACAGAGAAATGCTGAAGCAAATTTTTTTTAATTTTTTTTTTTTATTTGAAAACTAAAATTTAGAGGAGCTGCCTGTGTTCTGGCCATCCTTTTCCCACATTCACATGTCTCAAGGGTTGGATAGAGGGTTTCACTTTGCTGGTGCAGTGGCGGGAAAGCAGGGTACAAACTGCAGAGAACTTAAGGCAAGACAGGCATTTAGGAAGTTTCTTCCTCTCTTTGACCAAGTTACAGTTGAAAGGAGTACAGGCAAAACTGTAACCAAAGGAGGCACTATGCTTCTAGAAAAATTTCAAGGAAAAGTATTGCAAGCAATAGTAGTAGCTATTGGATCAGCTCTAAAGGAAAAGGTGGAGAGATTCAACCAGTTACTGTGAAAGTTGGAGATTAAGCTAGAAGAGCTTAATACCAGAATACGGAGGCACCAAAGTAGTTTTAAACGCAAGAATTATTTCTTATTTAGAGCTGGTGACATTCTGGTACAAGATATGATTGAAATGAATCATTATTGAAATGGTACTGTATGAAGCTGCCCATTCTACTGTAGTTTTGAAATCTTTCATTATGTAAATAATTTCCAAGTCTCTTATAAAATAATGATATCCAAACTAATGCTATTCAATGTCTGTAAAATTTAGTTTTAGTGCAGTGATATAAACATTACTAAATAAAAATACATGAATGAGACAAAAATCTCAAAATCTAGAGGAAAAGCTATAAGCATGACAACAAAAAAATACTTGTACAACATTTGCTCCAGGTTCAGTTATCAATATTTTACCACCCATACTTTATCATTGCTCTATTTACCTCTCTCTAACCCTTTCTTTCTCTCCCTATTTCTCACCTCTCTCTCTAATTACCTCTAATTTGCATATATCATTGCCCTATCTCTAAAGACCTCAATGTGTTTTTCATGAGAATAAGGATATAATTACATATAGCTAAAATATAATTAATTTCTGACTTCAGTAAATTTATCATTGAGAAAAAAATCTATCTAATCAATGGCTTTTATTGCAAACTTCTCAGTCGAACCAGTCTGCTTTATTACATTATTGTCCCCTCCAGTTCAGGATTCTAAGTAGAATTGGGTTTTGTATTTAATTGTCATGTTTCTTTAATGTCCTTTAATCTAGATCATTTCCACATTCTTTGTCTCTTATGTCATTGACATTTTTGAAGAATATTGTTTTTTTTTTTAATTTTCAATGAAATAATTATCATTTCAGGTCAGTTAACATTCTTTCATAAGTAGATTCCATTTATATATTTCTAGTGAGAATATTATATATTGCTGTTGTGCTTTCCTCAGGCATCACATCTGGAAGTACACAATTTCCATTTAGGCTTAATTGATGATCCTAATTTTGATCACTTAGTCAAAATTGTTGTCTGATTTCTCC
Organism: Martes martes; assembly: GCF_963455335.1. Lineage (NCBI taxonomy): Eukaryota > Metazoa > Chordata > Mammalia > Carnivora > Mustelidae > Martes > Martes martes. The sequence goes on along the minus strand of NC_137901.1, from coordinate 41,789,269 downwards.
ACTGTACATTACTGTTTCTGATGTTGCAATTAAGAAACAATCTGTGAGTACAGGCATACCTCAGAGATACAGTGTGTTTAGTTTCAGACTACCACAATAAAGTGAATATTGCAATAAAGCAAGTCAGATGAATTTTTTGGTTTCCCAGTGCATAAAAAATTATGTTTACACTGTACTGTAGTCTACTAAATGTGCAATGCCACTATGTCTAAAAAATGTAGATAGTTTAAAAATACTTTATTGCTAAAAAATGTTCACCATCATCTGAATTTCAGCAAGTTATAATCTTGTTTCAGCAAGTTATAATCTTTTGCCTCTGTGTTGATGGCTGTTGACTGGTCTGGGTGGTGGTCGGTGAAGGTTGGGGTGCTAGTGTCAGTTGCTTGAAATAAGACAACAATGAAGTTTTCCATGTTAGTTGACTCTTCCTTTCACGAATGATTTCTCTGTAGCTTGTGATGCTGTTTGACAGCATTTTAGCCACAGTAGAAGTTGTTCCAAAATTGGCATAAATTTTCTCAAACCCTGTCATGTCTTTGCCAACCAGGTTTAGTTACTATTCTAAAAACTTTGTTGTCATTTCAGCAGTCTCCATGGCATCTTCACCAGGAGTAGTTTTCAACTGAAGAAACCATTTTCTTTGCTCATCCGTAAGAAACAAATCGATCCTTTCTAGTTTTATCATGAGATTACATGATAATCTCGGGCTCCACTGCTAGTTCCATTGTTATTTTCACCACATTTGTAGTTACTTCCTCCACTGAAGCCTTGAGCCTTCAATTTGTAAAAAAACACAGAATCTATGAATGGTAATAAAGTGAAGCAAAATAAAATGAGGTATGTCTGTATATACCTTAAAACCATGCCAGTATTTCACACGTCAAAATTTCCCATGAGATTTAGGATCCATTCAGGATTGCCAGTACCATTCTTTAATTGGTGACATCTTTAAGATGCTGGCAAAATGTTGATTTTACAATTCTAGCACTCCCTCTACATTTCCCAGGTACCACTGACCAATTAGTATTCTATAAACAAGAAGCTTTCCTTTGGCCTATTAATTTTACTTATTTATTTTTTTATGTATACATATATGTATGTATATATGTATGTGTGAATGTATTATTAGGCTGCGGAACCTTTTTCAAGCTCCGATGTCCTTATGACACAAACCTGTTATTTTTTTAACCCTTGCTTAAATTCTGGCAAAACAAGATATTTGAGACTCGTACCTAACCTGTCCAACCCTGAAATGAGCATATTATCCAAGAAACTCTGATTCTTTTTTTTTTTTCTTTTTTTTTTTTTTAATTTTTTTATTTTAATAAACATATAATGTATTTTTATCCCCAGGGGTACAGGTCTGTGAATCGTCTGGTTTACACATTTCACAGCACTCATCATAGCACATACCCTCCCCAATGTCCATTTCCCCACCACCCTCTCCCATCCCCCTTCCCCCCCCCGCAACCCTCAGTCTGTTTCTTGAGATTGAGTCTTTTATGGTTTGTCTCCCTCCCAATCCCATCTTTTCATTTTTGCTTTTCCTACCTCCCCCCAAACCCCCCCACCTTGCATCTCCACTTCCTCATATCAAAGAGATCATATGATAGTTATATTTCTCCGATTGACTTATTTCGCTAAGCATGATACCCTCTAGTTCCATCCACGTCGTCGCAAATGGCAAGATTTCATGTCTTTTGATGGCTGCATAGTATTCCATTGTGTATATATACCACATCTTCTTTATCCATTCATCTGTTGATGGACATCTAGGCGCTTTCCACAGTTTGGCTATTGTGGACATTGCTGCTATAAACATTCGGGTGCACGTGCCCCTTCAGAGCACCACGTTTGTATCTTTAGGATATATACCCAGGAGTGCAATTGCTGGGTCGTAGGGTAGCTCTATTTTCAGTTTTTTGAGGAACCTCCACACTGTTTTCCAGAGTGGTTGCACCAGCTTGCATTCCCACCAACAGTGTAGGAGGGTTCCCCTCTCTCCGCATCCTCGCCAGCATCTGTCATTTCTTGACTTGTTAATTTTAGCCATTCTGACTGGTGTGAGGTGGTATCTCATTGTGGTTTTGATTTGTATTTCCCTGATGCCGAGTGATGTGGAGCATTTTTTCATGTGTCTGTTGGCCATCTGGATGTCTTCCTTGCAGAAATGTCTGTTCATGTCCTCTGCCCATTTCTTGACTGGATTATTTGTTCTTTGGGTATTGAGTTTGATAAGCTCTTTATAGATTTTGGATACGAGCCCTTTATCTGATATGTTGTTTGCAAATATCTTCTCCCATTCTGTCAGTTGTCTTTTGGTTTTGTTAACTGTTTCCTTTGCTGTGCAAAAGCTTTTGATCTTGATGAAATCCCAATAGTTCATTTTTGCCCTTGCTTCTGTTGCCTTTGGCGATGTTCCTAGGAAGAATTTGCTGCGGTGGAGGTCAAAGAGGTTGCTGCCTGCATTCTCCTCAAGGATTTTGATAGATTCCTTTCGCACATTGAGGTCCTTCATCCACTTTGAGTCTATTTTCGTGTGTGGTGTAAGGAAATAGTCCAATTTCATTTTTCTGCATGTGGCTGTCCAATTTTCCCAGCACCATTTGTTGAAGAGGCTGTCTTTTTTCCATTGGATATTCTTTCCTGCTTTGTCGAAGATTAGTTGACCATAGAGTTGAGGGTCTATTTCTGGGCTCTCTATTCTGTTCCATTGGTCTATATGTCTGTTTTTGTGCCAGTACCATACTGTCTTGATGATGACAGCTTTGTAATAGAGGTTGAAGTCTGGAATTGTGATACCACCGACTTTGGCTTTCTTTTTCAATATTCTTTTGGCTATTCGAGGTCTTTTCTGGTTCCATATAAATTTTAGGATTATTTGTTCTATTTCTTTAAAAAAAATGGATGGGATTTTGATAGGGATTGCATTAAATGTGTAGATTGCTTTAGGTAAAATAGACATTTTCACAATATTTGTTCTTCCAATCCATGAGCATGGAATATTTTTCCATTTCTTTGTGTCTTCCTCAATTTCTTTCATGAGTACTTTATAGTTTTCTGAGTATAGATTCTTTGCCTCTTTGGTTAGATTTATTCCTAGGTATCTTATGGTTTTGGGTACGATTGTAAATGGGACTGACTCCTCAATTTCTCTTTCTTCTGTCTTGTTGTTAGTGTAAAGAAATGCGACTGATTTCTGTGCATTGACTTTATATCCTGACACTTTACTGAATTCCTGTATAAGTTCTAGCAGTTTTGGAGTGGAGCCTTTTGGGTTTTCCACATATAGTATCATATCATCTGCAAAGAGTGATAGTTTGACTTCTTCTTTGCCGATTTGGATGCCTTTAATTTCTTTTTGTTGTCTGATTGCTGAGGCTAGGACTTCTAGTACTATGTTGAACAGCAGTGGTGATAATGGACATCCCTGCCGTGTTCCTGACCTTAGCGGAAAAGCTTTCAGTTTTTCTCCATTGAGAATGATATTTGCGGTGGGTTTTTCATAGATGGCTTTGATAATATTGAGGTATGTGCCTTCTATCCCTACACTTTGAAGAGTTTTAATCAGGAAGGGATGCTGCACTTTGTCAAATGCTTTTTCAGCATCTATTGAGAGTATCATATGGTTCTTACTCTTTCTTTTATTAATGTATTGTATCACATTGATGGATTTGCGGATGTTGAACCAACCTTGCAGCCCTGGAATAAATCCCACTTGGTCGTGGTGAATAATCCTTTTAATGTACTGTTGGATCCTATTGGCCAGTATTTTGGTGAGAATTTTCGCATCTGTGTTCATCAAGGATATTGGTCTGTAATTCTCTTTTTTGGTGGGATCCTTGTCTGGTTTTGGGATCAAGGTGATGCTGGCCTCATAGAATGAGTTTGGAAGTTTTCCTTCCATTTCTATTTTTTGGAACAGTTTCAGGAGAATAGGAATTAATTCTTCTTTAAATGTTTGGTAGAATTCCCCTGGGAAGCCGTCTGGTCCTGGACTTTTGTTTGTTTGGAGATTTTTGATGACTGTTTCAATCTCCTTACTGGTTATGGGTCTGTTCAGGTTATCTATTTCTTCCTGGTTCAGTTGTGGTAGTTTATACATCTCTAGAAATGTATCCATTTCTTCCAGGTTGTCAAATTTGTTGCCATAGAGTTGCTCGTAGTATGTTCTTATAATTGTTTGTATTTCTTTGGTGTTGGTTGTGATCTCTCCTCTTTCATTCATGATTTTATTTATTTGCGTCCTTTCTCTTTTCTTTTTGATAAGTCTGGCCAGGGGCTTATCAATCTTATTAAGTCTTTCAAGGAACCAGCTCCTAGTTTTGTTGATTTGTTCTATTGTTTTTTTAGTTTCTATTTCATTGATTTCTGCTCTGATCTTTATGATTTCTCTTCTCCTGCTGGGTTTAGGCTTTCTTTGTTGTTCTCTCTCCAGCTCCTTTAGGTGTAGGGTTAGGTTGTGTATTTGAGACCTTTCTTGTTTCTTGAGAAAGGCTTGCACTGCTATATATTTTCCTCTCAGGACTGCCTTTGTTGTGTCCCACAGATTTTGAACTGTTGTGTTTTCATTATCATTTGTTTCCATGAATTTTTTCAATTCTTCTTTAATTTCCTGGTTGACCCATTCATTTTTTAGAAGGATGCTGTTTAGTCTCCATGTATTTGCGTTCTTTCCAAATTTCCTCTTGTGATTGAGTTCGAGCTTCAGAGCATTGTGGTCTGAAAATATGCAGGGAATGATCTCGATCTTTTGGTACCGATTGAGACCTGATTTATGACCCAGGATGTGGTCTATTCTGGAGAATGTTCCATGTGCACTAGAGAAGAATGTATATTCTGTTGCTTTGGGATGGAATGTTCTGAATATATCTGTGATGTCCATCTGGTCCAGTGTGTCATTTAAGGCCTTTATTTCCTTGTTGATCTTTTGCTTAGATGATCTGTCCATTTCAGTGAGGGGAGTGTTAAAGTCCCCTGCTATTATTGTATTACTGTTGATGTATTTCTTTGATTTTGTTATTAATTGGTTTATATAGTTGGCTGCTCCCATGTTAGGGGCATAGATATTTAAGATTGTTAGATCTTCTTGTTGGACAGACCCTTTGAGTATGATATAGTGTCCTTCCTCATCTCTTATTATAGTCTTTGGCTTAAAATCTAATTGATCTGATATAAGGATTGCCACCCCAGCTTTCTTCTGATGTCCATTAGCATGGTACATTGTTTTCCACCCCCTCACTTTAAATCTGGAGGTGTCTTCGGGTCTAAAATGAGTTTCTTGTAGGCAGCATATGGATGGGTTTTGTTTTTTTATCCATTCTGATACCCTGTGTCTTTTGATTGGGGCATTGAGCCCATTAACATTCAGGGTAACTATTGAGAGATATGAATTTAGTGCCATTGTATTGCCTGTAAGATGATTGTTACTGTATATTGTTTCTGTTTCTTTCTGATCTACTACTTTTAGGGTCTCTCTTTGCTTAGAGGACCCCTTTCAATATTTCCTGTAGAGCTGGTTTGGTGTTTGCAAATTCTTTCAGCTTTTGTTTGTCCTGGAAGCTCTTTATCTCTCCTTCTATTTTCAATGATAGCCTAGCCGGATATAGTATTCTTGGCTGCATGTTTTTCTCGTTTAGTGCTCTGAATATATCATGCCAGTTCTTTCTGGCCTGCCAGGTCTCTGTGGATAGGTCCGCTGCCAATCTAATGTTTTTACCCTTGTATGTTACAGACTTCTTTTCCCGGGCTGCTTTCAGGATTTTCTCTTTGTCGCTAAGACTTGTAAATTTTACTATCAGGTGACGAGGTGTGGACCTATTTTTATTGATTTTGAGGGGCGTTCTTAGCATCTCCTGGATTTTGATGTTTGTTCCCTTTGCCATATTAGGGAAATTCTCTCCAATAATTGTCTCCAATATACCTTCTGCTCCCCTCTCTCTTTCTTCTTCTTCTGGAATCCCAATTATTCTAATGTTGTGTCGTCTTATGGTGTCACTTATCTCTCGAATCCTCTCCTCGTGTTCCAGTAGTTGTTCGTCTCTCTTTTGCTCAGCTTCTTTATTCTCTGTCATTTGGTCTTCTATGTCACTAATTCTTTCTTCTGCCTCATTTATCCTGGCAGTGAGAGCTTCCATTTTTGATTGCACCTCATGAATAGCTTTTTTTATTTCAACTTGGTTAGATTTTAGTTCTTTTATTTCTCCAGAAAGGGCTTTTATCTCTCCGGAGAGGGTTTCTCTAATATCTTCTATGCCTTTTTTGAGCCCGGCTAGAACCTTGAGAATTGTCATTCTGAACTCTAGATCTGTCATGCTACCTATGTCTGTATTGATTAGGTCTCCAGCCTTCGGTACGGCCTCTTGTTCTTTTTTTGAGGTGAGTTTTTCCGCCTTGTCATTTTGTCCAGGTAGGATTTGCTTTCTCCTGCTGTGGAATTCCGCTGTTCTTGGTGACTGAAGTTGGTTTTGGATGGTTTCTTGTTGATCTTCTGGGGGAGGGGCCTGTTGTAGTGATTCTCAAGTGTCTTTGCCGCAGGCGGAATTGCACCGCCCTTGCCAGGGGCCAGGCTAAGTAATCCGCTCGGGTTCGCTTTCGGGAGCTTTTGTTCCCTGAGCGCTTTCCGTAGAGTTCCGGAGGACGGGAATGAAGATGGCGGCCTCCCAATCTCTCGGCCCGGAGGAGCCGAGAGCTTGGGGTTCCGCTGCTCAGTGCACTCTCAGAGCAAAGCGCCCAATAGCCCCGCCTCCCTGGCTTGCGGTCGCGCCTCGAGGAAAGCAGTCAATTGTTGGAGCTGGAGAAAAGCGCCGGGTCTCTTTTGTCTCCGTGGCCTCCGGGCGCGCTCCGAGCCCACCCAGCCTGCGACCGGCACAAGGTAACCCCGGGCTTAGAGCTCACTCCTCGGCTTTGTCGCTATAGCCGGCTTCCCCGCTCTAATACCTGCGAGCTCTGTGGCACTCAGACATCCCCAGTCCTTCTGTGACCCTGCGGGTCCTGGGGTTATGCTGACCCCGCCTGGGTTTCCCCCCAGTTTAGCCTCTGGAGCGATGTCTCCCAGTGGAGCCGACTTTTAAAAGTCCCGATTTTGTGCTCCGTCGCTCCGCCGCTTGCCGGGTGCCGGCCCCTCCCCCCGGGGTCTATCTTCCCGTCGCTTTGGATTCACTTCTCCGCAGGTCCTACCTTTCAGAAAGTGATCGATTTTCTGTTTCTGGGATTGTTGCTCTTCTCTTCGATTTCCCGTTGGATTTATAGGTGTTCACAATGGTTAGATAAGCTATCTAGCTGATCTCCTGCTACCCGATGTCGTCTCAGCCTGCTACTTCTCCGCCATCTTGACTCCTCCTCGAAACTCTGATTCTTTTTAGTGGAGAATGGAACTAGAAACTAACATCTGGGCAGTAGCTGTATTCATTGCTATTGAGGTTTCTTTGCTTCTGATCTTTCAATGGCTAGAAGTATAGAATGATTGCTTGTACATACACATATATCCATACATTCATAAATTCATACACATATAACATACATGCATGCATACAGATATAACAATGAGGATGTTTGTATATATGTATTTTTTTCATTTTATAGTGTACAAGATAAATCTGTATATTTTATTTAGCATTCATTTTTTTAAAGATTTTATTTATTTATTTGACAGAGAGAGATCACAAGTAGGCAGAGAGGCAGGCAGAGAAAGAGGAAGGGAAGCAGGCTCCCCGCTGAGCAGAGAGCCTGATGCGGGGCTCGATCCCAGGACCCTGAGATCATGACCTGAGCCGAAGGCAGAGGCTTTAACCCACTGAGCCACCCAGGTGCCCCTAGCATTCATTTTTAAGTTACAATTATGGCAAAATAGTCTGCTTCTAATGAAAGAAACCTTAGTATAAACCTAAAAACATGCATATATATTTAGTAGGATCTTCTTCATTTCTAAATAATTTATTTGTTGGTATACATTAACAAGTAAAGAGTAGCAATATTAGAATTCAGGATGTTGATTTTTTTTGCATGGAGACTCAATTGCGGTACAATATACCCACACAAACCCACAAAGCAATAATGTGTAATAAGGTAGTGAGACACACTTAAGCATATTTAAAATGCTAACAAACAGGCTTTTTTTTTTTTCCTTTTTTTTTTTTTTTTTTTAGGCAATAAAATGTTTTCAGTCCTTGTCACCTTCTCACATTCACGTAGCACCATAGATGCAAGGACTTAGAGTAAACAGTCTCATACTTAAAACCATAAAGTAGTGAATAGAATTCTTGAATATATAATATATAATAAATATATATAATAATATATAATCAGTTTACATAGATAACACTAGTTAAAACTGCAACTGAAGGTTCAGTGTTCTTTTTTGCCTTTCCCCATTCCATATTTGTATTTTCTTTCCTTCTTCTACACTGCAAATTCTGGTTCCTAACAAAGAAATGTGTTAATTTATTTTCTTAGTTCCTTAATATATCTACATAATGTCAGAATTGCTTTAAGCATATCACTGCAAATAAACATACTAAAAAGAGAGTTCATGTTTCTTTGCAGTTCTCTCTCACCCCATCCTTCTTAAAAGTTTCAGTGTATAGTTAAATACTATGTTCTGTTTTCCTTTGTGCCTTTCACAATGGGAATGAAAATAGATAAACTTCATTTTATTTCATAATATGATAAACAAAAACCTGCTCTGTAGTTTCTCTATCATTTTACTTGTCAAAAATCCTGCTTCTTATACTTTTTAAGATGCATTTAAAGTTCCAGATCTTCATTTCATTAGTTTTGTTTGAATTATTTCCTTTTTCATGTTGTAGTGTACCATTAAGTCACTTAGAGCAAAAATAAAAGCAGAACATTTACCCTTCCATTTCACATAATTTAACACAACTGCTTGTACTCCTGGAGACTGTTGGATAGTTTATTTAAAGCTTTTGTTCACAAATTTAGGTTCTAGTTTAAAGAACTTCTGACTTAGAATTAATCATGGCAATCCCACCATGCTGTCCTTCCTTCTTCTGTCCTCTTCTGTCTTTAAAATTGAGTTCTGATTTCATGTTCAATTTGAGCATTACTTTTTGTTTGGTTATGATGTGGTTAGAACAGAAAAATACAAGTTCTTCAGATGGATACAATCACAGAAATCTAGAAAAGTTCACATAGGTGGAATGTGAAGAATGTTGAAGGAAAAATGTAGCGGAAAGGGCCATCGACTCTACTAAGGAATGTACCGTAAGCCTGATTGTAACCTGCTGCCTCCATCTCGCTTCAGTCTTGACACTACAGCTTGATTACTAAAATAAAAATTGTGGGTGAGGTGCAACTTAGTGTTGATCTGTGTCCATGCAGTGTACAGAAGAGGAGCTTTGCAAGCATGCTGAGTTAGAAGTATGAGATGTGATCAAGCTTTCTCATTCAGGGTAACTTCTTGGGCTTTTGATTGACCCACGCAGTCTCACAGGGCCTTGTGTTCAGAAGGACCCTGCATTTAATTTAATACTATCCTATTGCAATCTTGAAATTTTTAATAATTTTTAAATAAGGGGATCCCCACTTTCATTTTGCAATGGGTCCTGCAAATATGTAGCTAGTTCTGCCTTCACTCTTCCAAAGAACGTAGATTGTTTTTGTTTAGTAGGACCCAAGTTGCATTGAGCTGTAGCTGATATTTTGGTTCCATGTTTTGATTCACGTGCTTGCTATTTACTAAGTGAATACATGTTTCAGGATTTAGCCTGATACCTAAATATCTGTATAGAGTTTATACAGAAATTTGGTGTTATCTTTGTCCCTCAGTTATTATTATGTAAATGATAGTATTATATACATAATAGCATTATATGAATTAGACTATCATTTACATAATATATATTATTATTTTTCACATTGACAGTGATTGTGATAGTCATAGATTCCCTCCCAGGGTTCTTTGGGCCAACAAAATTGATTCTCTACCAAAGTTTTGGCCATTGCAAACAACAATGACTGTGACCTATTAATCTGGTTGGGATACAGATAAAATAAGAATCTCTGTTAATGCAAAATCTACCTGCTTTATTTCACTCCCCAGTGCCTTCAGGTAGGTCTTTATTTTTTTCATTTTATTTAGGTATTATAATTCTTACCTATATGTCGTCTTTCCTATAAGAGCATATTCTGGCAGACCAGAAACAGAACACCCATATCTTTATGTATAGATTCTTTTTTTTTTTTTTTTAAGATTTTATTTACTTGTTTATTAGAGAGAGAGAGAGAGCAGCAGGCAGAGGAAGAGGGTGAAGCAAGCTTCCTGCTAAGCAGGGAGGCCGACATGGGACTTGATCCCAGGACCCTGGGACCATGACCTGAGCTAAAGGCAGACAACCTACTGAGCCTCCCCGGCACTCCTTTATGTATAGATTGGAACATGGTTGTGTACCTTTTAATATTAGTTATTTTCATGGTTGCATAGTGCTACCTTATTGAGATTTTCATTTACAATTCAATGATTAGCAATATGGAGCATTTCTTATATACTTATTTGATGTTTGTACATCTTCTGTTCAAATATTTTTTATTAAGTAGGCTCTCTTATTATCTTCCTATGAGTTGTAAGGTTTCTTTTATTGTTTAATATTACATATTTTGTTAAAATGATACACACATTTTATTTTTCCTATTCTGTAGCTTATACTTCATTTTCTTAATGGTGTCTTTTAAGGACCAAAAAGATTTTATAAAGTTCAGTGTTGCATCTTTTTTCACCTATGGTGTATAGTTTCTTGTGTGTTATTTAAGAAATCTTTGCCTAGTCCAAGTTTATGAAATATTTTTCTAGGTATTTTGTAGTTTCAGCACATTTTTTATTGATTGTTATAAGTAATAATTGACATTGTTTTCCTTTACTCCATTGGGATATCCAGTCTTTTCATCATTTTTTTGTTTCAAAACTATTTCATTTTCCTTTTGTTTTGTCTCAGTAGTTTTGTTGGAAATTTATTGATCTTATATGTGCAGTTCCATTTACTAAAGTCTCTATTTTGTTCCACTGAACAATAGGTCTATATTTCACCAATACCATGCTGCCTTGATTATTGCAGCTATATAGTAATTCTTGGAACCAGGCAATGTAAGGCTACAACTTTCCATATCTATATTTCCTAAGGAGATTTCTTTGAGTGATTGATATATTCTTTATCTTGGTTTTGCCACTGTGTACTTACATCAAAATTTATCAAATTATCAAGTTTAAGTGTGTGCATTTCATTGAATGTCAACTGTATCTCAATAAATATGTAAGAAATGTGTTTGTCATAGGAGTAAGAAAGATAAAGGAGTGGATGCAGATGGCTTAACAGATAATATCTTTGTCCTTAAAGTAACGGTATTACAGTTTAAAAAAATCATCATTTTTTAAAGGCAAATAAAGTATTGACCTATTTCCCAACCAAATATAATACTTTCTTTGTCCTGCCTTTGGATTAATAATGCTATATTATGACTATTTTGTGTATGATTATGAAAACTGGACATTTCTTGCAGACATAAGTTTCATCTAATCTGGCAGTGTTTCAGCCATTGTCCTGGAACAAGTCAAGGTTATGTATTCCTGACTTAAAAATTTAATTACCCAGTGTTGTTGATTCCTGAGTTGCTCTTGACTTACCTTTGCTTTCAGGTCTCTTAATTTAATTGAAATAAACTTAGAAACTGTTCAGCATTTGACTGCAACAATTAGAATGGAACAGCTCAATGGAGACAAAGAAAAGATGATAAATATAAGAACAAAAAAGTTCCTTACAGATCTTTTTAGGTTTTGATTTGTTTAGGGATATGATTTGTTTTTAATGTTTAGGGATATGATTAATAGGTGTGTATTTCTAATAGAATAAGGGCTTATGAAAAGGGACTCCTCAAAATTTAGTTATGAGGTATATTAGTCAGCTTCCTATCTTTTCCTACTTCTCCCCCTCTCTTGCCCAATTTTCTCTAGCCACAGATAGTCTCTATTTTTAGTTTGATCATGCCAAACTTATTATCTCTGACAAGAAATCTCTGCTATTAAATGCTTTGGTTTAATCCTTATATTCCATTGAGGTCTCAGCTAAATATGTCAAATGTAACCACCTCAGAGAGAGGTCTACTTCTATTTTTTTATTTTTTTATTTTTTTGAGAACCCTACTTTTAATAACCCAATGTAACATAATTCCCTGCATCCACTATAGTTTTTTGTGTATATCTGGAGTTATGAAATTCTACTTATTAAATAATAAGTTGTTTATTTTATGACACTGTCCACTACCATATTTTTTCCCTAGAATGAAAATTCTATGAGGCATGAGTCTTGCCCAACTTGTTTACCACCTATGTGAAAGACCTTGAAGAGTATGTACATAGAGTATCCATTTAATAAATATTGACTAAGTGGAATATATGACACTTGAAAATCATGTGGCATTGTGTAAGTACCTTTACCTTTCTCTAGTATCAGTTTTTCTTATATAAATGGAGATTATAATTGTCATGTATATTCAAAGTGCTTTGTAATGAAAATAGTAAAGATAGTAAAAGCATCCTTTACTGTTGTAAAGGAATATAATTATTGTGCTATTTATTTCCCTTGAAATATATAGTTTTATTACTAAAGTCAGGAAAACTGTGAAAATTGACTCAATATGCTCACAAATTGACTAATTATGTATTCTGCTGTTAAGAACATATAATTATTGCTCTTTTTAAGGAGGCACATAGTTTGCAGAAATTAGCATCTAACTAACGGATTCAAACAACTCAAAACAGAGAAAGACTGTAGCTATATATGTAATTGATTCATTGAACATGAAATTATTTTATTTTCTCTAATTACTGTTTCATGTAAAAATCTTTCCTCTATGGGTAGTAAATATATTTGCAGCAGATCTCACGGTTTTGGTTGCTGATAGTTGTTAAAAACTCCCACTTCATCTTGTCACACTGGTAGAGTGGCATGGCCTTTCTCATCTGATTCTGTTCAATAGGATGGCCTTTGCTAATATGGTGGTCTCTGTTTTATGATTTATGTGTTTAAAAATGATGAGCATTTTCATGGGTAGCCTTTATGATGAATTTATGAATGAAGGAACTTGTTTGAAAGCAGGTAGTGTATGAAAATGAGCCTATAGATTAAAAAACAAATAAAAAATGAATGTCCATTTTTAGAGATCTAGCTAATTTTTACATGTATAAAAACCTGCTATTGCTAGTCAGTAAAATCAGTAAAATCATAAAGATGTTATGCTCCCTCACTTTTCTTGAGAATCTATTAGTTTCATGTCATCACATTGGGATAATACTAGTGATCAGTTTAATGCAGCTTGATAAAATCAGAGCTATATTTAAAGTGAATTTTAGGAATGCCTGGGTGGCTGACTCAGTGTTTTAAATGTCTGCCTTCAGCTCAGGTCATGATCCCAGTGTCTTGGGATCGAGTTCCACATCAGGCTCCTTGCTCAGTGGGGACCCTGCTTCTCCCTCTGCCTGCTCTGCCTGCTGCTCCCCTTGCTTGTGCGCGCGCGCTCTCTCTCTCTCTCTCTCAGAAATAAATAAATAAATAAGAGCTTTAAAAAAGTAAAAATAAAAAAAATAAAGTGAATTTTATGTTTTACTCTATGCAATATTACCAACAACACATAAAAGAAAAGAAGAATGCCTAAAGGTTGGAGGGAAGTATTCCTTTAAGGAATTATGTTAGAAAAAGAAACAGAAATAGCAAAAACAGGTATTGCCTATATTTTATTTCTTAAAGATGACTTTTTAAAGACAGTCTCTCACTGATGGGAGAGGGAAAATATAAAATATTTTTAAAAAATATAATATAGGTAATACCTGTTTAATTAGCTTTGTTGTATTTATATTCTCTTTTAAAAAATCTTACAGGTATGTATTTTTTGAAGTGAATAGTTATGTTGTCTATACAACTTGAATATATAATAGGTTTAAAAGTGTTAAATTGCTTTAACAAAAGAAAGAAATATAAAATATTATAATATTTTTATCATACATATTTTTAAATAATCCTACTAGTAATTTCTATTGATTGTCACTGTTAACTAGTCTGTTTTTTTATTTAAATAATAGAATATATGTAACAAAAATATAAAATAACATATAATTTCAGAAGAATATTTTCATATTCCATATTAATGTAATTGTACATGGATGTTTACTATATACTATATTTTTGTGGGTTTTGGACTATGTCAAGCATGACTGTGCCTCAGGTTGGTGTCTGAAAAGTTGGTCATCCTACGCCTGATGCTAACACCACAATCAGAAAAACTTCTGTCTCATTTATTTATTTATTTATTTAGCCTTTGTGGCTTTTCATTCAAAATACCTTAATGCAGAATGTTCAAGTTTTATATAAGGAAGAGTACTCTGGTTTTCATTAAGGCTCTTAAACTTGGAAACGCTCCAAACATATGCTAGGAAAACTTAAAAAAATAAAGAAAGAAAGAAAAGAAAAGAAATTAACATACACTGCAGGAACTAATATTTGAGACAGAGAACTATTTTTCAGAAGCTCATCAAAGTCTTCAATATCAATTTTTTTATTATTTAATTCAAGTAAACTTTAATAGTTTCCAATTAAACATAGCATGTATGATGTCATCATTTTATTTGTGTCTATATTTGTAGACACGCTGTCTCTTTGCCTTTTACATATGAAGTACAGAATGTCTGAAGCCCTGTTTGCCATGTATTAACACTAATTGTTTTGAGGTTCTCCATACTATTTGAATTCGTAATAATAAACGTGGGTATATATGAGAAAAGCCATAAAAAATCATTGCTATTACCCAAAAAAGGTTTAAAAATATTGCACTCATAAATGTTGACAGTTATGTAAATTGCTGGAACTGCTATTGGTAGTAATTTCAAAGTAAATTAATTTTTTTTATCTTTGATTTAGCAATCCCACTTCAGTGAATCTAGCCTGCAAAATTTAAGAACAGTACATTAGAAATTTCAAAAATACATTTACAGCCCCATGGCTGGCAAAAGCAAAGTATTAGAAAACTTCTTCATTTCATTTAATTGAAGAGTGAGTATTTAATTATAGTAATTCTTTACTCTGGGATACTCTGCAACCACTAAAAATAATGACATATGTCTATGTGTTCTAATTCAGAAGACCATGGTAGACTGTAAAGAGAAAAAAATAAAATAAGTGTAGAATGTGCTAGAAATTGGGGTGCCTGGGTACTCAGTCCATTAGTCATCTGCCTTGGGCTCTGGTCATGATCTCAGGTTCCTGGAATCCAGCCCCACATCAGGCTCTCTGCTCAGCAGACAGTCAGCTTCTCCAACTCCCTCTGTTCTCTCTCTCTCTCTCTCTCGCTCGCTTGCTCTCACTCTCAAGTAAATAATTTTTTTTTTTTTTATGTGCTAGAAATTGTTGTAGGAGTTTACATAAATGGCCTTAGGTACTTGAGGCATCCCCATAGTTTACCCACAGTTTACAGATGGTCATACTAAGTAACTGAGAATGTAACTTGCTCTTTTGACATAGATGCTAATAGCAGTCTGGCTCCACTGCTGTTTCTTACAACACTTTGTTGTAACACTTGCAAAATCAGAGCTAATGTATACAGTATAGTTCCACTTTTGTATAAAAGAGTGAGAGACAGATGTGTTTAGAGTCTCTTAGACAAGGACAGAGAAGTCAAGATCAAGGTCTATTTACATCTGCAAAAGAAGCATGCAACATTTGACCCAAGTCAGCCCCGTAATTATCTGAAGAGAGGGAAAATTCTCCGATAATTTGTAGAGGTTTTTTGTTTGTTTGTTTTGTTTTGTGTTTTTGCTTCTCTGAAACTTTCAGTGAGAATAAATCATTAAATAAAGATGAAAATATATTTTCATGGGTTGTATTATCCACCTGAGATGAAAATTACTTAAGTTCATAACAGAGTAGCTTATAGCTGAGTGATAGGTAAGAGGAGACAGTATCAAAGTTGGCAAGTAGTAACTTGGGTAATCCTTCAAGTATGCTGAGTTAAGCAACAATGTGTGTTTTCCTTAGATTTTTATCATGATATTCCAGTATTAACTATGGGCATTTTTTTCTTCTCATTTAGATAAGACCCCAATGCATAATTATATTGAACTATCTTCTACCTACACCTACTCTCAAAAGAACTACAGAGGAAAGGTTTTAGTGTATCCGTTTACTTGAAAAGAAGATCCCGTATTTCCTAAAATATTTCTATGAATTTAGGAAATATTTTATTGGGATTTGTTTCCTAAGTATTATAAAATCCTTTGGAGTTATTACCTATAATCCATCCTAAACCACAAAAGTAGTGTCTTGACATAGACTTTGGTGATAAACAAGCTTGGGAGACAGTTCTAGGTCTGTTCTCACTAGCAATGAGACTTGGGCAACTTGAATTTTTAAGTCTAATGGACATAATAATACCACCAATCTCATTAGTTTGCTGTGCAGATTAAATGAGATTATTAAAGTTCTAAGTGTAGTCAGTTCTTGGTAAACCATAAGATGTAATACCTAGCTTTATTGATGATTGTATTTATACAAAGATTGTTATGCACAAATTGTATTATGAAAACACATACACTATTAAGAGAGTAAGATGAAAAGGAGACAAAGTAGTGAGCATGTGTCAATTTAAATAAAAAGGTAAACTGAAGCAAGCTCAAATTACCAGAAATTGAGTTTATTAATGAACTTCAGGATAGCTGAAGAATTGCAGTTTGGGACATGTAAACTGTAAGAAACTATGGGCAAGTCCTTTGAATGTTTGTGGCGGGTCATATTTATGGCCAAAGGGTGCAGAGTGGGAGGTTGGGGGGAAGTCTAGCCAGAGTCCAAGCAGTGAGTTTATGGGCCTGAAGATGGAGAGAGATTCTTGATGGATGTTTTTGGGTCGGGAGATAAGTTTTGTTCTTGTTTAAATCAGGCATTTTTAGGAAATCAGTCTCTCAGTTCTTTAAAGTTTTGTTTTCCTGAGAGCAGATGGATGAGATTGCCCATTTCATATTTTCTAGTTCCATTTTACATTGAGAATATTTCACACATGTTAAACTATTGATTCATTCAATAGCCCACTGCTAGATACCAGAGGAGATCCCAATTTTATAAGCAACACAGACCAATACAGAACATATACAAAGCACTGTGATAAGTGCTGTAATAGAACCACAGACATGTTTAGAACAGAAAGACATAAAGGACCTAAACTAAACTGGAGTGATTAGGAAAGATTTCTTTGGGCTGCTGGTTGACTGAGCCTCTGTGGACAAGTAAAGAGAAAAGGTATTTTACCCAAAGAGAACAAATTGCCAAAAAGCAAGAGAAAGCCTGGATGCCTGGGGATTGGGGCATAATTTGCTTGTACTAGGAACACCTGTGGGAGAAATGCAAGAGAGTCAGATGAGAAAAGTAGTCAGAAGATGAAGGTCCATTATGCAATGCTGAATTTTCATTTGTATCCATTAGATGATGGAGAGTAATTTGGCAAAAGCAAAACATTTGTAGTTTTTAAGCAAGAAGTAATTTGGTATATATTTTCGAATGCTCACTCAAAAAAGGGTTGTTAGAGGTCATACTGGGAAGCATAAATCCATTGGGGGAAAAAGTGGATTCAGAGGTGTAAGAGATTCAGATTCTAGTTTTGGCTTATGCATTAACCAGTTGCATGATTTCAATTAAGTTTTTTAACTTTTTTGTTCTTCAGTTTTATGAAATTAAGGAAAGGTATTAGATAATTTATAAAGTATTGTCAAGCACTTTATATATTATTATAAAACATGGAATTATCTCCTCAAGTGGCAGATTCTTACCTCACCTAGCAATTTCTGGGTAAATATTTGTTCTGACACTCAATTCCACTACAAGGGATGAATTGCACCCACAGAACATTAAGCAGCTCTTTGGACACTAGCTATGTCCTACAATTTGATTCAATTCTGACACTATCTTCCAGGAGACAGTATCAGATCCCACAGGTTAAGGGTTCAGTCCTATAAGACTGCCTTATCCCCCCAATCAAAAACCTAGATTATTATCTGGGCTTCTGACTCATTGGCTACAGACCGGAGGTTCCAAAGACTTCCTCTTTGGGTTTGATTAACTTGTTAGAATGTCTAACTCAGTCTAGCTCAGAGAAACATTTTAATTACTAGATGGTGGGTTTATTATAAAAGAACAGAACTCAGGAATGGCTAGGTGGAAGAGATGCATGGGATAACATATGAGGAAAAGGCACAGAGCTTCATGCCTTTTCCAGGTGTGCCACTCACCTGGTACCTCTGTGTCCACCAACCCAGAGCTCTTTGAACCCTGCATTTTGAGTTTTTATGGAGGCTTCATTAGATAGTTATGATTGATTAAATAACTGACCATTGGCAGTTTTTTTCAGCTTGCTGTTCCTCTTCCCTCCCTGGAGTTTGGAGGTGGGTGCTAAAAGATCCAACCTCTTAATCATATGGGGTTCCTTTGGCAACCAGCCTCCAACCTTAGGTCACCTAACTCATTAACATAACAAAAGGCATTTATTGCTCTTATCACAGGAAATTCCAAGGGTTTTAGGAACTCTGTGCCTAGAATAGGGTTGCAGATCAAATACATTTATTTGCTGCAGAACTAATGCTATTTTGAACCCCCCTTTCTTTTCTGCCTTGAATTGTTTGAAAGTAAGGTAATCTGTACTTCAGAAACCCTGACCTACAACATAATTCAAGCTATGTCAACATTCCTGCATGTAACTGAAATGCAATTTAAAGATTAAACTGTATCCAAGACAATAATATTGTTTAAAGCTCTATAGGGAATTAAAAGAATGCAACTGACACTTATCTGAAAGCACAAGACAGGGGTGCCTAGGTGTTTCAGCTGGTTAAGTATCTGCCCCTGGCTCAGGTCATGATCTCAGGGTCCTAAGATCAAGCCCCATATCAGGCTTTCTGCTCACTGGAGAGCCTGCTTCTCCCTCTCCCTCTGCATACAACTCCCCCTGTTTGTGCTCGCTCTCTCTCCCTTTCTCTCTGTCAAAGAAATAAATAAAATCTTTAAAAGAAAAAAAAAAAAAAAAAAGCACAAGACAATCATGTGACCACAACCAGGGACTTGATCAAGACAGATAACCACAACTAGAACCTACAAGTTCCTCTGAAGGGTTATAATAATTAATCTTTGATTTCATCTGCTTAACCTTTGAGACCTACTTCCTCTTCATTTCCCCTTTAAAAGCTCCTGCCTGCACCAAGGTGGTAAGATGGTTATTTGACACATTAGTTTGCCATTTTCTCATGTAACTAGGCTTCTGGAATTAAGTTATATTTTTGGCTTCAATAACTTGTCCCTTGACTTACTGAACTGTCGCTTGGGAACCAGATTGAACTTGGGTTCAGTAATACATATCTCTGGTGTAGGAAAGACATTGGGGTTCGAAGCTGACAGCCAAGAAAGAATTCTTGTGATGTCTTTGGTGCAAAAAAAAAAAAAAAAAAAGTGATTTTATTAAAGCACAGGGACAGGACCCTTGAGCAGAAAATGCTGCACTGGGGTCATGAAGAGTGGCCCATTATATACTTTCAAGTTGGGAGGGGTTAGAGATAGCTGTAAATCTCTAAGGAATTTTGGAAGCAAGGTTTCCAGGACCTTGAGGGGGCTAGCCATTGTTGGGAAAAGGTCATTTATTACCATCTAATAAAACCTTAGTCATGAGAACCTTCAGATGTAAATTGGTGGGCCCTATGCTTGGGGTATGATTGCCAACACATATCTTGGGGGGTTTAGAGACAAAGGAAGTTTCCAAAGGAATTTTTATACATTAAAGTAAACTTACAGGATTGGTGAGGGTAGAGAGGAGGAAGAGGGAGAGGTCAGGCTAGGATTGCCTTTTGCCCTTAGCAAAGTATTAACATGTGGGCAGTTGAGTCCCTAGAAGAATGTCACTCTACCTGTTACAAGGATTTGTCAATGGGCTGTAGGTAGTAAGAAATTTAGTAATTTTTCTTCTGCCTTTGTTTCCCACATCAATCTATATTATAAAGCACAATATCCTACTTAGTTTTTCAATGTGTTCGTCTTGTTACCTATGATTAAAAAGCAATAAATTCACTTTTGTGAATTAAAATGAAATCCACAAAATCAGATAACTTGAAAAGAATCAATGAACAGAGCTCTAGTTGATATAACTACAGAAACTCAAGTATTAAAGAACAGAAATTCCACTGAGTAAAGATCTAATTGACTTTACTCAATGATTCATGAATCAGACAGCATCCCACCTAATAAATGGAAGATTCTGCTGTACAAAATGGAAGGATTTTATAGGCAGAAAGGATTGGGACAAGGAAGTTATTAGAAAAAGAAAAGAAAGGATTATTTCAGGTAAGGTCACCTTCCCATAGGGAGAAGGGCTGGGGGTTTTATCAAGAGATTCCAGAATAATTGGTTTAAAATTCCACTCCTGGGAAAGGCTGAAACTGCAATTAGGTATTAAGTCTTGGTAGGGCTTAACATAAGTGACTCTATTTTGGGCCTGTTTCTTTTTAACAGAAAAAATTCAGAATCATCATAAAGACTAAAAATGTCATCAGCAGGGTTCATATATTTCAAAATGTGTTTTTGGAAGTAGGAGAGAGAAATGCTTCTTATTATTTACATTGAGTTGGAAAATATTAAGTAAAAGAATATGTTGCCACTGAATTTTCATTTATGATCATAGATGTCATTTTTATCTCACCTTTAAAATGTTTAAAATCTAGTATAAAAGTCAGCTAATATTTGTGCATAGTATCTTTTTATCAAGTACTGAAATAGTGTTCTATTAAGTATAAATTTAGAGAACTATAATCTGTATAAATTCTCAGCACTGTTTGTTTAATTTATATAAACCCATGTTCTGTATGTCCCATGTCAGAAAATACCAGTTTATTTTTATAGTTTAATTGTAAAACAATATTTTACATCAACATCTGATCTGTAATTTAGTGGAAATTTATCATAAAGTTTTTATGGTTCAGAAACATACATTGCATTATTTAAAATTGACCATGTGCATCGCAAATTTACTTGATATTTGAATCTCCTCCCATCAAGAAAGGTAGGCAAAACCACAAAGGGCTTTCTCATTTTATTTTTGAATGTATGTGGTTAATGTCAGATAGCTGAAACAAAGAAGGACATCCCGATTTTGGAGTCAGATTGTTGTTTGGGGATCTCTGTCTTGTTCCCCGTTAACCAATTACCAATGTCAAGGCAATAAATTTTGAGGATCCCAAATTCTTCTGTGAGTAAAATATCCAGTGAACTGACTGCCTTCCCAGTTATACATGGTTTGTTGTAAGGATCAACTAAAATAATATGCATAGAAGAGCTTGGAACTTACAAATCACTCTTTAAATATATGCAGTTATTCTTATTATGAGATATATAATTCTGAATGATTTATTGCTGGTTTTGTATCATGGTGCATTAATATGGAGGTAGAACTAATACGGCAAACATCAAATGACAAGCATTTTGAAAAAGTAGGAAATGTGTGAAAGGATATCAATTTAAAATGGAACCAGCTGATATGAAATTGACAATCTCATGCATATACCCTCAAAAGCACAGAACTTAAGAACTGAGAGACTGATTTCCTGTACATGCCTGATTAGCAGAAGACAGACACTTATCTTCTGATCAATGAATATCTGCAAGAATCTCTTCTCATTCTCAAGCCAGTGAACTTCCTACTTGGAACCTGGCTGGACTCCTTTCTCCCCCTTTTTGCACTTCTTGCCTATAAATACAGTCTGCCACAATCCCTCAAAGGACTAACCTGTAATTTGCTACAGTTTACATGTCCCAAATTAGAATTCCTCTCCTAGTCCCAAATAAACTCAATTTCTGGTAATTTGTGCTTGCCTCAGTTTACTTTCTTTATTTAGATTAACACATGCAAATAATCAAACTATATATATATACTCACACACACACACACATATGTATATACATATGTCATCATTAACTGATGATTTGAGAAATCCATCATGTTTACTAAAGAGAAAACAATGATTGCTATGGCTATGCTGTCTTTTTTGTATAATTTCTTTGATGATACTGATACTAAACTATAGGTTTATTTAGCTATAGGTTAAATAAATAGTGTTAAGAATGTTATATTTGTGACCAGAATTGTTATGCAGAATTTGATTTGCTATTTTGTATTACATATTAACCAAAGAATTGTTAACAGAAATGAAATATCTAACTGTAAGCAATTGTGATTTCACCAGTTACATGTATTGGTCAATTTATGTTGAATCTAGTAATAAAGAAGAACCTATTATTTTAAATGACTAATACAGGGCATAGGCAATTTTGGCACTCAATAATGGGGATTCAGTAAAATAAACTTGCCATTTGGATAGAGATAGATGGAGCAGCATGGAGTTTATATTTTAATTACTTCAATATCTCACTGACATTAAAATATTCCTGTTGGCAGAGGATGGGGTTTTACAATGCACTTCTAGAAAGTAACATACCAGTTGCAGATCCAGTATTTATTTGAATTAAATGTGGTTTACAGGAATGAGTGCTGTGGTACCTTTCAATGAAGAAATAAAATTATTTTACTTAATCCTTTCCCATCTGATACGTCATCTACTGGACTCTTGTCAAAATTGAATTGTTCACAAAGGGAATAAATACTTCTTTAGAGATTTATTATTTGAATAGAAAGTCAGATTGGGTAACACGCATTTCCTTGGAGAAAGTTTGCTGATGACAGAGGATTGACAAAGTGCTTCTTTCACATTTTCACCAAACACCTTTTGCTTACATCCTCTGACCACTTGTTGTAGTGTTTTCTTTAAGCATTTAACTGTCTTTCATTGTTTAGTTGTGAAATAATTTGACAATGATATCTGAGTTGTAATTTGCCATGTAGCATGTGAAAATATCAATGAAAACATTTATTAGGTAAAAATTTTAGTGTATAATATTCTGTATATTATTAAAAATTGATACTATATATCATGAATTTACTATGAATTTTATGAAAAATTTGTGAAAAAAACAAAAACCCAAGTTTTAAAAATGGGCAAAAGATATGTATAGTCAAAAGATAGTTGCTGGCAGTTCAGGGAAATGAAATAGAAATATGGAAAGATAATGTGACACATAATAAGATGAGCAAACTACTAAAATAGCATTTTTACCCATCAGATTAAGAAAACTCAAAAGTGTCATATTTTTGAAATCATATAGTATGGAGTCTTGAGTTTACTTTCATATATATACATAAATATACATACCTATGCTTCTTTACATATACGTTTAAATATATAGAAGCATGCGTATGTCTTATA
Source organism: Martes martes (assembly GCF_963455335.1). NCBI lineage: Eukaryota > Metazoa > Chordata > Mammalia > Carnivora > Mustelidae > Martes > Martes martes. The sequence continues at coordinate 41,765,928 of NC_137901.1, read as the reverse complement.
TATATATATATATATATATATATATATATGTATATATATGAAAGTATAAATATGATATGAAGTATGGGCCAAAATTTCTTTTCCTTTTTTTTTTTTGTTGATATGGTGTCCAGTTGTCCTAGCAGCAGCAACAACTATATTTTATTAATTATCTTGGCAAGTTAATAGAAAATAAATTTCTAACACATTCATACATACACATATATGTCTGTGTATATATGTGCTTATACACATATATATGATGTATGTATTGCTCTTAGACTGTTGGTCTGAAGATAGGACTTTGCTGTTTTTCTCTATTTTTGCCAACTTGAGGGTAAAAGTGATGCTCTCTCTCCAGCCTTCTGCACCGAGTCTTAATATTCCCAACTCTTTCAGGAGTGAAAGAATTTCTTTGTTCTTCCAGTTTATCTATTTGCTCTTCCACTGTGTGTGATCTAGTTATGGAAAATTTTACTTATGTTTTTAATTTTTATTTTAAAGAGTATAGCTTCTATTTTGTAATATAAATGCAATAACATTCTTTTTTTGTTTATTCATGTTTAAAGTTTTGTTTTACTAATTTTGGTTCTTGTTTTACATTATTTCATGTAGGTATTACTCCTTAAATATCTGATTTCCTTTTTTTTTTTTTTCTTTTAATCAGTTCTGTTTTGGAGTTAAGATATTCTACATAAGCATAAAAACTGAGTAGAAGAATCAGAGATTTATGCTTCTATTATAGCCCTTGGAATTCTAAACATGGACTATAAACCAGCATTAGCATCCTCTCAGAACTTTACAGAAATGCAGAATCTCAGACCTACCAAATTAGACTGTGCATTTTTAACAAATTCCCAGGTGATGCATATGTGGGTTACAGGGGAGAAGCACTATCTTGTGCTATTTCAGTAACAATGGAAAACAGAAGAGATGGGAAATTTACAAACTCTTCTTCTAGGTTTGCCTCCTACAATCTTGTCTTCTCTCTGATTCAGACACTTAAGCAGTGATTCCAGTTAAGGTCCCTGAATTTCATACCTCTGAGAAGTGTTATTTGTTCTGTAATCTTGGAGTTGCACGTCGAAGAGTGCTCACAGAGAAATGACTTATAAAGTTGTGAAGTGGGGTAGCACTGAGCTATTCTACTGCATTGTTTTTGCTATAATTACTGAGGAACTGACCATCATGACTGCTGTTGCTCTGACATCCTGACTAATCTGATAATTTCTTCCTTGGCATTTTGTCCCTATATTCTTGCAACCCCAAATGCAGCTTATGTTTAGAGTTCACCACTCACATTTTAAGTGTGCTCTTTTGGACATCTTATACTGTAATCTCCCTCTTGAGCATGACCAATCCTCCCTCCCTCCCTCCCTTCCTTCCTCCCTTCCTTCCTTTCTTCCTTCCTTCATTTCTTTATAAGATTTTATTTATTTGAGAGAAAGAGAGAGAGCATGAGTGGGGATGAGGCAGAGGAAGAGGGAGATGCAGACTCCCTACTGAGCAGTGACCCTAGGATGGGGCTTGATCCCAAGACTCTGAGATCATGACAAGTGAAAAGGCAGACAGCTGCTTAACTGAGCCACCCAGGCACCCTGAGCGTGACTATTTCTTCACTTCGTTGATTTCTTGTAGTTTCCCAAGCTCTCTAAAACTGTTTATTCTTTTACAAAATAAGTATGGATTGTGTTGTATGTATTTAATATATATTAAATATATTTTCTTATTTTGGTTCAATGGAGTAAGAGTGTAGCATGCCCATTTTCAATAATTTTGAAAACAAATACAGAGCTCTATCTTTTTCTTAAAACTTTTGAAACAGGTCATGCTGAATGATTTCTTAATTTTGTTATGGAACAGGAGAAGCATTTGTTTCTACAATTGTCAGATGATTTTATTTCTACTCTTTCATAGATTATGCATATTAAGTTCTTTCTCCATCCTATTTGTTCCTGTTCTTGTTTTCTTTCTCCTTCCTCTTTTTTTTTTTAATATTTTTTTTTCAGTATTTATGGATGAATCAAGCAATGCTGGTTTCTTTGTAATTATTGTTAATCCAGTCCAGGCATTCGCCTCTAGATTTAATACCTCTACATGAGTTATCACCATGTAAGCAGTTGGGGCTATGGCAATTATCTCACTATCCCCAAACTGAGAAAGCACACCGATCTCTTTTGTTTCCATCATTAGGCATTACTAAAAGTGTAGAATACATTTTTCAACATCTGTACCTTTGTAATTTGTGCCTTGGCTCTTTTCTTGTTTTAATGAAAATTGGGGAGGAGTCAAGATGGTGGAGAAGTAGCAGGCTGAGACAACATCAGGTAGCAGGAGATCGGCTAGACAGCGTATCTAACCACTGTGAACACCTACAAATCCAATGGGAAATCGAAGAGAAGAAGAGCAACAATTCTAGAAACAGAAAATTGACCACTTTCTGAAAGGTAGGACCTGCGGAGAAGTGAATCCAAAGCGACGGGAAGATAGACCATGGGGGAGGGGCTGGCTCCCGGCAAGCGGCGGAGCAATGGAGCACAAAATCAGGATTTTTAAAAGTCTGCTCCATGGAGGGACATCACTCCAGAGGCTAAACCGGGGGGAAACCCAGGCGGGGTCAGCGTAACCCCAGGTCCAGCGGGGTCAAGAAGAACCGGGGGCGTCTGAGTGCCGCAGAGCTCGCAGGTATTAGAGCGGGAAAGCCGGCTACAGCGACAAAGCTGAGGAGTGAGCTCTCAGCCCAGGGTTACCTTGTGCCGATTGCAGGCTAGGTGGGCTTGGAGCGCAGCTGGAGGCCACAGAGATGGAAGCGACCGGGCACATTTCTCCAAGTGCCAGCAATTGACTGCTTTCCTACCAGCGCGACCACAGGCCAGGGAGGCAGGGTGGTTGGGCACTTTTCTCTGAGGGCGCACTGAGGACCAGAACCCCAAGCTCTCGGCTCCTCTGGGCCGAGAGATTGGGAGGCCGCCATCTTCATTCCCGTCTTCCGGAACTCTACGGAAAGCGCTCAGGGAACAAAAGTTCCCAAAAGCAAACCCGAGCATCTACTGGCAAGGGCGGTGCAATTCCACCTGCGGCAAAGACACTTGAGAATCACAACAGGCCCCTCCCCCAGAAGATCAACAAGAAACCCAGCCAAGACCAACTTCACTCACCAAGAACAGCAGAATTCTATAGGAGGAGAAAGCAAATCTTATCTGGACAAAATAACAAGGCGAAAAAACTCACCTCAAAAAAAAGAACAAGAGGCAGTACCGGAGGCTGGAGACCTAATCAATACAGACATTGGTAACATGACAGATCTAGAGTTCAGAATGACGATTCTCAAGGTTCTAGCCAGGATCGAAAAAGGCATAGAAGATATTAGAGAAACCCTCTCTGGAGAGATAAAAGGCCTTTTTGGAGAAATAAAAGAAATAAAATCTAACCAAGTTGAAATAAAAAAAGCTATTAATGAGGTGCAATAAAAAATGGAAGCTCTCACTGCTAGGATAAATGAGGCAGAAGAAAGAATTAGTGACATAGAAGACGAAATGACAGAGAATAAAGAAGCTGAGCAAAAGAGAAACAAATACTGGAACACGAGGAGAGAATTCGAGAGATAAGCGACACCATAAGACGACACAACATTAGAATAATTGGGATTCCAGGAGAAGAAAAAAGAGAGAGGGGAGCAGAAGGTATATTGGAGAGAATTATTGGAGAGAATTTCCCTAATATGGCAAAGGGAACAAACATCAAAATCCAGGAGATGCTAAGAACGCCCCTCAAAATCAATAAAAATAGGTCCACACCTCGTCACCTGATAGTAAAATTTACAAGTCTTAATGACAAAGAGGAAATCCTGAAAGCAGCCCTGGAAAAGAAGTCTGTAACATACAAGGGTAAAAACATTAGATTGGCAGCGGACCTATCCACAGAGACCTGGCAGGCCAGAAAGAACTGGCATGATATATTCAGAGCACTAAACGAGAAAAACATGCAGCCAAGAATACTCTATCCAGCTAGGCTATCATTGAAAATAGAAGGAGAGATAAAGAGCTTCCAGGACAAACAAAAGCTGAAAGAATTTGCAAACACCAAACCAGCTCTACAGGAAATATTGAAAGGGGTCCTCTAAGCAAAGAGAGACCCTAAAAGTAGTAGATCAGAAAGAAACAGAGACAATATACAGTAACAGTCACCTTACAGGTAATACAATGGCACTAAATTCATATCTCTCAATAGTTACCCTGAATGTTAATGGGCTAAATGCCCCAATCAAAAGACACAGGGCATCAGAATGGATAAAAAAACAAAACCCATCATTATGCTGCCTACAAGAAACTCATTTTAGACCCAAAGACACCTCCAGATTTAAAGTGAGCGGGTGGAAAACAATTCACCATGCTAATGGACATCAGAAGAAAGCTAGGGTGGCAATCCTTATATCAGATCCATTAGATTTTAAGCCAAAGACTATAATAAGAGATGATGAAGGACACTATATCATACTCAAAGGGTCTGTCCAACAAGAAGACCTAACAATCTTAAATATCTATGCCCCTAACATGGGAGCAGCCAACTATATAAACCAATTAATAACAAAATCAAAGAAATACATCGACAGTAATACAATAATAGCAGGGGACTTTAACACTCCCCTCACTGAAATGGACAGATCATCCAAGCAAAAGATCAACAAGGAAATAAAGGCCTTAAATGACACACTGGACCAGATGGACATCACAGATATATTCAGAACATTCCATCCCAAAGCAACAGAATATACATTCTTCTCTAGTGCACATGGAACATTCTCCAGAATAGACCACATCCTGGGTCATAAATCAGGTCTCAACCGGTATCAAAAGATTGGGATCATTCCCTGCATATTTTCAGACCACAATGCTCTGAAGCTAGAACTCAATCATAAGAGGAAATTTGGAAAGAATGCAAATATATGGAGACTAAACAGCATCCTTCTTAAAAATGAATGGGTCAACCAGGAAATTAAAGGAGAATTGAAAAAATTCATGGAAACAAATGATAATGAAAACACAACAGTTCAAAATCTGTGGGACACAACAATGGCAGTCCTGAGAGCAAAATATATAGCGGTACAAGCCTTTCTCAAGAAACAAGAAAGCTCTCAAATACACAACCTAATCCTACACCTAAAGGAGCTGGAGGAAGAACAACAAAGAAAGCCTAAACCCAGCAGGAGAAGAGAAATCATAAAGATCAGAGCAGAAATTAATGAAATAGAAACTAAAAAAACCAATAGAACAAATCAACAAAACTAGGAGTTGGTTCTTTGAAAGAATTAATAAGATTGACAAACCCCTGGCCAGACTTATCAAAAAGAAAAGAGAAAGGACCCAAATAAATAAAATCATGAATGAAAGAGGAGAGATCACAACCAACACCAAAGAAATACAAACAATTATAAGAACATACTACGAGCAACTCTACGCCAACAAATTTGACAACCTGGAAGAAATGGATACATTTCTAGAGACATATAAACTACCACAACTGATCCAGGAAGAAATAGATAACCTGAACAGACCCATACCCAGTAAGGAGATTGAAACAGTCATCAAAAATCTCCAAACAAACAAAAGTCCAGGACCAGACGGCTTCCCAGGGGAATTCTACCAAACATTTATTTATTTATTTATTTATTTTTAAAGATTTTATCCATTTACTTGACAGACAGAGATCACAAGTAGGCAGAGAGGCAGGCAGAGAGAGAGGAGGAAGCAGGCTCCCCACCGAGCCCAATGCGGGGCTTGATCCCAGGACCCTGGGACCACGACCTGAGCCGAAGGCAGAGGCCTAACCCACTGAGCCACCCAGGTGCCCCTCTACCAAACATTTAAAGAAGAATTAATTCCTCTTCTCCTGAAACTGTTCCAAAAAATAGAAATGGAAGGAAAACTTCCAAACTCATTCTATGAGGCCAGCATCACCTTGATCCCAAAACCAGACAAGGATCCCACCAAAAAAGAGAATTACAGACCAATATCCTTAATGAACACAGACGCGAAAATTCTCACCAAAATACTGGCCAATAGGATCCAACAGTACATTAAAAGGATTATTCACCACGACCAAGTGGGATTTATTCCAGGGCTGCAAGGTTGGTTCAACATCCGCAAATCCATCTATGTGATACAATACATTAATAAAAGAAAGAGTAAGAACCGTATGATACTCTCAATAGATGCTGAAAAAGCATTTGACAAAGTGCAGCATCCCTTCCTGATTAAAACTCTTCAAAGTGTAGGGATAGAAGGCACATACCTCAATATTATCAAAGCCATCTATGAAAAACCCACCGCAAATATCATTCTCAATGGAGAAAAACTGAAAGCTTTTCCACTAAGGTCAGGAACACGGCAGGGATGTCCGTTATCACCACTACTGTTCAACATAGTACTAGAAGTCCTAGCCTCAGCAATCAGACAACAAAAAGAAATTAAAGGCATCCAAATCGGCAAAGAAGAAGTCAAACTATCATTCTTTGCAGATGATATGATACTATATGTGGAAAACCCAAAAGGCTCCACTCCAAAACTGTTAGAACTTGTACAGGAATTCAGTAAAGTGTCAGGATATAAAGTCAATGCACAGAAATCAGTTGCATTTCTTTACACTAACAACAAGACAGAAGAAAGAGAAATTGAGAAGTCAGTCCCGTTTACAACCGCACCCAAAACCATAAGATACCAAGGAATAAATCTAACCAAAGAGGCAAAGAATCTATACTCAGAAAACTATAAAGTACTCATGAAAGAAATTGAGGAAGACACAAAGAAATGGAAAAATATTCCATGCTCATGGATCGGAAGAACAAATATTGTGAAAATGTCTATGCTACCTAAAGCAATCTACACATTTAATGCAATCCCTATCAAAATCCCATCCACTTTTTTTAGAGAAATAGAACAAATAATCCTAAAATTTATATGGAACCAGAAAAGACCTCGAATAGCCAAAGGAATATTGGAAAAGAAAGCCAAAGTCGGTGGCATCACAATTCCAGACTTCAAGCTCTATTAGAAAACTGTCAACATCAAGACAGTATGGTACTGGCACAAAAACAGACACATAGATCAATGGAACAGAATAGAGAGCCCAGAAATAGACCCTCAACTCTATGGTCAACTAATCTTCGACAAAGCAGGAAAGAATATCCAATGGAAAAAAGACAGCCTCTTCAACAAATGGTGCTGGGAAAATTGGACAGCCACATGCAGAAAAATGAAATTGGACTATTTCCCTACACCACACATGAAAATAGACTCAAAGTGGATGAAGGACCTCAGTGTGAGAAAGGAATCCATCCAAATCCTTGAGGAGAATGCAGGCAGCAACCTCTTTGACCTCCACTGCAGCAACTTCTTCCTAGGAACATCGCCAAAGGCAACAGAAGCAAGGGCAAAAATGAACTCTTGGGATTTCATCAAGATCAAAAGCTTTTTCACAGCAAAGGAAACAGTTAACAAAACCAAAAGACAACTGACAGAATGGGAGAAGATATTTGCAAACAACATATCAGATAAAGGGCTAGTATCCAAAATCTATAAAGAGCTTATCAAACTCAACACCCAAAGAACAAATAATCCAGTCAAGAAATGGGCAGAGGACATGAAAAGACATTTCTGCAAAGAAGACATCCAGATGGCCAACAGACACATGAAAAAATGCTCCACATCACTCGGCATCAGGGAAATATAAATCAAAACCACAATGAGATACCACCTCACACCTGTCAGAATGGCTAAAATTAACAAGTCAAGAAATGACAGATGCTGGCGAGGATGAGGAGAGAGGGGAACCCTCCTACACTGCTGGTGGGAATGCAAGCTGGTGCAACCACTCTGGAAAACAGTGTGTAGGTTCCTCAAAAAACTGAAAATAGAGCTACCCTATGACCCAGTGATTGCACTACTGGGTATATATCCTAAAGATACAAACGTGGTGCTCCGAAGGGGCACATGCAACCGAATGCTTATAGCAGCAATGTCCACAATAGCCAAACTGTGGAAAGAGCCTAGATGTCCATCAACAGATGAATGGATAAAGAAGAAGTGGTATATATACACAATGGAATACTATGCAGCCATCAAAAGAAATGAAATCTTGCCATTTGCAATGACATGGATGGAACTAGAGGGTATTATGCTTATCGAAATAAGTCAATCGGAGAAAGACAACTATCATATGATCTCTTTGATATGAGGAAGTGGAGATGCAATGTTGGGGGGTTGGGGGGAGCTAGGAAAAGAAAAAATGAAAGGATGGGATTGGGAGGGAGACAAGCCATAAAAGACTCAATCTCTAAAAACAGACTGAGGGTTGCTGGGGGGAGGGGGGACAGGAGAGGGTGGTGGGGAAATGGACATTGGGGAGTGTATGTGCTATGATGAGTGCTGTGAAATGTGTAAACCTAGCGATTCACAGACCTGTACCCCTGGGGATAAAAATACATTATATGTTTATTAAAATAAAGAAAAGAAAAATAAAAAAAAGAAAATTGATATTTCTTTGTTATTTCTTCTTTTGATAATTTTCTATATTTTCAGTGAGTTACAAAAGAGGGGAGGAATATAAAATTGCCTTTTTCTTTTGAAGAAAAGACTCCATCAATGCCTTTTGGATGATACCATAAATGAACATATGATTACTAATGAAAATAGAACAATCATCTTTATAGTCCAAATGGCCAGTAGGGTAAAGAAACCAATGTCTTTTTTGTGGGTTCACTTCTCAAATGTTTTGACTGCTTAATAGCATTAAAATTTTAAAATATATTTTTAATTTTAAGGAAGACTATTCAATTGTTTAACATGCATGGCAGTAAAAATATATGTAAAATTCAATTTTCCATAGTAACTGTAAGTTTATTATAGAAATCACCATTGTTTATTTTATACTTTTGAAACAATAACAATTTAGAGACTCATCACATTTGAAAAGGTAAATGTAAAGTGTATAGAAAATGAAGTGTTCTTCCCAAATAATAACATAATATAATGAAAAAAAAATGGTGATGTTTATAGTTTCAAAAATTGAGGAGTCTCAATCTGACAATTTAAATAAGTAACAAGATAAAATACTATTTCTTAACTAAGTATTGTGTCTCTGATTGCAACTTTTCAAACTATTGATTTTCCTGAGGTGAAGTTTGTCAGTTTTACTCCCTTACTGCAATATCACAGGCAAAATATAATAAATACATAAAATGATCAATAAGAAGCAAACCAATTTAAATTAAAAAATATTTGATATGGTTGAACAATTAGGCTGTGCTGTTTTAGTATTGTTAAACATGTTAGAACACTGAAACATTGCTGGGCAATTCATCAGAAATGAATATATAGACTTTCTGAAGGGCAGTTTGCCTTTTTACATCAAAACACACCAAAATGTGTAAATCTTTTGCCTCAGAAATTTTTCTTCCAAGAATTTAATCATACAGAAATAATTATAGACATATACAAAGATTTGCCTATAAAGATGTTTTTTATCACAGCATTGTTCAGACTAGTGTTCAATTAGAAACAAATAAAAAGACAACAGTCATTTGGTCAACAATTGTAAAACAGACATGGAATGGAATTCTCCCAAATATTATAAGTATCATTGTAGAAATGAAGTATAATAAAATATATCATTAGATTATGAAATACTTTATGTAAGTAAAATTTAGAGTAAAATTAAACATTTTAGAGTAAAATTACAATATAGATATAAATTAAGGATATTGAGTATATAATATGTACCAGAAACTGTGTCAGTGGTAAGGGTAGAGAATGCAAAATAATACAATAAATTAAAAATTAAAAATAGTATATGCTTCCATCTCACATATTTCTTTTTTTTTTAACTTTTATTTTTAAGATTTTTTTTTTAAACTTATTTATTTGACAGACAGAGATCACAAGTAGGAAGAGAGGCAGGCAGAGAGAGAGAGAAGGAAGCAGGCTCCTGGCTGAGCAGAGAGCCAGATGTGGGGCTCGATCCCAGGACCCTGGGATCATGACCTGAGCCGAAGGCAGAGGGTTTAACCCACTGAGCCACCCAGGAGCCCCATCTCACATATTTCAAAAGTTTTATTAAGATGACAACTATTAACAATCTATATAAAATATTATAAATGGAGGTTATTTTTACTGCACTGAATAAAATGATCCCCTTCTTATAATAATAGAATTTTTAGCTGGGACCAACTGAAATCCATATTTTTCCACATAACCACAAGAAAAGTAATATGACATGTTCAAGCTGAATGATTTGTGTGTAGTCTGTGTCCTATCCTTAAGGGTGAAGGGCATGCTCTCATTTCTTTTTTTCTCATCCATTTGACTAATATGGGAACATGGTAGGATGGCCTATTTAGTACCATGCAGATGGGAGTAATTCACTATTTATCTGCAGAAAACAGGGTAAAAGGGTTTGGGCTGACCCTATGGTTTAAATACCCACCCTTTAACTACTTATATCTAGTATGTGAGAAAAAATAAACTTTTATCTTGTTGAAGTCTTATTTTTCTGGGTTCTATCAAACAGTCAAACATTCATGCTAATATGGCATGCAGATCAGCTGTTGCTCAATAAAGCATTCTCTAGTTGTAGCACTGACTGAAAGGATAATCTGTCAGGCAGCAAAGGAAGTGGGAAAGGTTAAGTAACGTATAAGGTAGGAAACAGAACATACATGGTGCTTCGGTTTTCTCTGGGTGGCAAGATAATCAAAACTTATCTAGATGATCATTTTATTTTCCATCCTTGAGGATATCAGCACAGAATTAAAACACAAGAAATAAATGAAAACAATCCCAGAACCCCATCTACGAGAGTCTGATTTGGGGGATCATTCCTATTACCAAGTATCAGATTGCATTGACACTTGCATTGAGTCAGGAAGACAGATATCATTCTTTTGTTTCATTCTGAAATAATTTTTGTTATACAAAAATAATAGTGACAGTATAAAGAGCTCCTTTATGTCCTTTACCCAGCTTTCTCTAATGTCAGTATCTGTTTAATCCTGGTGCAGTGATCGAAACCAAGAAATTAATATTGGTACACAACACTATTAATTAAACTATACACTATATTCAGATTTTGTCAGTCCCCCCCACCATAATACCTTTTTTGTTGTTGTTCCTCTTCCACAATCTTCTATACAAGAAACTGTATTACATTTATAAGCCATGAACCCTTTATCTCCTCAATCTTTTAACCTTTTTTCAGTCTGCTTGATTTTATGACCTTGACTTTTTTTTTTTTTAAAGAATTTATTTATTTATTTGACAGGCAGAGATCACAAGTAGGCAGAGAGAGAGGCAGAGAGAGAGAGAGAGGAGGAAGCAGGCTCCCTGCTGAGCAGAGACCCCCGATGTGGGGCTCGATCCCAGGACCCTGAGATCATGACCTGAGCCAAAGGCAGAGGCTTAACCCACTGAGCCACTGAGGTGGCCCTGACCTTGACATTTTTGAAAAAGACTGGACTGTTACTATGTAGAATGTCCTATAGTTTGGGTTTGCCTTATTTTTCACATGATTGGATTGGGGTCGTGATTTTTCGGAAACGACAGAGGTGAAGTACCTTCATAGCAGAGACACATATTAACACAATCTGATGATGTTAACCTTGATCAGTTGGTTAAGGTGATGTCTCCTGGGTTTCTCCACTATAAAATTACTTTTTCTTTTTTTTCCTTTTCTGTACTCTATTTAAATGAATAATGAAGGGAGTCACTAAGTTCATGGGGAGGGGAATTAAATTCCAATTACTGCAGGAAGAATATCAAAGAGTTTGTAAATATATGTTAAACAACCACAGGAATTAATAAATAATATATTGGGGAGGAGATAACTTTGATAACTTTGAAACTATGAAAAAATCCTGCTCTTTTTAAAGTTTTGTCTTTTAATTTAGCATTCATCTGCGTATCTTGGATACAGTAATTGTTACAGTGGATTTCTGAAGATCACTTTCTATGTCCTTTTTTATATATTTATTGCTTGAAGTTCTTCTGTTGGAAAGATTGGGAACTCTTTCGGGCTGACTTCTTTGCTCTTTTTGCATTCTCCATTATTCATTTATTTGCTTGTTTATCTATTTTATTTATTTGGTCCTTATTTTTTGATAAGCTTTAGCCTTACTTTGTTTTTTCCCTTGCCCCAGTCCTAGGTTCAGTCACTTCTCCTTGAAACCCTGGTTGTTAAAATTCATTAAAAAAAAAAAAAAAAAAAAATCTTGATCTGCTTGTGTGGTTCATTTGGTTAAGCTTCTGCCTTAGGCCCAGGTCATGATCACCGGGTCTGGAATGGAGTCCCACATAGGGCTCCTTACTCAGCAGGGGAGCCTGCTTCTCCCTCTGCCTGCCACTCCCCCTGCTGTGTTCTTTCTCTCTCTCTCTGACAAATAAATAAAATCTTAAAAAAAAATTTCTTTGTAGAGATTTTGTAGATTTGAAGTCTGTGAACATATTGAGTTAAGTTTTGTGTAGTATGTGTATGTGAGATACATGTTGAATTTTGTTTTATTTTTTGATTTTTGTGGGATTTTTGTGTTTTTAATATCTGTTTATTTTTGGCTACTTGCCCTTTTTAGGCCAAGGATATTTCCTTTTATTCTTAACTTTCTGGGATTTCAAAATTTTTCTTATATCAATTGAGACTATTATATTCTATTAAAATGGTGAGCCATATTGATTGATTTTCCAGTGTTTAATCAGTCTTGCATCCTGGGATGAATCTGACATGGTTGTAATATATTATTCAATTGATATGATACCGCATTTGAGTCAATATATTGTTAAAGATTTGTTGTTGTTTTTTATATTATTTGAAGTTTGTGTTCATTTGTTTAACTTACACAGATCCCTTTGGATTATCTTTTCTTTCTTGAATGTGCTTTAGGTAAAGTATATATTTCAAGTATTGATATATTTCATCCAGGTTCTCAAATTTATAAGCATAAAATTTTTTATTGCATTTCCTTACCATGTGTTTGATTGGGCTCAGCAGCACTGCCTTTTGTTTGTTTGTTTGTTTTCTGTTTTTTTCCCCACATCTGATACTGTGAAACATATATATTTGGTGGTGATGGTGGTGGTGTCCATATGGTTGATCAGCTTAGCTTAGCTGGAGTACATTTTATTGTTGTTGTTAGAGTACCAATTTTATCCATCTTTCCCAAGAACCAGTTCTGGTTTCATTATTTTTTTCTATTTCCTTTTGTTGTCAATTTTATTGATTTTTACTTTGTTTCCTTCGCATTTAATTTGTTCTTCTTTTTCTAGTCTCTTAAGGGAGAAGTTTTGCTTAGTAATTAGAAATCTTTCTTATTTTCTAATGCAAGCACTTAGTTTTATAGATCACCCTCTAAGCACTAATCTAGTTTTATACCACACATTTTTATGTTTTTGTTTGTTTGGGATTTGTTTGTTTTTGTTTTGGTGGTGGTGGTAATCCCTAGAGATAATCTGACTTCCAGGAATCCTAGATATATTGAACCATTGATATTCCAAGTAGCTTGTTGGCATGCTGGTGGGAGCATAGGAGTGGGGACATTCCTGAGATAGGTACTGATTAAATGTCAGTCTTCAGTAGGCTTTCTGACCTTCTGTCTTGAGAATGTGGCCTTCAAAGCTGTTTCTGGTTCTCTATCGATGTAGCCCTGTATTCATGCCCTTGCCCTATGGGTAGGGTTTTTATTTTTCCTGTTTCTCTTCACAGATATAGTGAGTTTCCTCCAGTACTCATATGTATAATTTACTTGCCTGTTTCCCCACAGATTAAGGCCTTGTTTATTATTTGTTTGTTTGTTTGTTTTCCTTTTGTTTTTGGTAGTGTGGTGGCCAGAGTGGATAGTGACCAAGAGAGCCTAAAGTTCCCTGCAAAGCAGTTACAATTTGGGCAGGCTTCATCCTGATGTTAGACCCTGGACTTCCCTTTCTGAGGATTTCCTTTAGAAAATTTGCAACTTTTCTCTGCCCCTTTGAGATGTAAATCCTCTCCCATCTTCCTGCCAGTTTTAAAGTCTAAGAATGTCTGTTTCAAAAAACTAGGAGGATTTCTTTGCAATGTAATCAATCACCTAAGAAGGTAATAACCCTCTTTCTCGGTTTCTGTGGAAAGTGGGAGCCTAGCTTTGCTAAGCACAAATGACCTTATTATGTTGATCAACATCCCCACCCCTCACCCCCCCACCAAAAAAGTCCCCCAGAACTTTTCCTATAGCTCCCTCCAGGATTTAATCCCTCCCAGTTTCTGTCTCACCCACTTCCCCTAGTGCTGATTTCAGTCTCTCTCCTCTGTTGCACTGTTCTTGACCCCTGTTTCAATAACCTTAAATAAAGTTTTCCTTGTGGTTTTTAATGTCTCATTAAGATTTTTCTTCGACAACAGTGGACATTGCTTTGGTGGACTTTAGTTAGTGGCAATTATTTTTCTATAGTCAGCATTGTGTTGTCAGGAAAATTTTTCAAGATTCCATCACCATTTCTATGAGTACCTTGAGACATTTCTGTAGGAAAAGTCTGTAGGAGGGTGTGAATACAGCCCCCAGAGACTTCTTGACTCTCTGATCCACGCTCAGTGTTTAGCAATTTTTAATCACTTTTGCCTGGATCTTCTCATCAATGTATTTGCGTTCAGTGACCTCTATTCTAGTCATCCCATGCTCTAATCCTGTTTCTCCTTGTGGGTGCCTATTGTTCTCCAGATTTCAACTTATTTCGCTTTACGGTTTCAGTTCTCTTTTGTGTTCAGAGTAGTCGTTATTTCTCAGTTTGTTCCACTATTATCTTGTAATAAGGGTGCAAGGAACTCTCCTTCAGTCCTCTACAAATCTTATCAGAAACTGGAAATTTTTAACAGGTAGAAAATAACATGATGATTTTAAAAATTGAACTAAAAAGAAAAAATTGAAACCCTGAGGCAACATAAAAGTAGTAACTCCAGAAAATAGCTACCACATCTAAGGCTGGGGGGAACAGAAGGAAGAGGTTAGAACCCAGAGTCTTGGGAAAGTGATCCCACAGGTACAGGGCTCAGCTTTATGGAATGTATTGCCAGGCAAATGCTGTTGTCTGAAGATCTCAGAAGTGCAGGTGAGGACACTTGATTTAGACCTTGGTGGTTGAGGCCCCAGCTGGCTAGTGCTAGCAGGAAATTGAAAACAACCACTGCCATTTTAACTACCTATCCCTGGAGAATGAGCACTGTTGCTAGGGTGACACTGAGAAGAACAATGAGCAAATTAGATTTATTATGACCGCTCAGAGGTCTTCAGACTTTCGGTCTTTCTCCGTAGCACTTGCTCTTAGTTAAATGTAGCAGTAATATAAAAAGTAAAACAAATGCATAATCCCAGCCCCAGTACCATGAGTATTGAAAGATGGGTGTGAGACAGAAGAAATAGCTCAGTAATCAGCATAAAATTTAATGTTGTTTTCAAAACTAAATATATACTATTCCAGGCTATATATATATATATAAAATGATATACATATCATACATACATTAAGACATATCATATAGATATGATACCTATATACATACATACATACATACATTAAGACATATCATATATATATAAAATTAACATGGTTATATGTCTTATATGCATATAAAATTTGCAAATTAAAATATTTTACTTTGTTATATGACACTTTTTTAAAAAGATTTTATTTATTTATTTGACAGAGAGAGAGAAAAAGTAGGGGGAAGTGGGAGAGAGAGAAGGGAGGCTCCCGCTGAGCAGGGAGCCTGATGCAGGGCTCCATCCCAGGTCCTTAAGATTATGGCCTGAGTCAAAGGCAGACACTTAACAAACTGAGCCACTCAGTGTCATATTGACACTTTTTAACAGCACGACTACTTGAGAGATTAAAGAGACATCCATGCAGAGAAAGAGAAATTACTGGTTCTGTTTTAAATTCTTTTTTGTGTGTGTATTTTTTTATTCTTACTAGTTAATTTTTGTGTCATTGTTTGTACACCTTGATAGAGGAAATATCTTAATGCTAGAATCTGAAAAACTAAAATTTTAAGGCTGTTAAATGACCTATCCACTTCAACAGATGCATTCTCTAAGGGCAGGATTCTCCATGGCATAATAAAGACAGTTTTGGAAAGCATATCATTAGAAATGTAATACCATATTCTCAGTACATCATGTCACATTATGGGGTGCATTATCCTTCTGCTGTGTGAATTTTATTCCCATTACCACAAAGAGAAAATAGAAAGAAAATTAAACTTTAAGAGTTTGCTTTGTTTTAGGGCTTATAAATTATCATTGCTAATGAATTTTTATCAATATTACATGGAGAGAAAATACAGAAATTTTATGTCTCTATTGCTTTTCAATTTTTTTACATCCAATGAATTTCAGATCACTGTTTCTAGAGCCATTTTATTTTGGTTTTCTTTTTCCCTTAAGAATAATTTGTTCTTATAACAAATCACTTAAATGTTGCTTTATGAAAAGTTACTATATGGAGAGCTTCCACAAAATGTATATTGTGAAATTATGTATATAATGGTACTAAATGTTTTGTTTTGTTTCTTTTTTTTTTAAATGGGGGGTGGGGGAAAGCGTACACTCACATAGGAGATACCACGTTCTTAAGTTGCATGCTTCGCTTCAGTAGCTGTCTTTGGCTCAGAACTTAGCATACTTGCAGATCATTTACCATGTGTTTGGTAAACAAAACCAGCGCAGACTCTCTTTAAGCTGCTTCCATGACTGGGTGAGTAATCAGATGACTCAAAAATGGACATAAAGGAGATACACATGAAGGATTTTTATCAAAAGTTGTTGTTCCACATGTCACAGCTGGAAATCTAATCGTGCTTGTATTCATGTATCCATTTATTACACTTCAAAATTTACCATCTGTGTGCATTCTTGTGTTTTTATGTAGAAGTAAACCTTCACAGTAGATGTGTGTATAAGCTGGGACTTATAATTCAAAGACAAAAATAAAATCAAAGCAAAACATCATCAAACATTTTGTTTTGATGGCGGTGGGTATAATCCTATTTGACTTTTAAATTTATAAGCTTGATTAATTTATTTAAGTTTTGCGATGGAACTTCAGTGACCCTACTTCAAATACCTAAAAAAAAAAAAAAAAAAGAAAGAAAGAAAAAGAAAAGTGAAAAAAGTAACACAATAATTATTTTACAGAAAATGGAGAGTTTATCTGTAAACCATTGAGATCTTTTTGTATTTATTTTTGGAATTAGGGAGAATTTAAGAAACCATATCTGTTTTACTATATGTGTC
Organism: Martes martes; assembly: GCF_963455335.1. NCBI lineage: Eukaryota > Metazoa > Chordata > Mammalia > Carnivora > Mustelidae > Martes > Martes martes. The sequence goes on along the minus strand of NC_137901.1, from coordinate 41,748,647 downwards.
AGTATGCAGATCATAGTTTCAGGAATCTCAAAGGATGTGTGTAGATGTGGTTGTATGTGAGTAACAATTAATGTTATTCTCTATATTATGAGACCCATGTTCACTGATATATTCCTTGAAGAGATTATCTTCTCAAAAATACAGTTTGTACATGCATTTAATTTTTAAGTGAAGAGAACAGTGAGTGTACTTGTGGAATGAGTACTAAAATCACTTTAAAAATATATATGATAAAATGTGTAATAAAAATATGTATTTCAAATTAAAATAGTAAATGATCAAAACTATTTTCAAAGATATTAGAAAGATATCCATAATTTATGATTTTAAAATTCCTTTACAGTTTATGCTTTTATCTTAAGAGTTGCTATTCTTAGTTGTTGAATATCCTGTAGGTACTCAGTTCATGCTTCTTGAGGGGAAACAAACTTAAAAATTGGATATTTTTAGTCAAAAACAATAATAAAATTCTAGTGTATCACAGACAGAACTTCAAAATAGTACAACAGTCAATATTTTAAAAAAAACGGTAATTTTATTTTGGGCAAAATGGCTTCCAAACCTCAGTTGAAATATTCTCACTGAGAGTGGATTAACAGAGAACTTTATGCCAAAACTGTGTGATTGGGTGAAGGAAAAGGGAGAACCAACATCTGCTGAATCCTTAGAAAAACTTCACTGAGATAAGGTTATCTAAATTTATCATCTTCTGTGATTTCAAAAGTGAAGTTACAAAAAACATTCATTGGGGTTTTATTTTTCTTGCTCCAAAATGTTAGCAATAAGAGAATTAGAGATGACCCCTGCCTAATATACTAAAAAAATTACTGAAAAAGTGACTATGACATACTGATATCATTATTTGATAATAGTTGTCATTAAATACTTGGTAATTATTTCATAATTATGTTCAGTCATACGTAATATTATAATGGAGCAGATCTTAACAAAATGACCAATGAATTTTTCTCATAATGGCATTTAAATTGTTGGTACTTGAATATTGATTTTTGACAATTATTGAAAACAATCAATGACAATATGCAATATACAGTTGATTTTTGTTTTCATTTTTATTTTGAATATAGACCTCAAATCTAGTCGACTGATTAGGACCAAAATTCCTCACTTATCTTAGTTTTCCTTGACGGCACCGGATGCTCTCTACTTATGCCCCATGCACATGCAGTATTAGAGATCCTATATCATAGAAAAATTATTCCCAAAGTCAACCAGTATGCACCTGACTCCTACATAGCAACTAAAAATTTGTACCTTGCATTGCTGATCTATGAAACTTACTAGCTATAATAATATTTGCAATTGTCTTATCATAGTTTAATTATCCACATGCCTGAGATTTTTGTGCCTTTAACCTGCCCTCTGGGTTACATCTCTAAAACTGTATAACTTCCTGCAATCTCTGATATATACACAGGGGAGATATTGCCTTGTTTCAGTTTGTTTCCATTCATAACTAATGCAGGAATAGAGAGACCATCCTGTTTCCTATTAGAGACTCTTTCTGGTGAGCCTCCCTTTAAGTAAAATAAATAAATAAATAAACAAACAAACAAAGAAATAAGTAAAACAAACAAACAACTAACTAACTAAATAAATAAATAAATTGAAGAAAAATAGCATAACTCAAGCACTTATCATTCTTGGAAATTTTTCAGCTACAGGACAGCAGGAGTATGGTCACTGGGGGCCCAATGACTTCCCTAAAGTTATTTGAGCAGAGTGAGTAGCTGGAAGGGCATGGATTTCAAATTAGAAAGGACAGCCAAAATAGCAAAACAAGAAGTGTGATGCTAAGTGATTACAGAATATAAAGCTACATCACATGGAGAGCTCTAGTCAGGAACTAGAGTATTAATCATGTCAAATACATTATTTACTGGTGGTCTTTAAAGGAGGAGTAATATTGGATGATGACCTCAACATAATACCTTGCTTTAATTATTCAGTTTGTAGGGAAAAATCTACTGACCTACCAATTAATAAAAGGTTTTATAAAAAACTACCTTAAAAATAACATTTTCAATATTTGCATTTTTAGTCACCGAGAACATTGTCAAATTCTGTAATTATAGAAAGTATGAGATTCTTTTTACATGAAAGACTGCTTTGATTTTTATGAAAATCTATAGATAAAAATATTAGGAAAACTGCTCATTGAGGATGTGTTGAGTTTTATCAACATGAATGTATAATTGCTCTGTTATAAAATATGTTTAATTATTTTTCCACATTTTCATTAACACTATAACTTAAAATGTCCCTGGAATATTTGAAGAATCACAAGATAGGATTTTATTAAATATAACATTTTTCTAGATAGGAGGGATGCATAATCTGATTTATTAAACTCAGCTTAATGGATTTATGGATTTTTAAATATACCCTATAAATGTGTAAGAAAACATTTTTGAAGGGATTTTATGTTAAATTAGAAGAGTTTTTAAATAATAATAAAAATAGTTAGGTGTTTATAATTTTTATTTTTTCTGATATTCAAAAAATTGATAGTATGCTTATTTTCAAACCTCTTTTACCTAAAAACTTAGAGTGAAAAATTATTTTCATATTCTGTGAAACTAGATTTTAATTTACTTGTTAAATAGAAGGCATTTGCATCAAATATTTAAAAATGCCCTTGGCAGGTATTTAATTTGAAATGTAGGCTCATATCTAAGTAGGAGAGTCAATTAATATGGGAAAAGCTGTCAGATTCAAAGGACTCCTTCCTGCCTGCCTCCTTCCCTTCCTGCCTCCCTGCCTCCCTCCTTCCTTCTATTATTCCTACCTTGATTTTTTCTATTCCTTCTTTTCTTTCCCTCTTTCTCTTCCCCTTGTTCCTTCCCTTCCTTCCTCTTTCTCTTTCTTCCTTTTCCTCTTTCTTGGACATGATAATGGATCATTATTATGTAAGCTATTTAAAGAGGAAGTTGTAACAGAGGGATGGAAGATAGTGTAAAGTATTAAGACTGATGGATTGTAACTCTCAGTAGAGGTTGATTATCAGTTTCTGGTTACTAGATCAAATGTAGTTGATGGGTAAGTGGCAGAGGTTTCAGAGTGAAATGTTTCAAATTGAGACTATGGAAAAGATCCTATTTGGGTAATGACAATTTCCCAGGCATTACCATGGGTGAGAATGACTAGAATTGAAAAGGAAGACAGGATCATTCAAAGATGGGAAGTGAAGGATTTCAGCTACCAAGGTAGCTGATGCATACTAGAATCTGGAAAAGGAGAGGAACAAACTCTCACCTTCAGGCTCAAGAAGGAACCCAGTTCTGCCAGACTGCTTTAGACTTCTAACTTCCCAAACTGTATGGTAATGATTTTGTGTTATTTCAAACCACTATATTTGTGATAATTTGTCACAACAACAGTAGTAAACTGATAAAACCCCACATCCAAATACAGTGGAACACAATTTAGAAAGGAAAACAGACACCATCTGAGAGGGCTGTAAATGAGGCCATATCCTCCAGAGACAGCTGGATTTCACTTATAGCAAGAACATGAAACTGTCATAGATGAAGAGGAGATTGGGGAAATATTTCAGGAGTTTGGGAGGAGTGGAAGTGGGGCTCGCAAAAGGGGTATATACAGACTAGAATAGAAGTAAGAATCTGGGGTAATGGGGATGAACTTGGCTTTTCATGTTGTCTGACAAAATGAGGAAATAGTATTTATGGCACAAGATACCAGTGGTGATGAAGGTAAGAGTGGCATGAATGAAGGGTGGACTTTCAAGGAGTGATCATATTTGACAATGGAGTCATGGAAGCAAAGACAGGGTAGTCTTAAATGGAACATCCAGAACTTTGAGGCTCTCTTCTTATTATAAAGCTATGCAAAATTATGAGACTTTCTTTTCAGACCTTCCAATAGATAGTATAAAAGATAAGGAGAAACTAATTAAATAAGCAGTGCATACACACTATAACCTGAGGAGTACAAGTAAATCATCCTTTGCATCTGAGTTTTTAAAAGAGGTATTTGGGGGCACTGGGTGGCTCAGTCAGTTAAGCATCTGCTTTTGGCTTAGCTCATGATCTCAGGGTCCTGGGATGGAGCCCTGCCTCGGTTCCCTGCTCCGCGGGGAGCCTGCTTCTTCCTCTCCAGCTCCCCCTGCTTGTGCTCTCTCTCTCTCTGTCAGATCAATCAGTCAGTCTTAAAAAAAAAAAAAAAAAAAAAAAAAAAAAAAAAAAAAAAGGGTATTGGATAGCTTTGTGGGTTTTGGGAGAAAAGAGTTTGCTGAATTATGACATGTTATATGGAGGCTTATAAGCAGAACCGAGAATGAGATACTTGAAATTTGTATTAGACCTATCTGTTTGAATTTAGGAGAGAAAGGGATCATGAGGTGTTGTGCACAAGAATTATATGAAACAATACTTATCAATAGCAGCTGTTTCTCTCCATGTTGAGAACCAGAACCCTGACCATGAGTTTAGCTGAACTTTGGAAAAGCTTGATTTTTATGTGTATTTTTATGAGGCAAATTGCTAAGTAATATGGATCCCTGAAATAAAAGATAGCATTCAAAGAGCTTTAAGTAAAAGAAACCAATGCATGCAAGTAAAATTGCACTTTTAACAATAGTGATGAAAAAAGAAAAAAACTGTGCCTGATGATCCCTCATATTCTTTCCTTTTGAAAAAAGAGTGCCTTATTTTACTGCATGCTTTCAGTACAATATGTTAGTGCATGAATTTTGTAGAAGATGAATCCATAGGAAGTTATCAGAACAGCAATATATGTCCCCAAGCCTAAATTCAATAGCAGTTGTACGTGTATTAGTTCAGCAAGCAGTACTGGATTTTCACAAACATGCTGACTTATGATGACCAAAATGAGAAATGAATAACCAGCAATGGAGCCTGGATAGCAATAAGTGGAAGTCGGCAGATGGTGTGTGAATATCACACTGGCACTGGAAAATAGCAGAACAGACAGCCATGCTTACTATGATGACAGATTGACTGACTAGAAAAGCTTGAATGCACTTGTGGTGTTTTCCCTAGTGTTTTAATTGGACACATAAAAGTTCATATTAAGCTCCATATCAGTTAGAAATGATAAGTCATATTCAGCTTAGAGTTGGCTTCGTATATCTGTTCATTTTGTGTGTATGTGGGAGGGGGAATTTATATACTGACTAATTAGCATAGAAAATCATCTATTTTTACATCTTTCAACAGATACTAATGATTTAGTGGATGTCCTTTGAAATAAAATTAAGTGACCCAGAAAAACATGAATATTACATTACTAACTTTATGTGATATACTGCTTATGATAAAATGTGAAGTTTAATTATTTTCAAAGAAAATATAGCCAATAATATGATCTAGACAGAAGCATCGTTCATCTTTACCTTACTCCAAAAGGTTGCATTAAATCATCAAAACAATAGCTATCTTTATACTGTAATGATTTGTCAACTTGTCTATAAATTTGTGGGTGAGTCAAAGGTGAATTAAGAAATGCAGGCATTCCAGATAAGTAAATCTCATGGTATTTGAATTTAAATGATTAATGACAAAACATAATATATTAGGAATATGAGGAAATATCCTTTTAAGGAATACATCAATAATAAAATTGGAAGATATGATATACAGGGATGGAAATAATGTATCTCTTAAAGTTTTCAAATATTGTCAGGTATCTTCAAAGTATTTTTCAAGTAATTATGCAAGAATTTCTTGACTTTATACATTCATTTTATATCATATCTTCTTACCTATGCAGATAAGCTATAAATAAATGGGGGGGAGTTTCAAACTATGATGTACTATCAGTATCATATAGAATGCATGGTTGACAATGTATGAGCTTGAGAAGCAGTGAACACCCTTGCTCTTCAGCTTCTTGATCCACTCACAGTTCACAGAAATAATTGTGAAAAAGTGTAATTCACATTTTTGTATGGAGTTTAGTACAATTTTTAAAAATATTTTGAATAAGGGGCTCCTGGGTGGCTCAGTCGGTTAGGCATCTTTGGCTCAGGTCATGATCCCAGGGTCCTGGGATCAAGCCCCACATTGGGCTCTCTACTTAGTGGGAGCCTGCTTCTCTCTCTCCCTGCCGCTCCCCCTGCTTGTACTCTCTCTGTGTCAAATAAATAAATAAAATCTTCAGGAAAAAAGTATTTTGAATAAAATTATAAAATGAAAGTCTGAGTTTTAAGAAATCTTTATCAATCAATGAATAATTCAGTATTTGTCATTATTTTGATGAATGTATGTTAACACTTAAAATTCAACAACAAGTATGTTTTTTAGTGTCATACTGGGAAGAAATATTGTTGTGAAATATTTAGAGACTTTGGCAGGATTTCTGTCTTTCAAGGTGAAAATTGTGACATCTGGTTCATGATCCAAAGCAATATATATTAAATTGACTAATACATTTGACTAATGTGTTGTTTAATACTTTTCTGGATCCTGTGTACTGAATTATGTCCATATAGGCTTGACCAAATCTACAAAGCCAATTTGGAGATATAATGAAGATGCTCTGCTGTTAACCATAAACTCTGCTGTCAGTGTTAAGGGACATTTTTATGTGCCATCTGCAGATAGCATCCAGTATATTTAAGGAGGCTATGCAAGAATGATCTTTTTCAGGAATTTAGTTCGGGAAACTCCAAAATAGCAAATTAAAGAATAAATAAAAATTGCTTTTTGAAAGTAATAACAGAAATCAAAGAAGTATGTGTTGTTCGCTATTTATTGGTGGAGAGATAAAATTATTAATAAATACTGTTACCATGTTATCACCTTCACAGTTTAAAAAATGAGTGTCTCCCAAATAGTTTCTTAGGTTTAATCCAGCTATCCAGTTGTCTTCATATCTGTTAAATTTTCCTAAAGATACTCACCTGTGTCACCTTTATTGACTATGTCATAATGTCTCATATATTTTACTTAATTTCAGACTGGTATCAGGTGTCATTTAGCTTCCATGTACTTGACACATTTTTTATAAAAAATTGATATAACAGAATACCCAATCCTTTCCCTGTTACTGAGGAAAAGTAAATAGAGATCTGTAGAAGGATGGTCATATAAATTATTGTGAAAATGTGTTAAAGAAGGTTAAACAAAATAATGTTCTTTTGACTATTAGAATTTTAAAGTAACAGTGATAATAAAAGAATATCCCCCAAACTGAAATTAAGTGACTAAATTTTGAGAGAAACAGAAAAATACACTTCAGGAAATAAATTAGCCCCAGGATTGACTATTCAATCAGTTCTCAAATCAGAAATAGCATCCATCTTCTTTAAATAAGAAATAAGAATTTAAAGAAAAAGGAGATTCATAACTAAGATGGCAGCATACTTGGAGGACCCTAGGCTCATCTCATTCCTTGAACACAACTAGATAACTATCGATTCCTTCTGAAAACCCAAGAACTTGACCTAAGGACTGATGGAACAAACTCTAGAACTAGAAGGAGAGAGAGTCCAGGTCAAGGAAGTTAGGAAGTGTGGAGATGTGGTTTTGGGGGAAAAAGGATCACGGGTGCTGCAGAAGAAAGGGAACCCTGGTTGTGGAGAAAGGTGAGAGAGAGAGGGAGGAGTACAGGAGAATGAATGCATGAGGAGAACACTTCCCCGAAGCCATTGGCTAGGAAAACAAGAGAGGCTGATTTTTGTGAGTTTGTACAACCAGCGGGGTTCCAAGACTGGAGTTTTAAAAAAGGTCAGCAGGCTTGGCTGCAATAGAGTCCTGAGGGCGCTGCCCTACTGCTGGAGAAAAGGCAGGCAAACACCCTGGGGGAAGATGGCATGATCTAAGGAATGCCTAAGGCACAAATGGGAAAATTGTTCACTTTTCTTGGGAGTGCACCTGTGAAAGCAAGCATTCACAGAGACACCTAGCTGGGGACAAAAAGAGCTGCCGGGTGCCATTTCCGTCCCCTGCCCCTCAGCATAGTTACAGAACCACCTGCCCAGAGCAGCTCAGCCTGACAGTGGCTGCTTAGCCTGCCTATTCCAAGTCCCACACCCTTGCACTGTGATGCAACCGCCCTCCCTTCTCAGTCAAAACCGCATCCATCCTAGTGGGTTGAGACCCAACCCAGAAAACCAGCACAGGCCCCTCCCCACAGTATGTTCCTAAAGTTTGGAGTTTTAAAAGTCATCAGATTTGGCTGTTATAGAGCCTGGAGGGCACTGCTCTGCTCCTGGAAAGAAGGCAGGCAAATAACCCAGAGAGAGACAGTGTGAAAATGGCAATCTGAAAAATGTCAAAGATGCATAGCGGGAACATTATTTCTTCTTCTGGGAGCGCTTCCCTGAGACCAGTAAGCACAGAGACCCCATCTCCTGGGACAAAGGAATTGACTGTGCCATTTCCCTCTCCCACCTCTCAGCATAAACACAGAACCATCTGCAGTAAACAGCACAGTGCCCACACTGACTGCCTAACCTTCTTACACCAATTCCTGCCCCTCTGTGCTCCACAGGTATTGCCCTTCTCGAGCAAGTGTGCCTCATACCCAGCACAGCAGGCCCCTTCCCTAAAAAAAAAAAAAAAAAAACCAGCAGAAACCACCCACACCATGTTTCCTGACAGAGTACTACAAGGCTTCATTTCTAGTGGAAGTAACATCAGGTCTCTTAACAGCAGACTGGGGCACATCTAGTTTAAACTCACCACTCTGGCCAAGCTCTAAACACTTCCCACTGCAGGCAAGGAGAGCCTCTGCAAATGACTGGGCTAAAGAATAAGAGCAGCCAAAATACAGCAGCAGAGCACACACAGCATGCACCAGAGACACTCTCTGAAACACCAGGCACTGGACACTGTATGACTTCTTCCTAAAGCTATTACTCTCAGGAGCAGGGAACAGAAAGAGGCTCTTCTAACACAGAGAAGAAGACAGAGATTTGGACAAAATGCCAAGACAGAGGAATTCATCCCAAATGAAAGAACAAGATAAGGTCAAGTCCAGAGATCTGATCGAAACAGATATAAGTAATATGCCTGATGGAGAATTTAAAGCAACAATCATAAGGATACTTGCCAGGCTTGAGAGAAAGTGGAAGACTTCAGGGAGGGCCTTACTGCAGAGACAAATAGAAAAAAACAAAGGAAAACACAATAACTAAGATTCAATGCTAATGGGAGGAATGAACAAAAGGATAGAAGAAGTAGAGAAACAAATAAGTGATATAGAAGATAAAATAATGGGAAATAATGAAGCTGAACAAAAGAGAGAAAGAATTATGGAACACAAGAATAGACTTAGGGAACTCAGTGACTCCATCAAATGTAATAATATATGTAACGTAGGAGTCCCAGAAGATGGAGAGGAGAAAACTTAATTGAGGAAATAATAACTGAAAACTTCCCTAATCTGGGGAAGGAAAGAGAATACAAATCCAAGAGACATATAAAACTCCAATCAAAATCAAAAAAAGCAGGCCAACACCAAGCCATATTGTAATTAAATTTGTAAAATATAGCCATAAAGGAAAAAACCTAAAAGCAGCAAGACAAAAGAAGTCCCTAACTTAAAAGGAGACCCTAAAGCTAGCTGCAGATCTTGCCACAGAAACTTGATAAACCAGAAGAGAGTGGCTTGTTATGTTCAACGTACTAAATGGGGAAAATCTACAGCCAAGAATACGCTGTCCAGCAAGGCTACCACTCAGATAGAAGGAGAGATAAAGAATTTCTCAGGGGAAAAAAAAAAAAAAACTAAAGGAATTTGTGACCACTTACCCAGACCTGGGTTGGTAGCTAGAAATATTAAAGGGGATTCTTTGAGTGGAAAGGAAAGATCAAAAGTGACAAAGATAAGAAAGAACAAAGTCTCCAGAAAAAATGACAGAACAATAAAATGTCACTAAATGCATATCTCTCAGAATTACTTTGAATGGAAGTGGACTAAATGCTCCAATCAAAAGACATAGCGTGTCAGAATAGATTAAAAAAAAAAAAAAAAGACCCATGTGTATACACTGCCTATAAGAGACTCAATTTAAATGTAATGACACCTGTAGATTGAAAGTAAGGAGATGAAGAAACATTTATCAGGCAAATTGCCATTAAAAGAAAGCCAGAGTAAATGAGATTTTAAACCAAAGACTGCAACAAAAGATGAAGAAGGGCACGATAGCAGAATAAAGGGGACTATCCCATAAGAAGAATTGACAATTATAAATATTTATGCCCCCAACTTGGGAGCACCCAAATATATAAAACAATTAATAGCAATAATAAAGGAACTCATTAATAATAATGCAGTAATAGCAGGGAATTTTAACACCCACCTACATCAATCATATAAGCATAAAATCAACATGGAAACAGTGGCTTTGAATGGCCCAGTGAACCAGATGGACTTAACAGATATATTCAGATCATTTCATCCTAAAGCAGCAGAGTACATATTCTTTTCAAGTGCACATGGGACATTCTCCAAAATAGAACACATATTAGATCACAAATCAGGCCTCATCAAGTACAAAGAGTGTGAGAGCATACCAAGCATATTTCCTGATCACACTATGAAACAGCCACAAGAAAAAAGAACACAAATACATGGAAGTTAAACAACATGCTACTAAAGAATGAATGGGTCAATCAGGAAATTAGAGAAGAAATTTAAAAAGTACATGGGAACAAATAAAAACGAAAACAAAATGGCCCACAACCTTTGAGATGAAGCAAAAGTGCTCATAAAAGGGAAGTATATAGCACTACGGGCCTACCTCAAGAAGCAAGAAAAATATCAAATAAACAACCTAACTACACCTAAAGGAGCTAGAAAAAGAATAACAAATGAATCCTAAAGCCAATGAAGGAAAGAAATAATAAAGATTAGAGCAAAAATAAATGATATACAAACTATAAAAAAAAAAAAAACAATGAAACCAGGAGCTAATTCTATAAAGAAAGTAACAAAGGTGATAAATCCCTGGCCAGGCTTATCAAAAAGAAAAGAGGAAAGACCCAAATAAAATCACAAGTGAGAGAGGAGAAATGACAACCAACACCACAGAAATACAAACAATTATAAAAAGAATATCACTAAAAACTATATCCCAACAAATTGGACAACCTGAAAGAAATGGATAGATTCCTAGAAACATATAAACTACCAAATCTGAAACAAAAAGAAATAGAAAACTTGAATACACCAGTAACCAGCAAAGAAATTGAATCAGTAATCTGAAGTATCCCAACAAACAAAGTCCAGGGCCAGATGGCTTCACAGGAGAATTCTACCAAACATTTGAAGAATAATTAATAGCTATTCTACTCAAACTATTCCAAAAAATAGAAATGGAAGGAAAACTTATAAATCATTCTATAAGGCCAGCATTACCCTGATACCAAAACCAGACAAAGACTCCACTGAAAAAGAGAACTACAGGCCAATATCCCTGGTGAACATGGATGCACAAATTCTCAATAAAATGCTAGCAAATCAAATCCAGCAGTACATTAAAAGAATCATTCACCATGATCAAGTGAGATTTATTCCTGGACTACAAGGGTGGTTCAGTATATGATGCAAATCAATCAACCAATACAGTGCAAATCAATCAATATGATGCACCACATTAATAAAAGAAAGGATAAAAACCATATGATACTCTCAATCGATGCAGAAAAAGCATGTGGCAAAGTACAAAATTTATTCATGATTAAAACCCTCAACAAAGTAGAGATAGAGGGAACATAACTCAACATCATAAAGGCCATCTATGAAAGACCCACAGCTGATATCATTCTTAATGGGGAAAAACTGGGAGATTTTCCTCTACTGTCAGGAACAAGACAGGGATGTGCACTCTCATCAATGTTATTTTAACAGAGTACTAGAAGTCCTAACCTCAGCAATCAAACAACAAAAAGAAATAAAAGGTATCCAAGTCAGCAAGGAGAAATCACACTTTCACTATTTGCAGATGACATGGTATAGTATGTAGAAAATCCAAAAGTCTCCACCAAAAATTATTAGAACTGATACATGAATTTAGTAAAGTAATAGGATACAAAATTAACGTACAGAAGTCTGTTGCCTTTCTATACACTGATAATGAAGCAGCAGAAAGAGAAATCAAGGAATTGATCCCATTTACAATTGTCCCCAAAACTGTAAGATACCTAGATACCTAGAGCTGGGGTGGAGACACGGAAATCCTGCCTGAGTTTTTATTCCCCAAAAAACTGTCACTCTATTTATTTCATTGTAACGTATTTATCAATAAAGACTTTTTTCTGTCACACACACACACACACACAAAAGTAATAAATGTAAACCAAGAGGTGAAAGATCTACACTATGAAAACTATAGCACACTAATGAAAGAAATTGAAGATGACACAACAAAATGGAAAAATATTCCATGCTCATGGATTGAAAGAACAAATATCATTAAAATGTCTATACTACCCAAAGCAATCCACACATTTAATGCAATCCCTATCAAAACACCAACGGCGGGCACCTGGGTGGCTCAGTGGTTTAAGCCTCTGCCTTCGGCTCAGGTCATGATCTCGGGGTCCTGGGATCGAGCCCCACATCGGGCTCTCTGCTCAGCAGGGAGCCTGCTTCCCCCCCTCTCTCTGTCTGCCTCTCTGCCTAGCTCTGATTTCTCTCTGTCAAATAAATTTAAAAAAAAAAAAAAAAAAAAAAAAAAAAAAAAAAAAAAAAAAAAAACACCAACGGCATTTTTCACAGAGCTAGCACAAACATTCCTAAATTTGTGTGGATTCACAAAAGACCCTGAATAGCCAAAGCAAACCTTGAAAAAAAAAAAAAAAAGCAAATCTGGAGGCATCACAATTCTGGACTTCAAGTTATTTTATAAAGCTGCAGTGATCAAGACAATATGGTACTGGCACAAAAACAGATATGTAAATCAATGGAACAGAATAGAAAACCCAGAAATGAACCCACAACTATATGGTCAACTAATCTTTGACAAAGCAGGAAAGAATATCACTGGGGTACCTGGGTACCTCAGTTGCTTAAGTGCCTGACTCTTGATTTTAGCTCAGGTCATGATCTCAGGGTCATGAGATAAAGTGTGATGTTGGGCTCTTTGCTAGGGGGTGGAACCTGCTTAAGATTCTCTCTCTCCCTCTCCCTCTGCTTGTCCCTATCCCCACCTCCCACATGCATGCAACATGCTTAATCTCTCTTAAAAACAAAACAAAACAAAACAAAAAATCTTTTAAACAAATGGTCCTGGGAAAACTGGACAGCAACATTCAAAAGAATGAAACTGAACCACTCTCTTGCCCATACACAAAAATAAATTCAAAGTGATGAAAGACAGGAAACCATTAAAATCCTTGAAGAGAATTTAGGCAGTAAACTCTTTGATATTGGCTGTAGCAACTTCTTACTTGGTGTTTCTCCTGAGGCGGTGAAGTAAAAGCAAAAATAAACTATTAGAAATTCATCAACATAAAAACTTCTGCAGAGCAAAGGAAACAGTCAACAAAATTAAAAGGCAACCTACAGAATAAGAAAAGATTTGCAAATGACATATCTGATAAAGGATTAGTATCCAAAATCTATAAAGAACTTATAACATACAACAGTCCAAAAAAAATCTAGTTAAAAAATGGACAGAAGATAGGAGGATATTTAACCAAAGAAGTTATACGGATGGCTGATACACACATGAACAGATGCTAAACATCAATCATCAGGGAACTACAAGTCAAAGCGACAATGATATATCACCTCACACCCATCAGAATAGCTAAAATTAACAACACAAGAAACAACAGGTGTTGGTGGGCAAGGATGTGGAGAAAGGGAAACCCTCTTACACTGTTGTGGGAATGCAAATGGGTGCAGTGACTGGAAAACAGCATGGAGATCTTTAAAAAGTTAAAAATGGAGCTACCCTACAACCCAGCAATTGCACTACTAGATACTCACCCGGAGGATACAAAAATACTAATTGAAGGGATACATGCATCCTAATGTTTATGACAGCGTTATCAACAATAACCAAATTATGATAAGAGCCCAAATATGCATCAACTGATGTATGGATAAAGCGCATAACAAAGATGTGGGGTGTGTGTGTGTGTGTGTGTGTGTGTGTGTGTGTGTGTGTTATACAAATACATATTTTTATATAGTTTATATTTATATAAATATACATACAATGTGTGTGTCTGTATAATGTAGTATTACTCCAGCTGTAAAAAAGAATGAAATCTATCCATATACCACAATGTGGATGGAGCTAGAGAGTATTGAGCTAAGCAAAATAAGTCAGAGAAAAACAGTATCATGTGATTTCACTCACGTAGAATTTAAGAAACAAAACAGATGAACATAGGAGAGGAAAAAAAGAGAGGTAAACCATAAAACAAATTCTTTTTTTTTTTTAAGATTTTATTTATTCATTTGACAGAGAGAAAGAGATCACAAGTAGGCAGAGCAGCAGGCAGGGGTGGGGGGCTCGGTCCCAGGACCCTGAGTTCACTACCTGAGCTGAAGGCAGGCTTAACCCACTGAGCCACTCAGGCACCCCATAAAACAAATTCTTAACATGACCAAGTAGATATCAGAGCAGAAGCTGAATAGATGATAATATTTGCCTGGCCAGCAAAGAATAATGAGATACAAATGTCTTTGCTTCATTAACAATAGATACATACATATATACACACATAAATTTTTTAGAAGTGCTTGAAGTAGTTAAATACAAATATACCTAAATAGGATAAAATCAGATTTTAAAAAGAATCAGAAAAGGGAAAGGGCACCTGGGTGGTTCCGTCGGTTAAGCATCCAACTTGGTTTCAGTTTGGGTCATGATCTCCTGGTCCTGGACTTGAGCCCTATGTCACGCTTTGTACTCAGTGCAGAGTTTGCTTCAGATTCTCATTCCCTCCCCCTCTGCTCCTCCACCTGCTTGCTCCCGTACTTCCTTTCTCTCTAAAATAATTAAATAAAATCTTCCAAAAAAAAAAAAAAAAAAGAAAGAAAGAAAGAAAGAAAGAAAAGAAAAGAAAAAAAGGGAAATACACATAATGTGGTACAATTAAGTCAAAGATAATAGAGATACAATGTAAAATCCGGTTTCTTTTGTACTACTCAAAACGATCAAAGTTACACAGTATTAGCATAAGCAAATCAGCTGATTGCTTTTAAACAGAAGTGTACAGAGTTTGGGAGAGAGAGTAGAATGGATTATTTGATTTTCTAAGAAAGTAAATAGCCTAAGGAGCTTACAAATCATGACGGAGTGAAGAGGAATTTTTGCAAGAGGCCTTCCTCAGGCTTTATAAAACTTTTGGGTATGTGAGGCATATGGATACTTAATATGTGAGCTTGTATGAAATGTAATTTTTTATATTAGAGACACAGATTAGCAAAATAGGTGCTAATTGACCCCATATTCTAAAACTAACTGCTAGACCACCTAAGTAGTATATGGTAACAGATTATAAAGAACCCTTTGACATGTATTAATTAGCCTGTTGCCCATCTCTGCTCTTTATAGTAAGGTTATAGGATGCTTTAGCGAGATAGAACAGGTCATTAAAGAACTGTTGCTGTTTTGTATACAAATCAGCCTCTGGTGAGAGGTGTTACTAGTGAAGATAACCAGAGGGTCCTAGGATAGGGGACAGAACATTCTGGGTAACTGGTGTCGTTTGGGTGCAGAACTTCTGTGGTGAGCAGGACAATGGCTGCTTATCAAACAGTATGGAAGCATTTCAACGTTCTAACAGCTGGTCTTGCCACACTAAAGCAAACTGGCCATTAGCACTGTTTTGCCATATCTTTATTATGATATGGTATGATATGATATACTATGATATAAGATATCAGTATTTGATATACATAAGTGATTCTAAATACATATTTTGTTTTGCCTATGTTAAATATTATATAAATTAATGCATATACTCATATATATAATGCATTGCACTTTATTTCATTTTTATTACCATGTGGTATTTAGCTATATGAACATGGTACTAGTATTTAGTCATTTTATTCTTTTTTTTTTTTTAAGATTTTATTTATTTATTTGACAGGTAGAGATCACAAGTAGGCAGAGAGGCAGGCAGAGAGAGAGAGAGGAGGAAGCAGGCTCCCCGCGGAGCAGAGAGCCCGATGCGGGGCTCGATCCCAGGACCCTGGGATCATGACCTGAGCCGAAGGCAGAGGCTTTAATCCACTGAGCCACCCAGGCGCCCCTAGTCATTTTATTCTTGATGAACATCTGTGTTGTTTCAGTTTATTTCACTGTATCAGTAATGCTGACTCCCCATTGTCTCACCAGAGGCAGATTTATAATGAAGCAAATGAAATTTATGCCTCAGAGTCCTTTACTTGGAAGGCCCCTTCCTGGATTCCAATTTATATTTACATTTAGAGAGACTCTCCCTCCTACTTCATTCCAAACTGCTAGCTTCAGTCCTCATAATATCTACATGCACTCATCCCCGGCACATATGGACCCTCAGGGACCCCACACCAGTGCTACCCAGCAGCATCCATTCTGATTGTTCAGTGTTTGATTTTATTTTTGAGGGTCATCCATCCATTATACAAAAAGCAAAGGAGTAGTAGCACTAAATTCAACAAAATATTTACCTCTGGGAAGAAGAGGAATTGAATTCAGGAGGGATTATAGGTTCTTCAAAACTTCAGATAGGGGCACCTCCATGGCTTAGTCAGTTAAGCGGCTGCCTTCGGCTAGGATCATGAACCCAGGGTTCTGGGATCGAGCCCCACATCAGGCTCCCTGCTCGGCAGAGAGTTTGCTTCTCCCTCTCCCTCTGCCTATTTGTGCTCTCTCTATATCTCTCTGTCCAATAAACAAATAAAATCTTAAAAAAAAAAACCCTTCAGATAATAGTCTATGTCTTTATATAAATTGTTAGCATTTTGTTTTATTTGTTTTATTAATCTTTAAATTAGGTATATACATATATGTCATATAATCTTTTATATAATATATTCAAGATTAAAAATATATAAAGAGTAAGTTTGGCGACCTCTTAAAATATTGAACAGTCTAGGTAAGACATGTCTCAAAATATATTTAGGCATGAATATATGAGCTTGAACTGCTTAAAATAAATGAAGTTTTTGAAGTGACATATTATTGGTGTATGGAAAGAATCTTTTGATTTCAGTAAGATAATTCTGTTTCCTCTGAATATGGTCATCTATCCTGCTTATAGGTAAGGCATTCTCAAACTGTTGCATAGTTTTGCTCTGTGCAGAGAATGATTTCCATTACAAGACCATGGATCACCTAAGCTACTTATGAAAAATACAAATTCTAACTAATTCCAAGGCCACGTGTATAAGAATATCTGCACTGGCCATGCAGGAATTAATATATGACAAGATTTCTGTCTTGATTCTGGTGGACACTTAGGTTTTAGAACCAGTTTATATTGTTTTGTCAAAGACTACATTTTTTTCTTCACTATTTTGGTATTAGAAGATTTCCAATTTATTAACATGATAGTATGTCCTGATCCTAACAGTCATAATTTAATCCAAAGGACTGATAGTGAAGATGTTTATTATCTTCTTTAAAGGATTGAATTATTATATTGACCATCACATAATACAACTAAATTTTTAGGTTTCTGAACTGTTTAGAGAATATTAAGATTACAATAAAACACCTAGCAGTAGTCATATTGTTCTAACTTTTAAAAATTTTACACCATATTGTGCTGCATATTATTTACATAGCAGCATTTAAATTGTAAATGCACTTGTTTTATTTCAACAAAAAATTCTAGATGAAAATAATGCATAATAAAAATATTATGTAAGGTAATTGCCTCCAAAATTACTCATTATTGCCTTTATCACATTACATGCATCAGAAGCCATAATCATTATCTCGATTTTCATTACAGAAATATATTCAGTTTATACCTTGGCATTATTCTAATTACACAAAGTCCCATTAAAATTAGTAAAGAGCAAAACTGAAAAGGTATAGATATTTAAGCTGTGTGCATATGGTAGCATTTCTTAATGGAAATGTATTCAAAATGTGCAGTTCTTTGGCCTAGGAGGTTTGCAAATGTTTTCTGATTTGGGGGATAATACGTTTATGTTTTCATTTGGCTTGAGAGACTTGGCTGATATTCTGCATAAAGTTATATTATTAGTATATAAGAAACTACATAGGAGGGATGTATATGCTGATTTCTCTCATTGTCTCCAAATTCCTAAGCCATATAAAAAGTACAGATGAATAGGTTTAAGAATCATTTGTAGTGCTCTACCATCTTCTGAGAAAATGGGTGTCCACTCAGAAATGTTAGAGCTACAGGGAATCCATAGAGCTCTATGAAATTTACTTCTCATGCTGAGCTGTCTTTAGTGATGGAATCATACTAGATTGTCAGTTCAGAGGAATGCAGTCAGTTCTGGAAGGATGAGTGAAATGCACATCACATTCTGATTTTGACTTCCAGCATTCAATACACACTACATAGAGAGGCTCACACATCAAAGGGAAACCATAATGATCTCTCTTGTTACATATACTGTGCTTTTAGAATGAAGCCAAATCAAGAAAAAAAAAAAAAACTCGCTATCCTTCAAATTTCATCTCTTCTTTCTCCAATATAAGTTTATATTTCATTTCCCAAACTGAGATAAATATATAGTGAATGCAAAAAATGACTTTTTTTAAAGAACAGTTTACCCAGCAATGACTAAGTGGCACTTTGTGTCTATCTATAATACAGTAAATGCTTCTAGCCCTTGCAAAGTAGGGATTTTCAGAAATTAGAGCCAAATCACTATTAAGCACCTTTCATATTCAGAGAAATTGGGCTAATGATAGAAGGAAACAAACAAAACATTGTACAGCATATAGAATAAATGATGGATGGATGAATAAAAGGATGATTTAATCTGGTTGTTTAAAATTATACACAAGTATTATGAATTCTTTGTTAAATAACCTAATTCTGTATATCTTCATACAAAATACATAGTATCTAAAGACATGTTTTCCATAATAAAAAATATATTTATAAGTGTATGTGTATGTGTGTAATACCATGTCAAATTTGAAGAGAAAATAAGATGGTTTAACTTTTTATATAAATTATGTTTGAAGAGAAATAATGGCAATTTATATCAATATAAAAAAGCAGAACTATATCTTGGAATGTAAAAATACCCTGAATATGCATATTTGTAGTTTATTATTATTTACATTTTTTAAGGTATTGAAGATGAATGGTTTAAGCAACAACATTGTTGTATATTTTACCAGAGTACCACAGTATTGGACTAGACTTAGCACATTTCCTCTGAAATACAATAAATGCTGAACAATACTTGGAAAAATGAATAAATGGACAAGTGCATGCTACCTTTAGATAATATTTTAGGCTAGTCCTCCTAGAGCAATTAGATTGACTGTTACAAGTTTATCATCAAGTAATCAATTAACTGTAAATGGGCCAGGTGATTCATGCCTGTTAAATTGCATGGATAACTGCTAACTGAATCAGATATCAAACATTCAGTGAATATTATGATAGATGAGCTAGCCAGTTTGACATACAAACATTTAAACCAACAACCATGTCATAACTATGTAAATATCTGTGTTCATAACTATGTATTTGTATGGTTTACAAAATGTTTACATCTATTGCACCACTTTTTAAAATAAGGAGCCCAAAGTCAAGCAGTTGTGACTTGGGCTATATCAGATACATAAGAAATAGCAGAATCAGAATTAGGAATTTAGATTTGTGTCTTTAAATCTAATGCCCTTTTTTACTGCACAGTAACTGAATAAATATAGTAGTAGAAATAGATAATAAAACCACACACACATAAATATACAGATATACATCAGTATACTTACAAACACCATGATGATATTAATTTGCCATATTTAAAATCATAATAATAAAAATTTTAAGTTAATACTAACACTACTGTTTACATTTTGCTTTTTACCTGTGAAGTAATCTGGATGGCCTACGCTGAGAAAATTCTTAAGTTTTGGGTTGCAGAATATAATGCTAACAGCATAGAGGAAATGATAAGTATAAGTAACTTTAGAAAAAGTCATAATACTCTGCTTAAAATGAGGGAAGATATAAGAAGCTATGACAGCTGATCTCACACATTTTAAGAACATTCATGTGGAAAAAAAGGAATTTGTTCTTTTATGGGATTGTAACATCAAAATAAGTAAAGAGTTAGACTTCACGGAATACCATCTTTTTGCCTGAGGAAGGTTCATCTAGAGTTTCGGACATGAAAGTACTCTGGCCATATAAGCAGATGATGATGCCCTAAGGAAAGTTGAGTCTTCATTTCTGCACTCAGAGTTGATGCACATGCCAGTGCTGTACATTGTTCCCTGTAGAGATTTGGACCAAATGGGAAGATTTGATTTCTTAGATTAATTAATTCCCTAGGACAGACTGTTCCCTTATAATCTGAGAATTCTTGTTGCAGACAGTGAGTTTGGAATGCAAAAGACTTGTCAGGGGTTAGAGCTGTGAAAGTTAAAGGGAGGAAACATGATTCAGTTGGGGGAGTTATTAGACTAGGAGGCAGATCTGACAGTTACTACCAGCTCAATGAGCTCTGGAGCAAAAATTGCCCTTCTTAGAAGTGTCTCCTGTTGGATGAAAATGACTAGGTCCCTGAATGACTTTCTCACTCCTTCTCCAGAAGTGGCACCATCACCTTCCTTAGCTCTTCCACTGGATCCATCCTGAGAAAAGCATGATGTTAGCTTGAGAGCTGAAGCAAACCCCGAAGGAACTAGCAGCCAGTAGCCATCAGCTAGCCATTTTCTTCTGAGCTGGATGGACTTTCTCTCTTGAAGGTGTCCTGAGAGCATATTTGTATCCCTGCCACACCCTACCCTTACCTGCTCCTATGACAACCTTCTATTTTGCAGGAACTAGCAGTTACACAGGATAAAAAGTTGGAGTCATTACTCTGTCTTCTCTTTAACATCCCATCTGTGATCTATCAGTCCCGTTGATAGTCCTTTCAGACACTGTGTCACTGCCCCCACACCTGCTGCCCCACTTTAACCCTTCATAATCTTTTTCTCCTGGATTACTGTGATAATTTCCTCAGCAGTCTTACAGATTTTTTTAAATTTAATTTTATTTTTTCAGTGTTCCAAGATGCATTGTTTATGCACCACACCCAGAGCTCCATGCAATATGTGCCCTCCTTAATACCCGCCACCAGACTCACTTAACTCCCCCCACCCCCCGCCCCTCCAACACCCTCAGTTTATTTCTCAAAGTCCACAGTCTCTCATGGTTTTAAGCTTGCCTCTATGGTCTATTCTCTACATAATATATTATATCTCCTTTGTAATCTCAAATCTTACTGTCCATATCCCTGGGTCCTATCATATCTTTTATTTACTCAGGTTCTTTAATGATTTCCCTTCTTACCTTTAAGTAGAAAAAAAACTACATTATCTAATCCTCTCACTGTTATTATTACTAAT
The DNA here is from genome assembly GCF_963455335.1 of Martes martes. Lineage (NCBI taxonomy): Eukaryota > Metazoa > Chordata > Mammalia > Carnivora > Mustelidae > Martes > Martes martes. The sequence continues at coordinate 41,727,127 of NC_137901.1, read as the reverse complement.
CTTTATTCTGACCTCTAATACTCCACTTATTCTGTTCAAACTTTAGTATTCCTTAAATATGCTGGGCACCCTTAGCCTCAGGGCCTTGAACATGCTAGTCCCTCACCTTTCATACATATTCAGGTCTTTGATAAAGTGTCATCTTTTCAGAAAGATTTTCCCTGACAACTCTATTAAAAGGGCAATTCAAACCGTAACTCCAGGTTGAAGCATGGCACTACCATTTCTCCATCCTTTATTTTTCTTCATAACACTTCAAGTGTCAGTTACTGTATCTCCAGGACCTAAACAGATTCTGGCATTTGGTATGTTTTTAAATGAATATTTTTTGGATGAGTGAACTATCAAAAACTATCATTTTTTTTACTTTCACTCTGTGATGGTAATAGGAACTGTGTATTTACACATGTTATGTGGTTATCGGTGAGAGACTGGGTTGGGTCTGATCCAAAAATAGCCAGAAGATTATGAAGAACAAGACAACATTAAAAGAGACCCTCTTTTAATGACAACATTAAAAGAGACCATGACCCAACGCCTGTGTTGCTCAGCCTGTTAAGCTTCTGACTCTTAATTTTGGCTCAGGTCATGATCTCAGTTTTGTGAGATGGAGCCTCACATCTGGCCCTGCACGAGGTGTGGAGCCTCCTTGGGATTCTTTCTCTCCCTCTCCCTCTGCTCTTCCTCCTCCCTATCTTGCTCACACAGGTAGTCATTCTCTCTCTCTAAAACATAAGTAAGCAAGTAAATAAAAAAAGAGATCCATGACATAAGAAATGTAACTGCAAGTAATGTTAAATGCCTACTTTGTGACTGGCACATGGAAATTATTAATAATTTAATTAATTAATTATTTAATTTGCCCTTAAATAGGTATTAAAATCATCTGGTCCACTGGTAGAAATAGGTTTAGAGAAGTAAAGTACTTAACCAAGTCTCTGTTTACATGGAGAAGTAAAGATTATCTTTCCCATCCCTGTATCATTTCTCCTGCAGTGTGAGAATTAAGTATAATAACTGTTTGTCAAGATTCATGTGGTAACTTCATAAATTCACTAAAAAAATTCTGCATTTCCTAGTCTTTTATGGACCTCCCTCAAATGCATATTATTTTTTTGTTTTAGTTTTTGTTTTTGTTTTTGTTTTATCACAGCCTTGGTTTAAATATATAACTCAGTCTTTAGCATAGATTTTGAAACTCTGTAACCTCAGATTTTTCACAAAGTAGCATTTACTCGTTCATTGACAATTCTGCCCAACCATCCATCAATTAATTCAATCATGCATTCATTCGCTTATTAGAATTTTTTAAAATTGTGCAATCCTCTGATGGTTTATTTATAGGTCACAAAGACAAAGCTCATACCTTCATGGGAATTAAATATATATAAGCATTTTATATAAGCTAAGTGACACCAGTATTTAAAATAAAATTTTCAATCAATGGTTGCAGACGTCATGAGTATCTGATTTAGTTAAGAGGTTAAAACGTACATATAAACCCCCACATACATCAAAATGAAATAACAACATCTGAAGAATTAGAGTCTTGACAAACCAAGTGAAAAATAGTTTAAGACTATTCCAACCCAAAGGAATTGCCAAAGCAAGAAAAAATGCGGGCATATTTGAAGAAATGTATTGTGCTTAGCTGAGCTTTCTAACCTAAGTATATCTTATCTTGAGAGAAATTGGAAGCCATGGAAGTATATTATCTGGAAGACTGAAGTTGCCAGAATTGCATAATGGAGGAATTAGTCCTATGATAATAGGGAAGAAGGATTGAAAGGGAGCATCTGTTGATATCTGGTTTCCCATGCCCTGATAGTTGAATGAAACTATTCTAAGTTTACCAATGACTACATGTTTCTCAATATTGTTTATATGTCTTATACCTTTATCATGTTTGACTTGCCATTATCCCTTAGTACTTATATGGTAATGGAAAATAAGCAGCAGAACAGAAAGGTTAAAAATTCTTATGACATACAGAATGAATAATAGAAAAGTCCCTAAATGAGGCATACTGGGATAGATTAAGAACCCAGTTAACAAGACTGATGCAAGTAAGAATGAGTGTGTCATGGGGGAGAACAGCTTGGAAAATGTAGACTTGATTTTAATTTGGTCATTTTGGAGAATGGTATTGGAATTTGATTACTGAACCATATGTAGGTAAACCTAATAGGGTTACTGGGCATAAATTATACTGATATAAATTTTGGTTTTCATGCCATTGTCTCCTACAGATCTCAGCTAACAGATACAAGAACCAAGTCCTGACCATTGGAGTCCATACCCCATTCTTGTTTTGACAGACAGATGCAGAGGGAAGAAAAGGTAAGAGTTTGGTATGTTGGCAGCAGGGTGACTGAATTTGGACTCTGACTTCTAGTAAAGTGAAGAAAGATTGATTAGCATCAAGTGAGTAATTATTAAATAAGTGTTGTTCTAAATTGTCATGTTCAATGAAGTAAAGTTGATATTTCATCAATTATGTAAGTTTCAAATTTTTCTCTGAAAGCATGCTTACTTAAGTAAATTGCTGAACTTGTGCAGAGTAAGTGTGTGCTTAACCTATGTCATTCTAGAATTTTTCAGGCCTCATAAGCTGCATTTAACTTGTTTTTGTTGAGCTAGCAGAATGTTAAAAACAAAACAAAAAAAAAACAACGAAAAAAACTGTTGCAATGTCTTTAGTTCTAGAACTTCACCACAACTATTACTTTATACCAACCTTTTATTCTGTAAATGAAAATTGCTTAACCTCTGATGGCATTTGAATTTATAAATAAAAAAAAACAAGTATATATGTACAACATGAAATATAAAAGCAAAATACCAAGATAAAGTATTTTCTATAATTAAATATCATTTTTCATGTAGGTTATATTCTTGTGAGATTTTTCAGACAAAAATAAAGTATCTTTAAGCACAGCATTTTTAAAGAATTTTGCTATAAACTAAGAAATAATGCAAATGTAGCTTAGCTGTTCCTTAGGCAAATGTAACCAATTCTTAGAGCGTGCTCTCAAGGATTTTAAGATCTTTTAATGACACAAAGAAGTGAGAAATTCAAATATCCTAACTGCTTTGTTGTAAGTATGCCTCCATGTTATAAATTTGTCTTCTTCACCCACTCCAAACTTCACACCTCATTTCACACAACCCTATATACTTGGAATAGCATTCTGATTAATGTTCACTCTTTTCCCTCTGTCTGAAATCATTTTTTTTCACTCTTTCTTAAGCCCATCTGTTTAGTGGCAAACCCACCTACTTCAATTGCTCCTTTGTCTTTTTATTTGTCTTAGCAACCTCTGTAGTTGCTGATAAAAACTCTCTCCATAAGAATCGTGAACTCATTTGAGTGAGAATTTGAATGTGCTTGATGTGTTTTCCTTACTACACATTTCCATATGAAAGCCAGGTACTCATAAATAATATTAGGAGTAATAATATAATTGGAAATATTAAACAAAAGGTTTATCCTCTCAAATCAGTAGAGATGCATAAAACTCTGAGATGTACATTTCTGTTTTATAGCTAAGTGCAGAAAAATATTTGAAGACATAGCACTGAACATATGTTAAATATTGCTTTTATATAGCTCACCTAAAGGATAGGCTAGAATTTCCACTTTCCTTTGATGACAACTTTAAAAGTATTTTAGAGAATAATTTTTAAAAATCAATATTTACAGTGTATGTTGCTGACATATATTTTATGCTATAAATGCCAAAGTATTGAATTACAATATTTCTACTGTTTAATATATGCTTTTTTTCTGTTAAAATTATGAAAAACTGATCATTTTGAAGACTGTCCTTTTTTTTTTTTCTCAACTATATAGGCTTGATGTTTCTAAGATTTTATTTGAGAGAGAGAAAGAGAAAGAGAGAGGAGCTCAGGGGGAGAGGCAGAAGGGGAAGGAGAGGGAGAGAATTGCAAGCAAACTCTGTGTTTAGATCATGACTTGAACCAAAACCAAAAGTCAGATGCTTAACCAATTAAGCTATCCAGGCACCCCTCTCAACATAATTTATAACTTTTCTTTTCATAAAAAACAAACAAACAAAAAAAATGAAGCTTAACAAGTACAGATTAAACTTTTCAAAGACTAAGTCAGAATGTTTTTATTAAGTAGCACACTGGATTCATATATGATATAAATTCATCATTTCTGTAACAACCGAGCAAAGGCAGAACAATTTATAAGCCACTTTTTGATTTAATAAATAAATAAATAAATATTTTTCCCTCATCATTTATAAACATTTTTATACAATTTTTAAAAATAATTCTATCTTCCTGAACACATACACACACTACACACATTCTATTGAATACCAAAAACAAAGGTGTCATAGGTTTTATTTTTAAGATATTAGTAAAATTACCAGGGCCATTTATTGTTGAGACCTACCACTTTAGAAGACTGATGGTTCTTAATAATGGCTTTGTGATTGATTATAGGGTTGCAGTTCCATTTAAAAGTGATTATTATACTGTCTTGTCAGTTTGTGTTTATTATATAGTAGAAGTGTAATGGATACTCTGAAATTTCTATCTTATAACGTCTGGAAAAATTCATTTTCTTTTCTTTTCTTTTTTTTTTTTTTTTTTTGGTTGTTGTTGTTGTTGTTGTTGTTATTCCCATACAGTTGTGTTCTCAGGATCTCAGGATGACCAGATATAAAACATATTAATTTATTCACAATAAACATCATATATAAATAACTTCATGTCTTTTTTTAAAGATTTTTAAATTTTATTTATTTGAAAGACAGAAATCACAAGTAGGCAGAGAGGCAGACAGAGAGAGAAAGAGAGAGGAGGAAGCAGGCTCCCTGCTGTGCAGAGAGCCTGATCTTGGGCTCAGTCCCAGGACCTTGGGATCACGACCTGAGCCAAAGGCAGAGGCTTTAACCCACTGAGCCACCCAGGCACCCCAACTTCATGTCTTTTTCATAGCGATCTGCAAAAAGAAGTCTTTGATGGCAGATCCATCCCATATAGATACTGTTTTTCCCTCCCCTGTGTTCAAATAGACTTTTGTGCTTCTATAATAGCACTTATTCTATTTGTGTATGAGGGCTATATGTGCATTTATTCACATTTAAAAGTGTATTTAAAGAACTTACAGCTAAGGGGTAATTTTAATTGTCATCTTTGCATATGCTATAATACCAAACAGAAAATTTTTCTATATCAATATGTGTTTATTGAAGTAACTACTTAAGAGTACATTAAACATTCAATTTTTTAAAAGATGTAACACGTGGATTTAAGAATTTAATTTTCTTATATTTTATATTAAAGTTTTTTTCATATAGCAGTTGTAACAGTATATATAATACATTATCTTTCAAATGTAAAACAGGTATAATTGCTATAGAAAATATAATGATCACTATGGTAAACATATTATATATTAAATGTATAACATATTAAAATAATGTATGGGCACCTGGGTGGCTCAGTCATTGAGCGTCTGCCTTTGGCTCAGGTCATGATCCCAGGATCCTGGGATCGAGTACCACATCAGGCTCCTTGCTTGGCGGGAGGACTGCTTTTCCCTCTCCCACTCCCCCTGCTTGTGTTCCCTCTCTCCTGTCTCTCTGCCAAATAAATAAATAAAATCTTTAAAATAATGTATAAATTATCATAGTTTTGTTTTAAGAATTACTTAGTGAACTATCCAAGCCTTAGCTATTTGGGAACTTTTCCATTAAAAGAACCATTTCACGTTTCATAGGTCAAAGCTACCATTTAGAGAAACATGCATTTAGCTTACAGCAAAATTCTGAAGCTCTCCTGGTGAGAAGTACTTAGATATAAACTGTGAAATGAAAAGAAAACTACACTCATTTTCCTTAGCCCGTAACATGAGAGTTCAAAAGGAAAGAAGCACTTCTCACCAAGAAGAAACTGTGAAATGCATGGGAAGTTGTTGGAGGCTGTGCCAGGGGATTTGTAGGAGCAAGTACACAGACCTTCACAACTATTAGTGGTTAATTCAAAGGTACTTAAATCAACAGTGACTAAATGGCATTAACATTACCTCAACAAAGTGAACTGTGAGGATAACCACCCTCAATTTTTCTGTGCAGAGTGATTCGTGCTTAACATTAAGTATATAAAAGTCCTCATTATAGTTGTCATTGCTCCAGAAATAAGTTAAAAGAAGCCTTGCCTATTTTTTTTTCCTGCTTAGACTACTGAGACATTCACCAGATAATCTATTTCAAAGACAGCTGGCCTGATACTAGAGTTCTCAATTATGAAAACTAGATACTAAGGCAAAATAGGAATTACAACTTGCTCAAACTCTCAGTCAAGCTTAGAAAACTAATAACCATAGATTGTATTGATCGTATTTTATTCAGTTATGGAAGCTGAAAAAATTGATCAGCTTCTATTTCGTCAACTCGAAACAATACTCCTAAGACTAGAAGCAATTATTTGTAGCCACAGACTATCAATGAAAATATTTGAAATTTTCACCTTTTATTTAAAAATGGTCACATGTATGCAAGTCCATATGGTTTGCCCTAAATATGTACAGCTTTACAACATTTCAGCTGCAGTCATCCAAGTAGAAATGTGTGAAGAAAAATATCCCATTTTTAAGCATACTGGTATATGAAAATGTTATTTGCAAAATAAACCACAGATGAAATACTGTAAATATATATTGGGTCTCTTCAATGAAGTGGGTTATATTTTAAAGTTGAATGAAATAATCATAACTCATCAGTAAAATGTGTATGTGACCCTTGATAAAATTCATCATTCTCTATCTAATTCAGTGTGGTGATTCCTAAAGTATTTTTGCTCATTTCTCAGTATGAAAATCCACATCATTGAATTACTCATAGAGGATCATATGTCACTTTTTTCAGAACCTTTTCCAAAATGTCAATTTAATTCTCAACATCAGTATATTCTCAAAACCTTGCAAGTTTAGGGGCACCTGGGTGGCTCAGTGGGTTAAAACCTTACAAGTTTAACTTTTTTTCTACTTTCTTTAAATTGCCAATAATGTAATTTAATACACTTTGCTAGTAAATCCAAAAAAGAACTTAAGAATAGATGTAAAAAAGAAAAGTTGTTGATTCTCTATGTATTTAGGAGTCTAGTTTAGTATTTGAGTAATTTGTTCAATAATAATTATTGAATGCCAGTTTAAACAAAATAAAAATTATTACCTTTTACCTATAGAAAAATCCTTTGCAGAGGTTGATTCACAAGTGGAAATTGGTGGTATGCTTTCATAAGACAAATTTGTTGGGATTTAAAATATGACATTTTTATATGATTTGGTATTTATCAAATCTGAGAAATAAAAATACATTCTACAAATAGTTTTTAAATTTGCATTTTCAAGTTAATATTTTCAGTGGGACGTTAGACTTACCACAAGAGTAGATTTGTGCTGAGAGTGTTTACGTATCTCTACCATGAAGTAAATCCTTAGTCTAGAACTGAATGAACCAAAGTTGCTCACATTACCTCTAGATACAGACTGAGGAACTACTCTCTGTTACAGGTTATTAAATGGCTTTCTCTGGTAAGCAGTCCCTAGAGATGTTTACATATAAATTGCGTTTTCAACTGAAAAGCAGAATAATTCCAGTGGAGAAATGTTACCATTTATGTTCAGGAAAAAGGATGGGCAGACCCCTAAGCTGCAGAAATTCAATACCAGCCAAATATTTGGTAAATCAACCAAAAGAGGAGCTGAAAATTTGTTTGAAATCCATATGCAATATGCAGTAAGCTTACATAATATTAATTGATGGTATAAATATATTCAGTGTAAAACTTACTAAATATTCACCATGAGACTAGAACGATGCTCTTAACTTCCCAATCTTTGCTGGCAGTTTTGAACAAAAGGAAGTTTTGGTTTGGGTTTATGCACATTATCATCATTTAACAGTAATGTCCCCTTCGTCATTATTAACACACTCATTCTCATCCTTATTTTCATTGTCAGCAAAACTTGTTACCAAGCATTGTTTTAATAAGCATATGTGCATTAACTCTGATTTCACAAGTGAGAAATTTGATTCTTATAGAAAAGTTTTAAATGACTTGCCTGAGATCATGCAGTTATTAAATGGCAGTTGGGATTTGAAACTGTGTCATCTGGTTCCATAGTTCATGTCTCATGTTGCAAAAATCATATAACTTTAAACATAACTTGAGAAAGAACATATTGTCTAGGTTTCTTATATATGGGGAATGATTAGAACATGATTCAGGATGCTAAATTTTTATGTAATTGGGTTATATTGCAGATGCTATTTTAGAAGCAAAGGCTCAAAGACAAAGGTGCCTTTAAACTTGGAGACACAGATAATTAGTTTTTTTTTACAGTTAATTAAATTTTGATTGTTTGAGTGATGTGGTACTACAGTGAAAACAGTGTTGTTACTATTAACTATTAACTATTTTCCAGGGAACTACTCCCTGTATTTATGTCTTGCTTGGTCCCCCTCATACATTGACTCCAGGCCTGAACTTGTGTCTTTCTTTAGATAATTTAACAAAAGTAAGATCACACAAGTAAAAATTTTATAAACACTTGCAAATTGTGCTGTTCTCTTGTATTATAGTTACAATGTAAAGAAACCCAAGCTATCTTTAGGCAGGCAGCATATGTAGACAGAGAGAAGTGTACAAGATTTATCTGGATTTTCTAGCCTAGCCAAACCAACATCTGAATGCAACCTAGTAAGCTCAGTCACCTCCGTATATGTGGAATGGCTAAGATGAGCTCAGTCAACCCACAAAATCATGAGAAATAATAAATTGTTGCTATTAGAAGCCATTAATTATTGGAGTAGTTTGTTACACAGAACTAGTCAATCAAAACACAGAGCGTCTTATTAAATAACTTTGTAAAAAATCACTGCTTCTCAACAGTAGTTCATTTCTAGTACCTGAATTAAAGTGAATTGAAATAGTCTAGTTTAAGTCTTTGGGCATCTTCTCTTCCCACTCTATATTAATTCTTCCAGAAAAATTGTTATTTTGGCCGTTAGAAACAATTGTACCACTAATACATTGTTGCTAAAAACAATTTGGAAAATTTCTACAGGGAAAATCTCTAGCTACATATTCTGTAGAAATGATAAATAATATATTAAGTATTCAGTAGCTAAAAATATGGTATTAGTAGTCAAAAAGAAAATACAACATTCACATTCTGATTGAAAAAATTAAAATTATTGTATATTTAAGGAACATATTTAAGAAACTTTTTTTCTTTTAGACTCTTCTTAATGGATACAAACTATAACTAAAGGAACTTTCCTTGAGAAATGGCACATAAACTAAACAATATGACTTTTTCCAGGTATTTAAAGCTGTTTTTTTGAAGTCTCATATTATGTTCTACATATAATGCAATGTCATGTGGAGTGATCTGATATCAAAAAGCCCCCAACCTCTAGTAGGTGAACCTTCTTGTCACTTTCATGTCTAAGAAAAATTCAGCTCATGTTGGATTCTCAGAGACAAAAAAGAAATGGCAATGCTTTGTTCACTTTAGTTTGTTCTAATTCCAAGAGACCAAAAGCTTAGTTCTGAAAAACTACATTTCAATTCTGCTAGCACTCTAGGGCTTTAGTGCCCATTCCTGAATAGTAATATTAACATCACTAAATTTGTTTTCTTAGTTCACACCACATATTTACCTTTTGTGATTGTCTGAACTACTTTGAATCAATGATTATTTTTAGTAGTAGTTCTCATTCTGTAAACCTTAGACAATGTTCCTGTTATGGTCATTCCACATAAATTATATTATATCCATGCAAGTGGATAAAGCTATATAATGGTTCAATATAAAAATTCCCATACATTTAAAGATTTTTAAAATTTATTTATTTGACAGAGAGAGAGATCACAAATAGGCAGAGAGGCAGGCAGAGAGAGAGGGGGAAGCAGACTCCCTGCTGAGCAGAGAGCCCAATGAGGGGAGCCATCCCAGGACCCTGAGATCGTGACCTGGGCAGAGGCTTAACCCACTGAGCCCACAGGTACCCCCCAAATTCCCATACATTTAAGAAATATTTGTCCTGGTGTTAAATTGAGAAGAAAAAATATATGGAAATTTCATATTTTAAGATATTGATATAAATATACTACATGCCGAGTGTACTCTCTATTTATCTTTTTTCTCTGTCACACATGCACACATGTATGCATATCATTAGTTAAAAAAAATAAAAGCGATTACTTCTCTCTCATATTCCCTCATGGAATAACACAGTGAAGCCAAGAATGGAAGCTTAATTGGAGATGAGAGATAAGAATATAAGAATCACCTGGGGAGCTTGCTATCATGTGGAGTCCTATCTCTAAAGACTGATGCTGAAAGTCAGTCTGGAGAACCAATGATGACTCTGGGTGTGAATTGTGAGTGCCTATTCTGTGAAATTTAGCTATGCGGGAGTGGAGATATTTCATTTAATCTTCCACTAAAAAAAGAAAGAAAAAATCACAAAACTTCATGGTTATGGCTTGCAGCTGTAGCTTAAGCACAAAGGAATGGTGGGGCATGGCTTGTGCTCCTGCTTTGTTAAGACATGTATTCAAGGAGCACAGTATAACTATTGTTTGGTGTATTGACCTTGTTAAAAATGATCAAAATCAATCTGAGAATGAATCCTTAGTCATTTAAGATTATGTGAGAAAAATACCTGGAAAGCTGTTTTTGAGGCATTCATATTCTTAATTCTTCATTGTGAAAATCCTCTGTCATTTCTGCTTAATTTGTGACTCCCTTAACTAAAGTAATCATTTGCAGTTTAAACAATTGTATGTATAGTCAGTAAAGAGCTTCTTGTTAATACATGTGCCCATTGATCCCTGTTTTCTTTTAAAGAGAAATCTACATGATACACTCTTATAAGTTGACTCATTTAATTTACACAGAAACACTGGATATTTACTTTTTAAATTTTTAAAAAAATCAGTTAACGGTGAAGCCCAGTAACATATTAAAGTCATATACCTTGAGAGCCTAAGAAAAGAGCATGATCCCAGAGGTTTCTTCTCTCTGTCTCTTCCTTTCTGTCTCTCATTCTCTCTCTCTTTTTTTCTTCAGCAGTGTTCTTTTCCATCTATCCATGCACAATTATTCTGCTTTCTATAGTAAAACCAGTTTGGGCAAATAATAAAAATATAATGATAAGGTAATATGTACAATGAGATCAAGTGTCCCTTTCTGTATAAAGTAACAAGAACAATAAGTATTTTTGAGGTGGAGATATTTTTGTTTGTTTGCTCTGTTTTGTTTGGAGCTGGGGAAAGATGAATATTAAGCATTAATTTTCTTCTAGTGAGCATTACCACTGCCATTCATGTTGTTAGTGCCTCGGGCACTAGAAAGTGGTATGTTAATAAACCTACTTTGTACATAAATTAATTACAGATTTTTCATGGGTATGCTGCCCTTCGTTTAGAGGTTTCAGCTTTTATAGGAAGTCAGCAACTAATTTAGAAGTAGCCTATGTTCCAGTGAGTACATGGAATGCAAAAATTGGGGTAGGAAAAAATTATACGGCCTAGTTTTCCCCAAAATATTTGTAATATGGATAATTTGAACATCTTTGGTGAGCCAGGCATGATCATATAACTTTGTATGTGGAAAATGTATGCATAGAGTTGAAAACATTTTTATCAAGGATGAATGGTTTAGTATATGAATGTTCTTTTATATTATAAAGACATATTTTTACTAGTGAAATAGCTATAAATGATTTAGATTCCTTTCTTAGAAATTAGGTGGAAAAATAAAAAGAAAAATTAACAAGCTCAAAACATAATTTGACAAAAATTGTATAATGGTGAGTGAACTTCAAATGAACACGATAGATAGAGCAATAAAGATAGAACTATTCTACGTATAAAATTTGTCAGCAAAGTGTTTATCCAGGAGACATGGTGCCTTACAGAATAGTTACTCAGTTAGATCATGACGTGTGTATTGGTTCATCTCCTTTGTCTCAACACTCCATATCTCAGATTGGAAGCCAAAATACGGATTCTGTACGTTCACACTTGAAGCAGAAGTTATGTACTGAGCTTTCACAAACCTCTCTATACTAGTGTACATTTTAGCTTCAAGTGGTTTATTTATGTTTTGTTTAAGTATATGTTTATCTTTTCATGTTAAATGGAAATGACTACAGATTAATTTTTGGCTTTGATGTGAAGGCAATTAGAATAATGGGCAGATGCAACGAATTTTGGAGCTATCAATTTCCTGCAGATAGGTTCAGTGATAGTATAACTATATATTTTTAAAAGCAACAATTACCAGGCATTCAACTCCTGATGCCACAGGAAAGCTAATACATCCATATATTATAAAACATCACCCCCCCAAAAAAAGACTAAAGAGTAAATTCATTTATAAAGCACTAAAATTCTAATTTGGATATGATTCTTAAGTTATGTAAGTGTTTCCATATGTAAAGATGTATACCAATGACAGCTTTAATAATGTTGCCATCCAGTTTCTTAAACATGAGGGCTAAAAAGTTTAATTTTGGAAAGTCAATGCAGAATGTTCCATGTTTTATGTTGCATTCCAATATTGTATTATGGAATAAAACAAAATAAAACAAAAAAGAACATACTATGCCAGAACAATTGATAGAAGAAATATACATGATAAGTTCTTATACTTGCCTTGGACTTCGTATTAAGATCTGGCAAGGGTGTCATGTGAAACTTCCCATTTTACCCTCTTCTCCCTCACTCATTTCTATTACATCTGGGATCTTAGGCTGGGTCAGATCTTCACTGGTTTTAATTTTTTTTTTTTTAGATTTTTTTATTTATTTATTTGACAGAGAGAGAGAGATCACAAGTAGGCAGAGAGACAGGCAGAGAGACAGGCAGAGAGAGGGGAAGCAGGCTCCCCGCTGAGCAGAGAGCCCGATGCGGGACTCGATTCCAGAACCCTGAGATCATGACCTGAGCCAAAGGCAGAGGCTTAACCCACTGAGCCACCCAGGTGCCCCTTCACTGGTTTTAATGTTATCATAAGATTACTGTAAATGCTTCTGGAGATACAGAATTGATAGAAATTGAAAATGAGGGCACCTGGGTGGCTCAGCCTCTACCTTCAGCTCAGGTCATGATCCCAGCATCCTGGGATCGAGCCCCTCATCATCGGGCTTTCTGCTCAGCGGGGAGCCTGCTTCTCCCCCTCTCTCTGCCTGCCTCTCTGCCTACTTGTGATCTCTGTCTGCCAAATGAATAAATAAATAAATCTTTTTATTTTTTTTAAAGGAAAGAAATTGAAAATGAAAATTGAGGGGCACCTGGGTGGATCAGTGGGTTAAAGCCTCTGCCTTCAGCTCAGGTCATGATCCCAGGGTCCTGGGATCCAGCCCCACATCAGGCTCTCTGCTCAGCAGGGAGCCTGCTTCCTCCTCTCTCTCTGCCTGCCTCTCTGCCTACTTGTGATCTCGGTCTGTCAAATACATAAATAAAATCTTAAAAAAAAAAAAAAAAGAAAATGAAAATGAAAATTAAGCCTAGCTTCTGGCTTAGAAGGCTGTGGGACATCATGAAATAAAAAAAATAAAAAATAAATAAAAAAGATTTTCTAATGTTTCTTAGAGATCTACTTTCAGCATAGCACCAATAGTTACTACCATATACATACCTAAAAATTTGCTAATAGGGGTAGGTCTTTTGTTTTGTGTAGCAATGATAATGGCAGGAGGAAATCTTTGGAGGTGATGGATAGGTTATGGCATGGATTGTGGTGATGGTTTCATAGTGTATACTTATCTTTAAATTTGTCAAGTTTTTATGAAATGTAGAGACATTTGGAGGTACATATAATTTTTTTCGTTCATGGTGAGTACCTTTTATTGTTATAGAATTGAATTTTGTAATTTGATTTTTTTCTTTAAACACTATTAAACACCAAAGTTTAAGATTTATCACTTGAGGGGAGCCTGGATGGCTCAGTTGGTTGAATGACTGCCTTCAACTCAGATCATGATCCCAGCGTCCTGGTATTGAGTCCTGCATTGGGCTCCTTGTTCAGTGGGGAGCCTGCTTCTCCCCTGCTCTCTGTCTGCTACTCTGCCTGCTCCTGCACTCTCTCTCTCTATCTCTGTGTCAAATAAATAAATTAAATTAAAAATATATATATTTGTCATTTGAACTTGATGAAGTCCCAGAAGTTCATTTTCGCTTTTGTTTCCTTTGCCTTTGGAGACTTATCTTGAAAGAAGTTGCTGTGGCCGATTTCAAAGAGGTTACTGCCTATGTTCTCCACGAGGATTTTGATAGATTCCTGCCTCACGTTGAGGTCTTTTATCCATTTCAAGTTTATCTTTCTGTATGGTGTAAGAGAATGGTTGAGTTTCATTCTTCTACACATAGCTGTCCAATTTTCCCAGCACCATTTATTGAAGAGACTGTCTTTTTTCCACTGTATATTTTTTCCTGCTTTGTTGAAGATTATTTGACCATAGATTTGAGGGTCCATATCTGGGCTCTCTATTCCGTTCCACTGGTCTATGTGTCTGTTTTTGTGCCAGTACCATGCTGTCTTGGTGATCACAGCTTTGTACTAAAGCTTGAAATCAGGCAATGTAATGCTCCCAGTTTTGTTTTTCATCTTCAACATTTCCTTAGCAATCTGGGGTCTCTTCTGGTTCCATACAAATTTTAGGATTGTTTGTTCCAACTCTTTGAAAAATGCTGGTGGAATTTTTATCGGGATGGCATTGAAAGTATAGATTGCTCTAGGCAGTATAGACACTTTAACAATATTTATTCTTCCGATCCATGAGCATGGAATGTCCTTCCATCTTTTTGTGTCTTCTTCAATTTCTTTCATAAGTGTTCTACACTTCCTCGAGTACAGATCCTTTACCTCTTTGGTTAGGTTTATTCCCAGGTATCTTATGGTTCTTGGTGTTTTAGTAAATGGAATCAATTCTCTCATTTCCCTTTCTATATTTCCATTGTTGGTGTATAAGAAAGCAACTGATGTCTGTACATTGATTTTGAATCCTGCCACATTACTGAATCACTGTATGAGTTCTAGTAGTTTGGGGTGGAGTCTTTTGGGTTTTCCACATAAAGCATCATGTCATCTATGAAGAGAGAGAGTTTGACTTCTTCATTGCCAGTTTGGATGCCTTTTATTTCTTTTCGTTGCCTGATTGCTGTTGCTAGGACTTCTAGTACTATGTTAAACAAGAGTGGTGAGAGTGGGCATCCTTGTTGTGTTCCTGATCTCAAAGGGAAAGCTGTCAGCTTTTCCTCATTGAGGATGATATTCGCTGTGGATTTTTCATAGATAGCTTTTATGAAGTTGAGGAATCTTCTCTCTATCCCTATACTTTGAAGTGTTTTAATAAGGAATAGATGCTGTATCTGGTCAACCGTTTTTCTGCATCAATTGAGAGGACCTTGTGGCTCTTCTCTCTTCTCTTATTGATTTGTTTTATCACATTGATTGATTTGCAAATGTTGAACCACTCTTGCATCCTATGGATAAATCCCACCTGGTCATGGTGGATAATCTTTTTAATGTACTGTTGGATCCTATTAGCTAGGATCTTGTTGAGAATCTTGGCATCCATATTCATCAGGGATATTGGTTTGAAATTCTCCTTTTTCGTGGGGTCTTTGCCTGGTTTGGGGATCAGGGTAATGCTGGCTTCATAAAAAGAGTCTTGAAGTTTTCCTTCTGTTTCTATTTTTTGAAACAGCTTCAGGAGAATAAGTATTATTTCTTCTTTGAATGTTTGGTAGAATTCTCCAGGGAATCTGTCAGGTCCTAGGCTCTTGTTTTTTGGGAGGTTTTTGATCACTGCTTCAATCTTGTTACTAGATATTGGTCTATTCAGGTTGTCAATTTCTTCCTGATTCAGTTTTGGAAGTTTATAGGTTTCTAGGAATGCATCCATTTCATCTAGGTTGCTTAACTTATTGGCATATAGCTGTTGATAATAATTTCTGATGATTGTTTCTATTTCCTTGGTGTTATTCGTGATCTCTCTCTATTCACTCATAATTTTGTTAATTTGGGTCCTCTCTCTTTTCTTTTGGATTGGTTTGACCAGTGGTTTATTGATCTTATTGATTCTTCCAAAAAACCAGCTTCTAGTTTCATTGATGTGTTCTACTGTGTCTCTAGTTTCTATCTCACTGATCTCTGTTCTAATTTTGGTTTTTTCCCTTCTTGTCTGTGGGGTTGGCTTAATTTGTGGTTGATTCTCTAGTTCTTTAAGGTGTAAAGAGAGCTGGTGTATTCTGGATTTTTCATTTTTTTTGACGGAGGTTTGGATGGCTACCTTAGTATGGCCTTTGCTGTATCCTATAGGTTTTGGACTGAAGTGTCTTCATTCTCATTGGTTTCCATGAATTGTTTAAGTTCTTCTTTGGTTTCCTGGTTGATCCAAACTTTCTTAAGCAGGGTGGTCTTTAGCTTCCAAGTGTTTGAATTCCTTCCAAACTTTTTCTTGTGGTTGAGTTCCAGTTTCAAAGCATTGTGGTCTAAGAATATGCAGGGAATAATCTCAATCTTTTGGTATCGGTTGAGTCCTGATTTGTGACCCAGTATGTGGTCTTTTCTGGAGAAAGGTCCATGTACACTTGAGAAGAATGACTATTCTGTTGTTTTAAGGTGGAATGTTCCATATATATATCTATGAAGTCCATCTGGTCCAATGTGTCATTCAATGCTCTTGTTTCTTTATTGATTTCTGCTTGGGTGATCTGTCTATTACTGAGAGTAGCGTGTTAAGATCCCCCACTATTAATGTATTCATACCAATATGACTCTTTATCTTTATTAACAGTGCTGGGAAAAGTGGCCAGCTATGTGTAGAAGAATGAAATTGACCATTCTCTTATACCATACACAAAGATAAACTCAAAATGGATAAAAGACCTCAATGTGAGGCAGGAATCTATCAAAATCCTAGAGAAGAATATAGGAAGTAAACTATTTGACATCGGCCACAGCAACTTCTTTCAAGACATGTCTCCAAAGGCAAAGGAAAAAAATGTGAAAATGAGATTTTTGGACTTCATCAAGATCAAAAGCTTCTGCACAGCAGAAGACACAGTCAACAAAACAAAGAGGCAACCCACGGAATGGGAGAAGATATTTGCAAATGACACTACAGACAAAAGGCTGATATCCAAGATCTATAAAGAACTCAAACTCAACACACACAAAACAGATAATCATGTCAAAAAATAGGCAGAAGACATGAACAGACACTTCTCCAAAGAAGACATACAGATGGCCAAAAGACACATGAAAAAAATGTTTATCATCATTAGTCATCAGGGAGATTCAAATCAAAACCACATTGAGATTCCACCTTACACCAGTTAGAATGGCCAAAATTAACAAGGCAGTTAACAACATGTGTTGGAGAGGATGTGGAGAAGTGGGAAACCTCTTACACTGTTGGTGGGAATGCAAATTGGTGCAGCCACTTTGGAAAACAGTGTGAAGATTCCTTAAGAAATTAAAAACAGTGCTTCCCTGTGTCCCTACAAATGCAATTGCAATACTGGGTATTTACCCTGAAGATACTGATGTAGTGAAAAGAAGGACCACCTGCACCCCAATGTTCATAGCAGAAATGGCTACAGTCACCAAACTGTGGAAAGAACCAAGATGCACTTCAACAGACGAATGGATAAAGAAGATATGGTCCATATATACAATGGAGTATTATGCCTCCATTAGTAAGGATGAATACCCAACATTTATATCAACATGGAAGGGACTGGAAGAGATTATGCTGAGTGAAATAAGTCAAGCAGAGAAGAGTCAAGTATCATATGGTTTCACTTACTTGTGGAGCATAAGAAATAACACGAAGAACATCAGGAATTGGAGAGGAGAAGTGAGATGGGAGAAATCATAGCGGGAGACAAACCATGAGAGTCTGCGGATCTGAGAAACAAACTGAGGGTTTTGGAGTGGAGAGGGGTGACGGGTTGGGTGAGCCTGGTGGTGGGTATTATGGAGGGCATGTACTGCATGGAGCACTGGGTGTGGTAGATAATTTTGAATTTGGATAAATTTGAATTTTGG
Source organism: Martes martes (assembly GCF_963455335.1). NCBI lineage: Eukaryota > Metazoa > Chordata > Mammalia > Carnivora > Mustelidae > Martes > Martes martes. Next base: position 41,709,012 of record NC_137901.1, on the reverse strand, counting down.
AACACTGAAAATAAAATAAAATGGGAAAAAAGTCATCTACTTATAGATATGCTTTTAGATATCTTATAGATATCTATACTTATAGATACACTTTTCATTTTCTAGTCATGTTATGTAGTTCATGCAGTTCTGTACCTATTTAACACATAAAGTTTTAAGAACAAATAGCATAGCATCATTTAACAAAATGTGAGATAGAGTAAGATAGCATAGTTAACAAAAGGATGCAGGATTTTTACAAATTCTCTTTATCCCCAAGTCTCTAAATAGCACACAAAAGTCATGAGACACAAAACTATACATGATAATGAAATATGAATTCATATTTTGAATAAAATATTATGTAATAAATTAAACCTTTGAAGCTTTTAGAAAGGAATACAGCAATGAATTATGATGTAAAAAAAGTTTAATTCATTCTGTAGATATGTGTTATCAGTTAGTGTAGTTCCTCAAAGCGGTCAAAGTCAAGAAGTTGAATACCAGGTTCCAAGGGCCATTAGCATGTGTGTGCATTTGTGTGCCTATGTATACACACACATATGCACACACACAAACACATATATACATGTGTGTGTATATATATATTTTTTTTCAAGGTAAACAAAATCTGATTCACCTAAGTAATGAGAAAAATAAAATAATGTCCATATTAAGATAAATAGAAAGATAAATAGATCATAGAATAAAAAAGTATTTGAGACACATCAAAGAGAGGTGAGAGGTTTAAAGTTTACCCCTGGGCAAAATAAAGGATTTAAGGATTACTTCTTGCTGTGTGGCACAGAGTACAAAAAGGTAATTAAAAATTTTCTTTTCAGCCCCCTCTATTCTATTAAGATATAAACCTAAGTGACCTTAAGGCCTGAAATCACAATCTTATGTTTTAGGGTGGGAAGCAGGAAAATACTCCTAATATGTTTGGCATTATTCCCCTTGTTAATTCAAACTAGTCAGTAAAAACTCAAGGTAAATACTGAGTTATCCTATGTTCTGCATAAACTATAGTTTTGTTCTTTTCTGTTTTTGTTTTGTTTTGTTTTGTTTTTTTCTATTGTGTTCACCAGCCTTGGTGGCAAATAAAAGATGGAAATTTGTTGATACAATGTTTGGTACTAATGTGAATGGTAAAATGATCAGCAGAGTCAGGATGTTGAAAGTGTAGCTAGTATCTATAGTGAAGGTCTAAAATTTAGTATATAGAAAAGCAAATAAAGATTGAATAATAGATTGGAGCAAAGGAACAAAAAAAGATTCTAGAGCAAAGCTATCTAATAGAACTTTCTGTAAAGATGGAAATGCTCTATAATCCGGGTGCCCAATATGGTATCCACTAGTTCCATATAGTTATTGAACACTTGAAATCTGGCTGTGAAAACAGAGGAACTGATTTAAAAAAAATATTGTGGTAAAAAACATCTAAAATTTACCATCTTTACCAATTTTTGTTCAGTAGTATTAACTATCTTTACATTGTGGTGAAATGGATCTTCAGAACCTGCTCATCCTACAGAACTGAAACTCTACACTTACTCAACAAAAACCCCCTTTTGTCTACTTTTTGACTACTTTAGGTAACTTATATAAACGGAATCATACAAGATTTGTCTTTTTAGCTTATTTCATTGAGCATCATGTTCTCAAAGGGTATTATGTGACGGGATTTTTGTCCCTTCTAATGCTGCATGGTGTTTTATTGTATTTCTGTATCACATTTTGTTTATCCATTTATGTGTCAGTGGGTATTTGGATCGCTTTCACCTCTTAGCTATTATAAATAGTGCTACTAGGAACATGAATGTGGAAGTATCTCTTTAAGATTCTGTTTTTAATCTTTTTTTGGTATATACTCAGAAGTGGGATTCCTGGATTATATGGTGATTCTATTTTTAATTTTCATTATTTTTTTTAAAGATTTTATTTATTTACTTGACAGACAGAAATCACAAGTAGGCAGAGAGGCAGGCACAGAGAGAGGGGGAGGCAGGTTCCCTGCCGAGCAGAGAGCCTGATGCGGGGCTCGATCCCAGGACCCTGGGATCATGACCTGAGCCGAAGGCAGAGGCTTTAACCCACTGAGCCACCCAGGTGCCCCATAATTTTCATTATTTTTTGTTATTTTTAATTTTAGTTTTACTGTTTAGCATAATGGCTGCACCATTTTGCAATCCCATTAACAGTGCACAAGGGTACCAATTTCTCCACATCCTTGCCAAAACTTATTTCCTTTTCTTCTCCTCCTCCTCCTTTCTCTTTCTCCTTTCTCCTCCTTATTTCTCCTCCTTCTCCTCCTCCTCTTACTCCACCTCCTCCTCCTTGTCCTTTTTATTTTTTTTCAAATAGTCACCATACTAATGGATGTGACATGATATATCACTGTGGTTTTGATTTATAGTTCTCACATAATTAATGATGTTGAGCATCTTTGCATATTTTTTTTTTTTGCCATTTGTATTTCATCTTTGGGGAAGTGTCCGAGTTATTTCCCATTTTTTCATCAGGTTATTTGAGTTTTTGTTATTGAATTGTAGTTCTTTATATATTCTGGATATTAATCCATTATTAGATCTGTGTTTTGCAAATATTTTCTCCCATTCCATAAATTTTCTATTCATTGTTGATCATGTCCTTTGATGAACAAAGGTTTAAATTTTAATATAGTAATATTCTGTTTTTTCTTTTGTTGCCTGTGCTTTTGGTGTTATATCCAAGAAGTCATTGCCAAATCCAATGTCATAAGATTTTTCCCTGTGTTTTCTTCTGGGAGTTTTATGGCATTGGGTCTTAGGTTTAGGTCTTTAATTCCTTTAGAGTTAGTTTTTATATGCAGTGTAAAACAAGAATCCAGTTTCATTTTTTGGCATGTGGATATCCAATTTTTCAAACAAATTTTGTTGTAGACTGTCTTTTCCTCATTGAGTTGTGTTGCCATCCTTGTGGAAGATCATTTGACAACATATTCAAGGATTTACTTCAGGACGTCTTTTTTATTTTGTTGGTCTATATGTCTGTGTTTATGCCAGTACCAGAGTTTTGATTATGGTAGCTTTGTGATGTGCTTTGAAATCAAGAAGTGAATCCTTCAAGCTTGTTCTTTTTCAAAATTGTTTTGTTTGTCTCGGGTCCTTTGTGTTTCCATATGAAGTTTAGGATGATTTTTACCCCCTATTTCTGCAAAAAAAGTCATTGAGATTTCAATAGGGATTGTATTGAATCCGGAGATCACATTAAATAGTAATGATATCTTCACAACGTTAAGTCTTCCAGTCCATGAACATGGATGCCTTTCATTCTTTTGTGTCTTTTTTAATTTATCTCAGAAATGTTTTGTAGTTTTCAGGGTACATGTATTTTACCTCCCTAGTTAGGTTTATTACTGATATTTTCTTCTTTTGATGCTATTGTTAGTGGAATATTTTTCTTAGTTTTTCTTACTTTATTTTTCAGTTCACTTTTTGTGTATAGAAACACAACTGGTTTTTGCATGTGGTAATCTGCAACTTTGCTAAATGTGTTTATTATATCTAATAGGTTTTTTGTGGAATCTTTAAATGTTTTCTACATATAAGATTATGTTACCTGTGAACAGAGATAATTTTATTTATTCTTTTGCAATGTCAATGGCTTACATTTCTTTTCTTACCTAATTGCTCTGACTAGGACTTGGAATACTTTGTTGAAAAGAAGTAATGAGAGTGGGCTTTGTCTTGTTCATAATCCTAGAGGAAAAGGTTTCAGTATTTCACAATTGAATATGATGTTAGCTGTGGGTTAAAGAACAATTGTAACAGAATTTAATTCTTTTTTGTTTTTTTTGGAATTTAATTCTATTTAGTTGAGGTATACAACTAGTGGCTACCATTTTGGACAGCACAGTTCTAAGGAGTTCAAAAATGAATAAATGTTGGACTTGTGGACAGATATGAGTTTAATATTTTTAAAACATAATTCATTTTTATAAGGCATACCTTTAAGTAAGATGTCTTAGAGTCTTGGTAATGTGAGAGATATATATATATATAAATCTGCATTGGTTTTACTTAGATTATGTTAATAGGATTATGAATTAACATAACAAAGGCCTATTGACAATCATAACAAGAATTATTAGGTAAAGTTTTGCTATTGATAGATAATGAGATCAGTTTTCTTCTATGCTTTGGAAAGTAGTAAACTCATACTGATATAGGTGAGAAGTAATGAGATTTCATACCACTGTTTCTTATGTAATATGGAAATCTTAATCATAGTTGTAGAATTCATTAAACTATGAAGATGCCATGGTTGTGAAAAGGAATTTATACTAGTGTTTGATGGGGGGGGGGGATGGAAGGAAAGAAGAAAACGATGGAGAAAATTGAGGCATATGTGCTTAATGATAAAATATTAAATAATTCCATAGTCTTGCACATCATCTCCCATAAACTATTTCTCCTGAATGACTTCTGTTTAGTAAATTCTTTTTTCGAGCTTATGCTTCTAATTTCTTCCAACAACTGAAGTCAGTATCCATTAGGCATGAAAATAATTACATTATATTCCACTTTGATTTGGTTACTTCAATTTGTTTTGGGGGTTATATTCAATGAAGCCAAATAAGGAAAACATGGTAACCAGGTTCTCAATGAATATCAGATAAGATTAGATGTATGTAAATTTCTGTGATCTCCGGTGTGGATATTCCGTCTACTAAAATGCGACCTGGAACACATTGTTTGCAACTCTTAAGCAAAATATTTTTCCACAGTCCTACTTAAGCCTACATACTTACAGTACATACAGTAGGTTATATTTTGTTCTTTTAATGATTAAAGATGGGTTCTCACACAAGCATGTTGTCTTGCTTTCTTTTCTATATTAGAGCACATAATTACAATTCTTTTTTCCCATTTTATCTCTTAGTAGGAAAAGTTGTAATTAGTAAAATCAGTTGAATAATTTCTTGTTCAACATATAGGACTTCCTTCTTTTCCTCCCTGAGAAAGAAGAAAAAAAATATTTTATTCAGACTAATCTTTGATATGACTGGCAATTTTTGACATATTGACTATTGACATATTCTAGTTCTCTAAACCAAACCATGCCATCCTATTTGGAAGTTTTGATTTTCTATTATCTCTGGGGTTACAGTTGTTTTATATTTAGTCAATTTATCAGAATAGCATTGCAGGTAGTTTTGGTGTCTGCTACCATTTTTGTAAAAGAAAACTTTCTAGAAATGTGGCACATTTCAGTGCTATAATGACTGAAATTTATCAGTCAACAAGAATTCCTATATGACATTTAAGAGGTTATGTGCTTTCTGTTTATTCCCTAGGTGTGTGCATATTAGATATGCATTCACCATTATGGGTAGTATTGTCCAAGAGTCACCAAAAAAATTATATCCTATAAATGCATCAGGGGTTGCTTATGCTGTGAATATTTCACACTTTAATAAATAGAAGAACAGGGGCACCTGGGTGGCTCAGTGGGTTAAAGCCTCTGCTTTCAGCTCAAGTCATGATCTAAGGTCTTGGGATCGAGCCCCTCATCGGGCTCTCTGCTCCGCGGAGAGCCTGCTTCCTCCTCTCTCTCCCTGCCTGCCTCTCTTGCCTACTTGTAGTCTCTGTTTGTCAAATAAATAAATAAAATCTTTAATAAATAGAAGAACATTTTTGTTAGTTCATAATACTAATTATAGCATTAAATTGGTTATAAAAATAAGGTACAGTCAAAAAAGAAAATTTTAAGCAAAAACGTAAATCACACAGAGTTAAGCACCTTCTCAAGTCCTACATCCTACATGTTTAAAAAAGTTGCCTTGGGCTCAAAAAACCAGAAGATTTATACCATTTCTACTATTTTCTCTCCTAAGTGAGTCTCTCACATAATTTCAATTCCTAATAATTCACAATAAGGTATAACATATTTTTCCAAGGTAGTTTTAGTCGATTCTTATTTGCAAAACTGATATATTTTGGAGTCAGAAATGACTCTTGAGTATTATGCTGTCCTGAATTCTAAAATACTGAGGTTCAACAATGTCAAATGTATTTCTAAGACACAAAAGATAATTTAGTGGTACAGCTAAAACTATTACCTTGGACACGTGATTCCTAATCTGTTGTAATTGCTACATGTCATTTCCCATCCCCATTTCTCACCACTGGATGAGGATTAGGTATCCATAACTAAGTCTTTGTCTCACTGTTTCTTTTCAAATCAGAATGTACAATAGGTTGACATGCGGGAAAGAATCCATCAACTAGCTTATAAATAGTTGAGAATTAAGACTAATCATTTACATTTCTTCAAAATTAAAGCAGACAGCACAGAAGCAGAGTGAAAATTTCTTTTAAAATACATAGTCATAGAGGAAATTTTTAAGCTCTGATAGGAAAAAATTGCTTCTATCTCAGATTTGCTTATAGCCACAGGATAGAAATCTCTAATAATAGCTATTACAGACTCATATATTCTATAACTCTGTCCATATTTGTGAGTCCTAGGAGGTCTCATGGTTTATTCTTTTACCTATGTAGTGATGAAGTCTAAATTCAGCATCACTTGCAAACTCAATCTGTGTGCTTGTTTAATAAGTATCTTTCGTAAGACAAAATCTGAAACCACTTTGTTTCTCATAGCTCAATTCATTGTCACTTATAATATTTAATTTTTAGTCTTTGAACCAGTTTTTCAGTGTATATAACAATCAAGGTATATAAACAAACTAGATTGCAAGGGGCCTATTAATATAATCCACATATTTTATAGGTTATACATTTATTTTTAATTTTTTTTTCCTGAGAGCTAAAGGAACTGAAGATATTGGTATGAAGCTGAGAGGTTAGTGTATCTTGAGGTTTCGAGGTGCAAAGTATATAGTAAAATCCAAAGTGGTAATCTGGAGACTTATAAGACAGAAGGGGAAATCTGCTATTAAAAGCTGTAACGGAAGTAACTAGAATACATGGGTTTCAGTTTTATATTTTTTTCCTCCAGTTCTTTTGTCCATATCCATGTCCCTAACCACTTACGCCTCCTCCTTTGCTATCTGATGACCCTTAAGCATGTTGTTTACAAATACTCATTTTCCTGGGTTCAAATACCAGGTCTGTCATTTATGAGCTATATAACCTTGGGCAAAATTGGTTGTACCTCTGTTTCTTTCTATCTGTTAAATGGGAAGGACATTGAATTTATCTTTTAGAAACGTTCCTGACATGTTAAAAACACTTATTAAGATATTTTTTGTTGTAATTTTTTTTATTTTTATTTTGTTGTCTCTGATATGGTAACCTCTTTATGCAGGAATTAATATTTCCTGATAAAAAAAATTCAGCCAGGTATCCTGATGGTAACTTACTGAGGACACAGACAGATTTCTGCTAATGATCACTAGTCATCCATTGGATTTATAGCAATTTCATGAATCAGCCAACAAAGGATCAGAGAAACAGAGATTTAAGGTGATGAGCATTCATTCTGGCTAGGGGGCGAATATTCATTTTTTAGTTTGAGTCTTAGCTTTATAACCTATCAGATGGCTAAAGGTGGCCTTCCAAATTATTTGCTAAGAATAACTTCGGAGATTTTCTATTTTCTGACAAATGCTTGGCTAAAATTTCTTTTTTTAAAAGAGCTACAAAACAAAACCGGAGAGAGAGAGAAACCATAAAAGACTCTTAATCTCAGGAAACAAACTGAGGTTTACTGGAGGGGAGAGGATTGGGAGGGATGGATTGGCTGGGTGATGACACTGGGGAGGATATGTGCTATTGTGAGTGCTGTGAATTGTGTAAGACTGATGAATCACAGACCTGTACCCTGAAACAAATAATACACTATATGTTAATATAAGAAATAAATAAATAAATAAATAGCTACTTTTTCTTGGGTTTCTTAAATAAAATCTTATGCAAATACATAGATAAAGCACCCACTGAAGTTTCCATTAACTTTTACAAAAAGACACTAGTAATGGGAATATATAATATTAAGAACATAATCCTTCCTTGGATTATTAATTGTCTTTTCTATCTTGGAAATACTTATTAAAGTTTCCTTAGATTATAAGTGAATGTGGGAGGCATAGTTACACAAATATTTTGATCAGTTCTACTTTTTTTTAAAGATTTTATTGATTTATTTGACAGAGAATGAAAGTGAGAAAGGGAACACAAGCAGGGCGTGTGGGAGAGGGAGAAGCAGGCCTCCCGCTGAGGAGAGAACCCAATGAGGGGCTCAGTCCCAGGACCTGGGATCATGACCTGAGCCGAAGGCAGACAATTAATGACTGAGCCACTCAGGCGCCCCTGATAAGTTCTACTGTATCGAAAAATTGAGAGATGATTATTCAAATATTCTGATATGTGTGTATTAGAATATATATCCAGAAAGATATATGTGGTATATCCGAATACTTATTTATTTATTTATAAAATAAGAAAGCCCTAACCATACAGAAATATAAAATATTTTCTTAACAGTCTTAACTGGATCCACTGTCACAAAAATGCGGCAACAGTCATAAGAATGAATTGTTCAGAGGACAACATATGAGCACAACAGAGACCAGTACTTTCTGAGATTTGCTGGCTTGTGAAACAGTTTTTCACTCAAGTAGAACTGATTCATATTGAATTCCATGGACATTTGAACAAGTACTTGATTTGAGTAGGAGTGTAGGAAGCCCTTTTTAAATTGTCTGAAATAAAGTTGTTGAAAACAGGAAATTTGTTATACAAGTGAACTAAACAATACAGTGAAATCATTGAACAATCACTTGTGCAGAGCATAAATCTTACGATTAAAAATCTAAGCTGAAATATTGATATAATTATTGTCCACAGGGAGTGATGCTAAAAGCTAAAGTAGTATTTTTCTTTACTTTATTGCACATTAGAATATATTTGATAAAATGAATTTAAAGCTCATAAATGACCGAGCACTAAAAACAAACAAGAAACTGAATTTAGGTCAGTTGGAACAAAGCTTCCTGAAATACATATACATAAATATAAGTAAACTACAAAAACATTTTTGGAGATGGAATCATGGTTCTCTCCATGTCTTAATTTTTGCAAGCAGAAAAGTAAATTGTATTTGTTTTATTATGTCTATTCACAAAAATTGCTACTACAGAGATTCCTAAATGATATTAATAAGTGGAGTTCTAAGGACAACACTAGTTATTCTTTTGGTCCATGATATTTTTATTCTCATAATAATACTGACATACTCCTTTTGTAACATTGTATTCCTCTATCTGATCATCTACAATAGCATTTATGGAAAGGGGAAACTCAAGAGAGTCTTTACTAATAGCTGGAGAAAAGCCCATGTATTTCAGTAATTTTCTGTATAAAATTGGGTTGAGCAAATGAATTGGAAACATGTTAAACTTCACCATGTATTATTGCTTATTCAAGTATGTGTATGAGAAAAATATATTATTGATTTCTCTTATATTTGTGTAAGTTTTATATTCATAACTTGCTGCTAAAAGTTTATTTTGATCGTTTGAAACAAATAGTGGCAATTTGCCAATGATCTTTATTCGTGTTAATATTTAGTGAAATTTTCTATACAGGCACTATATAAAAAAAAATTATTTCCTCTGTTACTTGCCTCAAGAAGAAGAATTGCATGTTCTCAGGCAAATTAAAAAAAAAAAACAATTGTAGAGATAATAGTTTTTCATTTAATAGTGAATTATTATTGACATTCAGGCAATTTTATCATAATTCTGTAGTGGTTTCTGACCAGAACTTCAATGGACTGATCATCATCTTTTCTCTGATGTTCATATTACTAATTTATTATTTGTAGGGGGAAAAAAAGCTTCACTTTAGTACCTGAAGGCTTAATTCCAGTATCTGATAGAATTCTGCAAGTGTAAAAAGTGAACTCGAGTGTGCAACCAGAATTCTGTGAGTTCAAGTAATGAAAAGCCATAGACCTGACACTAATTTTTTGAATTTATAGATTTCTTACTTGTCAACATAAACTCGTGGCTTACTTTGCTCTGGTTGTAAAATAAGCTGCTGCTCAAATCCCAGCAGAAGACTCTGGTCCATGAAAGTGTTTTAGTGCTGGGGGTGGGGGGGAGAAAGGATTGCCTAACTCTAAATTTCATATTAAAATTAAAATCATAATTATTATAAAATTATTTGGACAGTACTTACATTATGCCTTCATGTATTCCTTACTTCTGTTATAGTGTCTTTAATAAATTCCTCAATTATTTATACCTTTGAGGAATGGAAGAGTCCTTACTTATTTGTATAGCTCCAGTACCTTGGACAGTGCTTATACATTGGCACACCATAAAACTTGTTGAATCAGTGAGTTGAATTTAACTGTTTTATGTACCTAGGGCAGTCAATATAGACAATATAGACAGACTGATCAGAAGTGGCTTCTATCAAATGTCTTTATGTTTCTGCATCTTAATACTTTTTAATATGCTTTCCTAAAATTTAAATCAGGCCATAGAAATGATCTAGTAATTTAGCCAGATCACATTTAAATCAAGAAACAGATTTAGACATATCCTTGGAATAATATCCTATAATTTAAGCCAAGAAACCTGTAAAAATAGAAATATTTCCAGCTTCCATATCCAAAACAGAATAATTAATTGATAAACTCGTAATTGTCAAGTTGATCCTGGCCAAACACTGATCTTTGCCTATATAGATATACTTTGATTCACTATTAAACTAGCAAATAGATAATACAAAAAATATAATATGTGAGATCTACATGATTCCTTTAATTGTCTCTTATTTTTAAAGAAACAATGTTTAAAAGGAAAAAAAAAAAAAAAAAAAAAAAGGTCTTCCAGATCAAAAAGAACCAAGAACTGAAGAACTGAGGCTTTTAACCCTATACCATTAGGGTGTGGAGGAAACAGAGCAGAAGAATTCAGGGGTCTTTCAATTACTGGAGTTACAAAAATATTTTTATTTTCTATTTCTTATTACATATACTTTTTTCACAGATAGTTATATCGATAGACATATATAGATAAAAACTTAGATAGATAGATAGATAGAGGTATAGAGATAGAGATGAATGTATTTTCATGCCTATGTGATTTCAGACTTCAAGATATAGTACAAAGCTGTAGTCATCAAGACAGTATGGTACTGGCACAAAAACAGACACATAAATCAATGAAAGAGAATAGAAAACCTGTAAATTGACCCGCAACTATATGGGCAAGTAACCTTCAACAGTGCAGAAAAGGGTATCTGATGGAAAAAAAGACAGTCTCTTCAACAAATGGTGTTGGAAAAACTGGACATCAACATGTAGAAAAATGAAACTTGGCCATTTTCTTACACCCTATACAAAAATAAATTCTAAATTGATGGAAGACCTAAATGTGATACTGGAAACCATCAAAATTGTACAGGAGAACACAGGCAGCAACCTCTTTGACCTCAGCTGCAGCAATTTCTTCTTGGACACGTTGGCAAGGGCAAGGGAAACAAAAGCAAAAATGAACTATTGGGACTCATCAAGAGAAAAATATTTTGCACAGTGAAGGAAACAATCAACAAAACTAAAAGGCAGCCTACAGTGAGCCTAATGGAAGAAGATATTTGCAAATGACATATCTGATAAGATTAGTATCCAAAATATATAAAGAGCTTATTAAACTCACCACCCCCAAAAAACAAATAATCTGGGGCACCCTGGGTGGCTCAATCATTAAGCATCTGCCTTTCGTTCAGGTCATGATCCCAGGGTCCAGGGATTAGGCCCTGCATCAGGCTCCCTGCTCAATGGGAACCCTGCTTCTACCTCTCCCACTCCCCCTGCTTGTGATCCCTTTCTCACTATCTCTCTTTGTCAAATAAATAAATAAAATCTTAAAATAATCCAGTTAAGAAAAGGGCAGAAAACATAAATAGACATTTTCCCAAAGAACATTTCCAGATGGCTAATATACACATATAAAGGTGCTCAACATCACTCATCATCAGGGACATGAAAATCAGAACCATGATGAGATACCACTTCACACCTGTCAGAAGGGCTAAAATTAGCAACACAGGAAACAACAGGTGTTGGTGAGGATATGGAGAAGGGGGAACACTGGGACACTGCTGGGGATGCATACTGGGGCAGCTACCCTAGAGATTAGTATGGTGATTCCTCAAAAAAGCTAAAATAGAACTATTCTATGATCCAGCAATTGCACTACTAGGTATATACCCAAAGGATACATAAATATACATTCAAATGGGTACATGCACCCTGATGTTTATAGTGGCATTATCAAAAATAGCCAACCCATTGACTAATAAATGGATAAAGATATGATATATATGACATATATATATATATAAAAATTATATATAATGGAATACTACTCAGTCATAAAAAAGAAACAAATCACCATTTCCAATGACATGGGTAGAGCTAGAATGTATTATGATAAGGAAAATAAGTCAGTCAGAGAGAGATAAATACCATATGATTTCACTCATATGTGGAATTTAAGAAAAAAATGGATGAATATTCAGGAAGGGAAAAAGGCGGAGGGACAAATCAGGAGAGACTTAACTATAGAGAACAAACTGAGGGTTGTTGGAGGGAAGTGGGTTGAGGATGGGGTAAGTATTGGATAGGTATTAGGAGGGCGCTTGTTAGGAAGAGCACTGGGTGTTGTATATAAATGATGAACCACTGAACTCTCCCCCTTAAACTAATATTGAACTATACATCAACTAACTAGAATTTAAATTTTTAAAAAAAAATTTAAAAAAAGAAAGATACATTTTCATGCCTGAAAGTGGCCTATCCATCACCTAAGACACTTGCTTATATTGATAATTTTGACATTTACCACTTGGTTTGAAGCAAACCAACTGCTAGTTCCTTTCTTTTAGCTTTGAGTGGTGTATATCTGCCTTATAACAAATCTATAGATGAGGGGTGAGTTTTATCTGAAAAATTTATTTTTCACTGAAGTTCTTTTTGTGGAAAGATTATATTTCAAGGCCTACTAGCCCTTTATTATTTCTGAGAAATTCACATACTAAATTCACTAGTGTAAACTTCTGTCTTAGATGAGAGATGATCCTTGATCATTGGAAATTTGAATTATTTCCCACTTCTGTCCTCTTGGAACTTAAGCATTTTTTTTTTTTTAAAGGCAGAGAAGCCATTAACAAATGTACTGATGAGTATTTGCTTTTTCCTAGCTTTTATAAAATCTTAAAAAAATTTGGCACATTTTTATTCACAAAACAAATCCCATAAGAAAGAAGAATGCATTATTTTGAAATGAATTAAATGATGACTTTCCTTTAGCTATTGATTACCTGTTTGTTGTCTTTATTCTCTTCCTATTTAAAATGTCTCTTTTCACTTCCAGTATCTCACTTACAGTTGAGTGGGTCACCCCTCAAACCACTTTATTTTATTCTGACATTCCTAATAGTCTGATCTCTGCTTCTGTATGATGCGCAAGGCATTGTATAAATGAATACACATGACTCAACACCTTAACAGTCAGTTCCACCCACACGAAACTTTCAGTCTTGAATTTTATCCTTTCAAGACAGGGTTATTGGCTTTCCCGATAACAAAGAAGACAAAGAAGTCTCTATTAAGAAATATTTATGGTATTACGGAGGACTCATGTTGTGATGAGCACTGGGTTAAGTTATACGCAACTAATGAATCATTGAGTGCTGCATCAAAAACTAATGATGTACTATAATTTGGCTGAGCATAATAATAATAATAATAAAAGAAAGTTTATGAGTTCCGTTTTATGCTTGCTGGGTTAATAGTAATGATGAAGTAGCCAAACAGGCATGCCCAGTAAGCACTTACAGATAGGAAACTAAGAATCAAGAAGAGATCAGTTAAAGATATAGATTAGAAAATTCTTTGCATTGAGACTGAAGCTATGATAATTAAAACAAAAACAAAGGGCGCGTGAGTGGCTCAGTCGTTAAGCGCCTGCCTTCGGCTCAGGTCATGATCCCAGGATCCTGGGACCGAGCTCTGCATCCATCTCTCTGCTGCACAGGAAGCTTGTTCTCCTTCTCCCACTCCCCCTGCTTGTGTTTCCTCTCTCGCTGTGTCTATCTCTGTCAAATAAAAAAGAAAAACAAAACAAAAAAAACAATATTTTGTAATCACTACAGACTAAGCTTACACCTGATCAGTCTTGAAGAAGGATGAATTCTATTAACATATGTTGAAAAAAATGGTAAAATAAAAACCGACCTAGCTACCAAATGAAAAAGTAAAATAAGTTTAATTTTCAAACATTATGAAATACAAAGTAAATAATTTGGGGAATTATTTTTATAATAATTGTACATATCTAAAGTCTCTTTAAATTATAAAATTACTTGTTTCTCTGATTCTACCTTGAAATGAATGGTGAATTGAAAAGAAAACTATTTTCATATTTAAGAATTAAGTTCTCCTAAATTTGACATGCAAAACATATATTTATTTTTGTTTATTCATATTATAACAATTTGATGATCACCTAATCAACATTATTCAACAAACTGTTTACACACCAGGGCTCATTTTTTCATTTGTAAAATTAAATTTTCCATATAGCATTTGATATGAGTACATGACATAAGTTGTGATAACCATATTACCTGCCAAGTAGCAATTTATTTATTCCATTTAATTCTGATATAATTTATAGTTATTATTTAACTTATTATTTTCTACCCTTGTGCCAAATAGCATATCCTTCCTTTTTCTTCTATCTCCTATTTGTTAATCAACCAAATATAAAATCTCAGGTGGTTACGATTGCACGCAGCCATTACCAGAGACTGAGAGACTGTCGATTTGATAGTTGTTGTTTTTGGATCAATGTGAGCCTGGCACTTCTAAGGACCTTTTGCAGCCAACCTATCTTGGCTCACTGGGCAAAGTAAACTCCCAGGCCAGTACGAGAGACCTGCTGAGTAAAATAAATTACTTGAAATGGCACAAAAGCAAGAGTTATTTTTTTTCATTTTTCAGTCCCCAAATGTGTTGATCTTCCACCAAACACATATCCTATCTTAGAACTACAGATGACAGAAGGATCTTTAAAGGCAACAGTGGAAGGGTAAAAAAGAAAAAAAAAACAAAAAACACCCTCTTCCTTGGGTGAGAATATAATGTCAAACAAAGAAGATAAAAAAGATAAAGAAAAAGTGGCATTGTATTTTAGGCTTAATAATAACCATTCTAATTTAATTCAGATTTTATCTCCATGAATCTGGATAGGAATAAATATTTACTCTCTGCGAATTTTTTCCTTAAAAATAGTTCAATAATATATTTTAGAATGTTAAATATTTATAAGCCATATTTTCCCTTTATATATTACTGGAGCGTCCCCTTTGCTTTAACATGGAATCATTTCATGTTTTTGTCTATTCTAAATGTAGCTGAAGAACAAATGCTCGAAGATGAGTTTTCTTGATTTTAACATGACTATTTATTTCTTTTCTGAAATTACACAGGCATACAAAAAGTCCATGTTTCTGAAGGGGTAGAAAATCTTTGTTAAAATAGTTAAGCATGATTTACTTAAGGATTTCCCCCGTCCTAAAAAATCAAGAGTTGTATCAAAAACACTTAACTGTATGCAATTTAATTCCTGGGACAGAGTTAGTCTAAAACATAGGCTCGTAAAACTCTGTTGAACTGAATTAATTTACTATTTTTAAATTAATGAATAAATGTCCTTTGAATTCTATTCATTTTACTTACAATTTGAAAGTTCTGCCAGCTTTCTACATTGACTATTTAAATGAATGTAACAACTGTCTACGTGGTTGCTATTATAGAAAAAAAAGAAAAACAACAACATTTAGAAGTAGAAAATTCACTTTCACCATAGCTCTATGACTTGGTGCAAGCCATGCTCCCTGAACTTCATTTTTTTGTTTCATCTGTGTAATTGCAATGATGATGTCTTCATCTTTTATCAGTTATTATCCTGGATGGGATTTTGAGCTATCAGGATGAACTTTGACACAAGGATGATGTCAGTCTATTGGGAAACTGTTGCAAACCGCCTTTCTACTTCTCTAGCAGTTTATCTTTCCAGCACAGGTATTATTTTTTCACCTCTTACCATTATCATTTAACTCTTTTGGAACCTTTCCAGACATCTACATGTCTCTTAAAAAGATTTTGGTAGAGAAGTGGACATAATGCTATCTTGAAATATATGGAAAACAGATGGAAATAGATGGAAAAAAAAATAAGGTACATACACTTCTTTTCATTATGAGCACAACATCAAAATGCTGTTGTTTTTTTTTTTTTTTTTTTTCAAGAAGGGACTCACAACTACACAATTTGGGAGAAGAACTCATAAATTTTTCATGAGGCAGTTTGTGTAATAAATCTAAAGTCCAGGGGTAGAATATAAAGTATCAGTGAAAGTTGTTGGGATGACTAAAATGTGGTATCACAGATAAGTATAACCGCAAGGATAGCCCAAGCTCTGTTCAGTGGTCCAAATGGATACATGAAGATGTCACCTCATGAAAGAACAAACACAGGAAGAGAACTGATTTTCGTAGGGAAAGCATGAATACAGACTTAAATATAGTGACTGTGAGACATGTTTGTGGCAGCAGAAGGGTTGTGCCATTAGACTGAAAAGAACTAAAAAGAAAGCGTGGAGCTCAGAGACCAGACCTGGAAATTAGTATCACCTGTAGTTAGTGGGAGCTGGCCGAAGTCTGGCTTGTGAATGAAGATTCCCAGAGAAGGAGTGCCACGTGAGAAAAGAAGAGGGTCAAATACCAAGTCTTTGGGAAATCCCACATGTAAAAGATAGACTTCAAGGAATGAGCCAGCTAAGGTGATAGAAACAAATAACAAGAGTAGCTAGGGAAAAATTAAGTGTATTCTGTAATAATAATAGTATTAAAAAATGATTAGGAAGAAGAGAGATATACAAGGAGGAATGCATTTTAGACATTAAATACAAATGACAAATACCTTGTTGTGAATGCAGCTAAACAATTCCATTTAATTCAAACAGCAGCAGAATTCCTGTGTCCAAAGCACTATGAGCCAGGGACTTAGAGATGGAAGATACATTTAAAATGAGTAGGGAAAACTTGTGGAGTGCCTAAAAGCTCTTCTTGAAAAGCAAAGATAAAATGGACATAATTGTCAGAAACAACTACTTTAGGATTCTGGAAACTGACCAAAGACATGGAACAAATTGAGAAATGTTTATTCAAGAAGTCCTAATGGGAATCTGTGGTCTTTCAGCCTGAGGAGGGTCTTCTTTGTCCCCAATCACAAATTCATTGTGTGGAGTACACATGTAGATCTGCCCCTTTGCTGCCAAAGGGCCTGATTTAATTTGGTGTGGGATGTCAAAAAAAAAAAAAAAAAAAAAAAAAAATCCATGCCAGGGCACACTGTTGAAAACAACAGAGAAACAATCCAAGAACAATAGAAAACTATCTGGGATAGCCAACATCACACCGTTAATGCCATTTTACAGGCTGGAGCAAGCAACAGACCAGCAGACCAGCCATAATTTTCACAGAAGTTCTGGGGAATTTGTCTTGATAAGCCTTCACATAACCTAGATGGTCTGGATTAGCTTTCTTATAACTATGGTGATCTGGAATGTTGTGCATTTCTTCATGGATCCACCCAAAGTCAGGAAACACCAGAGGGAGCCTTAATTGTCGGTCTCTGGCTGGCTATGAGACCTTGAGCTTATGGAAATCAAAAGCCAGAGAAGAGTCATAAAAATATTGAACTCGGAATGTGTTTCCAAGCCATATACATATTCATCAACAAAGAATGTGCCTGTTGGCTCAATGGTATTAAGTACTACTGTTTACCAATTAATAGTTGACCACTAAATTATGTCACCCCATAAGGAAACCCTAGGAAACCAGGTTTAAAAATAAAAATTAAAAAAAATAAGAGAGAGAGAAAAATTAATAATAATAACTGAGCAGAGACCAGTGACCATTCATTTTGGGGAACACATACTCTTTTAAATTATACTGAACAAACAAAAGAAGGAGTGGTTAGAATCTAGGCTGAAACTATATATTACCTATACTGTCCAGTTTTCAAATAATAATGAGATATGAAAAGAAACAAGAAATTTAAATGTATGCACTTGGAAAAAAACAGTACTAGAAGTGTCACTGATGAGGGTTTAAGCAGAGAAAGTATTCAAAGAATTTATATTTATAATATATAATAAAGGTAAATATGTCAATAATGACTCCTCAGATATATCAGTGAAGATAAACAAAATAACAACATGAAAACTCTGGAGTTAAAAAGTAAAATAATTGAAGTTAAAAACTTCACTGGAGGAATTTTTTTTAAAGATTTTATTTATTTATTTGAGAGAGGGAGAGGGGGAGCTGAGCAGGGGGAGGGGCAGAGAGAGAAGCAGACTCCTCAATGAGCAGGGAGCCAGATGCGAGGCTGATCTCAGGCCCCTGGGATCATGACCTGAGCTGAATGCAGATGCTTAACCAACTGAGCCACCCAGGTGCCCCTCACTAAAAGAATTTAGAGTAGATGTGGGCTGACAGAAGAATAAATCAGTCAATGTGAAGATAGAACCATAGAGATAATCCAAGCCAAAGAACAGAAAGGAATAAGGACAATAATCAACAGAGCATTAAAGAACTATGATACACAATTAAGCTTACCAACAAATACACAGTGAAAAGAAACAAGAGAGAAAAAGCAGAAAATATGTTTGAAATGATGGTTGACCACTTTTCCATATTTGTTAAAAAAATGTATTTGCACATCCAAGAAAACCAAGAGATTGTCAATAATGTAAATACAAAGTGATCCACAACAAGATACATTTTATTTAAAATGCTGAAAACCAAAGATAAAATATTTTTTTAAAAGATTTATTTATTTGAAAGAGAGAGAGAGTGTGGGAGCATGTGGGGGAAAGGAAGAGGCAGAGAACGGACCCTCATTGAGTGTGGAGGCTGAGATGGGCCCAGATCCCAGGACCCTGAGGTCATGACCTGAGGCTGCTTTGGCTCTTAACTGAGTTGGACACTTAACCGACTGAGCCACCTAGGCGACCCTCAAAGAAAAATCTCAAAACAGCACCTATGTTACTTCTATTGCATTTTATCTGTTGGAGCACTCACAAGCACAGCATGGTTACCTGGCAGTGGCCTGTTTCCATTGAAAGCCGTTGCATACTCAAATAGTTCCAGAAATTGATTAAGATTCCTGCTATGTCAAATTAAGAGTCTAAAATATTATCAGTGAATCATCCTTTGTAGAATTTAACTCTACATAATGTCTTCTACAAAGAGCACTCACCAGTCCTTTATCACCTGCGTTGATTGTCCTATTACTGGCCCTTCTCAGAGAAACTTCTCAGTCTTATTAGTTACTATTGAAAATTGAAACAGCTATAGCTTTTAGAGCTAGAATAGATACTGGTGGTACTAGAACATATCTGTGGATCTAGAAAGCCTCATGGACAATGTCGCTTCAACCAGTCAGAAGATAGAGCTTACTGGGGAAATAGTTCACAGACAAGCTCCAGGACCCATCGTGGCTAGGAAAGTTATGAGAATCCTCGGATACAGACGCTTGAAACATTATCAGCTTGAAGGTCCATGATCTGCTGCTGACTAGGGATCCAGATTTTTACATGAAGGCTTGGAGTTCCAAAATTAAGTCCTCCAGAGAAAAAATCAGAAGCTGCATGGCTTTCTATAACTTTGACTCAGAAGGCATATAGTGTCACTTTTATTTTAGTCTATTGGTTGAAGCAGTCATAAGCCCACCCTGATTCAAGGGAAAGCAACATAGGCCTACCTCTCAATGAAAGGAGTGTCAAAGAATTAGCAGCCGTGTTTTAAAAACTGGAGCCTGCCCTCTGACTTCCTCACTTTTCCCTTTACATGTAAAATGCACATTTCTCTTCCTCACACCCAATGCTTTCCTCAAGTTGCATTCCCTTTAGCATCAGACTTAAGATCAGGCATAGATTCTTATCTTCTAAATGAGGCCCAGATGCAGAGGTTCCTTCAGTTTGGTGGCTCAGGTACAATTTCTGTCAATAACAAACATCTGTGAATTTAAGAGATGATCCATTTTTCCTCATGCTCCCAACAAACAATGATGAGACAGACAGGAAAACCATAACAGATAAGCCCATACACAGAGGGGGAAAGTGGGAGACTCAGTGGTCTCTGGTCTATAGTGATTCTGAAGCCAGACAGGCAGGCATGTTGGTTTCTTGATTAGGCTCAGTACTGTTCCCTAAGATTGTTTCCAGTGTTTCTGTTATGTTAGGAGGAAGGAAAGCTTGGAAAAACTGTACCCCCAAACTAGCTATTGCTTTGTGTAGCAAAATAACTTAATGGATTTTTGAATAGACAAACTCAATTATATGTGAAACTAACTAGGCTGTTGTAATATGAGACCAAAAAATAGTCATTCGAACAGGATGCAAATGTGTTTATCACATAGTAGTCTCTGTAGTGGCGCAGAACTGTTATTGTGGCTCAGTATCACTGAGGATCCAGCTTGTTCCGTCTTCTTTAACTGCCATCCTTAGTGTTGTTAGGTCCCAAGAAAGACCAAAAGTACTTAGAAAAACAAAAAACAACTCATATACACGATAAAAACCTTTTGTCAGACCTATGGGGGATGACTCACTGATTATATAAAAGTTATGTTTTCACATAGTATTTAGTTTTATGGAAAACTGGCCCTGTTAAATGAGATGGAAAAATGAACATTAATTTACATTTGGAATATGATCTTTGCTAACCACACCCATATACACATGCCCCTACACACACACACACACACACACACACACACACACACACACAAAATTAAACTAAAATCACTAAAATTCACAGTTGTTACCTGTGGGCAGGAAATTACAGGCTTTTTTTTTTTTTTCTGAAATGAAAAAAATACTAATAAAATATTATGGATACCCTACTTCCGAATTTTACAATCCATTTACAATCTGGTTTTAATAGGTAGTCTGTCCTTGGGGCTCCGGGGTAGCTTAATTGGTTAAGTGTCTGCCTTCAGCTCAGGTCATGATCCCAGAGTCCTGGGATAGAATTCCACATCAGGCTCCCTGCTCAGTGGGGAGCCTGCTTCCCCCTCTCTCTCTGCCTGCTGCTCTGCCTGCTTATGTTCCCTCACTCTCTGTCAAATAAATAAATAAAATCTTAAAAAAAAAAGAGAGAGAGAGAGAGTCTATCCTTTAGTTTATTTAATTTATTTAATTCTCTGGGTCGTAATATAATTGATGAGAAAAAATGTATTTTACAGATGTGATTTCAAATTAGTCATGGGCCCTTTCTTTCTCAAGAGACTTCTGGAATACTTTAATGATTGATGACTGGAAGCAAAGTCTCAGTCCTGGCCAAAGACCTCATTGCTTTCTTGCCCTCCCTGTTGGTCATTCCTAAATTAAATCACTATATTAGTGGTTTGAATAGTGACTCACAAAATTTTTGTCCACCTGGAATCTCAGAATGTGACCTTATTTGTCAGTAGGGTTTTTGAAGATATAGTTAGTTGATCCCAGTAACTAAATTTGATTGATCCCAGTATGATCATACTGGGTTAGAGTAGACCCTAAATCCCATGACTGGTGCCTTTATAAGAAGAGAAGAATGCAAAGGGAAACTACATGTGTAGGGTAGAAGTCCATGGGACAAACAGAGGCAGGAGCTGAAGTCATACACCTACAAGTCAAGGCAAGGATTGTCCAAAGACACCAGAAGCTAGTTTGAGTCAAGAAAGGATTCTTCCATTGAGCCTTTAAAGGAAGTATGTCCCTGCTGATATTTGATTTCAAACATCTAGACTCCAGAACTCTGAGAGAATAAATTTCTGTTGTTTTAAGTCACCCAGTTTGTGGCAATTTGTTATGGCGGCCCTATGAAACTAATATGATTATGTTCCAGAGAAAGGAATGTATTGTATTAAAGTAATCTTAGATAAATATAATAACATATAAGAAGTATTTTATATATAATATGCTACATAGCAGCATATTATATATATAGCATTCATATTATATAGCATAATTAATAGCATATTAATTATTAATATAACATAATAGCATATATTATATAGTATATTATATATAATGCACTATACTATATACTATATATATTTATAGTATATTATATTTAATGTATTATATATACTTGCGATATTACTCACATAATGCCTAAGAAAAACATAGACTTTGAGATACTTAAAAAGTATTTGTTTTAAATTCTTAAAATAGATTCCTCAAAAAATAAATAAAAGCTTAAAGTAACTGCTTATCAAAAGATAATATTTTATTAGTTATCAATTGCTATGCGAATGTTAAGTTATACATAAATTTATGCATTTTAGTTTCTGATTAGGATGATCTAATTTTCCCCACCCGCATTCTGTAACCATCATTAGCAGAAATAGAGATTATTCCACATACTTTACACAATTCATCTCAATAAAGAATGAAACTTAAAAATTTGAGCTCATAAATCAGATGCAATGCAGACAATATTCTGCTCCTTAAATATATGAGAATTCAATATAATTTTCCCTTACCCACATTTTTTCTGTGAATATGGGATTAATTAATAAATTAAATCAATTAATTTTGAATGCACAGAATGTAAATAATTACAATCACAATTTGAATACCAGTACTGCATTATACAAAATTTATGTTTGCTTTCATTTATTTAATGACTGGTTCTTACTAGAAAAGAACAGTGAGGTATTTGGAGTCTAAGTGATGTTTCCAACATGTTTTAAAAAGAAAAGAATTACTAAAATAGTTCTGAAAGTCTAGATAACAAATTTGAAATAATAAATATTTATTGAATTTTAATTTAATGGTGTAGCATTCCAGAACATATAGTAAGAAAAAAAAAAAAAGAGACAGCTTGTTTAAAGCCTTCACTTCCAATAAAATGGGAATAGTACCTTCCTCATGAAATTCCAGTAGTATTAAACGAGATACCATATGAGTTTGTTTGCAGATGCATTCCCTGCCTTTATTTACTCTGCTAAATATTCCGGGAGCTAAACTTCTGCACCCTCTGTGTTTTTCAAGCTTCCATGACCATTGGCTTGCAGCAAGGCTTGTCCAGTGGCCATCCTGGTGGGAGACTGAGAGTTGAGAGTAAGGTATAAACTAGGGTATTTTCCCTGTTTTCCTCTGCTTCAGTCAGTAACTTCAGATGTATCTTTGTCTCCTTGATGGTTCCAGTTGCCATTGGACAGCATCAAGTTCTGTGGCTCCTGATCAAAGAAATCATGTCTAGGAAAGTATCATTATAGTTATAAATTGCTATCCAAGGTATTAGTTATATACCAATATATGGATTTTAGTTTATAATTTCCCCTATAATGTAACTTGGAAATATTTCTCCCCTTCCTCACCCCACATTCTGAAACCAGTTGTTACTAATGTGGCATTTTTCTAGGTCATTTATCATTCTAACCATCCCCTCCTTATCTCTTAATGTACTTGTTTGATATACATTATTATTAATAGAATTAAATCCCATACTTCAAAAATAATGTTGGTACTTCAATGTTTCAATTAATTACCAATACAATGAGTAGAAATAATGTTATTAATATTTAAACCAATTTTTTACCCTCATGATCCATGATCCATGATCTTATCCTGTTTCCACTTCCTATTTGTTTCTATTTTTTACTGTTCCCTCTCTTATTCTACTTTCTTTTCTTGCTTACAAATAAGAACTATTGCCATCTGTCCTGCCAATTTAACAGGGTTTCTGTGAAAGTAAAATAAGCATCTGCATCTAATAATGTTTTGCAAACTGTAAAGAATTATTCATATATTAGTATATCATTTTGCGCTTGCTTTTCTTTTTCCTTTCCCCATGCATACCACTGACTTTTTCCAAGATTGATTCTTACTGCTTTTTATTTCATCCTACATATCTTAAACTATATATTAGTATTATATGGATGAATCTCAATTCTCTTTCCATTTCTGACACGGTCGGCAACTATCTACTCATAGTTTTTACTTCAGCTTTCAACCATCACCTCATTCTCATTAAGTACAAAAGCAAACTCACCACTACTTTTCAAAAATTGATTTATTAGGCTCTATTACCTGTTTTCATTTGCTCTGTGAATATTTTTTTTTTTCCTTTTGATTCCATGGTCTAAAATACTGACTTCACTTTTTACTCCATTTTTCTTGTATCTTACCTCCAAACGTGCAGATTTGTTGATTTTTCTTTCATAGTATGCCTTTTGTCTTTTCTTCCTTTTGCTGTTTTAAGAGTTTTGCTGTCATTGTTGTTGATCTTTCCTTTAAGACCTACTAAATTTGTGTAACTGTTTTACATTTATATCAGTGAAAATCAGTCAGGAAATCACAGCTGATATTATTTAGTTTCATGTGAAAATTTAAAATGGAGTAACAGGTGTGGGAGAGCTGAAAAGACAACAGAAAATGTTGACACAACCCAGGAATTAGCAACAGCAGGTTGCTGCCACCACCATGTGGGCTGGAGGAAAAGAGGAAGCAGAATTCAACTCTGTTTGTTAACATTGTAACTGAAAGTACTGAATTTAATTTTAGGCACCCCATTATAAGAAGGATATTAAAAGTTAAGAAGAGGGGCGCCTGGGTGGCTCAGTGGGTTAAGCCTCTGCCTTCAGCTCAGGTCATGATCTCAGGGTCCTGGGATCGAGTCCCGCATCAGGCTCTCTGCTAGGCAGGGAGCCTGCTTCCCCCTCTCTCTCTGCCTGCCTCTCTGCCTACTTGTGTTCTCTCTCTGTCAAATAAGTAAATAAAATATAAAAAAAAAAAAATTAAGAAGAGGGCTATTATGATAGTGAATGGCTGGAAAATGTCAAGTGAATAGTCATTGAGAAAACTATAATCATTTTGCCTAAAGAATAGGTGGGGTGGGGGCAACAGGAAGGATATCTTACCAGCTGTCTCCAAACACTTAAAGACTGTGGGTGGAAATATACATTGCGCTTTTTATTATACCTAAGAGAGCTTAGAAGCTTATGACATTGATTTTGGTCAATGTGAAGCTGGATTTTAGAGTAATTAATGCTGCCTCAAAATAAACTTTGCTGGAAAATAATGAGAACAGTACCATAAACATGACATCAGAGTACTCACCCAGAGGTTGACTTTGAAGCGAAAGAAAAATGTTGGCAATGTGAAGGAGTAAAAAACCATAAAACTTCATACGTTCCTGGCAATTTTTAAGGTTTAATATTAGATGGGGAAGAATATCAATTATTAGATGGGGAAGAATATCAATTAAATTCAAAATAGATGATTAAAATTTTCACATGCTACAGAAAATTAAAAATCAGGATGATCCAGGGTATTTTTTTTGACAAATTATAGTTTCACCAGTGAAACTTTCATAAGTGCGCTCATTTGTGCATTTATGAGTACAAAACCAAGTTGGCCAATAGTTATTGGTATATATCACTAAACTAAGGAGAGAAATAAATCAGTATAGGGAAGGAACATCAGTGTCAAATGAAGTTGTGCAAGCTACAGAAGTAGCCACTTATGCTTACATGCTGTGAATAGAGTATTACATTAAAGAGAGAAACAAAGATTTTACTCCAAAATAAGATAATTAGGTGATAGAAATGATGCAAAGAACAGTCTCGATAGAGACCTAATCAAGCCAGTCAAGAAAGAGCCAATAAAGAAGAAAGATATGGCTTTAGGAGCAAGATTCAGGTCTCATGGTTCTTAAAATTTCCCACCATAAACAAGGCAAAGAAGCCAAGCTGTCCCTCCCATTATACTATAAAAAGTATCAAATTTCCGATTGGTTTTATTTGCAGAGTGTTTCTGGATTTTTCAGCCTTATTTCACATCTTGTTCTTGTCACTTATAGTCCTCAAGGATAAACTTGATCTTCTTCCACACTCGAGTATCTTTGTGGAAGAGGCACTTAAGAAGCAGGTTGGGTAGACCAGACATACATTTTCTAGACAAAGAAAGGATGGATATGTGTGTGTGTGTGTGTGTGTGTGTGTGTACAACATATACATGTTGTATATGTATATGTATTACATAATACATAATGTATATATACACACATATACACATATGTATGATATATACATATTGTATGATATATAAAGCATAATGTATAATATATACATATACATATGTATAATAAAATAATACCTATACATATGTATATATTTAGAGAGAGAGAAAGAGGGGGTGATGTAGATATACAGATATAAATATATGTATATTTATACACATATATACACATATATATCTGTATGCATATAGATATAAATGTATGTATACACACATACATTAGGCAAGTTTTAGGAAGAGAAGGGTAAAATTGATTTCAATCTTTAGCAAACAGAGTTTTTATTTCTGAGAACGGCAACAGTAAATAAGATTTTGAGTCTAAAGAGAGCTTGGCTTTTGGAAATAACACTATGAGAATTGTAATATAGTTGAGTAAGAGGATTATGGAGCATCACTCCAGAAATGAAGCTAAAAAGTGTAACATTGTAACAGGTGAAAATTTCATGGTTTTCTGTTTTCCTCTATTAAAATTTTCCGTGTTTGCATGCGGGATAAAAATGTGAATAAAATTAGTGTTTAAAAAGCAATCAAGATTTTTATCAATAGGAAAACTATTTCTTCACAAAATTTATTTTAAGAAAGAATTGGGAATGAGGGAGTTTTGAGAGGTTTGGATGAGGAAGAAAAAGAATAGGAAAGATACATAATATAGAGGTAGATCATGATTGTTTAAAAAAAATCTTTTTTTTTGACACAAACACACTCAATTTTTTAAAATCAAAAGTACAAGAACATATTCCAAGACAAAATGAAAATATTCTGGTTACTTGATGCTTTGCCCCATTTCATTCAATGAATTTATTATGACTTAATTTCACAATAAACTCATAGATTTTTTTAAGTAAGCATTGGGCCTGATAGAGTGTAAAAAAGTTGATAGAGAGGAATTTTAGGATATCCCTATCAACTTTTGTAAAGAAAAACGGTCTTGGGGCACCTGGGTGGGTCAGCAGGTTAAAGCCTCTGCCTTCGGCTCAGGTCATGGTCCCAAGGGTCCTGGGATCCAGCCCCGCATCCGGCTCTCTGCTCAGCGGGGAGCCTGCTTCCTCCTCTCTCTCTGCCTGCTTCTCTGCCTACTTGTGATCTCTCTCTCTCTGTGTCAAATAAATAAATAAAATCTTTAAAAAAAAAAAAAAAGAAAAATGGTCTTGATAAATTAGTTAGTTCAGATTTTTTCGGGCTCAAGAACATTCCCAATACATACAGGTTGTGTCTATTAGATTCATTTACCTTTAAATTTTCTTTTTAAATTATAATTGTCTAGCAGTACCTTTTTATGTCTTTTCTATATGCTCTGGGGAAAAAAAGGCTCTACTTTCAAAAATGAAATAATTAAAAACGTTAATAGTTGTTATATGTGTGTGGTTGTATTTGAGATTTAAAAAAAAACTTTGTGCTAGGTATATTTTCTGAATTATTCTTTGAACATACATACTTGTTAAAAATGAATATTTTAACATATGTATATAACGTTCTGTGTATATGTATGTGAACAGGAATGTGAATGATAAATATAATCTATGTTGGAAACTAGTTCAGAAGAACATGACAAAAAGGACAAGAGTTCCCACATTTTTAATGTACAATGATGTGATCCCAATCTGGATGATACATGAAGGTTAGTCAAAAGTGGGCTAATAGGATAACAAGGAATGATTCAGCAACCATTTAAATAAGTATGGGAGGGACCAGAAGAAGATAAATTAGAGGTTTGTGATTCCAGGAGGAGGAAACCTGTTCAAAATTGTGCCATGATGATATTGATCAGATTGAAACTCTCCTCATTCGTAGCTAGTGTAGAGATGGGGGAAAAACAAAAACAAAAACAAAAACAAAACAAAACTAAAGGAAGGCAAAGCTATTCCATTCTAGATAAATTGTCTATTATGTGTGCAAAAGCACAGGGATTAGAAACAGAAGTTAGGGTAGATAGGGAAAGAAAATGATGAGAAATTTCTTTTTTTTCTTACATTTCTGAGTTGGCTATAAAGATTAAGTAATTTTCAGACTTATACATATCGATACATCTTTTATGTCAAGCTAGATATTTGACTCTAGATATTTGACAGTTGAATTAGAATATGTGGCAATGTATTTTCTGTGTTTAAGTGATACCTGCTTATATTCCAAAAGTGTGTGATTATTTAGAATCATGGTCATGCACCAGAAGTCAGAAGTTAAATGGTTTTGTTTTGTTTTTTAAGATTTTATTTACTTATTTGTTTTAGAGAAAGAGAGAGAGAGAGTGCACCAACAGTGGGGAGGAGTTGAGGAGGAGGGAGAGGGAAGGGGAAAGAATCTCAAACTCCACACTGACCAAGGAGAAGCTCAAGAGGCTTGATCCCAGGACCTCGAGATCATGACCTGAGCCAAAACCAAAAGTGGGACAGTCAACCGAGCCACCCAAGCGCCCCAGAAGTTAAATATTTCTAACTGCCATTTGTGATGGGCTTAATAGGCTGTCTTCTCAAAGAGCAGACTAAGTAGAGGGAAGCCCTTTTCAAAACTCATTAAAAGAAAAGCGTAATTATAGTAACTTCTATTTAGAATATAAAGGCTCAGTCCAAAGATCCAAAAGTGCCTGTTGGAATTTATCTTAAAATGTCAGACAAACTGTTATGAAACAATATGGTTGCCTGTGTGAAGAAATATGTTCGTGCCAAACCAGTTAGTAGGAAGATCATTAACAAATCATTTAAACAGAGTAGGAAAAAGATGGATCCCCTAAGGAGATGAAATATTTATGTATCTTGGCTCAGAAATTCACTTGTGTTCAGCCCAACAGGTAGTCCCATACAAAGATACCATCTGCCCAGGAAAGTAAAACAAATTTTAGGTTTCAAATAATAGAGACTACAACAATCCAAATTCACATGAATGTATATGAGCATCTTCTTTTACTAACTCTAAAGAGAAAAAAGATATTTTCCTTGGGGCAATTAGTTATGATGAATGTAGACTCACCCAGAATGAGTAGGCTACATTTCATGTTAGAATGTGTGAAAATAAGGGAGATTGCTGAATAGGAAATTAAATATTCCCACCTTTCCCCTCTAACTGCCCAGTC
Source organism: Martes martes (assembly GCF_963455335.1). Lineage (NCBI taxonomy): Eukaryota > Metazoa > Chordata > Mammalia > Carnivora > Mustelidae > Martes > Martes martes. Next base: position 41,679,805 of record NC_137901.1, on the reverse strand, counting down.
TAATTGGACCACAGTACTGAGGATTAAGTTAAGCATAGATCTTGGCACAGTATCATCATAAGAACCCACATGGATGCTATCTTAATTAATTTGATTTTATTCTCATATAATTTTCCCCTTCATCCTCATCCTACTGATAATCATTCAGTTAGATTTTATGTAGAATGCGTTTGGTAATAAATGTTTTATTAACACTCATTAAGGTCATTTATAACATCTTGTAGTTCTTGTTTGTGTATCACTGAGACTTACATTTTTTAAGTTTAATCCATGTGACTAAACTTTTGTCTAAACAGTTAGTTGTAAATTCACTTATACTGTAATGTCCACCCTTTACATTTTGTCCTAGTGTCCTTCCCAGTGATGGATACCTAGATTCCTATCATACTCCAAAGTTCTACCACAAATGTTACTGCAAGAAACATTCTTGTGCTTAGCCCTTCATAGATCTATATGTGTGAGAGAAAAATATATATATATTTATATGATTGAATTGCGTATTTATGGGATATGAGATTATCTTATTTTTAGTTGACTATTGTCATATCGTTTGCTAAAATGACTCCAACTGTTGACATTCCTGAAAGGTAAATGAATGTTCATATATATCAACAGTCCCACAGACAAATAGCATTATCCAGTTCTCTGATTTTTTTTCAAATAGGTGGAAAAGGTGTCAAGTTTTTTTCTCCTCTTCTATCAATTCACTTTGTTTTTGTGATTACTAATAAGTCTGATTGTCCCTTCATATGCTAGTTAACCTTGGGGTTTTATTCTTTAGTAAATCACCTAATTGACAGATTTTACAATGAACTAAGAATGTCTTGGTATTAAGAAGCATTAATGATAATTCTAAGAGAAGGTTGAAGGAATGTGAATATCAAGGAGAGCATTGTTATTTAAAACAGTGCAGAGCCAAAGAGGATGCTTTGTCTAGTAGTTGAGTCACACTGCTGGAATTAGGAACCCTATTCTGTGCCTTACCAGTTAAATCATCTTTGAACATTATGGCAGTATTTTCTCATTTGAAAAGTAGGCATCAGCTTAGTACTCACTTTCTAGAGTTCCTGAGAGATTAAATTAAATAATGTACAAAAGAAACTAAAAAACAAAGCCCAGTCCTCATAAGCATTCAATAAATGAGTGTTTTAAGAACTTTTGTCTGTCAATTTTCCATTAATAATTTTAGATTTCTTCAATTTTGTACAGGCAGTTTTACTTACCACATATTATTAAGTAAGTTAAATATTAATGAAGGGAAATAAATTTCATGCAGATGAACTCCAGACATTCGTATCAGACTCCTCAGGCCATTTGGCAATGTACATATTCTGTCTTTCATAGCTCAGATGAACAAAGCTCACAACAGGACATGAACTGAGAAGCCAAAAACCAGTTCTGTCAGCATCCTCCCTACATTTGTGAGATGTTCTGATTAGATGCTTTCAAAGGTTACCAGGACAACGGATGCTATCTTAAAAGTTAACTGAATAATGTACTCCAGAAAGGCAAACCATTACCAGCCATTTGTAAATTCATGTATCTCATCCCCCCTCTATCCCTGCTTCATTTATCTTCAAACATTTTTAATATATAAGCAAAATCTTAGTTGCAAAGGTTAATATCGCTTCTGTTCTTAATTAGATGAAATTTGCTACCTCTAGCTATGAATTTAGTTCAGATATCTCATGTCTTATTGCTCATGAGTAAAATGTGTTCAGAGAAAACAGTACAGAATTATGGGCAACCCTACAAATATCTGTTTACATAATTTTATGAGAAGCTGCGGGAATTTAAAAAATAGTATACTTGTAATCAGGGTGAAGGCTTTTTTTCCTCTTCTTTGTAGAAAAAAATTAGTTGAGAAAGCTTTGTAAAGAAACATATTTTAAGGCCAAGAGCTTAAACAAAAGTGATATTTAATCTGTTGTCTCAGTAAAAGGATTTTAGAGCTTTTTTTAAAAATAGAAGTGCAATTGTTAAACGTTCAACATTCTAGTTAATTACATGTTGATTCCTATCATGAAAACTGAAATATTTAATTCTTACAAAAATGATAAGGAAACTAGAAATAGACTTTGTGAAATTCTATAATTAAGGCCCTATGACTGGCCAAAACCCATGACGTAACTGACCAGGAAATAGTCTAGTAACCATATAAATACCTGATTGGTTTCAGTAACTTATCATTATAAAAAGTTGAATAGTACTGTTTGGAAATAAAATCTCGCAACTTAAGTTGCATTTTTGTTGTTCTGGATTGCAAAGGATATTTAGAGATTGTGTTTCTTTGCCATTAGTTGTTTTTGTTTTGTTTTATCTTATTTATTGCCTTGTTACTTCTATACCCAGCAACCCCTATTAATCACATTTTCCCATGTCCTGTACATTTTTTAATTTATATTCTTCCTTATATCCACTTAGATTTACTGCTATTCAGATATATAAACATATAGAGAAAAACATAATTCAGCAAGATAGACTATTTGAATTAGGTGATAAATGGAATAAGTTTAAAAACAGAGGTAGGAAAGTATAAGTGAATGTACTAGAAAAAATGGGTGCAAGACAGCATGTTATAGCATTGTGGGTAAGAGCACAAATTTGGAGTTAGACTAAATTAGGTTTGAATTCCTGCTTGCAAATTTACCTGACTTTGGGCAGATTCCTCTGACTCTCTAAGCTTCAGTAGTCTCACATACATGTTAATATATTAGTACTTGCCTCCCAGAGATGGTTTAAAAAACAAATTATAAAATGACAAAAAGCATTTACATCTGTATCTATCACATGGAAAATGTTCAATAAATACCAAATACGCTCATGATGATGATATCTCATACATTTCATAGTGGTTTTGGTATTTAAGTTTTACTGTGGCAAACACTTTAAAATAGTTGTATTTCTCTTTCATCAGATTAAACACAACCATAGCTTAGATGAAATGCAACTCTCTTCAATGAAATAATATCCCCTTATGCATTCTTACAAATAAAGCCAGTGACTAGTGTTAGAGGACTTATTACAGTGATACCACTTGCTGATGACTGAGGGCTACAAGATAGACTGCAATTTTGTAAAAGAAAATGATTGGGTTTAGAGGGAAAATTTCAAAGAACAGAATGTCTTCCAAATATTCCAGTGAACATTTTAAATCTAGAGAGTTACTATAGCTTATGTAAAAGAATACATAAACTAATTTTTGCCTCTTTTGAGAGTTTTGGTAGAGATCAACTGTCTAAATACTTTTGAGATTACAGTTTTCTGGTAATCATTAAAGCTATATTATGATGTCTTACAATGCCAAAGCATAAGCTTTAGTGTTAATCAGAAAGGATAAAGTAGGCTTGAGGTTCTCCTAATATTTACGAAAGTACCAATTTGTGTAAATTTAAAAATAAAATGTAAGGCCTACATGTTCCTACCTTTCTCTCTTCCATCACTTGATGCTCGTTAATCAACCATCCTTTTGCCCATTCTCTCCTTGTCTTTTATTTTCCTTCCCTTGGGGAGAAAAAACAAACAACAGCAAAGCTGTATAAACAGATGCTTACAGAGTTATTGAATGTTCTCAGAGGTACAAGTAAAGCCTGATAGAGAATCCCGGCCTCATAAATTCTGTGAACTGCCAAAACTCATTCAAAGAGAGGTTAATGGGTTTTGACCTAATCAGTTCTTCCAAGGTCCTTTGTGGTTGTTCTGAAATGGCATAAGTGGTTCACAAGTACTTGATATCAAATTGAAGCCATTCTCAGTGCCAAAGGAAAAAATCTTACGGGTACTTGGAGAACTATTAAACTGCTTAGGCTGTTCCAAAGAAGAATGAGAGAAAATTAGGATTCCCGAAATCTTCTGGGAGTTATGTATTACCATAGAAGAATTTGGGTAGTAATAGCCAAGTGTTCATGGTTTATACTAAATTTTTCATGAGGACTGTATGTGATTGGAAGACTTTGGTTTCTGTCAAGAGGAGGAAATGATCCAAAATGATAGGCTGAAATCACATATTATTGAAAGTAGAGGTCAGGGGACCCCTGGGTGGCTCAGTTGGTTAAGCAGCTGCCTTCGGCTCAGGTCATGATCTCGGAGTCCCGGGATCGAGTCCCACATCAGGCTCCTTGCTCAGCGGGGAGCCTGCTTCTTCCTCTGACTCTGCCTGCCACTCTGTCTGCCTGTGTTCTTTCTCTCTCTCTCTCTGACAAAAAAATAAAAATAAATTAAAAAAAAAAAAAGAAAGTAGAGGTCAGGATGTATGAATTTGGGACCCTATTGCCTGGATTTGAATCACGATATCCCATTCACTAGCTTTGAGACCTTAGTTATATGAAATCTGTCTCTCTTGTTAAGACTGGGAAAGATGGCTTCAATTTGATATCAAGTACTTATGAACCACTTATGCCAAGTCAGCCCTGGAGTCTGATTTTTTTTTTTTTAACTTAAGGAGGAGCATCCATATATTCTCCAGCAAAACACTGACATAGGCTGCTAAGCCTAATGGTCAAGGTGCCCCCAAATAAATGGGGCCTGAGGGAGTCACGAGAAGACAGAGTTAAGTGTGCTCGTGCCAGTAAAAGTGAAAGTCCTGGCCTCCTTATTCGTTCAGGCACTTCAGATCTCTTGGCTAATACCTGCCTCATGTGGTTGTAACATTAGAAACATGTATTCCAGTTACAGGTTCTGGCCCATAATGATGATTGTCAGCGTTTCTCATAAAGATGTCTGGTAGTCCCTGTGTTGAAATCACGTCAGTGACAATTTCACAGTGGCTTTTGTAGCACTTAAAATGCTAGGAGTTCATGTCTTCGTAAAAAGAGTTTCTGAAAAAAAAAAAAAATCACCGTGAACGGAACATAAGAGAAATAATTGTCTTTTGGTGCCTCAGGCGTGCTCTCACCAATCCAATTTTAAAGTAGAAACAAAACACAGAGCAGAGGGGTAATAACAGCCGTGTTTTAGAAGATGAGGCAGAAATGTTAGATGATTCAGGGAATGTCTATAGATTGAGTTTTTTTTTTTTTTTAGCTGGCCCCAAGGGAGGAAAAAGATGAAGAGGAAAAAAATTAGATGAATATGAGCAAATATCATTTCAATAGGCTGAAGCCTGGCACCAAAATAAAATGTGCAGCGGTAAAAACATGAAAAGTAAATAAAATGAATGGCTGTCTAAATGGAGGCATAAAGGAAACATCACTATACACATAACATAACTTCTGATTTCATATAGTATAAGGAGGGCTCTTATACCCAATAAACTTCTAGAAAGAAATATTAGCATAAACTCAGCCTAATCTTCTATTTTTTATATAAGGACACAAATAGAGAACTTAAAAATATATTCCTCCTATAGATACAGCTTAACCTAATATAAGGGAGTGGAGTAGACCACAAGATCTGGTTCCTGGTGGTAGAGGGGTAGTTTTATATTTAGGTTACAAATTCATTACCTTTATGTGTGTAGAAACCAACCCTTTTCCCCTCTCAAGTGCTCTCCTCAGAGCAATCTGCAAAACTTCAATCACAAAGGTGTCCTAGGGCAAGAAGTCTGTGGGGCCATCAATTACTAAGTTTATCTGCCAAAACTACTTCCTGCATCTGCATTGGCAATGGATCCCCTTATTCTTGTTCTGTGTCCCTGCTGGATAAATATGGGAGAGGAGGCTGGAGGGTGAGGGAAGGGCCATGGAAACGTTCCAAGAATAAGCATCAAGATCTGGCATGTAGAAGCAAGCCTTGACAGAAAATTGGGGTGATTTTGGCTTCCTTATTTACTGTACACCCACAGTGTAAGTTCCAGTCTCAGTATCAGGAATGGGATATAAAGTGGGGATACAGTGATTAGGTCCAGAGATTAAATTATCAGATTTTTATTTATTTTAATTTTTTTTAAAGATTTATTTCTTCTAGAGGGGGGAGAGAGAGTGCACATGCACAAGTGGGGAGAGAGACAAAGGGAGAGAATCTTTAAGCAAATGCCCCACTGAGTGCAGACCCCTGACATGGGGCTTGATCTCACAACCCTGAGATCATGACCTAAGCCAAAAACAAGAGTCAGACATTTAACCAACTGAGCCACCCAGGTACCCCTAAATGATCAGATTTTTTAAACTGCAAGAAACTATCTCAGTCAGAGCCTTGGCGTTACAAATGAGGAAATGATTCCAAAGAAACATAGGAACACAGTGCAGAGTTAGACCAAACTATAAGTCTACAAATGCATTGATGTGCTCTCTCTCCTTAAAAAAAGCCCTGGATCCTAATCAGCTTATAAATATCTTTATGGGTAGAAAAGTACATTGTATATTGCAAGAAAGTCTAAAATAAGAGAAGATGCAGGGTAGCATTCTGGCTTTGCAAACCCAGTGTGTGCTTCCTCTCATAACTTTTACATATTTCTACTCTACTACTTACCACATTGCATAGAAATTATTCCCTTGTCAGTAATTAACACAGTTTCTGAAACATCCATGTGTTTTAGTTGAGATAAACTATACGATCCTGAGTGAGAAAATTGCCTTTTGTTTCTGCCTCAACTTTTCTTCTTCAGTAGAGAGAGAGTAATAATTTTTTGCCTATTACACTGGGATGTTGTGATGACTAAACACTGTAATGTATGTGATACACTTTACAAATGGAAATTAATCATTCAGGGAAAATGGCCTTGGTGGTAGTAGTGGAAACATTAGCAGTGCTCATCATACGTTAGTAATCACTATCATGGCCAGAATGAAGAAATTCAAAGAGAAGTGAAGGAGTCTGTCCTTTATGTGAATAACATTTGCCAAAATGATAGTTGTTATTTGGTGGATCTAAATTAGACCAAACAAAAATGGTTAAATAACAGAAAGAGAATGTACCAAAATGTAACATTTTCAGGTGCATCTGAACTATATTTGCAAACCTGAACAATAATGCAATAGTGAGTCTGAAAAGTACTCCTACAAAAACAAATAATGGTACAGGTGGAGAAGGTGACTAATACATCCTGTTGTCATAATGTTACTCTTTTTTTCAGTCCAAGCCTACTCTTTCTTGAGATGAGCTTTATCAAGGTGCTTATTTATAATTTTTAAATGAAGCATTAGTAAAAATTTCAGAATGCAAGTGAAAAATAACATCAATTGTTATTTAGAGTTTGTGATATGACACCCATTGTGGAAATTAAAGGCTACTTACTTTTTTTTAATTCAAGCATAATATTAGACATTGAGGTTTCAATTCAGATGCCCTTTGTTGAGAAAATTCACTATGCAACCAAAGCAAAGCCTACAGAAAATTCTAAGAGTTAATCTGTTTAGATTTTTAAAGTCATTTGTCAGTGGGGCGCCTGGGTGGCTCAGTGGGTCAAAGCCTCTGGCTTCGGCTCAGGTCATGATCCCAGGGTCCTGGGATTGAGCCCCGCATCGGGCTCTCTGCTCAGTAGGGAGCCTGCTTCCCCCCACCTCTTTCTGCCTGCCTCTCTGCCTGCTTGTGATCTCTGTCTGTCAAATAAATAAATAAATAAAATCTTTAAAAAAAAAAAAAAAGTCATTTGTCAGTAAATAACAGATTTTCCCATTTTTCTCATTTGTGGTTGCAAATTGTTTTCTCAAAAGTAACCATGTAGTTGTTCTGCAATTCTGTGGCAAACTTGAAGGTAAATGCTAAGAAATTATCAAGTACACAATATTAAATAAAATATGTATTAATAGTGAATATTTACACTAGATTTTATTCTGAAATGCTTTTTAACCATTGATTTGGTGACATACCAGTTAATGTTCTTCCCATGGTCAGTTTTATCCTTCTGTATATCACTTGATGAATTCTTTTTAGAAAAGTTTATATTGAAGTGTGGGTTTTATCATATATGATTTATTTAATTCTCTTTGGTAGACAGTGCCATAAGTCTTAGGAGCATGTTTATATTAAAACAATACAGGGGCGCCTGGGTGGCTCAGTGGGTTAAGTCTCTGCCTTCGGCTCAGATCATGATCTCAGGGTTCTGGGATCGAGCCCTGCATTGGGCTCTCTGCTCAGCAGGGAGCCTGCTTCCCCCCCTCTCTCTGCCTGCCTCTCTGCCTACTTGTGATCTCTCTCTGTCAAATAAATAAATAAAATCTTTAAAAAAAAATACAGTTCCTCTTGCCTCTCTAGCTTCCTAATACTATTTGTTTAATTTGTGTTACATGAATTTTAATGATTCTGTGTCATCCACCAAACCACCCATGCATCCTAGCTTCTAAAGACTCTATCAAAGAATGTCACTGTTCTTGATAAACACAAATGCAAGTCGTACTTTGAGTATGTAGAAAATGTAAAGGATGATTTGTTTCTTGGTCATGTTGCAGAATTCTGATTAGGGCTATTGCTGTTTAGAAATAGAATTTTCAGGGCACCTGGGTGGTTCAATCAGATAAGTGTCTGCCTTTGGCTCAGGTCATGATCCTGGGGTCCTAGGGTTAAGCCCCGCAAGGGGCTCCCTGCTCAGTGGGAACTCTGCCTCTCCCATGCTCATTCTCTCTCTCAAATAAATAAATAAAATCTTTAAAAAAGCAGAAATAGAATTTTCTTCCACTTCCATCTTCCAGTCACTGCATCTACTTAGCCTTCCTCAATAGCCAAGTGAGAACTTTTTTTTCCTCCTTCTTATGAATTCCAATAACATTCTTGGACCATATTTTAAATATCTGTTATATACTTCTTTGATTGTAGTACTTTATTAAGATACTTTCCCTTATTAGGTATTTTAGTAATTTTTAGTATAGTTTTTTTTTTAAGATTTTATTTATTTATTTGACAGAGAGAGAGATCACAAGTAGGCAGAGAGGCAGGCAGAGAGAGAGGGGGAAGCAGGCTCCCCGCTGAGCAGAGGGACCGATGCAGGGCTCGATGCCAGGACCCTGAGATCATGACCTGCACTGAAGGCAGTGGCTTAACCCACTGAGCCACCCAGGCACCCTTTAGTATAGTCTTTAACCTATAGATTTTCCTCTAACATATTTTCTGGATGCATTAGTTATTCAATAAATGTTCACTGATTTACAAAACATAGTTTATTTTCTCCCCCTGTTGGGCAGCATTATACAACAATCACATTGTGGTGTGCTCTATTTGTCATCTCTACTTATTAACTGCTGAGATGGATCACCATCATCTGCATCATCAACAAACACCTTACGAGTAGTCTAGTAGATGCCTCAGAACTGTTCCCTGAGATGCTGAATATGTCTGCTATTTTCCCTGAACAATTTCACAATTAGAACTTTACCCAATTATTTTAAGGTTTTAATTCATGTGAAATTATAATTAATTTCACCTTGAACTCTTATTAGCTCTTAGGACATTGCCAATAATAAATTTGGGGCCATTTCTGAGAGCAAAGTTTGTTACAAAGAATGAGAAAATATATTAGGGAATCAGGATCCAGAGAAGTATAGAAAAACTTCATATAAAGTGGATATTGAAAGAGGTAAGGCTAAACTTTGGCCTTACTTTCAAAGATTATTCTTTCAATATAAATATTTAGAGAGTTTGCTTTTCTTTCTCTATACCACACATAACCTTTAATCCTAAATATTTAACATGAATCTGAATCTGGGAAAAAAATATAAAGAAACATGGACATTTTATTTTTAAAAATTTTTAAGGAGGTTGTTTTCTCTAACGTTGAAAGGGTAAATAATTTTCACACTTTAAATAATGAAGTATGAACTTTAATCTACTGTTGAAATATTTGCAAGTGACTTCTTTTAATAAAAACTGTGTTTTCTTTCTTTTTTTTTTTTTAAAGATTTTATTTATTTGACAGAGAGAGTGAGAGATCACAAGTAGGCAGAGAGGCAGACAGAAAGAAAGGGGAAAGCAGACTTCCCGCTGAGCAGAGAGCCCCATGTGGGGCTCGATTCCAGGACCCTGAGACCATGACCTGAGCCGAAGGCAGAGGCTTAACCCTCGGAGCCACCCAGGTACCCCTAAACTGTGTTTTCTTTACTTACAAATGAGGTAGTTTGTCATGTGTATTAACTTACTGATTGAGCTTCTAGATCACTCGGTACAGTTGACAGTTTCCTTCTAATAATGACATTTTCTTCATATTTGATTCTAAAATGTAACAGAAATCTTACTTTGTTACATACAGCACAGAGATAAACCTGTTTTCCTCCACCTTTGTCATTTTAGCAGTTGCTTATGAAAATATACTACAGAGACAAGGCATGTTTCCCAATAAATCTGTAACATGTTATGTCTCTGGGATCTAGGTTAGGCAGAATTGATGTCACCATCTGTGTCATAACTAGCCTTGGGATAAAATGCATGAAATCTACCCTGGTTCACCATTGTTTGTGTACATCTTCTATGCTACTCCTTCAAGTTTTGAACAAAAAAGAAAAAAATCTATGTTCCAAAGTTTAAAACTGTGTTATGGTTCAAAGAGATAGAAAGCTGAGTAGTGGTTGTCAGAGGCTGTGGGGTCAGAAGAAATGGCAGGCACCTCTTTAATGGGTGTTGGATTTTATTTCAAGTGATAAAAATATTTCATAACTAGATAAAGGTGATGGTTGCAAATCATTGTGAATGTACTAAGTGCCACTGAATCATATACTTTAAAATAGCTAATTTACGTTATGTTGATTTTACCGCAATAAAAAGAAAAAAAAACTATATCAAAACTTTCAAGAGTTTTCTAACAAATGATCCACATATGTGTCAGTTTGAGAGGATCCATTATTAGGGTTCAATAGTTTCTTGTTCAAACCTAGTCAGAATCATACATTTCTTTATTTCCTTTTCCAAGTACTGATATTACCATTATCAGTCACCAGTTCACTCCTCTCTCATAATCTTTTGGGTTTTTTGTCCCATTACATTAATTATAATGTCTTTTTGCACCTAATTCTTCTTTTTATCTATCTAGGTAGGTGACATTTTTACAATCTTCACCTCTAAATTTCCAAGATCAGAAACAAGTGTTTCACCTTTGGCCCTCCCTTTTCTGTGATATATAGAATAAAGGTCCTCAAAAATGTCTTGTGCCCTAACCTCCAGAACCTGTAACTATTAGTGTACGTGGCATAAGAGACTATGAAAACATGATTAAGTAAGTTAAGGACCTTGAGAAGAGCAGGTTTTCCTAGACTATTTGGGTGGACCCAGTGTAACCAAGTTGTTAAAATCCAGTAACCATTCCATACTATAGTAAGAGATGGAAACTATGGAAGCAGAATCAGAAAGATGCAACATCACTAGGTTTGAAGACGAAAAAAGGGGTCAAGAGCCAAGGGATAAAGATTACCTCTATAAGCTAGAAAAGGAAAAGAAAGAAATTCTCCCTGAAACCATTCAGAAAAGAGCACAGCTCTGCTAACACTTTGATTTTAGTTCAGTGAGACTGTGTCAGACACTAGTCTACAGAACTGTAGAATAATACTTTTGGTTGTTTTAAACAAATATTTTCTGATATGTTATTATAGCAGCAATAGGACACTAATACATTTTCCTTTCTCATATGACTTTATGGTAGCTACCTCCTTATCTTTCAAATCTATTTACTTTTCCCCATTTACACCTTTATTACCTTGTTTTATGATTCATTACATTTTTGGATCATCGCAATAAATTCATAAATACTTCTTTTTTATTTCTAAAGTCACTTTGCTCTAATTCATTTTCCACAATGCAGTCAGAATTGCCATACTAAGAGAAGAATCTGAGTATAAATTACTAATAAATCCCATCAATCATTCCTTTTACCCTCCGGATAAAGTCCATTTTCCTTATATGTTTCTTCCAGCCCCTTGGTGATCTACTTCCTGATCTCTCTCCATTTATCCTCCAATGATTTATGATCCAAATATACATTAAGTTTCTGAAAAACACCCTATTTTTCTTGCCCTTGGATATGTAAGAATTTTCACTCATTTACACTCTCATCTCTACCTAGTTAACACACGTTTATTCTTTACCTATCAAGATAAATAACACCTTTTTTAAGAAGTCTTTTCTGAATCCATAAAATTAGGTTTCCTGTCATTACTTGATCTTACTCTCATTGTACCCATGATAATCTCAGTTGTAGCATTTATCAGTCTACAGAATGGTGTGGTTTAGTTTTGACTTGTAAGTCACTGAATAGTAAGTTTATTTTTAGATCAGTTATTAGGTATTCAAAAATGACATGTAAATCAATGAATAAATATAAATACTTAACTTTTGCCAGTATGTATGCATGTGTACCAGTGTTTTAATGCTTACTTAATGTAGTATCTACCTTATTACAACTTTAAATTGGTGGTTGCAGTTATAACATCATTTTAATCAAAGTCTTCCTATAAAAAAGTAATATTTACTGAATGACGTGGAGAATATCCTCAGAGTGCTGCCTGGTATAATTCTAAATATTCATTTATGTCCACCTCATTGGATAAAAAATAATGAATCTGGTGGCTCTTATCTAAATTGTAGACATACTGCCTGTGAGGAATTAACCAGCTTTTAGAAGTTTGCCTTGCAAATCCAAACCTATTAAATGACACAGAATGTCTCACCATGTCATACAGTAATGCAATTATCAATGACATTAATTATTACATTCTAAATTGCCCTTTTAATCATGTCTTAAAAGAGGGAATTATGATTACTTTCTGCTCTTTATCATTTATCTCTTCTCACTCTGTTTGAAGAAGCAGTGTCTGGGTCCAAAAGAATAGTTATAATAAAGCCATCAATGGCTACTTTAGTTAATAATACTTTTAAAGTTTTCCAGAAAAGCCATATAAATATTGAAAATGTTAGGTATATTAGCCCCTTCTTGATACGAGTATTCATTGATTATTTTTTCAATTCAAAGACCTTTATAGAACATTATCTTGACATAGAAAAATTTTAAATGTGCCTTATAGATACAACTAGTGTATACATCATTTATAGAATTATTTCCTTGGGGAAAATAAATAGAAATCTAAACTCTGAATTTTTGCTTCTGAAAACAACCATTTAGGTACCGGGTGACTTATACATAGTTTATTCAGTTGCAATACACTAAAAGTCCAAATAAACTTACTCCAATTTTGGTTATTCAATCACTGGCTATTTGCTCCTCCATACATCCTACTTTATATGGGATGTTTTTTCTCTTTCTCTCTCTCTCTCTTTCTTTCTTTCTTCTTTTTCTTTCTTTCTTTCTTCTTTCTTTCTTTCTTTCCTTCCTTCCTTCCTTCCTTCTTTCAAGATTTTATTTATTTGTCAGAGAGAGCAAGAGAGAGAACAAACATAAGAGAGCACAAGCAGAGGCAGTTGCAGGCAGAGGGAGAAGCAGGCTCCCTGTTCAGCAGGGAACTCCACGCAGGACTCAGTCCCAGTACCCTGGGATCATGACCTGAGCCAAAGGCAGACGCTTAACAAACTGAGCCACGCAGTTGTCCCGATATGGGATATTTTATTAATCTATAAAATGAGGTTAGTATTTATTCTATCCTCCTATGTCATAGAATTAAGACAGTAAATCAAACAAAATAGAATATTGTAAAATTTTAACAATTTGACATGATTACTAAAATGAAAAATATTCAGCTATGGCCAGGGTGAATACTTACTAACGTAAATGAACAATATAAATCATTTGAGAATAAAAATGTTCCAACTTAAACATTTTCTCTAACAGTCACCAAATTAAAACATTTCTTCTCCCAATTAAGTTATCATATATGATATATTCATTATATTGTTATCAATTGTTGCTAAATTTTATAACATTTTAAAGTGCTTAAACCGGTTTGCATTGATTGTGTGTTGGGTGGTAGATAGAGATAGAGATTATGCATGGCATTGTTTTCCATGTTGTTTGTATTAAATAAAGAGCAACAGCTTGCATTAAAATAGAGCCAAGGGTTTTATCCTCAAAAAGAATATAGTCAAGGGGGAAAACAATCAGGTCTTAAATTCAACATATCTGATGAGATAAAAAGTTTCATGTGTTGCTTTGTAAAGTTTGCTATGAGAAATACATGATTAATTAATGATTAATAAATGCAGTTCAATATCCCATATATACAGTGGGTATCACACACTTTTCATATATACAAATTCATATATACAAATTCACTAATGAAATAATTATTGAGGACTAGAGAAATTAAGTTGTCAGTTCACACACATTAAAAAGATTCAAGTTTATGGGAAAGGATTTTAATTGAGAGGTGATAGAATCTGTTGCACTGCTGGAAAGATAGGAAACAGTGTTTGGTCACTGTGTCACATTTTGGTGATTCTTGCAGTATTTCAGGCTTTTACATCATCATCATTATTATTATTTTGTTGTTATTATGGTGAGGTGTGATCAGTGATTATGTCTCACTAAAAGCTCAAATGATAACTTTTTTTAGCACTACAGTATTTCTTAATTAAGGTATGTACATTTTTTAGACATAACACTATTGCACAATTAATAGAATATAGTGTAAACATTCCTTTTTTTAAAGATTTGTTTATCAGGGAGAGAACCAGAGGAGGGGCAGAGGAAGAGGGAGAGACAGAATCTCCAGCAGACTCCCTGCTGAGCATGGACCCTGACCTGAGGCCCCATCTCATGACCCTGAGATCATGACCTGAGTTGAAATCGAGAAGCAGACACTTAACTGACCGAGGTGCCCAGTGTAAACATTACTTTTATATGCACTGGAAATGAAAAAATTATTTGACTCACTTTGTTGATTCTTGCTTCATTTCAGCGGTCTGAAATCAAACACAGTATCTCTGAGGTATGCCTATTGATTTGTGTATATATATGTATACCTTGAAATTACTCTCCGTCCTTTTCTTGCACATGTAGAAGGCTGCAGTGGCATTTTTTGAAATGAGGATTGTAGGAACAGTAAGTTTAGGATATGCGGATGCTGAAGCTAAATGTGGATGTTAACCTTGGGATGATTACTAGACATCTCTAGTGAGTTCTAGTAGGTCATGTGGTATACATGTCTTACATGCAGAGGATAGATATGCCTGGCCTTGGCTTTGAATTAAATTTAGGATAGTCAGCATATGGATATTATTTACAGCCGTGAGAATATGGGAAGTGAGTATAGATGGTATAGAGCAGTGTTTCTGAGACAGAACTCTGGATTCCTGAAAAATTTAGAGGTCAAAGACAAGGAGAGGAGAAACCAGTAGTGAAAGCTGAGAAGGTGTTTGTAGTGAGGTAGAACGTGAACTGAGAAAGTAGTGTCCCATCAGTCAATTCTGCCACTATAGAGACAAAACATGATAACTAGGCAGACAGTTGTTAACAAAATAGTTAAATCTACTGAGCCATTCAGCAGAAATTTTTGTTTTGTATCCATCTTCCTAAAATATTTGTAAACATAAAATCCTATTCAGGCCCATTCTACTGATCATTTCTATTCTGATTGGAAATTCTGGAAATTGAACTTGAACTCATGTAGAAAAACAGGAAATTCCAAAAATGAATAGATTAAATTATCAAAATAAAAAAGAGAGAGAGAGAGAGAGAGAAATTTCTAAACTTAAAAATAAGCAAACAAATAAATTCACACCAGACCAGGTGTGAATTACCTTTTTCTACACAGGTATATTTCATTCTCTTTCACTAAAAGCTCATTTCTCATAAGGGAACACTTGACTACTCACACATCTCAAGTCCCTCACCTTTTAGTATCTACCACCATAAAGCCTGAATATTTTGAAAATTCTTAGGGAAAATCTCTGCTTGACTTTAACTTACTCTTGAACTAGTCAGCTATGGCTGAGAGTGGAGTCAGGTAAAAACATAGGCATTCCCAATGAAAACAAATGAATGAGGTGGAGAAGATACAAGTTCCCCAAGAAGAATGAGGAGGAGTGCAATTAAAGGAACAGTAGAGGAAGGATTCTAAATAACAAGGCAGGGAAAAAATTAGTTCGCACCTAACCATGAGCCCTATTTCATATATGTTCTAGCCTCATGATCAAAAAAACATTTCTTTTTTTGGATTTTGGTTTCTCTGATTAATTCTTGCCAGTATCAATGAGTCCATAATATTTAGGATGATCTTAGTGTTAATTTCAATGGGCTATATGAAATTATGATTAATTTGATTGAATTCAGACTTCTCAGAGTCACAGTAGATTGAATTTCTTCAATTTAAGTTTATTTTTAATTCAGATTACTAAAGAAAATAACTAGAGAATTACTTAATTTGCACTATTACTGGAATTAATCTTTTGAGGCTCTTTGTTAAGATCTACAAGGAACATATAATTCCTCAGCAACATTACATTTCTAAAGTATTCAAGAGAGGGAATCTTCTTTGCATTACTAAAATTTTGATCAGATCTTTATGAAAATAAGTTGATATCAAGCTAATTATAAGTTTTAGAGTAAGTTTCTATTAAAATACAACATATATCCCCATCAAATATATGTGTATCATGGATACTTAATTTTAAGAATGAATTATCTCTCATGATACTCAGTTAAGTAATGAAGTATAAATTTGATTTCAAGGTAAAAAATACATTCATAACTTGTGAGTTGTGATAGTGCAAATAATTAAGTGTCTATATTCCTAAGGTTTTATGAAATACCCATTTAATATTCAAAACAATAATAGCTCATTTACTCTCCAGAACAATCTCTTTGTGATGTTTCTGTGCCATCTGATTGTTTTTTTCCCTTTCAACTGTATTTTAGATTGTAGTTAAAAAATACCATTTTCCATTCTTTTAATGTATCTTGATTCTGTTATTCCAGTTTCTTCTAGAGC
This sequence comes from Martes martes, assembly GCF_963455335.1. Taxonomy (NCBI): domain Eukaryota; kingdom Metazoa; phylum Chordata; class Mammalia; order Carnivora; family Mustelidae; genus Martes; species Martes martes. The sequence goes on along the minus strand of NC_137901.1, from coordinate 41,663,069 downwards.
TATTATCCAACTCAGTGTCACATAGGCACAGCCTTTGGTGTTTAAAATATGATCTAAAATGACCTCACAGCATTTTTCAAGCATTATTAAACTCAAATTAATGTGCTTAACTCATACACTTAAATATCATGTACATTATCATTCAGATACTCTTGTCAGCTGTACTGTTAACAAAATAATATTTAAAAAATAAATTCAGCATTTTTCACAAATCTCAAATTTGAACTGTTAGAGGTCCTGTCATTGATATCTCTTTATCATAAGAAACACACACTGAATTGGCTTATTTCCAGAGACTTTTCTAACATGTATGTTTCTGATCAAAATGCATAGTTTTTTTTTTCAATATTTTCAACTTGAGTTTTTACTTGGATTTATCTGAATTTCATGTTGATGAGCAATAAAAATGAGAAGTAAATATTGTATCTAAAATGCTTCTCATTTCCTTATAAGCTGATATACCACAGCTTGAAGCATTTAATAAAGAAATCCTAAAAATAAAAAGCAAGACTTTTTATTTTCCAACTTTGAAAATGTTCAGGAGAAAAAAAAGCAAGAAATAGTTGACTTAGTATTTCTTTTTTTTTTAAGATTTTATTTATTTATTTGACAGAGAGAGGTCACAAGTAGGCAGAGAGGCAGGCAGAGCAGGGGGGAACCAGGCTCCTCACAGAGCAGAGAGCCCGATATGGGGCTTGATCCCAGAACCCCGAAATCATGACCCGAGCCGAAGGCAGAGGCTTAACCCACTCAGCCACCCAGGCGCCCAACTTAGTATTTCTTGATAATGATTTAGTGCTTTTCATAAATTATAACAGGAATGAGATTTGTTCCTACATTTGTATAATTTAGTATTAAGTGTTCATCTATGGGTATACATTTCAAGGGTTAATTAAATACCTATAAATAGTTAATAAACACAAGTGCACTGCTGGTAATAACTTATAAAGAGGTATCACTTTATTTCACTACATAATTACATATAACTAATCATATTTTGTCATTAATGTAGAAAAGAGAATTTTTCATAGACAGAAGGAGAAAAAAATAGTGAATACTATATACGGTGCTAAATTAGAAATGTGATTTATTGTCTATATGAAGCTATAGGCTACTCTGGTGAAAGAAACAACCTTTCTGACTCTGACAATGTGTAGGGGATAAGCTACCTAAAATAGACTATTTCCTCTTTTCTCTGCTTACATTTTATTTGATTCTGTAACTGCAGATGTTGTCCAGTGCTCTGTCCCAGGTAATCAACATGCCAAGACTTCTTTCTCCTCTCACTTAGGAAAATGACATTTCCTCTCTGTAAAATTTCAGACCTGGATTCCTACTTCAACAGAAAGATTTTTTCAAGTGTGGATCATTCACTGTCACATTTAACTATATTTGCAGTATTTAAAATTCTGGAAAACCAAAAAAGCAACAGTACACAAAAAGCAGTGAACCAGAAGTTTTGTTCACTTTTTACTAATTATCTTTGTGACCTTAGATAAACCACTTAATATACTTGAGTCTCATTTTTCTGCATAGCAGATTAATAAATTATAGCAAAATGTCTGCTCTCTCTCTCATACTTTAATATTTTGTGATTTCTAGCCAGTAAATATGCTGATTTACTATGTACTGAACTTTTTCTTGCCATTCCAAATATATTGAGAAAAAATAGAATCTAATAAAATCTTCAGAGTTCCTTGAACAAAATTACTCTTTTGATTGATATCCCTTTTACTAGTCATTATGTTACTAAAAAGTCACATTTCATTATGTGAAAAAATATACATATATATATATTGCACTAATGTGCTCTTTCTTTGTTAACTTTTTCTTTGTTCACAAATCAATGGTGACATGAAAATATTCACAGTGGACATGACTACATAAGAACCCATGCAAAGTGACTTATTTTTGTGGATTTGCTAATTTACACAGCATAATTTCTCCAGAGAATGGTGGGATCTTCTCTTCCTTTTTGGGTTGCAGTGACCTGGCTACAAATTCACCGATTACTTAATATTGAAGCATGGAATGTTCTTACCAAAGGAGCATAGAGCCTGTCAGTTTCCAACCATGAGAAATAAAGCCAATATGACATGAGAAATACATATCAATTGATTTGAACTTGATGTTCTTAGACACTGGGAACTGTATGTCTGTCTATGTTTAAAAAAAAAAAGTAATTATTATTTGTCCCCTCTTCTCTTTTCTCACAGAAGGATACTTGTCCTCTGTACAGACATAATCCTGATTGGAATCCTGTTCACAGGATACAGTCTAACATACTAGATGCATCCAAATGAAATGACAGTGAGGCATTCAATCACCGTATGCTGGAAGCAGTTGATTAATTCACCTATTTTCCTACCTTAACACACACTTCTGAAAGTGGCTTGGGCCACAGAGCATACAAGAACATTAAAACTTATTCCTAGAAAAAGAGTAGATGTGAATTCCTAACAGATTTTCCATAAGTAATACCAAAAAGGATTTTTTAAAAATATTCTATAATTCTGTTTTTCAGGAAGATGATGTGTCATAAGACAAAAGCATTTTAGACCAATAGTTCTTAACTGGGGACATCACTTACAAATAATATTTCAGACTATTTAATTAACAATTCTAAATTCCTGCACCTAGCAATTCTTATCCAGTGAGTTTTGTGGAGCCCAGGAGTCTGTCCTTTAATATATATCACTAAATGATATTGTTGCAAATGATATGTGAACAAGAGCTTAAGGAATAAGACCTTAGACTCATCCATATGGGTTGTCACACTCATGCTTTTTATAGACAATTCAAAATTAATTTTCTTGCAAATATTCTATGTACAAAGTTGCCAAGAAGTGTGAACAATTAAATTGCAGAATTTATTTCCACTTAAGAAATACTTCTTAGGATGACAATTGTATCTTGAAGGTGTTTTCCCAGCTAATAAAAATTGAAATATATTGCCTAGATATTTTAATTTTAAGCAAAATAATGAACTAGTTTTCCTGTGGTTGAATTATGCAGCAAATTGAATTTATAAATAGGTCAATTATAAGGGCATGTTTCCCATTTTTGGTATCTAAGGAACCAATCTCCTGTTCTCTAATTATGTATAACACCCTCTTACTTCTGTCGTTTTGAGGGCTCACTTTTCCTGTGTCCTCTTTTCTATTAAAGCACTGTTTTATGGACTGAATGCTTTGTTCCCCCAAAATGCATATAGTGGAGTTCTAATCCCCAGTGCAGCTATATTTGGAGATGGTGCCTCTAAGGAACTAATTAAGGTTAAATGGGGTCATTAGAGTGGGACCCTGACACAGTAGGATTAGAAAAGGCACCAGAGCATATTTTCTCTTTGTCTCTCTCTCTCTTTCTTTATGTGCACAAACAAGATGTTCTGTGAGCATTTAGAGAGATGGCTAGCAGTTACCTATAAGCAAAGAAAAGAGGCCTTAGAATGACCTACCTGCCAGCACCTTGACCTTGGACTTTCCAGCTTCCAGACTGTGAGAAAGAAACAGAACAAGGGGTTGTGTAAGGTGTTTTGTGATGGCAGTCCTTGCAGACTAATACGGATTTTGGTACTAAGAAGTAGGTGCTGCTGTAACCAATGTCTAAACATGTGGAAGCACTTTGGCACTGGGTAACAGGTAAGGCTGGAGGAGTTTTAAGGAGCATGCCAGAGAAAGCCAAATTGCCATGAAAGGACAGTTGGTGGAAACGTGGGTGTTAAAGGGTGATTCTGCTATGGTCTCCCAGAGAAAAAAGTAGAGCTGGAGAGAGAATTTAAATATTTGGAAAATTCTCAGTCTGTCCATATTTTTAAAAAAATGGGAAAATATCTTCTGAAGAGAACACCAAAAATGTGGCTGGACTATCACTAAATAAATAGATTATGGGATTATAAGAGCAGGCACACTGCTAGTTTGAACTGAATGTGATGGGGACTGTACAAGTTGAAGGAAGCCTCAGATTTCTTGGCTTTACATGCATGGTGGGGCCATGGAGTACTTGGCAGCAGACAGGCACTTTTTTTTTTTTTTTTAATTTGCTGAGATTTTTTTCCCCAAGTTTTTAATTAAATTCTGTTTAGTTAACATACAGTGTAATATTAGTTTCAGGAGTGGAATTTAATGACTAATCACTTACATACATCACCCAGTACTTATCACACAAGTGCCATCCTTAAGTTCCTTTCTTTAAGAAAGGGGAAGAATGACCCCAAGTGTGATTCAGAGATCATCAGGGACACTGACTCAGTTCCTATTAGTCACCTTCTGCCCAGAGGCTCAGAGGCAGGCCCTTCATCCCAGTGCAGTACTGTAGCCCAACCGAGTTCAGAAGGCAGAGCATTGAATCAAGGAGGGGTTTTCTCCAGCCTTAAGATCTATTGGATAGGAATGCAAGCTGGTGCAACCACTCTGGGAAACAGCATGGATGTTCTTCAAAAAGTTGAAAATAGGGCATTTACCCTAAAGATACAGAACTAGTCATCCAAAGGGGTATGTGCACCCAAATGTTTATACCAACAGTGTAGGAGGGTTCCCCTTTCTCCGCATCCACGACTGGCAAATGTTTGATAGAGAAAAAAAAAGTCAACATAAAATCATAAAGTTAACTGTTGGTGGGAATGCAAGCTGGTGCAACCACTCTGGAAAACAACATGGCAGTTCTTCAAAAAGTTGAAAATAGAGCTACCCTATGACCCAGCAATTGCACTACAGGGTATTTACCCTAAAGATACAAATGTAGTGATCCGAAGGGGCATGTGCACCCAAATGTTTATAGCAGCAATATCCACAATAGCCAAACTATGGAAAGAACCTAGATGTCCATCAACAGATGAATGGTAAAGAAGATGTGGTATATATACACAATGGAATACTATGCAGCCATCCAAAGAAAGGAAATCTTGCCATTTGCGATGACGTGGATGGAACTAGAGGGTATTATGCTTAGCGAAATAAGTCAATCAGAGAAAGACAACTATCATATGATCTCCCTGATATGAGGAAGTTGAGATGCAATGTGGGGGGTTTAGGGGGTAGGAAAAGAATAAATGAAACATGATGGGATCGGGAGGGAGACAAACCATAAGAGACTTTTAAAGTTACAAAACAAACTGAGGGTTGCCGGAGTGGGGGGTAGGGAGAGGGTGGTTGGGTTATAGACATTGGGGAGGGCATGTGTTATGGTAAGTGCTGTGAAGTGTGTAAACCTGGCGATTCACAGACCTGTACCCCTGGGGCTAATAATACATTATATGTTTATTAAAAAATTAAAAAATTAAAAAAAAAAAGAAAAGTAGGGGGAAAAAAAAGAAGATCTATTGGACTTTGCCTTTCTGGTATCAGACTTGCTTGGGACTTGTTACTGTTGTCTTTCCTTTCTGATTTCTCCATTTTGAAATAGAAATGTGTATCTTATGTCTGTCCCACCATTGTATTTTGAAAACACATCTGTCTGGTTTCACAGATTTGCATATGGAAAGGAATTTAACCTCAGGATGAATTGTACAACTAACTGTTCTCACTGTCTGATTTAGACAATATTTAAATGAAGCTTTGGACTTTAGACTTTAGTGTTGATGGAATGCATTAAACCTTTTGGAGCTGCTGGGATAGAATGAATATATTTGCATATGAGAAGTTCATGAATTCTGGAATTGAATATTTATGTCCCCCCAAAATTCATATGGAGAAGCCCCAGCTTCCCATATGCTATATATGGATATGGGTTCTCTGAGGAAGTAATTATGGTTAAATGAGGTCACAAGGGTAGGGTTTTGATCTGATGGGATTATTGTTTCTTTTTTTTTTTTAAATAAAGATTTATTTATTTATTTGAGAGAGAGAGTGAGAGAGAGCATGAGCAAGGGGAGAGGGAGAAACAGCCTTTCTGCTCAGCAAGGAGCCCAATGTGGGGCTCAATCCAGGACCCTGGAATCGTGACCAGGACCCTGGGATCATGATCCAAGTCAAAGGTAGATGTTTAAATGACTGAGCCACCCAGGTGCCCCTCTACACTTAAATTCTAAAGAAAAAAAAAAAAGAGAGAGAGAGAAAATATTAAGGTAATTTATTTTTATCTAATTTAAATTTATATTTTTCATTGCTTCAGTGTAAATATTTAGCAAAATATAAATCTGTATTTTTTTTCAAATAAAAAAAACAAAATGTTGGGATGCCTGGGTGGCTCAGTTGGTTAAGCGGCTGCCTTCGGCTCAGGTCATGATCCCAGGGTCTTGGGATCGAGTCCCGCATCCGGCTCCTTGCTCAGCGGGGAGCCTGCTTCTCCCTCTGCCTCTGCCTGCCTCTCTGTCTGCCTGTGCTCACTCTCTCTGACAAATGAATAAATAAAAAAAAAATGTTAAACTTTTCCCATTTGATGATAAGATTTTATAATTTCTTGTATACACTGCTAGATTTCTGTAGGGATCATCCTGAAGAAAAACTAAACTGCTTTCTAAATATGGCAACATGATTAGAACCACACTTCACAATTTCTATGTATTTTTTAAAAAGCTATAAATACTTTCCTTCAAGTAAGCAAAACATATACATAGAGGTATTGGATTATTTCCTAGTATCTATCAAAAATAGTCACTAAAATGATATTCTGTGCAGAAACCTGGCTATTGACCTATATACAATTCACAATATCCATCTCTTATGGATTATATAACTATTTATTAAGATGTAAGTGGCCTGAAATTTTAGTCATAAAATTAATAAGTTAGCTTTAATAAAATTGAAAATGAAAAATAAGTGCTGGCACATGCTGCTTTTAAAAAAGGAGAGATCTCTATAAAACTGAGTTAGTTTATTAGTTTATTCTGAAGTATGAAATGGGAAAAGTAATGTTATATTACATGTCATGTGTTCTAACTGTAGGATGGATTTTTATTAAACATATGCTGCAAAACCAAGTTTATCTAAATTAGGTACGCTTTCTCCCTATAAAATACTACATACCAAATTATGCTTAAAAATTCCAATGTACAGTTTTTTATAATCTTTTAACATTGTCCTCATTTTAATGATTTTTAAAGTATATGAATTTAATTGGACAATAACTTAATGTGGCCACATGTCTATGCTCACAGAAAATCTCTCATTATTTACCAGACACTCATACCTCTGTTAGCTAATGCAAATTTCCATTCCCTTCTTCACAGTGTATTAATTAAATAATTATATTTATTAGTTTAACAAATCAGGTATTTTGATTAAATATATATTTAATCCACAAGCCACCTGATTTTATCCATTCACTGCTTTGAATTGATTAATTTTATCCCCTGTAACAATGACTTTTTCATACTCCTACAGTTAGTATGAGCAAGGACTCATCTACCTACTTTGCTTTGGATTATGATACACTAAATTTGCTCCCTCTGCCTCTTCTGCCTTTCTATGAGTGCTGGTCATGAATGTGCTTTGAATCATTAAAACACTCTGGACATGTTTCTGGTGCTACATCTAATCTGCTCTTAAAATTTTTTTAAAAGTTGAATCAAGAAACTCCATTTTTGTCTTTTTTCTCTTTTTTTTCAAATTTTTATTTAAATTCTATTTATTTAACATGTAGTGTGATATTGGTTTCAGTAGAATTTAGTGATTCATCACTTACATATAACACCCAGTGCTCAGCATAACAAATGTCCTCCTTCACATCCATCACCCATTTAACCCATCCCCCTGCCCACCTCCCTTCCAGCAACCCTGTGTTTATTCTCTACAGTTAAGAGTCTCTCTTATGGTTTGGTTCCCTCTCTCTTTTACCCCTTCCCCTACGTTCACCTGTTTTGTTTCTTAAATTCCACATATGAGTGAAATCATATGGTATTTGTCTTTCTCTGACTGACATATTTCACTTAGCATTATATGCTCTAGCTCCATCCATGTTGTTGCAAATGGCAAAATTTCATTCTTTTGATGACTGAGTAATATCCCTCATTCAATGGATATTTAGGATCTTTCGATAATTTGGCTATTGTTGATAGTGCTGCTGTAAACATTGGAGTAAATGGGTCCCTTCAAATCAGTATTTTTGTGTCCCTTGGGTAAAAATATAGTAGTGCAATCATTGGGTTGTATGGTTCCATTTTTGTCTTTAACCAAATTATTATTCCATCATTGGTATTTTTGCATGAGTTATTTCTATTTATACACAGAAGAGATAAGTTAAAGGCCATCAAGATAATAGCCATGTTTAACTAGTGAGAGATTCACTGTCTAATCCTCTAAGTCTACAAGTATGATTGTCAGTGGCCTGACCAAATCTATCCCAATTATATCTAGGGTATAGATAGGCACAAGACTGTATGCTTCTAGTTCCAGAAGTGGTGCCGATTAGATTACTTGTCTGCCTTCAGATTACAACACTAAGTATTGACTAAATGCTTTTATCTAGCTATTCATATACTTTGTGCTTTAATTTTTCTAGCATATTATTAAAATAATATTCTCTTTGATTCTTCTTAAATCTTTTTACATGTGGTATAAAATATGTTTTTCTCGTAATATTTTTCTAGCTCCTTCATATGTTTATTTTTTAAATAAATTCCAAATATATTTTACTTAATCTTACTTCCCCACTTCATTTTGCACTTCAGAGTCACAAAATTGTATCATAATATTAAGGTAGTTGTCTACTTCCATTGTTGTTCTATAGGTTATCTGGCTTTTGTTTTTATTTTATATTATTTTGTATTGATATTTTATCTATAATCTCATTATCCTTTGTCATGAGTCACTTCTCTTTTATATTAAATTTGTACAAATGCCATCCTGTATCTTACACATTTTTCACAGATTATATTTTAAATATTTCAATATTGGTACATGCTTATCTAGATACTTCCTTGTAACTGCTACAAAGTTTTCATAGTATGTTACATTTTATTTATGCAGTTTTTTTTTTAATTGATGTGCATTTCGGTAGTATATGCTACTTTTCTTTGACAATTTTTCTAATATCAAACTTCTTTGTACAGATTTCTTTGGGTATTTATACTTAAGTTTCTCTGGGTATGTATTTGGAAAAAGAATTTCTGATGATATAATATGAGCATAATAAATGATAAAATACATCTATTTTCTTCCAACATTACATTCTTACCAATAGCTCATCAAGTTTCCCTTCATTATCATCCTCTGTTTAATGTTATTTTTTCCATTTGATGAGAAAAAAATAGTAACTTTTTTCCTTTTCTTTTAAGAACTTAAACATCATTTCATAGGCTTCTCAGCCTATGAGATTCTCTTCTGATTACTAACTTATTAATTTTATTTGCCAATTTCCTTATGATGTTTACTGAATTTTCTTGTTACTTCTCAGGAATTTCCTATACTTCAGATAATAATATTTTAATAATTATTCATGTTGCAGATATTTTCACTTGCTGTTTATTTGCTTGTTAAATTTCATACCATTCTTTAATTTTGATATCACAGATTTGTTCTCCCACTTTTGGTTCAGTGGTTTACTTAAGGAAAATTATTTTCCATTGCAGAGTCATGATATAATTCTATCTTTTTTTTTTCCTGATAGCTTTAGAGGTTTTTTTGTTTTCTTTTGTTTTGTTTTTTTACTTTCACAGTAAATCTTTAATACCTCTGGGTTTATCTGTTGTGTCCTGTGTGAAGTAAGCCCTATTTTTCTCAAAGAGCATAGTGAAATTTTCCTCAATTTAAAAAACAATTTCTTCACAGATTAATGATGCCAACCCAATCATTATACAAATAAAGAAAAAAAACTTGTTAGTTGTTATTACCATTTACCATGTGCCAACTACTAAATGAGGATTATAGCATTTAATCCTTACAATTTTGAGATAGGAAGTTATTTTTCATTTTGCTGATGAGTAAACAGCATCCTTTGAGAAGTTAATTATTGTACCCCATATTACACAATTAAGTAGGAATTGAACAATGTGACATCTCAAATAAGTGAACACAACCCAATGCTTCTTTTTTTTTTCAACCCAATGCTTCTTATAGGAAAATATAATATATCTAAAATAAAAATCTTTATCCCATGGTGTTCTTGTTATATACATCTTCATTATCTCTCCATCTTTATTAGAGAAAGCAAACAATCCTTGGCATGATTTAGAAAACATTCCACATCTAGCCACACCCTACATTTTTACAAATTCATCTGCTTGTTCCTCCTGTTTCCCACTGCTTACTCTGCCACATGCAACAGTCTCTTGCTTTCACATGACACTGATAGTTAAGGCTTTTCTATTTTTGCTAATGCTTCCTGTCTATCTGTCAGGAAACCCCAGCTCTTCTGGTAAGCCTTTTCCAGATCCCCAGTTTGTACCATCCCCATACTCTGTGCTTCTGTACATAGTCTATCCTAACAGTTTGCACCTCATTTTACATGTTAGCTTTACATACTAGCAAAAGAGACTACGAGAAGCACCAAGCTGATAAGCTACTTATTCTTGCTCTATCCCATGGATGTGGTACAGGGTCTGATATAAGGTGGGAACTCCAATAAAAGCTGGTTCAACTAAGCTGAACATAGAAATCTTTATGGCAAAAGGCATACAATTAGTCTTCAGAAAAACCTCTACCAAAAAAAACAAAAACAAAAACAAAAAAAAAAACATTTACTGGTGTTTACAATCATTGTTCATTTGTCTCCATCTTGAAGGGACTCACTTTCTTAATGTGAAATGGGATCATAGCAATGGAAACTTCATTTTTCTCCAACCTTGAAACGGTGATTCAATGTCAAGTACTATGAGTGGAGCATCTCCTGTAACTACAAGTTCCTCACAGATCAGGAATTGTATTTGGTTTGTAGTATTCACTGTGGCTGGGGGGTCAAACAGACACTCTTTGTTAAACTAAAGTGCCCAATTAAGAGATTCGTGATTGTTTCTCAGTGGGTTTTAGTCTCAGTATGATATTGTGGGAGTTTTTTCTGTCCGTTGCAGATACAATGAGTGTGAGAAATGTAAAAATTTTTCCATAGTGACATAAACAAATTGTCATGAATTTTGACCATTTTTACATACAGAAAATAAGAATATATAAATAATTATGGCATTTTTTTAATAGAAAAGAATGCATAACATACAAAGATTATCCTATTTGGGGCACATTTTCAGTGTTCACGTGTAAGCTTTTGAAAAAGTTAACTAGGACAGCTGAATACAACACATGTCTTATTTATCTGATACTATACACTAAAATATCACTCAGTTGAGCCTTGCAATTGGAAGCATATGGGAGAAAATATTCAACATCCACCCAAAAAAGAAATAATTTGGTAGATTTTTCTCTCTGCAAATTATTAGTTGAGTCCTCACTCAGAACACAGCTCTAATATAGTAATCCTCTTTTTGGCAAAGAACTTTATAGTAAATTCTTTCATGAGCACTAAAGACAACAACAATGTATTTCCTGAAGACTGAGATAATATGATTTTGGAACAGCCTTGGTCGCTGGAGCTGGCAGTTACTTATCTGCCATTTCTTGTGCATAGTGTCTCTTATTCCTTCTCTGATTCTATAACTACATAAAGTAACAATAGTTGATTCACACTGCATAATGTCAAATTCTCTTAAACCTGAACTCCTTCTTCTTATACTAAAAAGTCAGATAAAACTGACCAAATAAATTTACCAAATACCTAAATCAGGAGCACAACAGCATTCTTCACACATAGTGCAAGCAAACAGTTTTATTCCTGTTTGTGGAGCTTAACCTTCTGCAAAAGTAATTAGTTCTATAATTAAAAAGCTATTTGGAATGATTAAAATCCTGTTATCTTGTGGCATTTAAAGACAAATGCAAATGTCAGAAAGGATGAATTCATTAAAATTTCTATTTAAGAAAAAAATTGTAGATAGAGGGTATTACTTATTAAAATAATATAGTTTCAGGGAAGGTTTGATCTGCAAAGACAACACGAAAGGTGGAAGGTATCATTCCGTAGCATTGGATATAGCAATCAGCTATTATTCACGAACAATTATTTTGAGGGTTTTTTTTTTTTTTAGATTTTATTTATTTATTTGACAGACAGAGACCACAAGTAGGCAGAGAGGCAGAGAGAGAGGGGGAAGCAGGCTCCCTGCTGAGCAGAGAGCCCAATGCGGGGCTCAATCCCAGGACCCTGAGATCATGACCTGAGCCGAAGGCAGAGGCTTAACCCACTGAGCCACCCAGGCGCCCCTATTTTGAGGTTATTTTAAACTAACACCTTATAATGTCACAGTGTATTTCAAAAGTGTGTTATTCTTCTGAGGGACTTTATCTTTTCCAACAAAATAGAAATTATCAGTGTTTTTAGTTATGAGTCGGCCATATATATAAGTTTGGTAACCCATCTAACATGCTATATGGTGTGTTATCAATCTTAATTTTTCAGGCGGTGAATTCAAAGGCTAATTACTTCAAATGAATGGTCAAGTTTTAAAGTTTCCTCTTGCCCCTCAAAATTAGTAAAATTAGGAGGAGAGAACTGGAGGGAATGGAAGATTGTTGGACTGCAGATAAATACGGTTTAGGAGGAGTCTGTTGTTGGTCCCCAGTTAAGTGTCTGAATTCTTTTAAAGAAAGCATAATTATTCATGAGCAGGTTAAATTAACTTCAAGTGGTAGAAGTTATGGAATATTATCATGTATTGTGAGTGACATTTTAAAATCATACCTTTTTTATATCTTTAGCATTTCTATTCTCAACATATCACAAAAATACAAGAAAGTAGATAAAGAAATTTTAAGAAAACACATTTTGAAATAAAGAAAATGAACTTTTGCCAAATACATGACTTAAAATTAACCAAACACAAAAACAAAACAAACAAACAAACAAAAAAACCCCCAACAAACTTTTAATTTTATCCTTAAATTTAGAGATTAAATAAAAGAGAATAGATTTTCTGTAATGTGACCATAGAGGGCTGTATACTTCAGAAGCTTAGTTTTAATAAAACTTTAAATTTCTAATCCATTACTGTTCTCTTTATTGGAGGAAAAAGAATCTTGGATAGAAGGCAAGAAGCCTGTATTCAGATTAGGAATCAAGAAATAAGACCAAGACATTATCTTGCAAAACTGAAATAGATAAAATAAGAACATTCAAATGGAAAAGGATGGAAGAATGGAAAAATTACAATGCATAGATCTGAATTCTGCTGAAGATATTAGAAATAGAATATCCAATTTGAAAAAACAAAAACGGATCTAAGGACATTTCAGGCATATAATGTTCACCTAATAATACATGCTAACTTTCAGCACACATCCCTTATTTTACATCCAAGTATAAATGATGAAGAAAATGCTCTCATTGTTAAGAAATGTAGAAATAACTTTAATTGGTAGCTCATATTTACTCAAAATCAGAGTAATTTCATGAACAACTCTATGAATGGAGGGAAGCTAAACATATTTATAGTCAAGTAATTAACTTATTTATACTGGTATAGTGACATGGATGGTAAACCCTAAAATTCAACTAATGTGTGAAGCCCTTTAATACTGGGTCATTTAAAAAAAATAGTGGATCATATTTTTTTCATAAATGATTTTTTTCAATCAAAGAAAAGATGATTCATAAGATGAAAAATCTAATGAATGTTAGGAAGGTGGGAAGATCTTTCCACAGAACCTATAACTTCCTCAACATCACAAAAGTTACATGGGTAAGAAACTATATAAAGAGTGTGTAAAGGCATTGTGAAAGGTTAATATCTTACCATAGCAGAAGTAGTACTGGTAAGAAACCTTTCAAATGTGAGCACTATGAGTAATATGGAGGGACATTTTATGGATGTTAGGGATCAAACTGGAAAAAGTTCTGTTATATCTCAAGATTTATTCTTCACCAAAGAATTCATCCCAGTGAGGAAATAATGTAAGTGAATGCTATGGTTTTAAGGTCATTGGGGATAGCTTTCAACTGTCTCAGTATCAGAGAATCTATGCTGATTAGAACCCCTATGAATTGAAGCACTGTGGAAAGGCCTTTCTTTTTGTGGTAGGATCAAAGAGCAAATTGAAAAAAAGGTGAAAAAGAAAGAAACCCTACAAATAAATTAATATGGAAAGGTCTGTGTGAAAGGTCATTTTGTATTTGATGAGAGATAACTTTCATCATCTTTAAGCATTTTACAAATAATATATGTAACTCTGAATTTTCCTTTATTTCTAATATCCTGTAATAGTTTTACACAGATGTTTTATATCTAGCTAACATTTATTTCACTGTGAATCTAGGCTGACTAGCTTCATCAAAATTCTTATTATATCATACCACTTCACTAGTCAGTTCAAACTGTGAATCCAGGCTGACTAACTTCATCAGAATTCTTACTGTACCACATAATTTCTTCAATAATTTCTTCCTTTCATATTGTCTTTCTCTATGTCCTTGATTTGTTATATTGTTACTTGTTTATTTTTATGAAACTTTGGGTATGTAGGACTTATCCCAAGTATACAAGACTGGTTTAACATATGAAAATGAATTAATATGAGTCATCACTTGAACAGGCTTAAAAAGAAAATTCACAGTACCATAGCAATAGATGCATAAAAAAGATTTGACAAAATCTACCACCATTCATGAGAAAAAAGAAACAAGAAACAAACAAACAAACAAACTTCTCAGTAAAACAGGAATAGAGGAGAGCTTCCCTAGCTTGATCAAAGAGTATCTACAAAAACCTGTAGTTAACATCATACTTAAAGGTAAGAAACTCAAAATTTTCCCAGTAAAATCAGAAACAAGACAAGGTTATATTCTCTCATCACTGCTTTTCAACATCCTACTGGAAAGCTGATGAAATAAGACAAGAAAAAGAAATAAAAGACATACACTTAGGGAAAAAGATATAAAACTGTCTTTGTTCACAGATGATGCTCTTGTCTACAAAGAAAACCTGAAAGAATTGACAAAAATAAAGTCCTGGGCCTAATAAGAGATTTAGTGAGGTTTTAGGACAGAAGGTTAATATACAAAAGTCAATCATCTACCTATACACCAGCAAGAAAAAGTGGAATTTGAAGTTAAAAACAAAATATCATTTATATTAGCATTAAAAAAATTGAAATACTTAGGCATAAATCTAACAAAATGTACACATGATCTGTATGAAGAAAACTGCAAAACTCCAGTGAATAAAATCAAAGAAAAATTGAATGAAAGGAGAGACATTTAATATTCATGATAGGAAGACTCAATAGTGTCAAGATATTACTTCTTCCAAAATTAAAATAGATTCAATGCAATCCTAATCAAAATACCAGCATTAGCCTACACATTTAGTATATATTAGCAAACTGATCCCATTATGTAGAGAGACAAAGTACATAAAATAAGCAGCACACTATTGAAGAAGAAGGACAAATCAAAGAACTGCCAATACTTGACTTCGAGAGTCATCATGAAGCTGTAGTAATTAAGACAGTGTGGTATTGGTTAAAGAATAAACAAATAGATCAATGGAACAGAACAGAAAGCCTGGAAAAGACCTGCATAAATATAGTTGACTGATTTTTGACAAAGGAACAATGAGGCAAAGATAGTATTTCTAACAAGTGACCTGGAACAACTAGACATTTCAAACAAAACAAACAAAAAAAACAAACAAAAAACAAAAAACAAAAAACAACAACAAAAAAAAACTGTAGGCTTAGTTGTTCCACCTTTCACAAAAAAATTATATTGAAGTCAATCACAGTCTTAAATGTAAAACACAAAACTTGTAGGTAGCATATAGATTTTTTTTAATCCATTCTGATACCCTGTGTCTTTTTATTGGAGCATTTAGACCATTTGCATTCAGAGTAGGTATTAATAGATATGAATTTAAGTGCCACTTTATTACTTGCCACTTTATTACTTTATTACATGATATATATTGAATATATCATGCCACTTTCTTCTGGCTTGCCACATTTCTATGGATGGATCTGCTGCTAATCATGCCATTTTGGATTTTTCTTTATCAGTTTATTTTGCAAATTTAACTACAAAATGTTTTGGTGTTGACCTGCTTTTGTTCATTTTGATAGGAAATCTTGTGCCTCCTAGATTTGGATGTTCATTTCCTTCCTCAGATTAGGGAAGTTTTCAGCTGCAATTTCCTCACATAAAACCTCTGCCCCCTCTTCTCACTTCTTCTGGACTCCTGGGATACAAATGTTATTCCATTTGATGGAGTCACTGAACTCCCTAGGTCTACTTTCGTGATCCAAGATTTTTCTTTCCCTCTTTTGTTCAGCTTCATTATTTTCCATAATTATATCTTCTATAGCACTTATTTGTTTTTCTCCTTCTTCCATCCTTGTAATCATTACAACCAGTCAGTTACACCTAAAGGAGCTAGAAAAACAACAACAAATAAAGGTTAAAGAGAAAATAATAAAGAGAAATAATAAAGATTAGAGCATAAATAAACAACATAGAAGCAAATAAACAACAACAAAAATCAGTAGAACAGATCGATGAAATCAGGAGCTAGCTCTTGGAAAAAAAGATTGATAAAAAAGATTGATAAAACCCTAGCCAGACATATCACAAAGAAAAAAGAAAGGACTGAAATAAATCACATCACAAATGAAAGGAGAAATCAAAGCTAATGCCACAGAAATACTAACAGTTATAAGAGAATATTAAGAAAAATCATATGCCAACACATCAGATAGTCTAGAAGAAATGGACAAGTTCCTAGAAAGATAAACTACCAAAACTGAAACAGGAAGAAACAGAAAACTTGAACACCAATAGCCAGCAAAGAAATTAAATCAGTAATCAAAAATTTCCCAAGGGCGCCTCGGTGGCTCAGTGGGTTAAAGCCTTTGCCTTCAGCTCAGGTCATGATCCCAGGGTCCTGGGATCGAGCCCCAGATTGGGCTTTCTGCTCTATGGGGAGCCTGCTTCCCCTTTCTCTCTGACTGCCCCTCTGCCTACTTGTGATCTCTTCCTGTCAAATAAATAAATAAAATCTTTAAAAAAAAATTTCCTAACAAAAATATCTAGGCCCAGATCTTCCCAGGGGAATTATATCAAACATTTCAAGAAGAGTTTATTACCATTCTTTGCAAACTATTCCAAAAAATAGAAATGGCAGGAAAACTTCCAAACTCATTCTATGAGGCCAGCCTTACCTTGATTCCAAAACCAGACAGAAACCCCACTAAAAACAAAAACATAGGCTAATATCCCTAATGAACATGAAGACAAAGATTCTCAACAAAATACTAGCAAATAGAATCCAGTAGTCCTTTGAAAGAATCATTCACCACAATCAAGTGAGATTTATTCTTGGGCTGTAAGGGTGGTTTAATATTTGCAAATCATTGTGATACACCACATTAATAAAAGAAAGAATAAAAACCATATGATCCTCCTAATAGATGTAGAGAAAACATTTGACAAAGTACAATATCCATTCATGATAGAAACCCTGAACAAAGTAAAGATAGAGGGAACATACTTCAAAATAATAAAGGCCATATACAAAAAACTCACAGCTAATACCATCCTCAATGGGGAAAAACTGAGAGCTTTTCTTCTATAGTCAGTAACAAAACAGGGATAGCCCCTCTCAGCATTGTTATTTACCACATAGTACTGGAATTTCTAGCCACAGCAGTCAGACAACAAAAAGAAATAAAAGGCATCCAAATCGGCAAGGAAGAAGTAAAACTTATTTGCAGTTAACATGATGTTACATAGAAACATATGTAGAAAACCCAGAAGACTCCACTAAAAAAAAAAATTTCTAGAACTGACACACAAATTCAATAAAGTCACAGGATACAAAATCAACATACAGCAATCTGTTGCATTTCTATACACCAATTATGAAGCAGCAGAAAAGGAAATCAAGGAATCAATCCCATTTACAGCTGCAACAAAACCATAAAATACCTAGGAATAAAGCTAACCAAAGAGGTGAAAGATCTGCACTGTGAAAAATATAAAACACTTATAAAAGAAATTTAACCTGACAAAAAAAAAAAAGAAAAAAGAAAAGAAAAAAGGGAAGACATTCCATGACAGTGGGTTGGAAAAACACATATTGTTAAAATGTCTATGCTACTCAAAGCAATCTACACATTTAATGCAATCCCTATCAAAATACCAACAGCATTTTTCAGAGTTAGAATAATCCTAAATTTGTATAGAACCAAAAAAACAAAAACTAAAACAAAAACAAAACACTGAATAGTCAAAGCAGTCTTGAAAAAGAAAAGCAAAGCCAAAGGCATCACAATTCCAGACTTCAAATTATATTGCAAAGCTGTAGTGATCAAGACAGTATGGTAATAGCACAAAAACAGACACATAGATCAGTGGAAGAGAACAGAAAGCCCAGAGATGTGTCCATAATAATATGGTCAACTGGTCTTTGACAAAGCAGGAAATTATATCCAATGGAAAAAGGACAGTCTCTTTAACAGTATTGGGAAAACTGGACAGCAACGTGCAAAAAAAAAAAAAAAAGGAAAGAAAAAGAAAAAAAAAGAAAAGAAACTGGGCCACTTTTCACATGAGACAGAAAAATAAATTCAGAATGGATGAAAGACCTAAATGTGAGATAGGAAACCACTCAGAATCCTACAGGAGAACACAGGCAGCAACCTCTTTGACATTGGCCATAGCAACTTCTTACTAGGTATGTCTCCTGAGGCAAGGGAAATAAAAACAAAAATAAACTATTGGGACTACATCAAAATATAAAAGCTTCTGCACAACAAAGGAAACAACAAAACTAAAAGACAACCTATTGAATGGAAGAAGATATTTGCAAATAACATATGTGCTAAAAGGTTAGTATTCAAAATACATAAAGACCTTATCAAACTCAACAGTAATCCTATTAAAGAATGAGCAGAAGACATGAAAAGATATTTTTCCAAAGAAGACATACAGATGGCTAAGAGATGTAAAAAGATGCTCAATAACACTTACCATCCCAGAAATACAAGTCAAAACTACAATGAGATATCCCCTTCATCTGTCAGAATGGCTAAAATTAATGACACAAGAAACAACAATTGTTGGCAGCGGTGTGGACAAAGGGAAACCCTCTTACAGTATTGGTGGGAATGCAAACTGGTGTAGCCACTCTGGAAAATAATAGGGAGGTTCCTCAAAAAGTTAAAAATAGAACTACCCATTGAGCCATTTATGTTACTAAATATTTACTCAAAGGATACAAAAATATGGATTCAAAGAGGCACATGCACCCCAATATTTACAGCAGCATTATCAATAATAGGCAAATTATGAAAAGAGCCCAAATGTCATCAACTGATGAATGAATAAAGAAGAAGTGGTATATGTTTACAATGAAATGTTACTCGGCCATCAAAAAGGATCAACTCTTGCCATTTGCAACAATGTGGGTGGCCTAGAGAATATTATACTAAGCAAAATATGTCGGTCAGAGAAAGATACCGTGTGATTTAACTCATATGTGAAATTTAAGGAACAAATCAGATGAATAGAGGAAGAAAGGGGGAATCAGAAAACAGACTCTTAAGAGAAAAAACCAAGAGTTACTGGAGAGGTGGGAGGGGAGATGGGTTAATTGGATAACAGGGATGGAGGAGGACACTTGTGACTGGTGTTGTATGTAAGTGATTAATCAGTAAATTCTACACCTGAAACTAATATTGAACCGTAAGTTAATTAACTGGAATTTAAATAAAAACTTGAATAAATAAATGAGTGAGTAAGTATATAAATAAAGGGAAATGAGCTATCAGGCTATAAAAAGACACAGAGGAAACTTAAATGCACATTACTAATTGAAAGAAGCCAATCCAGGGGTTTCTGGCTGGCTCCGTTAGAAGAGGGTGTGACTATTGATCTCCAGTTCATGAGATCAAGCACCATGCTGGGTGTAGAAATTACTTAAAATAAATAAATAAAAATTTTAAAAATAAAGAAGAAGCCAATCTGAAAAGGCTATACATTGTATAATTCCAACTATATGATATTCTGGAAAAGGTAAAATTATGGAGACAACAAAAACAGTAATTTCTAGGAGTTGTACAGTGAGAAAGATGACTAGGCAGAGCATAAAGCTTTTTTTTTCGGGCATTGAAACTACTCTGCATGATACTGTAATGATGGATACATGACATTAAGCAGCTGTCCAAACCCATACAGTGAACCCTAATGTAAACTGTCAATGTGATGTGTCAATATAGGTTCATCCATTTTAACTAATGTACCGCTCTGGTGGGATATGCTAATAATGAGGGAGTATGCATATTTGGGCATAGGTGGTGTATGAGAAACCTCTTTACCTTCCACACACACTTTTGCTGTGAAATCAAAACAGCTCTAAAAATGAAGTCTGTTAAAAGAGAAAAAATTCATACCCCTGTCATCATTATTACTTTAACTTATTATTTTAAATATATTTTATATTACATTTTGTTTGTGAAGGCACTATCACCTATTTTCTTTTATGAAGTAAGTTATTATCTTTAAAAATATTGGGAAAAAGACAAAGATAAAAGGATGGCCACTAATGCTATCAGAAACATCTATCAGAACATTTTGAAAACACTGTTTTAAAATATTTGATGAAAAAGTGATTGTTTTAATGATATCCTCCTAAATCTGTTTTGGTTGTGACAGGTTGTTTTATGAAAGAGCTTGGCTTATCAAAGTTGCTTAATACACATAAAATATAGTTTCATTGTTTATTTTAAAATAATATGTATACATTAATCCTTCCTATGAATAAAGCATTACTGGGTTGCCTGAGTGGCTTAGTCAGGTAAGCATCTGACCCTTGATTTCAGCTCAGATCTCAGAGTCCTGAGATTAAGCCCTGTATTGGGTTCCACACTGAGTGCCGGAGCCTGCTTAAGAGTCTTTCTCTCCCTCTCCCTCTGCCTTTCCCCCTCAGTAACACTTGTCCTCTCTCACTCTCTTTGTCTCTAAAAATAATACATACATACATACATACATACATACATGCATTTCCATTAACTAAAAAAGAAGTTTACTCTATCTCTCAGGCGATATTTCAGTTTTTAAAAATTAGTCCATTGAGGTATTACTTGCATACAATAATATTCAGCAATTTTAAATGTACAAATTAAAGACTGAAAATGAGGTGCAATCATATAAATACTACTACAATCATGATATATAGCTTCCTATCACCCTCTAAAAATTCTCTCATGTATTTGTCATGATCTGTCCCCTTCCCTATCCCTAGCTCTAACAATCACAAATCTAGGTTCTGTCATTATTATTTTTGCCTTTTCTATATTTTCATATGAATGACAGTTAAAAAGTATCTTCAACTAAAGCATGAGCCAGTGATATCCCATGGGTCAAACACTAGTCTTCATTCTTAAAAAAAAAAAAACTCAGTATGTGGATCAAATAACAAATACAAGCCTAGGCAACAAGACACTGGAGTATGTAGAATAATTTATTTAAAGGTACATAAGAAAAGAAGACAACTAAATCCCATTGAGATGATAATGGTAGACCCAAGACTGAAACTAAGGTAATCAAACACTGAAGAGAGATCAATACAAACTCCAAGCTACAAAGCAATTTAGACATTTAGTCCAATTTCAACAATTAATAGTTAAATATGTCCAGAGTGATTAAATGCATCACTCAGGTTAGACCAACTCTTTAAAGTAATGGCTGCATTAGCATAATTTCCTGAACTTCAGCCTTGATATTTATTATTAAAAATATCACTACTCCTATTAATGTTAATATTATAATAACCATTTAATTTAATATTTAAAGTGTGTACATATGTAAATAATATATATTATATATAATTGGTATATATATATGTGAATGAATCCAATTCATTCAGCATATTTTGATCTCTTGTTAATCAGGTTTACAAGTAGATAATCAGGATGATATTTGAAAATGCTGATAGAATACAAACTCGTGTAGTACTGGAATTGAGATTGACTCACTGTCCTATGAACAACAGTTTGCTTATTATTAAAAAGATAAATATAATTTCTTCATAAGATTTAAGGCTGCAAACCTGTTATTTTATTGGATAGATAGTTGTCATAACTTTATGTGCCACACTCAAAGAATTTTTATATCATTTAAAGTGTTTTTTTTGGATATTTACTCAGAGTGAAAAGATATCAGAGATAAGACACATTCTTATTGAGTTCTTTAAAAATATCATAAATTGAGGCTCAACTTTTTTAGATTTAAGGCATGAGGTGTATAAAAAATAAAGATTATCTTGAAATAAGACATAATTGTATGCATTATACACAGTGTTTTCAGAACTATTCCCATACTTAACTCAGTAAAAATAACTTAATGTGTATATTTCAGCCTTTCATAATGGTGTCTGTTATAAACCTTAACTACTCAGCACATTTTATTTGGTTTATTACTCTGTGGTGTCATTCAGTCTGTTTTAATATTATGGAAGTGGCCAAAGGAAATTTATGCTAAATGCTCTAGTTCGGCTTACTACCCAAGCTAAACCTAAATAAGCTGGCTCAGCACAGTCCCAACCTGGCATTTTTCATCATTTTTCACATTCTTACTGTTCCAGGTGACCAACAGTTTGTATACATCCTTAATTTTACAATATCATGGCCACTGAATTTTTAAAAAAGTTCTGTAGATTCTATACCAAGTAACTTACAAAACTGAATAATGAAGTTACAGACCTCAGTAAGGGATATGATCATAATTAGAAAAAAGCCAGGATAAATTTATAGAACATTTTATTTTTGTACAGTGATGTGAATACATATTGATGCTCCAGTTTTCCAAAAGGAAAAAAAAAATCTTGGGGCTCCTGGATAGCTCAGTCGGTTAAGTGTCTGACTTCAGCTCAGGTCATGATCTTGGGGTCTTGGTATCAAGTCCCCCATGGAGCTCTGAGCTCAGCAAGCAGTCTGGTTCTCCCTCTGCCTTTACCCTTGCTTGTGTGCTCTCTCTCTCTCAAATAAATAAATAAAATCTTAAAAAAGAAAAAAAAAAGACGTAGAAGAAAAGACAGCAGCTCTTTAAAAAAGGTAGAAAAAAATCTCATTCTTTTCTAGTAGTCAATAGAATCAGTGTAATATAAATATCAGGGTTTTTTTTAATTATTTTCTACTAACATATAGTTAATCGTTATCCTCAACATATCTGCACACAATCATTTATTAATAATTGATTTGTATATGTTACTCAAATGAACATTTTATGTAAAGAGACATAAAATAGAAGTCTTTTTCCCTGATCACATAAACCAGTAGGTAGTACAGTATACTGTTTACAGTTCCTAGAGGAAGTTGTTACCTCACAATATGGAATTGCAGGATATGTGTTGCACTTTATGTTTAGACAGGAAGACCTCAGATGGTTAGCAGAACGTGCCTGTGGGAGATCACTATTGTACACTATTGTAACTAAAAATCTTTAAGCCATGGCATGAAATAACTTCTAAGCACAATGCAACTGTAAGCAAACACACTGACACCCATGTCTTATTCAAATACAATGAAAGGCAATCAGATATTTAGAAGAGCATGAGACTCATAATCTCTACTAAACATCAGCCACAAAGGAAGACAAGTCTTTTTAAAGGAATTTATTTTGATAAAAGATGGAATCTTATCATCACTAAATCAGTTTAAAGAGGAATCAGTAATTACAAAAAGGAATATCCCATCTGTTATTAAAATGTGACAGATATTATAATTCCTGGAAATGACTTGTTTAGAGAAAGATTGTTCAGTTTTCTGGCTGAAATATGTTCATTTTTGAAGATGATATAGCAATGATATCAATTCACCCTACTTTGGCCGTTGAACAAAACACATACCTTAGAAATTTTGTCACTTTACTGTCCAAATTTTTTTGGTTCCTAAAACCAATATTATAAGAGACCAGAGTATATTGACAAAAATCATATTTTCTCTCATTCACAGATGGAGTGCCTAAACACCTTCAGTAAGTGTCCTGTACGCACTCACACAGTCACCTCTTTTCAGTTTGGCACACCATTTGGTTATTTTGGCCAGGAAAAGCTGATGCTTTTCTGTGCTACAGTGACACTTCTTTAACATGACATAAACAGTGATAGCAAACTCTGCAGTGAGCAGAGATTGAGTTGATAAAATCTTGGCACTGTTTCAAAGAAAATGGAAAAATCTTCCATTTGTTGTTTTTTGAATATGTTGGTTACCAAAGAACAAAGATAAGATCCACTTGGTATAAAGGATGGACAAATAAGCTCAAGTATGAGCGTAACTGTCTTTATTATTAAGGACTATCTTATCCTTTCCATATGTAGTTTAGTTGTAGCCAGTCCAGAGATTGAAAAATGGCCAAGAAATAGGTAATGTGCATATAGTGCTTTACATATATCATTTTTTAAGTTTTTGTCATTTATGAAGAAGGTATTATTATTATTATTATCCATATTTTGTTAATGCTTCCATGATATCTCAGGTTTTCACTTAGAAGGAAGTTGATGTGGATATTATAAATAGTACTGGTCTACCTGATATCCTTTCTAGCCTTGATATTCATAAAAGCAAAAGAATCAGTGGCTTTTTCTAGGTTCTGGGATGATGTGATTTGGTCATACATCTAAACAATCTATTAAAAATACCCAAATATTTTTCCAGTTATAAAATCCTTCAAAATAAGCCATCTGGTAGTAGAAATCAAGCAATTTGCATAACTTAAAAGAAAGGAAAATACCATTTATGAGAAGTGAAGAAACCACTAACTTTTAAAGACTCTCTAAAGTAGGAAAGAGATCTGATTTTCTCTCCCCACTACACTGAATTAAGATAATTTAGAGGATTCATCCTAACTTCCCAGAAATGTGATAGCTATAAACCCTCATAGATTTAAACAAACAAACAAAAAAAAACCAAAACAACAAAAACAAAACATAGTCTCAGATCTCTATTGTTAACTCTTTTAAAATCTTTTTTTTTTTCCAAATTAGAACCTTACTAAATATTATAGTAACACTATCATCAGGAGTATTATACCTTCTTCTTACATTTTGTGTAACACTTTCATATGTATTTTCTCAGCTGGAACTTAATTTTTGTTGCTCACAAAGTAAAAGATGAAGGTTGAGTAAATAACAAACATGGAGAGAAATTTGTAATGTGCTGGATGAGCCAGGTACAGTAAATTATAAACCAAAAGAGAGGTTAAGGGAAAAAAAAAAAAGAAGGAAAGAAAGAATCTGTGTAGAGTAAATACATATCAGGAAAGTGAAAGTCTCTGAAGGATGAGAAAGGTGACAAAAATGGTCACTGCTAGTGTTAGTCAAGGCTGTACTTGCTACATAGTACAGAAAATAAATAATATAAAGAAGTGATTTTTAAATCCCTTGAGATAAAGAATCCCTTGAGAAAAGCTTAGTAAAATTTCTCTTCGTAAACCTAGCAAAATTTTCTGATAATACAAAAAGATTCAATTGCCTAAATTTGTTCTAATCTAGAATAGTATCAGAGTTGTTAACTAATCAGAATGTAATATTTCCATAATGACACTATATAAGGCCTATTTTCTACCTTGCTGCTCCTAAAAATTAAATTACATACATTTAGTAATTTTCTAAGTGCTTTAAAAATATCTTTATTCCCTCATCTTGCTATTTGAAGTTTTATTTTTCAAACTAACACTTCCTGCAAAAGTGTATGAGGAAAAGATTTATAATAGAAAATAGAAATAAGATTTCATTTCTTTTTAAAGATTATTGACACCAAAGGAAAGACCTTTTTAGATTAGTTTAAATTTGGTTTAAATAGTTTTGTTGTTCTTAAAAAAAAAAAAATAGAAGAAATACTGACTGACCTCCAGCTTGTTCAGTAAGGAATTTGGGGAGGTCCCAACATACCAGTGGAAACTTCATTTTATTTCTCTGCATGAATTTTAATCATTTACTATACTTTTGAGCCCTCAGAAGTTTTAGCTGTCTCTGATAGGATGTCTTACCCTAAATCAGTGCTGTACTTATCTGAGAATGAAATTTAAGGTACTGCTCCCTTCATTAAGAAAGTATTGCATACCCAACTTTTGTAGCAACATGGACAGGACTGGAAGAGATTATGCTGAGTGAAATAAGTCAAACAGAGAGAGTCAATTATCATATGGTTTCACTTATTTGTGGAGCATAACAAATAACATGGAGGACAAGGAGAGATGGAGAGGAGAAGGGAGTTGAGGGAAATTGAAAGGGGAGGTGAACCATGAGAGACTATGGACTCTGAAAAACAACCTGAGGGTTTTGAAGGGGCGGGAGGTGGGAGGTTGGGGGAACCATGTGGTGGGTATTAGGGAGGGCACAGACTGCATGGAGCACTGGGTGTGGTGAAAAAACAATGAATACTGTTATGCTGAAAAGAAATAAAAAATTAAAAAAAAAAAGTATTGCATACGATTTTCAGCTGAAGTAACAAATTTGATTTGTGAAACAGTTGATCACATGTTGACTTCAGTTGCCATCTTATAAAGTTTCATACCCATCTTATTACAAATAAATTTTTCTAAACCTTATTGTATTTAGCAGTTAATTTTGTTTAGAAGAACAAAATCAAGTTCACATTCAATTAGTTAAATACAAAATAACACAGATAGTGAATGATTAGTAATGGAAACCTTAGTACCAACAGCTCATTATTTTAATCTTGTGTTCTTTTTATAACTTGCTTTTTACCTAAATCAAGCATTCTGTTTCTGATCTGTTATCTTTGGAATGCTGTGTGTTTGACAATTTATGTATTTTAAGAAATTTTAACTTGGTTGAAAGTATGTAATCGTGTTTGTGTGCACATCCAACATGTCATATATAATATAGGGTTTGTTTCTCACTCTTGACTAAATAATTGTGAGGAATCTTGTATCAAATGGGGCATATGGTGAGAAAGAAAACATCATGAAAAGTCACAGTGATCCTTTCTAAACACCAATATCTAACTTCAGAGGCTGAATACCAATGGTTTCCTCCAACTGAGAAAAGTTGAACATTTCAAGCTACACTTTAAAAGCTCTTTTGATTACTTCCTTTACATTGTGCAAAATGAAATAACTAAGGGAACATTCAAACCATTTTTTATATAAAAACCTAAATCGAAAATCCCATAGAGAAGTAACACACACACACACACACACACACATATGCATACACATACAAACATACATAAGAAAAATCAGAATTATAATTGCTTGAATAATTCTTTTATAGCGTTTTAGTTGTATCTTTGAAATGAGGGATCTTTAACAATTTGATATTATAAAGGAAAAAAAAAACATTCCATATTAGTGAACAATTGATCAGCAGTGTGATTGCAAAAGAAATTTTAATATATGATTAAGTGCATGGAAAGAATTGGGCCATGCTTAACTCAGTTTTTCTTTTAATCACTATTAGTTTAAATCTTAAACATATTACCACAATGAGGAGAAAAGGTCTTTGGAATTGTTTTCCCTAGAAAATGATCTACATGTTGATTATATATGCACTCTACCTTTCCCCACACATTTGGAAAGTTAGTTTCTTGCTTTAAAAAACTTAATGCTTTCATATTTTGAGCCACTAAGTTAGAAATCAGCAAGGAATTAAATACATATTAAACAGACAACATGATGGCTCAGTCAGTTAAGCATCTAACTCTTGATTTATATCCAGGTCATGATCTCAGGATCCTGAGATCGAGCCCAGAGTTGGGTTCTGTGCTTAGTGAGAAGTCTGCTTGAGATTCTCTCTCTCCCTCTCCCAGCCCTCTCCCTCTGTAAAATAAATAAATAAATCTTCTAAAAAAAATACAACATACTAGTACTTACAGTTTCATAAAGGAGAAGTACTAGATTTTGGATTTTAATGAAAGCCTAGATCAGTGATATTCAAAAGAAATATAATGTGAAATCCAGATCTAATTTAAAAATTTCTAATAGGTGCTTTAAAAAAGCAAACAGCAAATGTGAATTTTTTTTATTATGTTCAGTTAGCCAACATACAGTACATCATTAGTTTTTGATGTAGTGTTCAATATCTAATGTAACATATAAAAATACCATGTTTATATATAAATATTTTTTAAGAATTTTATATTTTTTCTCTAAAATTCCTCAAAATTTGTATTTACTTTACACTTAAACAAAACAAATTTGATAATAGATTTTCATCAGAAAACTTGATATGTTTATAAAATTTACACTAAAAAAGATTCTTATATACAAGTTGTTCCAACATACTTAAAATTTTACAAAAAGATATGAAAGTTGGTACTTAAATCTTAATTAATTACAATTAATAATATGCACTGACCATATTACAACTGTTCAGTAACCATGTTTGTCTGGTGGCTACCCTACTGAGAAATGTAGGCTCTTTCATATTTCAAATTCTTGTAGAGATCCTAATATTTGCTATCATAGGGAAGACACTAGGAAAATAGAGTAAAGTATTTTGCAATCAAGTGGCAGATACCGACAAGAAAATAGTCAAGTACAGTGTACTGTAAAAAGTGTCTATTATAGAGTTATACTTTAGACACTATGGGAGAAAATGAAATAAGATTAGCAATGACAGTGCTTAAAGAGTGATAGGAGAGGAGTGATATCAGAAAGATGGCAGTATAGGAAGTTACAGAACTTCATTCCCAATGGAAACATTAAATAAACAATTAGAAGCTGGCTAAAATAACCTCATAGGAACTCTGGAAATCAGTAAAAAGTCTAATACCATCAAGAGAATGGCCAATGAAGAAATACTAAGAAAATTTGTAGTGTTTTATTAACATTTTCCCATCTCCTCTCCAGAGTGGTATGGTCCATTTTGGGGATGCAGTGACCCAACTTCAGTTCTTTTCTGAAAACTGGAGACAGCAGAGTGAGATGAGTTTGCATTATTCTAACCTGTCTATAGACTGCCACAGAGATGGGTCTATGTAAAGACTAAATCAGAGCTCAAATAACTAAAAGTAGCTCAGATCTCAGGCTAAGGGAACCAAGCCTAGTTCATTAAAACTGCAGGTGGCAAAAATGCACAGATACCAGAGACAAGAGATTTCTCAATGCGTAATACAACAGAACAGCAAAGGCCCCAGGACAAAACAGGGTTAAGATTCTTAGGGAAATTAAATTATTTAAAAGCACGCATGTATACAGATGGTGGAACTGAGAAAAGAGAGGCAGGCCTAGGGAAGACACATGCCCAGAAAAAGCCAGAAACCTTATACTTCATGGTGGGCAGAGTAATGGAGGTCTTCCCCTGCACTGACCCAGTGTACAAAGACTGGGAGAAGTGGCTGTTTTTTGCAAATATCCAGTTTTAAATTAAGGATCACAAGACATACAAAGAAACAGGAAAATGTGGCCCATGCAAACAAATAAAATCAATCTCTAAAAACTATCCTTGAAGAAACATTTTTTAGACTTATTAAAGAAAGTCTTTAAAACAATTAAATATGTTAAAGGGCAGACTTGAACATGCAGAAGAATGAATGAACAAACTTGAAGACAAAGAATTTGAAATTATCAAGTTGGAGGAGCAAATTTTTTTAAAAAACAACAAAGAAGAGAAATCAAAGCCTAAGGAATTTATGGGATACCATCAGCTGGAACATAATACATATTATGGGGATCCCAGAAGAAAAAGCAAGAAAGGGGAGAAAAGCTTCTTTGAAAAATAATTACCAAAAGCTTCCCAAATTTGAGGAGAGAAATGTATAAACAAATATAAGTAGCTCAATGATGTTTAAATATGATAAACTCAAAGAGACTCACACCAAGACACATTATAATCAAACTAGCACAATGCCAAATACAGACAGTATCTTGAAAGTAATAATAAATTGAGTCATCACACCTAAGAGTTCCTCTATGAGTTTAACAGAAACCATGGAAGCCAAAAGGCAGTGTAATGATATATTTAAAATGCTGGGAAAAATAACCCAAATTATCCTCTGAGAATTCTATACCTTACAAAACTACCCTTCAAAAATGTAGGAGAAATTAAAACATTCCTAGGTAAAAGCTAAGTTCCTAACCACAGGATCTGCCCTTCAAGAGATCCCAGAGGGAGTCTTTCAAGCTAAAATGAAAGTGTGCTAGATGGTAATTCAAAGCCATACAAAAATATCAAAGCTCTCAAGTAAATGTAAATATATAGACAAATATAAAAACCAATTATAATTTTGGTTGGTAACTTAACTTTTGAATCTCTTACATGATTTAAAAGACAAAAGCAAGAAAATAGATATAAATCTATGTCAAAGAATATGAGATATATAAAAATATAATTTGTGTTGTCAGTAATATAAATGATGGGGGCAGAACTGTAAAGTAGTAATGTCTTTAGGTGCAGTCAAGTTTCTATTAGTTTAAAATAGACTGCTATAGCTTTAGACTCATACATAGTCTTCAAAGTAACCACAAAGAAAATATCTATAGAATATACATACAAGAAAATGAGAAAGGAATCAACATGTGTCACTATGCAAAACTCAAAGAACAAAAACCACAACAACTAAATATAAATGAACATACTAAAGAAGAAAATGAGAGACAACAAATATGATATATAAAAAAGCAATTAACAAAATGGAGAGTCCAATAGTTAATTTAGTGACTAGTTAACTATTCATTTAGTTATGTCACTAAATTAATAATGTATCTTAAACAACCAGTGGGTCAAACGAGAAATCACAATGGAAAATTTTTTTAAAGATTTTATTTATTTATTTGACAGATCGATCACAAGTAGGGAGAGAGGCAGGCAGAGAGAAGGAGGCAGGGGGAGCGGGCTCCCCGCCTAGCAGAGAGCCTGATGCAGGGCACGATCTCCGGACATTGGGATCATGACCTGAGTCAAAGGCAGAGGCTTTAACCCACTGAGCTACCCAGGCGCCCCCACAGTGGAAATTTTAAAATATTGTGAGATAAATGGAAATAAAAACACAACATACCAGTACATATGAGATTCAGCAAAAATAGTTCTAAAGGGGAAATTTAAGTTCTAAATATTTGTGTTTATAAAGATCTCAAATCAGCAGCCTAGCTTTATACCTTAAGGTATTAGAAAGAGAAGGATGAACTTAAACCAAAGCCAGCAAAAAGAAGGAAATAATAAAAATTAGAGCAAAGATAAACAAATTAGAAAAATAGAAAAAAAAAGAGAGAAAATCAAACCAAAATTCTATCTTCAAAAAACTGACAATTTTTTCTTAAAAAAAAAGAGAAGATTCAAATAACTAAAGTTAGAAATGAAAGAGGAGATATTATTACCAAATATACAAAAATGAAAAGGATTATAAGAGGAAACTGTGAACAAACTGTGCACCAAAAATCAGATAACCTTATCAGATGGACAAATTCCAAAAAACACATGACATACCAAGACTGTATAACTAAGAAATAGGAATTCTGAATAGACCTATAACTAGTAAGGAGATAGACTTACTATTCAAAAACTTTGGAACACAAAAAAATTGAGCACCAGATAGCTTCACTGGTGAATTCTACTAACATTTAAGGAATTAATAACACTAATCCTACATAAATTCCTTGAAATTTTACCCAAAGCAATTTAAAGATTTAATGCAATCCTCTTAAAATCCCCATGATTTTTTTTTTGCAAAAAGAGATCTTCATTGTAAAGTTTATATGAATCCTTTAGAATCCCAAATAGCAAACACTTTTTTGAAAAAAAAGAACCAAGTTGGAGGTCTTATACTTTCCGATTTCAAAACTTACCAGAAAGCTACAGTAATCAAAACAGTGAGATACTGTAATAAATAAAACATGTAGATTAGTGGAATATAATAAAGAGTCCAGAAAGAAACCATCAGATGATTTTGACAATGGTGTCATGACTAGGACAGTCTTTTCAACAAATGGTGATGAAAAAACTGAGCATCTGCATGTAAAAGAATGAAGTTGGACTCTTACTGATACCATATATTAAAACAAGACAATTCAAAATGGATCATAGACCTAAACATAAGAGCTAAAACTGTAAAACTCTTAGAAGAAAACATGGGAGAAAACCCTAATGACATTGCATTTAGATTTGATAATGATTTTCTGAGTATGATACCAAAAGCCCAGGCAGCAAAAGAAAAAACAAAAATTGGACTACATCAAAATTAATATATTTTGTGCATCAAAGGACATGATCAGCAGAGTGATACAGCAACACACAAGCAGGAGAAAATATTTGCAAACCACATTTCTGAGAATGATTTAATATCCAGAATATATAAAGCACTACTACAACTCAACAACAACAAAAAAAACTACTGGATTTAAAAAAATGGAAAGGTCTTGGCGTGCCTTCATGGCTTAGCTAGTTAAACATCCAACACTTGATCTAAGCTCAGGTCTGGACTGCCCTGAGTTGGGCTCCACACTGGGTGTGAAGCCTACTTTAAAAAAATGAATAAAATAAATGTAAATAAATAAATAAATAATAAAAAATAAAAAGGATCTTGAATAGAACTTTCTTCAAAGAAAATACAAGTAAGCAATAAAGACATGGCAAGATGTTCAACATCCCTTTATCATTAGGGAAATACAAACCAAAACCACAGTGGCATATCACTTCACACCTTTGGATAGCTATTATTAAAAGGTTAGAAAGTAACAAATGTTGCCAAGGATATGGAAAGATTGGAACCCTTGCACCCTGCTGGTACAAATGGAAAATGGTGCAATTGCTAATGGAAAGCAATATGGCAGTTCCAAGAAAATTAAATGTAGATTATCTAAAGATTCAGCAATCCTACTTTTGGGTGAAGAACTGAAGTAGGGGCTTGGACAGATATGTATACACCCATGTTCATTGTATTATAATCAGAAACCAAAAGGTGGAAGCAATCTAAGTGTCTTTCAGAAGATAAACAGACAAATAAAAAGTGAAGTATCTGTAGAGTGCACTACTATTTAGACTTAAAAAGGAAGGAAAATTGGCACATGCTACAACATTCAGGATATTAGGCTAAGTTAAATACATCAGTCACAAAAGGAAATTACTATACGAGGTGCCTAAAGTTGTCAAAGTTATGGGGACAGAAAGTAGAATGGTGGTTGCCACAGGCTGGGAGGGTGAAGGAATGGGGTGTTAATATGCAATTGATGGTTACAGAGCTGTTTTTCAAGATGTTAAGAGTTACAGAAATTGATTGCACAATAGTATGAATGTACTTCATTCTACTGAACTGCACACTTAAAAACAGTTAAAAATGTAAATTATATGCTATGTATATTTTACCAGAATTTAAAAAAAATACATAATAGAAATGAAAAATAAAGTAATTCCCAGATTCCTTAAAAAGTGAAAAGATTTACTAATTTAACCAATTGTTCAGAATATAACCAAAAGTAACTTTTTAATATATTTTTATTTTTAAATGCAGAAAATTATTTTGGCACTGTGTCCTTATGCCCCAGACATTTAAGGAAACCTAAATTAGCCACCACATTGTTGTTAGAACTTTTATCTCAATTTATGTGCTGGGGAAGGGAGCTGGGAAAGTGGATGGTGGGAGTTGAGGGGGTGATGGACTTACTTTTCACAGAATAATACTTTCATGGTAAGATTTCCAATAAACGTTTGTTGAATGTAATACATATTCAGAATGACTAAGTAATGTTTTATATATAAAAACTTTTGAGGGACACCTGGGTGGCTCAGTGGGTTAAGCCTCTGCCTTCAGCTCAGGTCATGGTCTCAGGGTCCTGGAATCCAGCCCCGCATCGGGCTCTCTGCTCAGCAGGGAGCGTGCTTCCCCCTCTCTCTCTGCCTGCCTCTCTGCCTACTTGTGATCTCTCTCTCTCTCTGTCAAATAAATAAATAAAATCTTAAAAAAAAAAAAGAAGAAGAAATTTAAAAAAAGACTTGATATTTCTGATTTATCTTTGGATTCTCCCTCTCCTCCCCTCCCCCCCAATCTCCTTACTTTCTTCCATCTTTCTGACTATAGTTTTTGCTACTGCAGAACAGAAAAACTCATAGTGCATATTATTGTGCAAAGTTAATATAACCTTGTGGTTATAAATCTTATATATGTAAAACTTGAATGTGAATAGAAGCATAATTACAAATATTTCAGATGTTTTCTTTTTTAACAGTAACCTCCCACTAGGAATGAGGCATGAATTTGACTTTAAATGAAAGCAGTTGATAATGAAGTTTTATTCACTGTTATCCCCTGATTCTCATCTGTTATTAGTGTAGAAATATGCCCGGTTTTCCTTAGTGGTATAACTACTAATGCTATTTTGAATGAGTATATTCGATATACTAATATTGTATATTATGACTTCCAGCTTGGAGTTTAATATTATGTTGCTTGTTCTCTCACAATGAATTAGAAATGAGAAATGCTTCAAGAAAACTGAACCTAGATTAAAATTTCAGGCTTCAGATAATCTTAATTTTTCTTTTAATGGAGCATGTAGGAATATTCTTCCCTTCCATTTCTTCCCATTTTTCTTTCCCTACCAAGGCTTATCCTTTTGCTTTGCTGATGTGTCCTTTTACTTCTGAACATAAATTTATAGACAAAAGAAATATTTTTTTCACCTTCTGGGTGTGTGTACGTCATGCTTCTAAAGTTACTTACAACTCAAGCAGCATGAAAAAAAATGACATTTTTAGTGAGGAAGAAAAATAGATTTCAGAATAACTCCAAGATACCAATGCAAATTAAATGAAAATTGGAAGAGCTAGACTTTTTTCACATGAATAGATATTTTCTTACAGAATAAATACAGGTTTGCTTGAGTGGAAAAAATACTGATTGGCAAAAGACAGGAGAAATGCTGTCTTATTTTACATATAAATGAAACTGATTTTTTTAAACACTTTTTATTTATTTATTTGACAGAGAGAGAGAAAGAGAGAGAGAGATTACAAGTAGGCAGGCAGAGAGAGAGGGGAAAGCAAGCTCCCCACTGAGCATATAGCCCGATGCGGTGCTCAATCCCAGGACCCTGTGATCATGACCTGAGCCAAAGGCAGAGGCTTAACCCACTGAGCCACCCAGGCGCCCCAATGAAACTGATTTTTTGAAAAAAAAAAATATATATATAAATATGTGTATTGAAGTTATGGTAGCAGTTTGAACTAGAAAATAAAAGGCCTATTCCCTCCCCCCCAAAAGTATTTCAATCCAATTAATGATTTTTTTTTACTTATTTGTAGAAATATTTTAAAAATAAATTTAAGCCTATCCTTTATACAAAAGGAAGGAAGATCTAAAGCACAAATTAGAGCTTTGCCTTGAAAAACAAGAATAGTTTCTGAAACAACAGTAATATAATTATTTTGCATTTTTCACTATCTGAATTATATAAAAGTTAATACATTAGACAGATATATTCCATTATAGCTTTCTGCATGGGAGAAAAATATTTTCAAATATTTAATATTAAATAATACTAGCACCCTGATAATATTACAATGTAGATAAACATTAGTTAAATTTCTCACTTTATAAGTTATATCGATAAAAAACAAGTATTTTATTTAAATATGTATAATTTAGGTATCCAGAGTTGACACTCATAGCTCATGTTTTAAGAAGATTGTTGAAATTTTATAGCTTATTATTGAAAAAAACTGAAAACTTTCTCAGTTTTAGAGTTGTTTTTTAATTTAGAGCTATATTATTAATTTAACCTTAAACATACTTATTTTTAAAGATTTTATTTATTTATTTGACAGAGAGAGATCACAAGTAGGTAGAGACGCAGGCAGAGAGAGAGGGAACCAGGCCCCCTGCTGAGCAGAAACTACCCCCACCCAGCCCCGATAAGGAACTCCATCCCAGGACCCTGAGATCATGACCTGAGCCTAAGGCAGAGGCTTAACCCACTGAGCCACCCAGGCACCTCAATTTTTTTTAGATATTTTATTTATTTATTTATTTGACAGAAAGAGAAGTCACAAGTAGGCAGAGAGGCAGACAAAGGGGAAGGGGGAAGCAGGCTCCCTGATGAGCAGAGCCCGATGTGGGGCCCAGTCCCACGACCCTGAGATCATGACCTGAACAGAAGGCAGAGGCTTAACCCACTGAGCCACCCAGGCGCCCCTTAAACATACTTTTAATCAGAAGTCTATACTTGGTCATGCTTATTTTAATTATAAGTTATACCCAAGTAAAATGTTCAAGAAGGCCATGGGTTTCAAAATTTTCAGAAAGAAAATTTTCTTTGAACATTTAATTAAATTGAGTGTTAACCATTTATAATGGCTACTGATGAATGATACAAGTTTAAGCAGATATATAGATGATAGATAAATAATTAGAGATAAGGGAGGTAGAACTACAGATATATATTATGAGACCATCTTTCTGTCAAAACATGACTATATGGTAGTCATTAAATCACTAATTATGCTCTTAATGTGCTTAATGTAATGATGTATTGGGAAAGGGAAATTCTTATTTCCAGAAATGGCAGTGAGCTATCAATTAAGTTAGGTAGATTATAGAGCAGTAATAGGTTATATACAGTTATGATTTCCAGTCAAAACAATGTTTCCCAAAGTTATCTATCAGCTTTTTTTTTTCTTTCACCCCTTCAGTGAGGTTATGTCATACATGTGTATGACTACTAAAGTATTTCCTCTCAGTCTTTGGTATGTCTTCTCATTCCTTAGGGTATGTTTCACAGAGGAGATGTTTTTAATTTTTATAAAGTTCAGTTTATCATTTTTCTTCATCATGGGTTATGCTTTTGGTGTTGCATCTAAACACTTGCTAAAATAAAGGACATGAAGATTTTTCTCCTGTGTTTTCCCTAGAAGTTTTATAATTTTAGAGTCTACATTGAGGTCTATGACATATTTTGAGTTCATTTTTATGGAAGGTATGAGATATGTATCCCACTTACCCTTAATTTTGTTTTACCTAACTTTATTCTCTTCCTTTCTCTTTTAGTAATTTTATTTTTTTTGCATATGAATGCCCAATTGCACCCACAACACCATATGTTAAAAAAAGATAATCCTTTTACATTGAATAGATTCCCAACTTGTCAAAAATTAGTTCATTACATTTGTGTCTTTTTGGGATGTCTAGTGTAACTATAATGTCTCATTCTAATACCATATTGTTTTGAGAACTGTAGCTTTATAGTGAGTGTTCAAACTGAGTAATATGATTCCTCTGACTTTTTATTAAAAGATTGTTTATCTGTTTAATACCTTTCTTTCCATGAAAATGTTAGAATTAGCTTGTTGATATTAACAAAAACTTCTTGCAATTTTGACTGATATAATGTTGAGTCTATAGACTAAATTTGAAATAATTGACATCTTGACAATATGGAATCTTCCAATTTATATGTACAGCACATATCCCTACTTATTTCTATATATTTTTAAATTTCTTTCATCAGTGTTTTGTAGTTTTCCACATATTAACCTTGTATCCTGCAATTATACTAAACTCATTTATTAGTTCTAAAAGGTGTTTGTTTTTGTTTTGTTTTGATTTTGTTTTGTTTTCTTTGGGATTTTCTACATAGATAATTGTGTCATCTCTGGATAAGGACAGTTTTATTTTTTTCCTGTCAAATCTGTATGTTTGTGTTCTGTTTCTTTTTCTTTTCTTTTGCACTAGTTAATACATCTAGCACAATGTTAAGTAGAAGAGGTGAGGATCTCCTTGTCCAATGTGTGTTTACACACACACATATGAATAAACAAACATACATGCACACTCACAGAAGAAGAGAGAAAAAGAAAGAGAGACAACAGCATATGGGTTTAAACTATTCCTAAAATACGCTTAACGTACTTGTTGGCCATTTGCATGTTTTCTCTATAGAGTGTCTATTCAAGCCCTTTGCCCATTTTTTAATTGAGGGTTTGGTTTGGTTTTGTTTGCTTTTGTTACCTGTGTTTTTTTGTGTCACAGCCAAGAAATCATTGCCAAGAGCAACATCATAAAGTTTTACCCTGTTTTCTTCTAGGAGTTTTATACTTTCTGGTCTACAGGTATTTGAAAAAATATTCAACATCAATAATCATTAGGTAAATTCAAATTAAACTGTAATGAGATAGCACCTCATAACTATTAGGATAATATAACCCAAAAAAAAAAAAAAAAACAAGAGATGACAAGTGTTAATGAGGTTGTAGAGAAATTGGAACCCTCCTATACTGTCAGTAGGAATATAAAATGGTACAGTCACTATGGAAAACAGTATAGGGGTTCCTCAAAAAATTAAAAATAGAGTTACCATGTGATCTGCAATCCCACTCCAGTTCTGGGTATTTATCCAAAAGAGTTGAAAATAGGATCTCAAAGAGAACTTTGCACTCCCATTTTCATTGAGGCATTATTCACAATAAACAAGACATGGAAACAACTAAATGCCCATCAGCAGATGGGTGGATAAAGGAAATGCAAAATACATAAACCATGAAAGACTATGTATCCTTAAAAATGAAGTATGTATTGGGGCACCTGGGTGGCTCAGTGGGTTAAGCCTCTGCCTTTGGCTCAGGTCATGATCCCAGGGTCCTGGGATCGAGCCCCGCATCGGGCTCTCTGCTCCGTGGAGAGCCTGCTTTCTCCTCTCTCTCTGCCTGCCTCTTTGCCTACTTGTGATCTCTGTCTGTCAAATAAATAAATAAAATCTTTAAAAAAAAATGAAGTATTACCATATGTGACAAAATAGAAGAACCTGGGATTATTATGCTTAGTGAAATGAGCCATTCACAGAAGGACAAATACTTCATGATTCCACTTTTATTTGTTTTTAATTTTTTTTAATTTTATTTTAAGATTTTATTTATTTATTTGAGAGGCAGAGATCACAAGTAGGCAGAGAAACAGGCAGAGAGAGAGGAGAAAGCAGGATCCCTGATGAGCAGAAAGCCCTATAAGGGGCTGGATCCCAGGACCCTGGGATCAAGACCTGAGCCAAAGGCAGAGGCTTTCACCCACTGAGCCACCCAGGAGCCCCATGATTCCACTTTTATTTAAGAGGAATCTAAAATAACTAAACTGATAGAGGAAAAAGTAGAGTAGTAGTTGCCAGAGGCTGGGGGGAGGGTGAAATATGAGTTGTTCCTGAACAGGTCTCAGGTTTCAATTATACAAGATGAGTAAGTTCCAAGCATCTGCTGTACATTGTGCCAATACTTAATAATGCTGCATTGTATACTTAACCATTGTTAATTGGGTAAATCTCATATTAGTTTGTTTTGCCACAAAACAAACTAATTTCATTTCTTTTTAAAAATGAAAAAAATAAACATAAAAGCAAGTTGAATGAAAAATGAGGAAGAAATTACTATTTTATGGAACAATGCATTTAATTCAACAAGTAATATAAAATATATGATTTGCATTGGAAATATAGAAGCCATGTAAATCTTTTTTTTTTTTCTTTAAGATT
Source organism: Martes martes (assembly GCF_963455335.1). Lineage (NCBI taxonomy): Eukaryota > Metazoa > Chordata > Mammalia > Carnivora > Mustelidae > Martes > Martes martes. The sequence continues at coordinate 41,623,688 of NC_137901.1, read as the reverse complement.
TTATTTATTTGACAGAGAGAGATCACAAGGAGGCAGAGAGGCAGGCAGAGAGAGAGGAGGAAGCAGGCTCCCCACTGAGCAGAGAGCCCATTGCGGGACTTGATCCCAGGACCCTGAGATCATGACCTGAGCCGAAGGCAGAGGCTTTAACCCACTGAGCCACCCAGGTGTCTCCATGTAAATTCTTTTAAAGTCTTCTTATTCAGTGCCACTGCTTTTGTAATCTTTCCCTTATTTCCTCAGCTTACAAACATTCTGATATTTTAAAAAAGATGTAGGAAATTTAATGTAGGAGACATGAAAAAGATAAAAATTAAGAAGAAAATAAATGTTTATGTAATATAAACATACAATGTTTATATAACAGATTTATTGTGTGTGTATGAGTGTGTGTGTGTGTGTGTGTGTGTGTGTGGTTAGGTTGTTCATTTTCTGATGAGACCTAAAGAGAGATGATATAAATATTTAGCATGACTTTCTGAAGGCCAGCAGGAGACTGACCATCCCAATATGTTTATTAAGCTCCATCAAAGCCTACAGGTTGCAACTAATTTTAAAAATAATAATTTCAAAGTCTTTTGTATTTAAAAGCTCTACTTTACCCCAATCAGACAAGTCCTGGTTCAAAAGTACATATTTTACAATCCTTCCTTAAATTTAGGACTAGAGGAGAGGCAGGATACTGCTGAGCATGTCTCCACCTCCTGAGTCCTACCTTCCCATAACCCATACATCCTGGCGAAGTAGCCACATTAAGCTGTCCCTGCACAAACCCAGTCCCACAGCAAGAGAATTCCCAGTGCCTGGAGCACACTGCATTCTCAGCCACACTGGATGGGGAGAGTGATTTGTGATTCTGATACTCTGTAATCCTTTAATCTGTCAACTACACACACACATACACACACATATGTCCACAGACATGTGTGTTAATATATCCCTGCCCTTAAATCACACTTCACAAATACAGGAGAAACTCTTTCTTTGTATGATTCCACTACTCCTCTTATCAGAGTTTTCCTTTGTCTGTTTATAAATATTCAGTTTTTTAAAAAGTTTGAATGAAAAGTTATTTTACAAAGTTAAATTTTGCCTTAAATATGTACTTTAATGGAAAAGTAAAATGTATACAATTTTAAAAAATCTGCAATACAAAGATAAAATAAAGCCTCCTGCTTTTAAAATTAGTATGAAGAATTGAGATTAGAAGGTAATATTTTAATATTCTTATACTTAAAAATCAACCTGAGTAGTTCTATTCTTTATTTTTTCATTCAGTATATTATGTATGTACTGTGTTTGAAAATTTTAGATAAACCAATCACCAACCTTAATTTCCCTTCTCAGCCAAAAATTTAAAATGTATTATGTATTTGTAAAATTCATATATGTAATGTTAAAATTAAGAAAACATATATGCTAGGAATGTCATTATTTCTGTATATAACATATATAAAAAATGCTTATTCAGAAAAGGATTACCCCAGATCTATATTTTGTCATGCTCTGATAACTTCATAGTTATGACTTCACATTTTTAATTTCTTATGTATTTATTGGATTTAAAGGCATTAAATAATTTATTTTCATTAAGCACAAATGTGCATAGATTTATGTATCAATTTGAAATTAACTTCTCATCTTCTTCTTACTCTGAGTGTTTTATGTTTCTTAAATGATAATCACATGATATTAAATAATTGATATCATTATATTTGTCAAAACATTTCTGAATAAATTTGTTGGACCGTTTATGACATCAACATTTATACTCATCATAGTTTTTGATCACATGTAGCTTTAATGTGATACTTTAATTCAATGTAGGTAACAAAACTACTCTCTTGGCAAGGGCACAATGTTTCATTAGAAAAGTAGAGGCCAAATAATAATGAATAATCAATAGCATTACATTTAAAAGATCTTAGATACTATAATAGTGCTCAGTTTACCTTGTCAACAACATCTGCTACATCTCTACAAATCAATATAAATTAAATGTACATTTGGATTGCTCCTGTGTTTAGAATATTTTATTATGCAAATATGTATATGTACATATTTACCATTTTAATCATTTTAATAATACAGCTCAATGGCATTAACTACACTCGCATCGTGCATATTTAGAAGATTTTGTAGTTAGTTTTATTTATTGCATTTAAATGTTGACTTGAGTTAAATACTTTTCCATTTCTCATCAGATGTTTCAGAGTAATATAACCCAACTGCTACCAAAATAGTGCAATATATGTTTTTACACTACTGTGTTGAATTATTGCACAAATTCTAATTATTTTCTCTATCTTAAAATACTTTTTATTGTGAGGACAAATGGATTTTTATTATACAGATTTTTCTAGAGGGATTATAAGAAAGCAACAAACAATATTGGCCTCAAGGGCATTATACGATGCAGAAATTTCAGTTATGATTAATTGTATAAAGATTATAGCACAAGAAAAAATATATTTGTAATAAAGGCTTCAATAAACCCCTAGATATTATGTTATAGTTTCTGAAACCATTTTGAATAAGGCAGAATTTCATGTTAAAGACGGAGATTGAGCTGCACGGCACAAGATTTAATTTTATTAAAATGCTACACATTTCAAGTAAATAGTGATGGTACTCTGGGATGCATACAACCCATCTCACCCGTGGAAAAAGGCAGGCTCTTGAAAAGGTGTAGATCAATTCAGAGAACTGCTCAGTTGCCCAAGCATTTAATTCAGATAATACATACTCCTATGAGTCAGAACCTTGTATTTAAGTTTGGATAAACAACATTTTCAAAGGCAGATAAGCTATGGAAACACTTCTACATTTTTACTCTTTACGATTGCATTCTTTGGATACCTCCTGACTTTGAGGAACAACATTCAATTATTTAAAATATCTAAAGCAAGCACTAGTCAAATGAAGCATTTAAAAGTATGTACCATCAGTTTCTCATCTTCTCACCCAAATAAACCCCAAATCATGGTTTATGCCAGTTTATCGCCAAATATGTTTTCTATTTCTCATCTCTTTCCAAATTAACAGCTTTCAGGGAGTAGGAGAGATGGGGAAAAATCCAGTTGAAGCCTTTGTCGAGAGTCCTAAAGTTGCACTGATTCAGTAGCTTGCCCAACAGGAATAGCATTGCAGAAAAGCTAATTTAGAAGACATCTTTTTCTATTCTTTTGAGTATTTTAGTCATAGCAGTTTCAAGCTTTATTCCTTTCTCAAAGCTAGCCCATACACATCAGCAAAAATTTGGTGTCCACATCTGGAGGAAATAAGAATAACTTGATTTCCCTCAGGTTTCATCTCTTCCAACCTTCAACTCTACTTTTATTCACCCTTACATTTGTTACATTTGCTTTAAATTCAGAAGAGTCTGCCGTTGGTCCAAGGATAATATCTCTTCTTGTTATCCTTTATTTCTTTATTTCTCCTTATAACTCCTTTATTTCTCCTTGAATTCTTTTAAAATTCACAGTAAGTCAGGATTTGTGGCTCAGTGTTTTTTGTTTGATTACTCTGCTGCTTCCCCAGAGCCTATATCTTAATTGGTACATATATAAATACTAGCTCTATAAATATTTCACTTTTCCTCTTTTCCTTTTGTAGTATAGAAATTTTCAGGTTTTGTACTCTATACAGTCTCAACTTTTCCTTTTCTTCTCTTTTCCAGTATCATGTTATCACCCTCTTCTTGTTCCCTTCATTCTGCTAAAGTGTTTAAGAAATAATCAATTACCTAATCTCCAAATCTAGTAACCTCTTCACATGTTCCCTGCCATTTTGTCTCTGCATGAAAAATTATACAATTTTTTTGTATTTTTTTCTTTTTGATTTTTAAATACTTGACCTATAAAATATATCTCTATTCTGATCCCTCTTCTACCTCTTGTATTGTTCTTTCTCAGCATCCTCATTGACTCCCATCCTCCTAATTGTTGGTCATGTGCCCCCCCCCCACCAAGATCTCACCTGAGCCTATTTTACCCCTTATTGTATTTTTTTTTCTTGTGAAATTTCATCTACTCTCATAGTGTCAGGTGAAACTATGAGATAATTTCTTGTGAAATTTCATCTACTCTCATAATTTCAACTAATTAACACCTATACTTCTGGACCCTTGTATTGTCCATGGACCCATATATTGTCATTTCTTATCATGCTCATACAATCTTGTATCAGGAAGTAGTGATTCCCACATTCTAAAATAAAGGATATATTAATGCCACCTGGCTAGGAGATCGCAAAGTTAAAAATCTAAGTCCATGTATTTGACCACAAATAGTTACATCGTATTACCTCCCTTCATCCAGGTAGCAGTTTTTCTCTCTCTTTTTTTATGTCATCTTCCATTAAAGTGCATAGAAATGTGAACACTTTAGTTCATAGGTAAAGTCTCTGTGATGGGGTATCAGTAACCTTGTGGGAAAGGCGTGTTTACAGGTCTTTTACCCTGTGCTATAATTGGGAAAGAGAGGCCTAAGATCAAGAGATGGTTTCCTATATGGAAGTCATCTTCTAAATTGACTTTCTTTGGATGTTATTGAAGATACATTTAGGACTCCTGAAATAGCACACAGGGTTAAATGTGTTGAGGGTTCAGCACAGTTGTTTCACAGTCACCATTCAGTAAAGAAATTTGCATTCAATCAATTGGCACATATTAGTATGTCAGAAATATAGGTTTTGGGGATTTTTTGGGGGGGGTTGTTTGTTTGTTTTTAGAGAGAGGGAGAGAGAGCTTGCATGTAGGAGGGAGGGGCAGAGGGAGAGGGAGAGAGAATCTTAAGCAGGCTCCATGGCCAGTACAGAGCCCTACTCAGAGCTTGAACTCTTGACCCTGAGATTATTACCCCAGCCAAAATTGAGTCAGGTGCTTAACTAACTGAGTCACCCAGAGGCCTGAGGTTTCAAGTTTTTAAAGATTATTTTCTTTTTTCTTTTTTTTTTAAATTTGACAGAGATCACAAGTAAGCAGAGAGGCAGACAGAGAGAGGTTTCAAGTTTTTAATAAAAGTTCTTGCACTTTTGATAAAAAGTCAAAACTAGACTTATAAGAGCCAATGACAAGCCCTCCTTAAATCAAGATAAGAAAAATACAGAGGTATAAAGTTTTATTTAATTCCATCTATTATGTAATTCATTTTGTGAAAATAGCTGATGTGCTTTTTTGGACAACAAATAAATCAGAGCATGAGGCAGAGTAAATTGAATGGGGATGGGTGAAAAAAAGTAAGTCATCCTCAAGTACAATTATTCTCCAAACTATTAATACTATGTATAATTTGACTCTGGAAATACGATATATTTGTATATAATAAAATGCAACTATGACTTGAGATAAACATTCATCTGTCCCTATTAATGTGTCCTATATTAACCAATGCTGACACTTTGATTTGGGAGAAAACTCCCAAAAAATAGCAAATGAAAATATGAAGAGGAAACTTTTGTTGTTGTATTTGTTTTAATGCCATCATAAAGAAGGTTATTTCAAACATTCATTTTGAATGTATTGTGGGTATAAATAGCTAATATGATTGCAACGAGAAGATGCTGTTCAGGGTAAAGGAAAGTACACCAGGAATCAATCATCTAAATAATTGTTAAGTTTTCTGATATCTCACAATGCCTGCAAATCTCACTGCTGAGCTACAATGCTAAAATGTCAATGTGTGAGTTTCCCTATCAAATGCAGAGAGAAAAGGTGCAAGATTATTTTGGTCCTCACAGAAACTATGGCTTCACACATCTGACAACACTTTAATCAGGACACCAAAGCAAATGTAGAACTGTTTCCATTTTTAGTTTCACAACTCATTTGTTAGTGTTGCAAAAGAACAGAGTGTTATATAATAACCATTCGATGTTTATTTTAGGTGTGCATTATTCTTTATGTGGAAGTTCCCTGATGCAAAAACTTAGTTATTCTTTATACTACCATCTGGTTGGTGGTGCCTCAGTGGAAACTTCCTATACTCTGGCTTGAAGTCAAAAATAATTTTCAAAAAGTTTTCTGTGTTTAGCATCTAAAGATGGTGTTTTAAATGTTTAATTTTAACGTTTAAAGGTTTGAATCCTATATATCTAAGCCTATGAAATGTTGTACAATGTTAAAAAAATAATTTTCTTCTCAGTTTGCTTTTCAGCCTTGGAATAAAAATATACAATAGCCAAATATTGGGCCAGATGCCTTAGAAAGCTAAGAAATATGTGTGTTCCAAATGGTGATCAACACTTCTTTCTCTTACTGGTAGCATCCATTACAAACCTTCTTAATGGTAATCATATCTTTCTTCTCATCTGGCTGCTAACTAAACCATATATATATATATATATATATACACACACACACACCATATATATATATATATATATATATATATATATATGGTTTAGTTAGCAGCCAGATGAGAAGAAAGATATAGAAATATATATATATATATATATTCTATCATATAACATATATGCAAAGTGAAATGATTACTGCAAAGTAATTATCCATAATTACCATTATTTTCTGTATAGTTAGACCACTGGAACTCTCAGAAATTTTCCAGTATACAACACAATATCACTAACTATAGTCATAAGGCTGTACATTAGATTTCTAGAACCTATTCATTCTCCACATCTGCAACTTTGTAGCCTTTGACCAACATCTCCAATTTTCCCCACCTCCTTGCCCCGTGTAACTGCCATTCTACTCCCTGTTTCTCTGAGTACTTTTTTTAGGTTCCACGTGTATGTGAGATCATTCAGTATTTTGCTGTCTGTATCTTCCTGATTTCACTTAGCATAATGGCCTCCAGTTTCTTCCATGTTGTCACAAGTAGTAGGATCACATTCTTATTTAAGGCTAAATAACATTCCATTGCGTTTATATACTACAAATTTTTTAGTTCATCCACTGATGGACACTTACGCTGTTACCATATCTTGGTTATTGTAAATAATGCTGCAATGAACATAGATATCTCTTTGAGGTACAAATTTCACTTCCTTTGGATATATACCCAGAAATGGGATTGCTGGATCATGTAGTAGTTCTATTTTTAAGTTTTGAGGGTACTTCATACTGTTTTTCATAGTTGCTGTACCAACTTACATTTCTACCAATAGTGCATAAGGGTTCCCTTTTTTCCTACATCCTCACTAGCATGTTTCATTGCTTTTGTGATAATAGGTGTCATGCACTATTTTTCACTGAGGTCTGTGTAAGGAATTTTTGAAAGCTGAAAAATTTTAAAATAAACATTGGCCCTTACTGTGTGATATTTATGAAATTATTGAAAAGATAAGACCCCTCTATGTGCATTTTCTAAGGAAGGCTCAAACTAATATTCAAGCACAAAGAATGAACTGTAATAACAGCATACACATTGGGTTTCATGCACAATAGGTACAAAGAGGTGATAGAAGTTATTATTCATACTCTACTTTAATCTATGTTTGTGTAGGTTTTCAAGGGGTGTGGTTTGGCTGGAACATGCAAAGTAGTTAAGCACAAATAAAATCACTATTAGTCTTTGTTATCAGTCATAGACACTGGGAAATTTTGAGAGAAATTATGAGTCACTTCACAATTATAACAAAAAATAATAATAATAAAAATAAACAATACAGGGGCGCCTGGGTGGCTCAGTGGGTTAAGCCTCTGCCTTCAGCTCAGGTCATGATCCCAGGGTCCTGGGATCGAGCCCCACATCGGGCTCTCTGCTCAGCGGGGAGCCTGCTTCCCCCTCTTTCTCTGCCTGCCTCTCTGCCTACTTGTGATCTCTCTCTCTGTGTCAAATAAATAAATAAAATCTTAAAAAAATAAAAAAAAAACAATACATAACAAAAACTTTGCTGAATCCTTATGAATGTTAATTTCCCTAAAATAGACTCCTAAAAGAGATCAAAGTTCTGGGGCCTATAGAAAAATGTAAGGAAGTGAAGATTGGTCTGACTTAAGAACTTTTAAAGACTCAGTTAACATCTTAAGAACACTAAATGTGAAATATTAAATCTAATCCAGTTGAATGAACATTGTTAAAGATTTGATGGTGTCCTTATTAGAACATTTTCTCTAATAACATATGATTTAGACCTCTCTCTTCTCTATTAAACCCATAATGCAAAAATTATCCAACATAAATTGATAGACTTAGGATGCCTGGGTGGTCAGTCATTAAGCATCTACCTTCAGTTCAGGTTATGATCCCAGGGTCCTGGGATGGAGCCTCACGTCGGGCTCCTTGCTCAGCGGGAAGCCTGCTTCTCCCTCTCCCACTCCCCTTGCTTGTGTTCCCTTTCTCACTGTGTCTCTCTTTGTCAAAAAATAAATAAATAAAATCTTAAAAAAAATGGATAAACTTGGCTCAGACTATACCTTATAGAAAAAAAAGAAATCTAAATTGTATATAATATATATTATGTTCATATTTTATAATTATCTCTGTATATATAAATATATAGATATGTGTGTGTATATATAAATATATATATATAATCTTTCTACCCATCCATCTATATGTAATAGATATAATATAAATTCAGGGTCATTCTGCAAAATACCTGGCTAATAGTCTTCAAAACTGTCATATCAAAAATGAGGAAAATGTGAGAAACTAAAACAGCCAAGAGGAGCCCAAGGATATATGACAAAAAAATATACTGTGATACGCTTGATGAAGTTCTGGAACAGAAAAAATGATATGGGGAAAAATAAAGTAATCTGAATAAAATATTACTTAAGTATAAATATTTTTTCATTACTTTTAACAAATGCACCAAAATAATGAAAAATGTTATTAATGGGGAAACTAAGTGGGATATATGAGAACTCTCTATTCTATTTTTGCAATAATTTTGCAAAATTATTAAAATAAAATGTTTGTGAAAAATGCTGCAAAAATGTAAAGTATAAAATCATGAAGATAATATGAAGAAAATGCAGGTAAATTCAAATTGGGGATTTTTAAACATGCCATGAAAATATGAGTAAATATACCTACATGATATTTCCAAAAGCTGTATCTTTTCATTCATAAATGTCCAAAGTATACATAATAACTAGAAGGAAAAAGCCCCACATACATAAATGAGTTAGTTGATATGCCTCCATTAATCATAAGGTTAGGGTCAGATTAATTTACTTAAGTCATAATCTCTATTAGCAATATCTACTCATAAGAAATTGGTTAAATAAATTGTGTACAGTGAAAATGTTAGAAAAATAAACACAATATCAATAGTCACCTAAGAAAAGCAGGAAAATTAAAACTTAAATAAGAATAGAAATCTATAGAAATTATTAAAATGACAGGCCTGATAAAGATGTATGCCTTTAAAAGCAGGCATTAACAAAAAATAAAAATTAATTAATCCAAATAAAATAAAAATAATTTTTAGAAGATTTTATTTATTTATTTGACAGGGAGAGAGAGGTAGTGAAAGAGAGCACAAGCAGGGGGAGCAGCAGAGGTAGAGAGAGAGAAGCAGGCTCCCTACTGAGCAGAGAGCCTGATGTGGGGCTCGATCCCAGGACCCTGGGATCATGACCTGAGCCGAAGGCAGACACTTAACCGTCTGAGCCACCCAGGTACCACTAAAATAAAAAATAATTTAAATACACATACCTAAAAATTAAAAATTGGGGACATTCTTTCAAAATTGAACTTATTCAATGTTTAGGACATTAAATATCACACAAATTTTCTTTAGTGTTAGAATTCTTCAAAAAAAAAAAAAAGATCTCTATTCCAGTTTTAATGTTTCCCCCTAAAGATGTGTGAATGCATTTTCCTGTGATCCCTTTGATGTACACCACACTGCTAATGAGATATTTCTCTTACATCTTCAATAAGAAGTTTTTAGTATAAATTTCCATTACTAGATCAGGATTTTAACAGCCTTTTATAAGGCAAGAGAGTCAAAACCTTTGGCAAGCCAGGTGATTTCTTCTGTAATTTGGTTATTGTGCAGTTTAAAGCACCTGAGCCAGGGACAAAGCATATTTCTCATGTGTGGGTATGTCGGGGGTGTTTGGTTTTCCCTTAAGGGACAACACTTACTGATATAATTACTTAACCCATTTCCAAATGACAATTCATTTGCCAAGTACGATTGTATTACACCATGTATGAGTTTGCTAGGTTGCCATAACAAAATACCACAGACTACGTGGCCCTAAGAACAGAAATCTATTTTCTCATAATTCTGGAAGCTACAAGTCCAAGATCAAAGTGTCAGCAGGTTTAGTTTCTTCTGAGACCTCTCTCTTGGGCCTACAGATGGTGACCTCCTCACTGTGTCCTTATATGGTTGTCCCTTTATCTGTGTGTTGTTTTCTGATCTCCTCTTACAGTAACAACTGTCATATGAATTAGAGCCATCCAAGACCTCATGTTATCTTAATTATCTCTTTGTAGGTCTCTCTTCAAACACAGTTACATTCTATACTGGGGGTTATGAATTTTGGTGAGGCTTAATTCAGTCCATAATAATCCCAGATGACCTCTATAGTAACATTTGAATGATTCTCTCTATGCCTTCTGGAGAAGAACTTTCAGCAACACTTTGTAACCAGTGGTTAAAGAACCCTGCATAAAGGTTTATGACTTGCTGGCTTCTGACCCTAAGTAGTCATCTTACAAAAATTCTAAGCTTGGGAAAGAAGAAATCAAGGTGAGAGGAAACTAATACTAGTTGAGAACCTAAAATTAAAATGTAGACAGATGTGGAGAACCTGGGTGGCTCAGTGGGTTAAGCATCTACCTTTGACTCAGGTCATGATCCCAGGGTTCTGGGATCAAGGCCCGCATCAGGCTCCCTGCTCAGCAGGGTGTTTGCTTCTTCTCCCTCTGCTGCTCTTCTTGCTTGTTCTCTCTCTATGCTTCTATCTCTGTCAAATAAATAAAATCTTTAAAAAAAATTTAGACAGTTGCTTGGCATTTTTCAAATACGGTTATCAGTATTTTATTAACCTTTTAAAGATATATTTTATTTATTTATTTTGAGAAAGAGAGAAAGAGCACATGCACACATGCGAGTTGGGGAAGGGGCAGAGGAAAAGGATCTCAAGCAGAGCCTGAACTGAGCACAGAGCCTAACGTGGGATGCGATCTGACGACCCAAAGATCATGACCTGAGCCGAAATCTAGAGTCAGACACTTTTAACAGACTGAGTTGCCCAGTCACTCCTGGTTATCAGTATTTTAGAACAAATCATGATTTAATTCATACAGGTGCAGGGAAGAGGCTGTTTTCGTTTTCTACTGCTGCATAAAAAGTCACTACAAACTTAGCACCATATAACAACATACACTTATTATTTAACAATGTCTTTGGGTTAAGAGTATGGACATGGCTTAACTGGATCCTCTGCTCAGACTGTCATGGGTCCACATTCAGGGTGTCAGGAAGGCTAAGGTTTCATCTGAAGCTCATTCAGATTGTTGGCAGAATTCTGTTCCATGTAGTTATAGGACTAAAGAGCCCAACTTTTAGAGGCCAACCCCATCCATAGGAAGTTCAAAACATGGTCCTTTCCTTTCTTGCAGGCCATCAGGACAGCATCTCTCTACTGCTTCACCTTCTTTTGAAGGGCTCACCTAATTAGGTTAGGCCCATCTGTGGTAATCTCCCTTTTGATTGACTCAAACTCAACTTATGAGGAGTTTAATATAGGGGTGATATTTCATCATAGTAATGAGTCCCAGCTATACTCAAAGGGAGGGTATTACATAGGCTAAGCACAAATAGAACCAGGATCTTAATTTTGCCTACCACAGAGAAAAAGTTCAATTATTTTTTGGCTTACAACATTAGAATTTTCTTTTCTAATTGCAAAATATTCAGTTGAAAGTGAAATTTGGAGAAACTTCATAATTTTTCCTTTAATTTATGGATCATCCAGTCTCAGTTACCAAGAGAGGAACTAAGAGTTAATTAAAAGAGAGTAACATTCTCAGAACCAAGAGAGAAAAAATTTTGTTGAAAAGTGCCTCTTTGTTTAGCCCAAAAGATCATTTGGAGTCTATTTACATTGTACAATTATTAATAAAGCTGCTATATGTGGGAAAAGCAATATTGACATTCTACTTCCAACTTGTAAAGCAAATTACTCCTCTTGCTACTATGCAAAATTTTACATAGTAAAATTGGATAGATGCTTCAAACCAGCATCTTTTGATTACAAAGTAGAATATTGATTGTATCTTAAGATTAGATTTCCATTTAACTTGAAATTCACTTTTGAAGCTAGATGGATGAATTGTGTAAATTAAGCTTTTTCCTTTTGTGAGTTACATAGTCTATTTTTCTTTTGATGCTTAGCATTTCCATTCTGTGATTCTGCAATAATTTTTTAGATTCTTCTTCGTAGACTCCTTCTGATATTTCTTATATAAGCCTAAGCTATTTCCAAAATATTAGACTGCATTAAAATAAGAAGAAATTTTATATGAAATAAAAGAATCATAAGGTAGTAAAAGCATTCTTAGGAAAGAATTCAAGTTACTCAAAAGTAGTTTCTGACTCTCTGTGCAAGAGCCTTAAGAGAGTTAACATAATTTAGGAGGAGGTAGGAGGAAGTCTCTGTATATTCTGCCATTGTTTCTCTTTCTCTCACCTAATTCTGGTTCTACCTAAATTTGTGTCTATTGACAGATTTATTGATCATTGAAATTTAATATGTAATTGTTGAGTTATTGTCAAAGTTCTCTGCATATGGCAAATACTTAATACATATGTCTTTAATTCAATAGATTTTTCTTCTCAGTTTCAGTGTTTTTTTTTCTTTATTATTCTTTTTAAAGATTTTATTTATTTATTTGACAGAAAGAGAGAGCACAAGCAGGGGGAGCAACAGGCAGAGGAAGAAAGAGAAGCAGGCTCCCCACTGAGCAGGGAGCCCAATGTGGGGCTCCATCCCGGGGCCCTGAGATCATGACCTGGCCTGAAACCAAGAGTCAAACACTTAAGTACTGAGACACCTAGGTGTCCTCACTTTGGGGTTTTTAATTCCATTTGTGATTAGTGTCAAAAAGTAGAATGTCTAAGCAGGAGAGAGCAAATGTAGATGGAAAAATACCAATCTGGGTCTATCAGTGCTGTAAAATGAAAAAAAAAAAAAACTGTTGTGAGAAAAATGATTTTCATAGTTCATCTCTAACTTGTCAAAACATTTCTTCTATCCAGATCATCGCCTTATATTTGACTGCATTTCATGCATTTTATGAGTTTTCTTTTCAATGTAGCTCTTCTCCCTGAGTACATTGCTAACACTATTCATTTGTTTCTCTAATTTTCCAAAAGTATACTTTTTCCTGTTCTGTATGTGTATTTCCTTTATATTGAAATTTTTATGATGGGGAAGACTTCTCTGAGGAAATGCATTCTTTAAAAGGTTATTACAGTAATAATTTTTAGTTGTTGAATCTCTCCACTGGAAGGTTCTTTTAATTTGTTTTATAAATTTCCTTTTTTTAAAAGATACCACCATAATAGAAAAATTCAGTAAGAGTAAAATAAGTCAAGTGACAGTTGTTGCCTAAAGAGATATGAGAACTCTTGCAAAACGTAGTGTTCTTTTTTTTCTTTGTTTTTAAAGACCTTCCTATTTTGCTGTATCTTTCAGTGTACCAACATAGCTCTTATTATCACTATTACAGCAAGAGACTGTGGCGTGCAGACTGTTTTAGCATAAAACAACACTAAATCTCCTTTCCCATGCTTAACTCCATTAATATTTCTGAAAAAGTAAAATATACAGATGAGTATGCAATATGCAAATTTCATTCTTAGTAATTTGGATAATGTATAATCCAATATTCTCTTTTATCCACCAAAATAAAAATATTACTTATACAGCCTTACTTATGATCATCCTAGTCTGATGTTTAAGTTTATATCTCTTTTGTTTATGATCTGTAAGTTTTATAGATTGGGGCACTTGGGTGGCTTAGCTGGATGGACATCAGACTTTCGATTTTAGCTCTGATGGTAATCTCAGGGTCATGGGATTGAGCCTCGCACTGGGCTCTGTGGTTTGTGGGGGGACTTTGGCTTGGATTCTCTTTCTCCCTTTCCCCTTGCCTCTCCCCCACCCCATGCTCTCTCTCTCAATAAGTAAATAAATAATTAAAATCTTTTTAAAAGTAAAAAAGTATTCTATAAATTATAAAATCATGTTTATAATTCTAGTCCAGAGACTATTTGAAAATGGCAATATTTTTAAGTATTTATGGTAACAATATACACATGTATCTATGAATTCACACGAAGCATAAATTGTTATTAGACATGCAACAGCTAGGTCCCTTAGTAACTTGCTTTTTGTCACTTCTTTTTTTGTGGTAAGTCAATTTATAGAACCCTATTTTTTTTCCATTATGTCAATATTACATATTTACTACACATCTAGTTAATGTCTTCACAATGGCAGGTCAAAGGAAGAGGAAACCAAAATAAATGATAATTGTCTGCTTTGGAAGTCATGCCCTGTCATTTTATTTGTGTGTATGTCTGTTTTTAGTATTACTTTACTTAATATAGAAATTACAGAAGTTATAATATGCTTACCTTTGTCAAAATACCATATAGATATAAACATTGATATATACTGATATGTATATCGCTGGCCTCTATCACCTTAATATTATTCATAATCATCCACTAAACAGTTCCACAACTGTGAAGTTTGAGATGGAAGAAATCCATTTTTGCAATTAAATTTCCTACGAAATCTGTAATATGCTAACAGAAATAAAAATGGCGAATCACCAATTTAGTAATAGTCATTCAGGCTAAAGCACAATTTGCCTATTGATTACTAGAAATTTTAGTAATTTCCTAACCTGTCGAGCTTCTTCTACATTGCTAACACTATTCATTACCTCTCAGTAAAGATATTTCACGGAGTGGAATTTTTAACTCAAACAAAGCCATCCTGATTGTGAATAGAAGTAGGTTCCCCCTCCCCCCAAAAAACTCTTTGAAATCGTAAAAGTAGAAATGAAATGTGCCTTGTAAAATTGAATGAATTGTCAATTGACCAGTAATTCTTGTGCTGCTTTCCACAGGGCAAAATGAAAAATTCTATAAAGGAGAAGAGGGGGAAAAATGCCATAAAATTGGCGTGGATTCTTTCACTGGGTGGGAAAAAAAAAAGTGTCACAGACAAAGAAAAGAGACTTTGGACTTGAAATATAATGAAAGTGATTTTTCTGAACAGATGAAGCAGATGGCATTTACAAAAGCAACTAAACTTTGTGAATAGTACAGAATTTTTCTTTGGTTCTCTTCAGAGAGCATAACACTTGAGAAAGCAATGGGTCTGAAAGTTGATTACTGGGCCTTCACCCCTATGGAACCAGATCAAAAATTTAACCCTTGCTATGGCTAACTAACTAACTGAAGTCAATAAGAATTATTTCTAGAGAGAACAATATGGCATGCATTTGAGGAATGTATTATATGTGATTATCACTTAAGTAAATATTTTTATATACCTCAAGTGCGAAGAAAAGACAAATAATAAATCAAGATAAAAATTGAAAAGCTTTGAAGCTCTCTAAAACTGACCAATTCTTCCAGTAAGAAAATACTGTTTTCAGAGCTCCATTAACAGTGTCCTGCATAAAGCAGGTGATTGATAAATTTTATGCACATTCCCTTTAACACTTTTGAAAACTCTCAGACTGGGGCACCTGAGTGGCTCAGTCGTGAAGCATCTGCCTTCAGCTGGGGTCATGATCCCAGGGTCCTGGGATCAAGCCCTTCATTGGGCTCCCCACTCAGCGGGAAGCCTGCTTCTCCCTCTCCCACTCCCCCTGCTTGTGTTCCCTCTCTCACTGTGTCTCTGTCAAATAAATAAATAAAATCTTAAAAAAGAAAACTATCAGACAAATTTGAATACCAATTATTGAGAATGGTAATGAATTTATATCAGTATCCCTCAGCATAAATGTAGTATTATTTTATATATGTGGCATTAGGTATATTAAATTCCTAGTTCAGATGAAGACAAGCAATTAAGAATATAGGTGTAACATTTATGTTGGTCAACTGAGGCAATGACTAAAAACAAACAGGAAGAAAGAGTCTTGGTTTCACTGAATTTTGGAACTATGTGTTCTGTTATGCAAGTTACATTTTACAGATGATTAATTTGAGGCTCTAACAAATAACATGATTTATATCTCACAGCTAATAATTATGATACCTTGGAACAATAACCAACTTATATTGCCCTAAAATGCAGACATTCAAGGCTTTTTCTTCTTCCTTTCTTCTAGTGAACATGGTTTTATTTCCTATCTAAATGATGTTGATCCCAAGATTTTTTATGTCCTGCTCAGGTATCTACTGTTCCATTTAGACTTATATATGTCCAACTACCTGCCATCAATTAAAAATAAGCTCCTGAAAGACACTGTGTTATAAATAAAACTTTGTCCTTATAAGTTCAGCTTACAGTTCAGTTTGGGTGATCTCTAATTCACACAGTTTCCAAACTAGAACAGTGGATGTCATCCTTGAGAATGCCCTTCCCTATGCTCTCCTATGCAATTGATCATACTTTCTGAAAATATCTATCATATATTACCTTATTATCATATTATCATATATTACCATATATCTATCATATATTACCATCCCAGTTCCTACTACTTTACTCTACCTTTCCTCCAACATTCCTCTAAGAATATACTTGGAGTCCATGTTACAGCCACAGAAACTTTTTTTTTTCCATTTCCACAAATCTTTGTTTCATTTTGAACTTGCTGTCTTTCCTCTCTGAACCTTACTTCCAGTGTGTACAAACTTCAAAAATGAGGCTAATTTGAGAAATCTCCCATATCTCAGAAAAAATGGTATTTCTTGATCAAGTTTTGTCTACCTGAATTAGATGCTCTTCCATGTGCTTCTATCTGTCCTTTTTTATTATTTTTTTTATTTTTTAAAGATTTTATTGATTTATTTGAGAGAGAGACACAGCAAGAGAGGGAACACAAGCAAGGGGAGTGGGAGAGGGAAAGCAGGCTTCCTGCCAAGCAGGGAGCCTGATGGTGGGGCTCAATCCCAGGACACTGGGATCATGACCTGAGCCGAAGACAGCCACTTAAGGACTGAGTCCCAGGCGCCCCTGTCCTTTTTTAAAATATCATTTGTCACACTGTTCATATTGTGTCTCAAATAACCATCCCAACCTACCTGAACTAAACTGTGGAAAGTCGGGACGTATATCTTTCTTACTTTCTGGTTATATCACCAAAGTCTATTCCAGGAAAAGAATAATAGTAATCTTTCAAAAAGTAGTTATGAAATAAATACATAAGCAACTGAATGAATGAATGAATGTCAGGGGCCATCCTGCAAAATCAAGGTACAATATGAAAATTGAAAATTCATATTCTAAATAGTCAACACTTTTCTATGATCCATTTAAAAATTACACATGCCCCGGGTGCTTGGTTGTCTCAGTTGGTTGAGCTTCCAACTTCTGCTTGGGTCATGATCTTGGCTCCTGGGATTGAGCCCTGCCTCGGGCTCCATGCTCAGTGGGGAGTCTGCTTCTCCCTCTCCCTCTGCCCCTCCACCTACTTGTGCTTTCTTTGTCTCTCTCTCCGTCTGTCTCAAATAAATAAAATTTTAAAAAAATTAAAAATGCCCAACTATTTGTTTCCTAATTTTAAAATAATTTATTCCCTAATACAAAATTTTCCTTGTATCATCATGAGTGAAGTTTAGCCAGATAATTCAGTCTTTAAAAAATCAGCTCATCACACATTTAAATTTTAAGGAAACAAAAATTAACAAATTTGTATATGTCTATTCATCTTTTACTTTCAGTGATGATATATGATTGCTTTTAAATAGCTTTACGTTTATAAGAGCATTTAATCCATTTTATCTATTGTTGATCTTTTTTTTTTTTTTTTTTTTTTTTTTTTTTAGTAAGTAACAAATTACCATTAGTCCAGTTTTGAGTATGAGTATAACAAGCCACAAAAGGTCGTGTCAGGTTTTTTTTTTGGACTGAACTTGGATTTGTTTTCATTCTGGGAAAACAAGGAACATTTTCTAATTTCTCATTGATTTATCTGAAATTACTCAGAATCAGGCCCCAGATGAGTAGTATGTTTATTTGTATAAGTAGTCTATTTAGGAGCTGATTTTAGTTAACTGTGGTAAGGAAGTGAAGAAGTGAAGCAGGAAAAGAAGAGAAAGTTAACACATAACTCAGAGGTCTCCCACCAGAGAGGCAATAGAGCTGAGGGACTTTTATACCAACTCCCATGAATTTTTCCTTTAGGTCTGAAGTGGGTAGAGTCAGTACTTATTGCCCCCTGAGAGGTAGAGAGAGAACACCTTGAAATAAAGAAATGTGGGTGTTGAAAGCTGGAGATCAGATTAACATATACTATGATGTAAAAAACAAGGGGAATGGACATTTGCTACCGTCATCATACGAAACTTCCAGACAATAAAAACTGAAGCACAAAAATACATTTCTAGACAGCTCACACTGAAAAGTATTAATAACAGTATCAACTATTTTACCAGACTTTCACTTCAGGCCATGACAGATATCTGTGACCGGGTTTACTTTCCTTCTCTAAACAACTATGACCCTGGACAAAATATATGAAGCCATTGTTTTAAGACATTGCACACCAGACCCTGAACTATGATCTCTGAAAGATGGGAATCAATAGAAATGGGCCCAAAATAATGCAGGACCCAGTGCAGAAAGGTAAATTCTAGGTATTACCATGGTCTTATGGAGTTGAAGAAATTGGGGTGTAGGGAGATTGAGGTGGCGTGAATTTGCAGGACAAATTACCAGAGAGTTGGAAGCCATTTTGAGAAATCTGAAATGATTTCCTGTGGTTCATTTTATGAGGCCAGAATTACCCTGATGCCAATAACAGACAAATATAAGAAAATGAATCTACAGACCAATTATCCTCATGAACATAGATGCAAAAAATCTCCATAAAACTTCAGCAAATAGAATCAAGCAGTATATAAAACATATGAAACATTCTGACTGAATTTCAGTACCTTTCAGTTTATTTTGAAGAGCATTTAATCCATTTTATATATCATTTATGTTTCTATTTTTTTTTGTTGTTTTTACTAAGTAGTAATTACCATTGGTCCAAGTTAGCTTTATCATAGGACTGTAAGGATAGTATAATACTGAAACTGAAATATGTGAGTATTAATAGGAGTAATCCTCTTAATATTCCTTTTAGCAGAATAAAGAACAGACATGATCATCTCAATAGGTATCTCTACCCCTGAAACTGGGTTCCAGTTACCATTTGTCATGTTTTCTCAACCATCAGGTAATGAAGTATAGCTCTTACTGTGTGGAGGTCTGAGAAAATGCTTAATGGTGAAGAGAGGTTCTCAGATTTTCTGAAAACAGCTAGACACTATTGACCTAGTGTCTAAGTCAGTTTGGGTTGCTGTAACACAATACCAAGACTAGGAAGCCTCTAAACAACAAAAAGTTATTTCCCTATGTTCTGAGGCTGGAAATGCAAGATCAGGGTGCCAGCATAGCTAGGTTCTTGGTGAAGACCAGCACTCGTTTGCAGGTGGCCATCTTCTGGATGTGTCTTCACATAGTGGAAGAGCAAGAGGGTTCTGTGAGGTCTCTTTTATTAGGGAACTAATCCCATTCCTGAGAGCTTTACCCTTCATGAACTAATCACCTCCTAAGGCACTGTATCCTAATACCGTCACGGGGTGGGGGGTGTGTGTATAAAGATTTCAACATATGAATTTGGTGGAGGTGGGGCAGGGGTCTTAAACATTTAGTCCATAGCATCTGGTATGAGATACCACTATGTATAAAGAGTTTGAGAAAATCTGCTGAAGACTAAGTTGAAGCTAGTCATTGATGGTCATAACAGTTGATATCTGAAGTTCTCTTCAGGTAAAAGGTAAATAGCAGTAGGAGGAGGCTGGGCTATGGCGAGAGTAGAAGCAGCTTGTTTTCTCCTGCAAGATCACTACTCTGGGACTCTGTCCTCGGTTTGCTTGCTCGCCCACACACCTCATTCCTCTCTACCCAGTAGTGCCCCACACATGGTGTACTGTGATCTCTCTTGTTGCCATGGGGATGAGTCTCCCTTAGAAACTTGGGTTCATAGATGAGTCATTTTAGCTTGAACTTTTACTCCTTTCCTACTAATTTTCTGTCATGCTAAATGAAGTACTTGGCACCCATGAACACTAGGCCCATCTCCCAGTATTATAAGGAGACAGAGTAGAAATGACATAAGGTCACAAAATGTTAAAAATAATGTTGGGTGTTACAGTGCTCATTGCTTTGAAATACCAGAGCCTCTGCATTTTTCAAAAGCCAATTTAATGATCTGCCCCATTTTAGGAAGCAAAAACATCTAATTAAAAGGACTTGGCAAAGATAAACTCTCATCTGCATGTAAACTATGTGACATGGAATGATCTAGTTGCCTTGAGCTCTCATTAATCTGTGTTACTCAAACTCCTGTGTATGGACACAATAAATAGTCTAAGTTTTGAAGAAGTGAAACAGCTTCATAACCTCTAACACTCTTAGCCAACACTAAAGTTTAGTGGTTTTTTTTTTTTTTTTTAAGATTTTATTTATCAGATAGAGATCACAAGTAGGCAGACAGGCAGGCAGAGAGGGAGAGAGGAAGGGAAGCAGGCTAGTGGCCGAGCAGAGAGCCCGACGTGGGGCTCGATCCCAGGACCCTGAGATCATGACCTGAGCTGAAGGCAGAGGCTTTAACCCACTGAGCCACCCAGGCGCCCCTAAAGTTTAGTTTTAAGATGTTAAACCAAAATTAGTTCTTAGGATAAATCTTACTTAGTCATGGTAGGGTTTCTCAACCTCAGCATTACTGCCATCTTGGGCAAAACTGTTGTCCAAGTGGGAGGCTGTTATGTGTTGGAGGATGTTTAGCAATATTATACTTGGCCTCTGCCAAGTATAAGCCAATAGCAAACCCCCAGTCATGTCAATTAAATATGTTTTGTGACACTGACTTCTTTTTTATTAAAAGTACATTTTAGGGTGCCTGGGTGGCTCAGTGGGTTAAGCCGCTGCCTTCAGCTCAGGTCATGATCTCAGGGTCCTGGGATCGAGTCCCGCATCGGGCTCTCTGCTCAGCAGGGAGCCTGCTTCCCTCTCTCTCTCTGCCTGCCTCTCTGTCTACTGTGATCTCTCTCTGTCAAATAAATAAATAAAATCTTAAAAAAAAAAAAGTACATTTTAGGACACCATTTCAATTATTCTGTTAATTTATTTTTAGTAGTTACTATAGACCTTAAAATATATATCTTATCATTATTAAGTTCAAGGTAATATTAGTTTAATTCCAGTAAAACAAAACAACTTTACTACAACATGGCCCCACCTCCTGGACAATATATATGTCATAAATTACTTGTAAAATATAAGCATATAAATACATGGATATATAAATGCAGTATTATAGTTAGCAATTCACAAAATCTTATGGTTTTAAGGGAAGCAAGAAGGAGAAAAAAATACAGTCTTTCACATTTACACAAATAGATGTTATTTCAGGTGTTTTCCATTTCTTTCAGTGCTTATCATTTAGCACCTTCCCTATTTACCTTTCTGTCTATAAGACGGCGTTTAGTATTTCTCATTAGGTAGATCTTCTTGCAATGAATTCTTTATTTTTTTTCTGAGGAGATCTCTATTCTGTCATCATTTTAAAACATTGTGCTGCCTTTTATAAAAGTCTTGATTGACTGGTTTTTCTGTCAGTACATTTTCCTTTACTTTTCCTTAACATTTTTTTCTTTATGCTCCTGAGTTCAGTTGGTTTTTTATTGACCTGTCTTCAAATTTACTAATTCCTTCTTTTGCCATCTCATATCTGCAGTTGACCCTAAATAGTAAATTTTTTATTTTATTTATTATTATTTTCAAGTAAAGAATGTCCAAGTATACCTCTATTTTTTGAAACTTTTTTAAGATTTTATTTATTTATTTGACAGAGATCACAAGTAGGCAGAGAGGCAGGCAGAGAGAGGAGGAAGCAGGCTCCCTGCTGAGCAGAGAGCCTGATGCAGGGCTCGATCCCAAGACCCTGAGATCATGATCTGAGCCGAAGGCAGAGGCTTAACCCACTGAGCCACCCAGGAGCCCCACCAAGTATACCTTTTTTAAAAATTAAAACTGTGATGTCTTATTTGTTTAAAAGAACATACATGAGCAGATGTGCCAAAATGTTAATGTTTGTTTATTTGGTTAGTAGGGCATAAGTATCTGTTATACTACCCAGTGTAATATTCTCTATTTATGAAATTTTTGAGATAATTTTTTAAAGTTTTTTTTTTATTTAACATATACTGTATTATTAGTTTCAGAGGTAGAATTTAGTGATTCATCAGTTACATGTAACACCTAGTGCTCATTACTTCAAGTGTCCCTCTTATTGCCCGTCACCCAGTTATCCCATCCACCCACTCAATTGCCCTCCAGCCACCCTGTTTGTTTCCTAGAATTAAGAGTCTCTTGTGGTTCTCCTCCCTCTCTGTTTTCATCATATTTTATTTTTCCTTTCCTTTCCAATGTTCTTCTGTTTTGTTTCTTAAATTCCACATATGATATACACCTTTTAAAATTTCTGTGTCTTTACTGAAATCCTTTAATTGCTGTCATTGTTATAGTATTTCTTTTTTCCACTTAAATTTAGTTTTCTCTGATTGTCTTCTTTGATGTCATTGTTGGCTAAAAACAACATGGGGCACACTCAGAATTAATTTGTAATGAATTCTTTTTTCCTAATCATGGGTCTCACTTTTCTAGGTGTGTGTGTGTGTGTGTGTGTGTGTGTGTGTGTGTGTGTGTAACTTGTGATCTCTTGTTCAATAGGAATATTTTTCCAGATCCTAATTTTTTTTTATTTTACTTGACTATTCTAGACTTACCCTCTAGAAGCTCTCTATCCTTTTGGATGTACAGTAGCTGATGTGTCTGTTCAGATTTGTTTTTCTTGTTCATGTTGTTGTTTTTTATCCTAATTTCATAGGGGACCCCCCATACCCATGTGGCTTAGTGGTCAGCCAATAATTTGCATATGGGTAATGCTTCAAGATCTGACCCTAATATGGCTTTACTGTCTGCAGGTGGATCTGTGTGGGGGACAGGAGTGCAAAGTGCAGCCATTCTTCAAGTCAGCTTGAGCTTTTACTTTTTTCCTGGGCCCTCTTTGTTTCTCCTATGAATGTGTGTGGTTTTTCAGTAATCCAGGGAGATTGGGGGCATTTTTCTCTCTCATATACAGATTCTCATCATCAGATTTCTGGCTGATCTGCATATGTGCCAATTTAATTTATGTCAATGGACCCAGATTTTCTCTGTTCATTTCTTTATGAACTTACTAATTATGTGGATACCACCACTAGGCATGAGCTTGCCTCCTCCATTCCAAATCAGTTCCATTCATTCTGGCAGGAAGGGTGCTTATTTTTATCAAACCAGTTATATCCTGGTTAAATGACTGTGCTGACCATGAAGAGGATTAAAGAATATCCCCTGGTAAGAAGGCCTCAGATTCAGCTATTCTTACCTGAGTTCCAGCAGTTCTTTAATAAACACCCCTCAAGTATTGGCTAGGGTGTGGAGACCTGAAACTCTGCCTGTAGTAATGTAAAATTGGATGATAATATTGGAATTGACTGGGAACAGTCAAGGGAATCATTTGAGGTACTGAAAATGTTTTATATCTTGATGGTGGCTGTGGTTACATGAACAAAATCACCTGTTAAGACTTACTAAAAACTCTCTTTATTTATTTATTTTTTTAAATGTATTTTTATCCCCAGGGGTACAGGTCTGTGAATCGCCAGGTTTACACATTTCACAGCACTCATCATAGCACATACCCTCCCCAATGTCCATTTCCCCACCACCGTCTCCCGTCCCCCCTCCCCCCAGGAAAACTCAGTCTGTTTTTTGAGATTGAGTCTTTTATGGTTTGTTTCCCGCCCAATCCCATCTTTTCATTTTTTCTTTTCCTAACTCCCCCCAATCCCCCCGCATTGCATCTCCACTTCCTCATATCAAAGAGATCATATGATAGTTGTCTTTCTCCGATTGACTTATTTCGCTAAGCATGGTACCCTCTAGTTCCACCCAAGTCGTCGCAAATGATAAGATTTCATGTCTTTTGATGGCTGCATAGTATTCCATTGTGTATATATACCACTTCTTCTTTATCCATTCATCTGTTGATGGACATCTAGGCTCTCTCCACAGTTTGGCTATTGTGGACATTGCTGCTATAAACATTCGGGTGCACGTGCCCCTTCGGAGCACCACATTTGTATCTTTAGGATATATACCCAGTAGTGCAATTGCTGGGTCGTAGGGTAGCTCTATTTTCAGTTTTTTGAGGAACCTACACTGTTTTCCAGAGTGGTTGCACCAGCTTGCATTCCCACCAGCAGTGTAGGAGGGTTCCCCTCTCTCCGCATCCTCGCCAGCATCTGTCATTTCTTGACTTGTTAATTTTAGCCGTTCTGACTGGCGTGAGGTGGTATCTCGTTGTGGTTTTGATTTGTATTTCCCTGATGCCGAGTGATGTGGAGCATTTTTTCATGTGTCTGTTGGCCATCTGGATGTCTTCTTTGCAGAAATGTCTGTTCATGTCCTCTGCCCATTTCTTGATTGGATTATTTGTTCTTTGGGTATTGAGTTTGCTAAGCTCTTTATAGATTCTGGATACTAGCCCTTTATCTGATATGTCGTTTGCAAATATCTTCTCCCATTCTGTCAGTTGTCTTTTGGTTTTGTTAACTGTTTCCTTTGCTGTGCAAAAGCTTTTGATCTTGATGAAATCCCAATAGTTCATCTTTGCCCTTGCTTCTGTTACCTTTGGCGATGTTCCTAGGAAGAAGTTGCTGCGGTTGAGGTCAAAGACGTTGCTGCCTGCATTCTCCTCAAGGATTTTGATAGATTCCTTTCTCACATTGAGGTCCTGCATCCATTTTGAGTCTATTTTCGTGTGTGGTGTAAGGAAATAGTCCAATTTCATTTTTCTGCATGTGGCTGTCCAATTTTCCCAGCACCATTTGTTGAAGAGGCTGTCTTTTTTCCATTGGATATTCTTTCCTGCTTTGTCGAAGTTTAGTTGATCATAGAGTTGAGGGTCTATTTCTGGGCTCTCTATTCTGTTCCATTGATCTATATGTCTGTTTTTGTGCCAGTACCATACTGTCTTGATGTTGACAGTTTTCTAATAGAGCTTGAAGTCTGGAATTGTGATGCCACCAACTTTGGCTTTCTTTTTCAATATTCCTTTGGCTATTCGAGGTCTTTTCTGGTTCCACATAAATTTTAGGATTATTTGTTCTATTTCTTTAAAAAAATGGATTGGATTTTGATAGGGATTGCATTAAATGTGTAGATTGCTTTGTAGACATTTTCACAATATTTGTTCTTCCAATCCATGAGCATGGAATATTTTTCCATTTCTTTGTGTCTTCCTCAATTTCTTTCATGAGTACTTTATAGTTTTCTGAGTATAGATTCCTTGCCTCTTTGGTTAGATTTATTCCTAGGTATCTTATGGTTTTGGGTGCGATTGTAAATAGGACTGACTCCTCAATTTCTCTTTCTTCTGTCTTGTTGTTAGTGTAAAGAAATGCGACTGATTTCTGTGCATTGACTTTATATCCTGACACTTTACTGAATTCCTGTGTAAGTTCTAGCAGTTTTGGAGTGGAGCCTTTTGGGTTTTCCACATATAGTATCATATCATCTGCAAAGAATGATAGTTTGACTTCTTCTTTGCCAATTTGGATGCCTTTAATTTCTTTTTGTTGTCTGATTGCTGAGGCTAGGACTTCTAGTACTATGTTGAACAGCAGTGGTGATAACGGACATCCCTGCCGTGTTCCTGACCTTAGTGGAAAAGCTTTCAGTTTTTCTCCATTGAGAATGATATTTGCGGTGGGTTTTTCATAGATGGCTTTGATAATATTGAGGTATGTGCCTTCTATCCCTACACTTTGAAGAATTTTAATCAGGAAGGGATGCTGCACTTTGTCAAATGCTCTTTCAGCATCTATTGAGAGTATCATATGGTTCTTACTCTTTCTTTTATTAATGTATTGTATCACATTGATGGATTTGTGGATGTGGAACCAACCTTGCAGCCCTTGAATAAATCCCACTTGGTCGTGGTGAATAATCCTTTTAATGTACTGTTGGATCCTATTGGCCAGTATTTTGGTGAGAATTTTCGCATCTGTGTTCATCAAGGATATTGGTCTGTAATTCTCTTTTTTGGTGGGATCCTTGTCTGGTTTTGGGATCAAGGTGATGCTGGCCTCATAGAATGAGTTTGGAAGTTTTCCTTCCATTTCTATTTTTTGGAACAGTTTCAGGAGAATAGGAGTTAATTCTTCTTTAAATGTTTGGTAGAATTCCCCTGGGAAGCCGTCTGGTCCTGGACTTTTGTTTGTTTGGAGATTTTTGATGACTGTTTCAATCTCCTTACTGGTTATGGGTCTGTTCAGGTTATCTATTTCTTCCTGGTTCAGTTGTGGTAGCTTATATGTCTCTAGAAATGTATCCATTTCTTCCAGATTGTCAAATTTGTTGATGTAGAGTTGCTCGTAGTATGTTCTTATAATTGTTTGTATTTCTTTGGTGTTGGTTGTGATCTCTCCTCTTTCATTCATGATTTTATTTATTTGCGTCCTTTCTCTTTTCTTTTTGATAAGTCTGGCCAGGGGTTTGTCAATCTTATTAATTCTTTCAAAGAACCAACTCCTAGTTTTGTTGATTTGTTCTATTGTTTTTTTTAGTTTCTATTTCATTGATTTCTGCTCTGATCTTTATGATTTCTCTTCTCCTGCTGGGTTTAGGCTTTCTTTGTTATTCTCTCTCCAGCTCCTTTAGGTGTAGGGTTAGGTTGTGTATTTGAGACCTTTCTTGTTTCTTGAGAAAGGCTTGCACCGCTATATATTTTCCTTTCAGGACTGCCTTTGTTGTGTCCCACAGATTTTGAACCGTTGTGTTTTCATTATCATTTGTTTCCATGATTTTTTTCAGTTCTTCTTTAATTTCCTGGTTGACCCATTCATTTTTTAGAAGGATGCTGTTTAGTCTCCATGTATTTGCGTTCTTTCCAAATTTCCTCTTTTGATTGAGTTCTAGCTTCAGAGCATTGTGGTCTGAAAATATGCAGGGAATGATCTCAATCTTTTGGTACCGATTGAGACCTGATTTATGACCCAGGATGTGGTCTATTCTGGAGAATGTTCCATGTGCACTAGAGAAGAATGTATATTCTGCTGCTTTGGGATGGAATGTTCTGAATATATCTGTGATGTCCATCTGGTCCAGTGTGTCATTTAAGGCCTTTATTTCCTTGTTGATCTTTTGCTTAGATGATCGGTCCATTTCAGTGAGGGGAGTGTTAAATTCCCCTGTTATTATTGTATTACTGTCGATGTATTTCTTTGATTTTGTTATTAATTGGTTTATATAGTTGGCTGCTCCCATGTTAGGGGCATAGATATTTAAGATTGTTAGGTCTTCTTGTTGGACAGACCCTTTGAATATGATATAGTGCCCTTCCTCATCTCTTATTATAGTCTTTGGCTTAAAATCTAATTGATCTGATAGAAGGATTGCCACCTCAGCTTTCTTCTGATGTCCATTAGCATGGTACATTGTTTTCCACCCCCTCACTTTAAATCTGGAGTTGTCTTCGGGTCTAAAATGAGTTTCTTGTAGGCAGCATATTGATGGGTTTTGTTTTTTTATCCATTCTGATACCCTGTGTCTTTTGATTGGGGCATTGAGCCCATTAACATTCAGGGTAACTATTGAGAGATATGAATTTAGTGCCATTGTATTGCCTGTAAGGTGACTGTTACTGTATATTGTCTCTGTTTCTTTCTGGTCTGCTACTTTTAGGGTCTCTCTTTGCTTAGAGGACCCCTTTCAATATTTCCTGTAGAGCTAGTTTGGTGTTTGCAAATTCTTTCAGCTTTTGTTTGTCCTGGAAGCTCTTTATCTCTCCTTCTATTTTCAATGATAGCCTAGCCGGATATAGTATTCTTGGCTGCATGTTTTTCTCGTTTAGTGCTCTGAATATATCATGCCAGTTCTTTCTGGCTTGCCAGGTCTCTGTGGATAGGTCCGCTGCCAATCTAATGTTTTTACCCTTGTATGTTACAGACTTCTTTTCCCGGGCTGCTTTCAGGATTTTCTCTTTGTCACTAAGACTTGTAAATTTTACTATCAGGTGACGAGGTGTGGACCTATTTTTATTGATTTTGAGGGGCGTTCTTAGCATCTCCTGGAATTTGATGTTTGTTCCCTTTGCCATATTAGGGAAATTCTCTCCAATAATTGTCTCCAATATACCTTCTGCTCCCCTCTCTTTCTTCTTCTTCTGGAATCCCAATTATTCTAATGTTGTGTCGTCTTATGGTGTTGCTTATCTCTCGAATTCTCTCCTTGTCATCCAGTATTTGTTTGTCTCTCTTTTGCTCAGCTTCTTTATTCTCTGTCATTTGGTCTTCTATGTCACTAATTCTTTCTTCTGCCTCATTTATCCTAGCAGTGAGAGCTTCCATTCTTGATTGCACCTCATTAATAGCTTTTTTGATTTCAACTTGGTTAGATTTAGTTCTTTTATTTCTCCAGAAAGGGTTTTTATCTCTCCGGAGAGGGTTTCTCTAATATCTTCTATGCCTTTTTCAAGCCTGGCTAGAACCTTGAGAATTGTCATTCTGAACTCTAGATCTGTCATGTTACCAATGTCTGTATTGATTAGGTCTCCACCCTTCGGTACGGCCTCTTGTTCTTTTTTTTGAGGTGAGTTTTTCCGCCTTGTCATTTTGTCCAGATAAGCTTTGCTTTCTCCTGCTGTGGAATTCCGCTGTTCTTGGTGACTGAAGTTGGTTTTGGATGGGTTTCTTATTGATCTTCTGGGCGAGGGGCCTGTTGTAGTGATTCTTGAGTGTCTTTGCCGCAGGCGGAATTGCACCGCCCTTGCCAGGGGCCATGCTAAGTAATCTGCTGGGGTTTGCTTTCGGGAGCTTTTGTTCCCTGAGCGCTTTCCGTAGAGTTCCGGAAGACGGGAATGAAGATGGCGGCCTCCCAATCTCTCAGCCCAGAGAAGCCGAAAGCTTGGGGTTCCGCTCCTCAGTGCACCCGCAGAGAAAAGCACCCAACCGCCCCGCCTCCCTGGCCTGCGGTCACGCCTTGAGGAAAGCAATCAATTGCTGGAGCTGGAGAAAAGCGCCGGGTCACTTCTGTCTCCGTGGCCTCCGGCCGCACTCCGAGCCCACCCAGCCTGCGACCAGCACAAGGTAACCCCGGGCTTAGAGCTCGCTCCTTGGCTTTGTCGCTGTAGCCGGCTTTCCCGCTCTAACACCTGCGAGCTCTGTGGCACTCAGACACCCCCGGTCCTTCTGTGACCTCGCGGGACCTGGTGTTATGCTGACCCCGCCTGGGTTTCCCCCTGGTTTAGCCTCTGGAGCGATGTCTCCCAGTGGAGCAGACTTTTAAAAGTCCCGATTTTGTGCTCCGTTGCTCCGCCTCTTGCCGGGAGCCAGCACCTCCCCCGGGGGTCTATCTTCCCGTCGCTTTGGATTCACTTCTCCGTGGGTCCTACCTTTCAGAAAGTGATCGATTTTCTGTTTCTAGAATTGTTGCTCTTCTTCTCTTCAATTTCCCGTTGGATTTGTAGGTGTTCACAATGGTTAGATAAGCTGTCTAGCTGATCTCCTTCCACCCGATGTCGTCTCAGCCTGCTACTTCTCCACCATCTTGACTCCTCCCCTAAAAACTCTCTTTAAAAGAAAACATTTCAAAAACTTTATGTAAATTAAAACTCGGTAAAATTGATATAAACTTAGAATCTCTATTGAAGCTTTTTTGCAGGTGCCAGGGTGGCTCAGTCTGTTAAGTGTCTGACTTGGTGTTGGCTCAGGTTGTGATCTCTCAGGGTCCTGAGATCAAGCCCTGTGCAGGCTTCATACTCAGTGCAGAATCTGCTTATGATTCTTGTTCCCTATTCCTCTGCTCCTCCAACTCATGCTCTCTTTCCTTCTCTCTCTCTCTAAAATAAATAAATAAATCTTTAAAACAAAAAGGTTCTTTGTAAGATGCTCTTTTTCAGGCTGAAGTTCTTCCTTTCTACTCTAATTTTGCTAAGAGTTTTAAATCATGAATGAACTTGGATTTTATAAAATTCTTTTATTCTGGCTGTCTTGGAAACTCTTTAATCTACCAATGTGACCGATTATATGACGACTTTTCTAAAATTTCTAGATGGAAATAATTCCAAATTTACAGTGAACCTGTAAGAATACTGCAAAAAAACACTCATCTAGCCATTGCCCACATCAGTGTGGCTAATATTTTTTTTTTTTCCAAACTGCTTAATCTTCAAGCCTTTGAAAGTTAAGTTAAATAGACACTTTTCCAATTTCTCTAAATACATCAATGTATATGTCCTAAAAATAAAGACATCTGCTTACATAATCACAGAAGTTATCAATTTGAGTGTGTTTATTTCATCTAAGTTTTCAGCCTTATTTGCATATAATTGTTCTACATGTTTTTTAATCTTTTTATCTCATCTCTGCTTGTAATTATTTTGTCATTTTTCCTAGTTCATTTTTTAGTTTTACTATCTCCTTCCTTCCACTTTTCTTCTTCTTTTTTTAATCTTCATAAAGTAACTATAATTATAACAATGATGGCAACAGAGATTCAGAAAAGATGGTGAAGGAGTAGGGGACCCTATTTCAACTGGTCCCCTGAATTGAGCTGGATATCTACCAGACCACTATGAACACCCATGAAATCAGCCTGAGTAAGAAGATATATCTGGATCTCTAGAAAAAGGATATCTCTGGTGGTTGGTGTCAAGGTGTGAGATGGGGACCTGTGATTCTACAGCCAGATATTGGAATATAAACAGAAGGAGGAGGGAGCCTCCAGGATCCTGCACCACTGGAGCACAAAAGCCTCCCACTCTGGGGACTGGGCACAGACTCGCAGACTGGTAGCAGCAGGGAAAAGACTTTATGGCAACCCCCCAGACTGAAACCTGGAGCTGCAGGGGCACCTGTGCAAACTGGGGCAGCTGGAGGTTTTAGAAACACAAAGGGGAGCAACATGACTGTACCTGGAAGGGAGGGCTGGGAGTGCTGCTCTGGGGTGCACAACCCAGGACAGTGACTTTTAACAGCACAGACAGAAAAAAAGACAGTGTGGCCTGGAGAGCTCACTGAAGAACAGACTGTGATCTCTCTGTTCTGAGACAGAGGTTTGGATACAGTCACTTTTTTTTTTTTTAATTTAACTTTATTTTTTCAGTGTTCCAAGATTCATTGTTTATGTACCACACCCAGTGCTCCATGCAATACGTGCCATCCTTAATACCCACCACCAGGTTCACCCAACCCCCCACCCCCTCCCCTCCAAAACCCTCAGTTTGTTTCTCAGAGTCCACAGTCTCTCATGGTTCATCACCCCTGCTCTGATTTCTCCCCATTCACTTTTCCTTTGCTTCTCCTAATGTCTTCCATGTTATTCCTTATGCTCTACAAGTAAGTGAAACCATATGATAATTGACTTTCTCTGCTTGACTTATTTCACTTAGCATAATCTCCTCCAGTCCTGTCCAAGTTGATACAAAATATGGCTATTCATCCTTTCCGATGGAGGTATAATATTTCATTGTATATATGGATACAGTCACTTCTGCTCTGACTATTGGAAGAAATGCAGAAAGCCACCAGGGAAAGCTTCCAGAGAACAAACCCCCCCCCCCAAAAAAAAAAAAAACATTTTTACTGAGCCCATTCCTCACCCCTCATGGGGTGAGGCAACCTGCCCAAACAGTGTTGCCTGAGTAACAGTGGGGCAGGTCCCTCCCCCAGAAGACAGGCTGGAAGAACAAGAGGTCAACAACCCTAAAGTCCCTATAAAATAGGTGCATCTTGCTTGGGCTGTGGTCAATAATTTGGACTCTACACATTCCCTCAACCACCCTCAACAAAAAGACTAAGAGGAGGAGCCCCCACCATGGGAAAGACTCAGAGACTGTGACCTCTGCCACAGAAGTAATGGATATGGATATAAGCAAGAATTCAGAAATAGACTTCAGGGTAAAGTTATGAAGGCAATAACTAGGATGGAGAAAACTATTAATGGCAACATAGATTCTCTAAGGGCAGAAATGAGAGCTCATCTGGCAGAACTTAAAAATGCCATCAATGAGATCCAATCTAATCTAGATACAACTAGAGTAAATGAGACAGAAGAATGAATTAGTGACCTAGAAGACAAACTGATAGAAAAGAAGGAAAAGGAGAAAGCGTGGAACAAACAGCTTAAAATCCATGAAAACAGAATTAGAGAAATTATGCCATGAAATATTCCAATGTCAGAATTATTGGGATCCCTGAGGCAGTAGAGAGAGAGGGGGGGGACTAGAAGATATATTTGAGCAAATCATAGCTGAGAACTTCCCTAATCTGGGGAATGATACAAGCATTCATGTCCTAGAGGCAGAGAGGATCCCTGCCAAGATCAGGAGGACAAACCAATGCCCCAGGATGTAATAGTAAAACTTGCAAATTGTATAACCAAGGAAACCATCTTAAGGACAGTAAGGGGGAAGAGATTCCTTTCCTACAGAGGGAGGAACATCAGAGTAATGTCAGACCTGATCACAGAGACCTGGCAAGCAAAAAAGTGCTATCATGACATATTCAGGGTACTTAATGAGAAGAACATGCAGCCAAGAATATTTTATCCAGCAAGGCTGTCATTTAGAATAGGTGGAGAGATAAAGAGCTTCCAGGACCTCTAGAAACTGAAAGAGCCACTAAGCTGGCCCTGCAAAAAATATTAAGAGGGGTTCTATATAAGGAGAAAGACCCCAAGAGTGATATAGAACAGAAATTTACAGAGGTAATCTATAGAAACAAGAACTTCACAGGCAACATGATGACAATAAAATTGTATCTTTCAGTAATCATTCTCAATGTGAAAGACCTAAATTCTCCCATAAAATGGCACAGGGTTGCAGATTGGGTAAAAAGACAGGACCCATCTATATGCTATCTACAAGAGATTCATTTTGAACATAAAGATACATCCAGACTGAAAGTGAAGGGATGTAGAACCATCTTTCATGCCAACAGTCCTCAAAAGAAAGCTGGGGTAGCAATTCTAACATTGGAAAAATTAGATTTTAAGTGAAAGACTATAGTTAGAGATACAGAAGGACACTATATCATTCCTAAAGGGTCTATGCAACAAAAAAATCTAACATTGTAAATATCTATGCTGCCAACATGGGAGCAGCCAACTGCATAAGCCAACTGTTAACCGAAATAGAGACATATTTATAATAATACATCAACAGTAAGAGACCTCAACACTCCACTCTCAGCAATAGATCACAAAAGACACAAAAAAATGGAAAAACATTCCATGCTCATGGATCAGAAGAATAAACATTGTTAAAATGTCTATGTGCACAGAGCAGTCTATACTTTCAACACCATCCTGATCAAAATACCAACATTTTTCAAAATGCTGAAACAAACAATCCTGAACTTTGCATGGAATCAGAAAAGAACCCGAATTGCCAAAGAAATGTTGAAAAAGAAAAATAAAGCTGGGGGCGTCACGTTGCCTGAATTCCAGCTATATTACAAAGCTGGAATCACCAAGACAGCATGGTACTGGCACAAAAACAGACACATAGACCAAAGGAACTAGAACAGAGAGCCCAGGTATGGACCCTCAAATCTATGGTCAAATAATCTTTGACAATGCAGGAAAAAATATCCAGCAAAAAAGACAGTCTCTTCAATAAATGGTGCTGGGACAATTGGACAGCTCTATATAGAAGAATGAAACTTGGCCATTCTCTTACACCATACACAAAGAAAACTCAAAATGCATGAAAGACCTCAATGTGAGAGAGGAATCCATCAAAATCCTGCAGAAGAACATAAGCAGTAACCTCTTCGACATTGGCCACAGCAACTTCTTTCAAGATACATCTCCAAAGGCAAGGGAAACAAAAGCGAAAATGAACTTTTGGGACTTCATCAAGATCAAAACCTTCTGCACAGCAAAGGAAACCATCAATAAAACAAAGAAACAACCCTCAGAATGGGAGAAGATACTTGCAAATGACACTACAGACAAAGGACTGATATCCAAGATCTACAAAGAACTTCTCAAATTCAACACCCAAAAAACAAATAATCAAGTCAAAAAATGGGCAGAAGACATGAAAAGACACTTCTCCAAAGAAGACATATAAATGGCTAACAGACACATGAAAAAATGTTCATCATCATTAGCCATCAGGGAAATTCAAATCAAAACCACATTGAGATATCACCTCACACCAGTTAGGATGGCAAGAATTGACAAGGCAAAAACAACTAATGTTGGCGGGGTTGTGGAGAAAGGGCAACCCTCTCACACTCTTGCTGATAATGCAAGTTGCTACAGCCACTTTGAAAAACAGTGTGGAGGTTCCTTAAAAAATTAAAAATAGTGCTACCCTATGACCCAGCAATTGCACTACTGGTATTTACCCCAAAGATACAGATGTAGTGAAAAGAAGGGCCATATGCACCCCAGTGTTCATAGCAGCAATGTCCACAATAGCCAAACTGTGTAAAGAGTGGAGATGTCCTTTAGCAGATGAATGGATAAAGATGAGGTCCATATATACAATGGAATATTACTCAGCCATCAGAAAGGATGAATACCCAACTTTCACATCAATATGGATGGGACTGGAGGAGATTATGTTAAGTGAAATAAATTAAGCAGAGAAATTCAATTATCATATGGCTTCACTTATTTGTGGAACATAAAGAATAGCACGGAGAACATTAGGAGAAGGAAGGAAAAATGAAGGGGGTGGAAATCAGAGGGGGAGATAAACCAGGAGAGACTATGGGCTCCAAGAAACTAACTGAGGGTTTTAGATAGGGGGGGCTGGGGGGGTTAGTACAGTGATGGGTGTTAAGGAGGGCACAGATTGCATGGAGCACTGGTGTTATATGCAAATAATAAATCATGGAACACTACATCAAAAACTAATAATGTACAGTATGGTGACTAACATAACATAATAAAAAAACAAACAAACAAAAACAAACAAAACAATGATGGCAAGAATGTAAGTTGGTAGAGTTACTTGGAAAAAATGTCTGGATCTATCTGTTAAAGCCTAATTTATGCGTATTCTAATACTTTTAGTTATTTTTCTGAAAGATATAGATAGATAGATAGATAGATAGATAGATCTATATATATATGTACACCAAAATATAGGTAGGTACAAGGATGTTCATAGCAGCATTATTCATAATAACTCCAAATTGGACACAAACAGGTTATCTAATAGATAGACAAATTGTGTTGCATTCAAGCATCCACCAATAAAAAAGATTGAACTATATGATACTATAATTGTGGACCACTATTCATCAGTTAAAATAAATAAACTCTCCACATGGATGTACCTCATAGGTATAATAATGTTGAGTGAAAGAGTTCAAAGAATACATACTCTGTGATGCTAATCCATGAATTTAGTAATCAAAAAATAGTGAAAAACTTCAGTCAGTGGTGTCAAGAGTGACTGTGAGAGGTCACAAAGGGTCCTTTAGATTTGATGGTAATGTTTTGTTTCTGGATGTAAGCAGTGATCACATTGTTGTGTTCATTTTATTCATATTCACCAAGCTAAACACATGATTCTTCACTTTTATTTTGGTACTATTGGTTCATTATTCATTATTTCATTAAAAAGTATTGTTTGTCATTTAACATTATGACTCCATTTCATAAGATAAAATTTTATCTCAAGTCTGTGATCTATTTTCCAATGCAAATGAATTATCCATCTCCCACTCCTAAACCTGGGCATGACTAAAGCTTCTGACATCAGACTCAATGGAAATTATATGTAGGATCCTCTTTACCTTCATAATGACTTCTTCAAGCTTTGTAATTGAAGTAAAGTTATCAGAATGATGTAAAGAAATTTCTTTACAAATTTTATCAATGAATAATTCATATTTTTATAAAGAATGTCAAACATTGATAATCTTTTACCTTTCTAATATCTTTGTTTTTAAATAACTTCCACATTCATTGCTTTCAATGATCCTCGCAGTATTTCTATGGAAAGTAGGTAACTTCCTCAATCATACAACTAGTCATTGGTTTGTTAGATTAAAATTCATGTTTTCTGACTTCCAGATTAGTTTTTTTTTTTCTTAACTTCCACTTTACCACACTGTCAGACCATTTCCTTAATCATATTCTGATATGTACCCATCACAGGATTGTGTCTTACTTCTTCATAATACAAATGCATATATTAAATCTGCCATGTTCCAGAATCAAATTTGTTTTAAATCTCAAATAAAAACTCTCATGCAGGTGAAGTTATTCCTATTTAGATTTATGTTACTCTCTTTAGGGATAGTAGAGATCCTGATCTAATTACCAGAGCTTGAAGATTTTAGTGTCAGTAGAAATTATTTCTTGACGTTAACTGAATTGAGAAAGTTAAATGTGACATGAGAAATACTTTCAACGTAGTTCCCTATGATGCATATGTCACACCAATAATGTAAGATGAAATCTATGATATTTAAAGAAAGTTATAGTTTTAGACAGGAATCTCCACTTTTAGTCTTCAAAAATAGTGGTTTAAAAATGAAAATGTGTTTTTGAAATTGTTGGCATTTGAAGAAGATATGCTGTTTAGAAAGGGTGAAGTTTTAGTCACATTACAAAATATCAATGAACGTAAAAAGTGAAATACATATTAATTTTCAGAGTTCTAATCTCTGTGATATAAAATTTATAATCAAGGATATTCACTTTTCTAAAAAGAAAAGCAGGATCTCTTCTGAAATGGAGATTTTTATTTTTATTTTTTTAAGATTTTACTTATTTATTTGACAGATCACAAGTAGGCAGAGAGGCAGGCAGAAAGAGAGGGGGAAGCAGGTTCCCCGCTGAGCAGAGAGCCCCATGCGGGGCTCGATCCCAGGACCCCGGGATCATGACCTGAGCCACCCAGGTGTCCCAGAATGGAGATTTTTAGATTAGTTCTTTCAGTAGACTCATATACTCATTCTTATGAAATCTGTTACATGCTTTCTCAGCATTAAGGGATAAAAAGTGAATTTCAGGGCTAAGTTTTGCCATACATGCCAGAAGACAAAATTCTCATTTATATATTGCATTTCAGAGTTTTCTTCTAAACATCAATCTTAAACTGACATTCATGCCCACAATGATTTGCCAAGTTGCTGTTTTAAAAGCAGTATAACCCTCAAGGTCATTTTCTCCTAATTACACCCTGTCCATAGGAAACTTTATTGAAACGTTTTTTCTCAAACTGAGACTTGCTGAATAGAGAAAGCACTCCTTTCAGGTCAAGCTTTGTGCTCTGTGACATATTTACTGATTCTTTATTCTACAGCTGGCCTTTTCATTACCTAATGCAATGAGATAGGACTCAGATAATAAGTTCAGTATATCTAAATGTCCTTAAGTTCAGATTTGCTTGTGAAAAATACAAGGGAAGTACTCACTCCCCTTATTTACTATTGATTTTGTTTCTTTAAGTTTTTCCAGCCCACACTGCATTGTCATACATATTGTCCTGACAATGTCTATAACAAGAATTTGTGACATTTAAATTGTTTTACAAGAGAATTTTCTGAAAGTCAGTTGCTGAGGAAGAACTGTAAATATATGCAAGTGTCAAGCCACAGTATTATTTTAAATGTGAAATTTTCGATAAAGAACAACTTGTGTCACTGAGAGTCTCATCCCTGAATGCATACCTTAAAGTGTTGTTATCAAATAGATATTTTAAATTTGGAATCACCAAGTCTAGATAGTTCTAAAAACTAAAGTTTATTCAGCATTAATAAATTTGCTTGTAAATCATGAATCTGTGATGGTATAGTTATTTTATAAGGTGGAATAAACGAAGCTTAACAAAAAGTTTTCAAGAAAATTTGGGGAATCAAGAGAGTGAGTAAATAGCAAGATGAGTGTCGTTTGATAGGCCGTGGTCGGCTTATTCTCATGATAAGCTGCTAAGGACAGCATGGTCTGCATATTGGTGATTGCTCAGGCTTTGGGCAAGACAAAGTCCAAGGACCTGAAGAGGGGAGAAGCTTGACCAAAGTTCAGTCAAGACAAAGCAAAGAATAAATAATGGGTAATTGTGAACACCAGATTGGTCATAAGATACACAGTATTATACAAAAATGTTCATGCATGTGTTAATTGAAACATTTAAAGGCCAGCATTCTAAATATATGTGAGCATTCAGTCCATTCCACTAAAACAGTGTTGGGGCCATGGCCAAATTAGATTTTTTTCCCTTTTTTTATCAAGATTTTATTTATTTATTTATTTGACAGAGAGAGAGAAAGAGATCACAAGTAGGCAGAGAGGCAGGCAGAGGGTGGGGGGGGAAGCAGGTTCCCCACTGAGCTTGATCCTAGGACCCTGAGTCATGACCTGAGCAGAAGGGAGCGACTTAACCCACTGAGCCACCCAGGTGCCCCGATTCCTTTTTTTTTTTTTTTTTTCCCCATAGGATATCTCTCCTTTTACCCATAATAGGTACTCAGTAAACAATTTATAAATAAAATTGAAAGTTAGGGAAACTAAAGAAGAATTAGCAATTAATAGTATCATAACTTCAAAATGATATTTGTCTGCATAAGAAAATTTTGGAGGTATTTTATAAGTATATATCAGGAAATACCAGACTAAAGAAGAAAAAGAAACCCCGACAGTTACCTGAAGGGAATCTTTCTATTAAGAATGATTGAGTTAAAGATAGAGTGTACAAGCATATCTCATTTTATTGTGCTTCACTTTATTGCACTTTGCAGATACTGTGTTTTGTTTTTGTTTTTGTTTTTGTTTTACAAATTGAAGGTTTACGGCAATCTTGCATGAAACAAGTCTATCAGCACTACTTTTCCAACAACATTTGCTAACTTTGGGTCTCCGTGTCACATTTTGGTAATTCTCAAAATATTTTGAACTTTTTCATTTTATTATGTTTGTTATGGTGATCCATGATCAGTGATTACAACTCGCTAAAAGTTCAGATGATGGTTAGCATTTTTTTAGCGATAAAGTATTTTTAATTAAGGCAGGTACATTTTTTAGACATAATGCTATTGCATATTTAATAGACTATAGTATAGTACTAAGATAACTTTCATATGCCCAGGAAACCAAAAACTTTATTTGACTTGCTTTACTGCAATATTCACTTTATTTCAGTCTGGAACCAAACCCCCAATATTTCTAAGGTGTACCTGTATTTGCTTTCATCAGATGATTATGATTTAATTTTCTTTCTGAAAGTTTTCAACAGCTGTTAGTGAATAAGAGTTGATCCAGGTTCAGTAACTGTATAGAATTTTAGGGCTTTTGTTGTTGTGTAGTGTTTTGTTTTGTTTTTTCATTTTACCAATGGAAGCATAATTGTCAAAATATTTTCTAAAATGAGTAATATTGTCTGTCCCTTTTGTAGTTCCAATTCCAAGTATGGTTTATAAAATTTGAGACCAAGAGAAATTTTTTATTACGTTATACATAAAATGGTATTGCATTCCATACAGCATGAATGACTTGTCCATGGATGTCCCCAGGATGAGAAAGCAGCAGAGCATGCTTTCTCAAGGCATGCTGAGGCATGCTGAGGCCTAGACCACTGTCGTCCCATTACAACACACAGCTCCGAAGGAAAGCATGGATTCTAGCTGCAGATGTCAAGTTAAAACTTAGGAGTTTCTGGCATCAGATTAGTAATCCTTTTCAACTGGAGGCCTAATCCAAATAGGATATAGTGCCAAGTCCAGCACTCTTCCAAATTAAATTTTATCATCTCTCTTTTTTCTTTTCTTTTTTCTTCTTCCTTCCTTCCTTTTTTTTTTTTTACAAATGACAAAACCAACTTTCCAAGAATTTAAATTATTTGTCTAAAGCTATACACTTAATAAATAGCCAAGCCAGAATTTAAAATAAGATAACTCTAACTCAACACAGTGTCCCTTATGCTTCACAACACCAACTCAAGGCAAGCTGCAGAGATTCCCATTTTCTAAAGCACTCAGACAAAATTCTAAATGGTTGTAGGCCATTATGTTGTCTAAATTTCTAGGGAAACTCAAGTTACCCTCTTGCCCCTGGTAAATATGCAAAGTAATGGACATGCTTTCTCTATATTTCTGCCCGATTCATTTTTAAGTGCTTAACAAAAGTGATCATAAAGACTAAAGTAGAGAAATTAATTATAAAGAATTATAGTAGTATCAATAGAACTCTTCTTTCTAGATGAGAAAATTGTGATTTATAAAGTCTGGAGGCTTTCAGATGAAATATAATTCAAATAAAACTTAAGCTAGTATTTCACATTCTTCTAGTCACCAATTTTTTATTAATTAACATATTTAATTGGGAATAATACTGAAAGAGTATTTCTTTCAGTGTAAATGCCAGCTATTATATATGTTAAGATTTTTAAGTCATTAATATATAATAAAAAAGCAATTATGTTAATGTGAATTAAATTCATTCTTTCCTCTATTTGGACAATCATATAAATTTTCCTAATTAAAATTTTAGAATATACTACAGTGATTTTTTTTTTACAAGAACGCTCTAATAATTGAAACTAATACAGAAGAGTCCAATAACTGACTTTTCCTACCCAAGGAAGACAAATTAGTAGGTTTAGATTATTATTCTAGTAAACTAATAATAATAATGGCCTGTCCAAAGTGTTTTAACTTAGAAATTTAAAATAATGAACTTTAGGGGCACCTGGGTGGCTCAGTGGGTTGAGCCTCTGCCTTCAGCTCAGGTCTTGATCTCAGGGTCCTGGGATTGAGCCCTGAATTGGGCTCTCTGCTCACCAGGGAGCCTGCTTCCTCCTCTCTCTGCCTGTCTCTCTGCCTGCTTGTGATCTTTCTCTCTGTCAAGCGAATAAATAAAATCTTTAAAAAAATAAAATAAAATAATGAACTTTAAGGGATACATTTATCTTCTATGAAATTGCAGTTATTTTACTAGACTGTATGGGAAAGAAAGGAGCAGAATGAAAACAGGGCAAAAATGTAGGAGATTCAGATTCATTCATTCAGCAAGGAACATTTGCTCCATATGAGGTTACTCAAGATGCAGAGGTCAGGAAGATGAATCATATGCTAACACAGATCTTTCACAAAGCTATAGCTTTGGGAGAGCTGAAGATACAGCAAGAAATGAGAGAAAACCAGTGGGTAAATAACAATAATGCAATGCTATATGTTACAAACTTGTAGAACATCAGAGGAGGGATCCATTTTACTTTCAGAACTTGAATTATGTCTTCAGTAACAGGCGCGTATTTCACTTGGACCTTGAAATGTATGCTGTAGTTTATTCTTAGAGAAGTGAACAAACAGTATTTAGAGTGAAGAAAGAGCAGAAGAAATTATCTTGGGAAGTGGTTCTTAAAGGCAGGGAGTGTGTGTGCATGTGTATGTTTCTGTTTATGTGTATAGAATCACCTCCTATGCAGCATTTAAGAAGTGTGCTGGTATTATTTTAGTAAAACTTGTGAGATATTATTGATTTTTATTGACTGGCAGCTTAAGGTGACAAATATTCTGCACATAAAGAATTGTGGCAGTTCCCATGTGATTTGTGAAAATTTTGTTATACATTCAGGTAAATGAAAATGTATTTACGTTTGTCTATGACTATATGATTAGTTTTCTACATGTGAATGCAAATAATTCTTATGTGATTTAATTTTTTACATGGTTTGAATTTTCCAGGAATGCAACTAACATGTAAACCAAAGGGTAATTATGTCTAAATTTCTAATTTGATCAAAAAATGTTCAGCATTTTAGTATTTTAGAAAACTGCATCACTGGTGTCAGTGTAGCACATAGTATTTGAATAGCTAATACAACAAATTTATATCAGTTTACATTTATGGCTGTGGTATTCAGGATGACTATTACCATGCCTGTAATTTCTCTTTCAGTTTTGTTGTACTGAGTATTTATATATTGACAATTATATATTTATTATGAATTAATTTTATCTTCTTCTTTAGATTACATTTATTCCATTATGTTGATTCCTATTGGAATTGTATATGTAAGTTACATTACCTATTAAATTCATTTGAAGGTAATAAAAAGAATGTTAAAAAGATTTACTAAGAAGATTGATTGCTACTAACCCAAGGCACTTAGAAAGCTGAATGTAATCAGGCAGATTTCAATGGAAGGTAAGACAACAGTCTAACTATTTTTGGTAAGAACACATTTAAAATAATGGTTAGATATAAAGGTGGGGAATCAGG
Source organism: Martes martes (assembly GCF_963455335.1). Lineage (NCBI taxonomy): Eukaryota > Metazoa > Chordata > Mammalia > Carnivora > Mustelidae > Martes > Martes martes. The sequence goes on along the minus strand of NC_137901.1, from coordinate 41,581,216 downwards.
AAGCCTCACTAGAACCAAGAATAATGACTCTCTGAGCCTGCTGGATTTAAAAAAAAAAAAAAAGAGATGGAATTACATGTGTACTTTACTCCTATGAAGCTTATAAAACCACTAATAAGACCTCTGTTTGTGTTGCCACAGAAAAAAGTTAAACCTCAAAAAAGGCATACCAAAGGAAGAGGTAAAGCGCCTCTTCCCTTCTGTGTTCCAAAATTCATGGCAGTGCGTAGTTGGTGGACTCTAAATTAGATCTGAAACCTTTAAGTGGCAAGACTATCAAGGAAATTAAATTTTTATTCAGGATGTCTCTGGGTCCACATAAATGTCAACATTCTATTATTATAAAAGGAAAGGAAAATAAATATTATATGACCAATAGCTATGTTTAACACACTGAGCATCGAACAAAAAGCTTGTGATATGACTTATAATAAAAGATTATAAAGGCCACATGTGTAAATGATCATATGTGTACATATGTATGTGTGTATGTATTATACCCCATATCATGACTGAAAAAATCAAATACCTGGACAGTCAGGATGCAGTAAGCCAAAGTCAGTAATATACGTTTCTGTTATCTATTGTTTTAAGCAGGACAGTGATAATTCAATATGTATTTTAGAAAATTAATGCTAGTGGGATGCCTGGATGGCTCAGTCAGTTAAGCATCCAACTGTTTTTTTCAGCTCAGGTCATGATCTCATGGGATCAAGCTCCACAGTGGACTCTGCACTAATGGGGCGTCTGCCTGAAGATTCTCTCCCTCTTCCCCTCCCCCAAGTCATGCACATACATACATGCATTCTCTCTCTCTCAAATAAATAAAAGATTTAAAAAGAAAAAAGAAAACTAATGCTAGTGACAGCTGTGAACATAGTTCAGAGTAGAAATAATCCTTTAGAATTGACTTCTGGTTCATCAGTATGACAAAGAAAGTGATTATCTGTTTGTTTGATATATCTATTTAGAAAAATGCATGAAAGTAAATTTATATATTTTTATTACAAAGTGATATCACAAACAAACTATAAATTAACACTGGAGGTAAATGAAGGTACAATTTTGAGGAACCTGCCTACTGTTCTCAAGAGTGGCTGCATCAGTTTACACTCCCACCAGCAATGTATGAGGGTTCCCCTTCTTCCACATCCTCACCAACACCTGTTGTTTCCTGTGTTGTTAATTTTAAGATCTGTGAATTCAGTACTAGATCATTTAGTTTCAGCTCATACATTCTACAAGTCAAAGTAGTGCTGTTGCTAATTCCATGGTTTTTGATTGTTGCAGAATTGGGAATTTAAATTACCTAACACATTTTGTTGGAAAAAGGACAGAATCTTTAGCCTATGAATATGATGTTTGCAGAAATGCTTCGGAAGGTTCCAAATGTAGTAAATATTCAACACATGAATGATTTCTCATTGATATCTAATACAAAAATGAGTAACTCACATTGAAACTTATAAGGGAAGATTTTACTTAGTTTTTTAAAGAACTTTTCCTCAGAACAATAATCTTTCTTATTCTTCCCCTTTACTTAAATCACAGAAACCAAGGAATACTTTAGTTATTCCATCTAGGAAAGATGAGGTAGGAAAATGAAATGCTTACAAGTTTGTTATACTACACCGAGGTGCAAGAGGCAACGGCTTTGACATGTGTTTTACATTCTGACCTTATATGCAAACTAACAATGTTTTGACAGGACACATGCCCTGCTGGAGAAGAGATTGCCACATTTCTTTCTGTAGGAGTGATGGGTTTGAATACTTAGAAGTAAAACAAGTTTCTAAACATTCTTAACTAGATGTTAATAATGAATTTGCATCTTCGATTCATTTGCATCTTTTTTGATTCATTTAACTTTAATATATTTATTTGATGCAAATTTAATCCACCTTTCTATTTTGCCTAGTGGTCTAACAATATCCTTCCCAAGTTCTATTATAAGGGAAAACAATGCTGCTCTATGTTGCCATCACAATATCCTTGAGGCATTCCATTTCAATACATGCAGGGGGAGGAATAATTAAAGACAGTGGAACAGCAAGGAGTAACAGCCTAGAACCAAGTCAGGCTACTGTGAGAATTTTAAATTAGACATCCTTAATAATGAATTGACTACAAAATATTTAATTCTATGAAATAACACCAGTGACTTGACCTCTATTAATATGTAAAGTGGCAAATTAAAGCAATTTTATGTGTAAGTCTGTTAAAGCTCACTGCTGATTCAGGTGTTACCACAATGTGAATTCTTATGGCACTTGAAAAACTAAAATCCAGATACAGACTCCACAGTCTTTAGGTTCCTTTGCACCACTAAAACTTTGATTTTTGTAGTTATAAAATATTTCCATACAGCCAAATAGAAGAGGTTGGACAAATTGATGACTACCTTCCAACCAGAACTATTAGTCTATGTATTTTTTTAAATATATGCTTTCTAATTCAGTATATCCACTGGTTTAGTGGATGAAAATAAATACATATTTATCTTATTTTGAAAAAGCAAAATTCAGGTAGGAGAATTGGAGAAAAATTAAAATACATTTTAAGGGCACATTTCATTGTGCCCTTAAAATGTATTTAGTGAAAATATTCTCCTTTGCTCCTCAATGAAAACTCAGTCCCCTGAGTTTTCTGGACAGTCTTAGGTAATTTTTTATATATATATATATATATATATATATATATATATATAATTTTATATATATATAATTACTGTGAGGCACAAACTATTTTGTCTTCTGAACGTTATCATATTTCTGAAAATATAATCTTTGATTTAAAATTTCTGTTTTACCGTTTTTTTCTAACCCATTTTCTAACCCATTTCATATGAATGTGCAAAAACCATAAAGTCCTCAGAAAAAAGTGAAGCATTGCCAACATGGATCTCGCTGTCGAAGAGCTTTCCAGAGTAAGCTATAAATGCATTGTAGAATTTTTCATACAAAGCTGAGCCACTGAAGGAAGGTCGCTTGGTGCCAATGTAGAAGACATGGCTGAGGCTGTAAAGAAAAAAGATGAACAAGAAGCAAATTCTCCCCTAAAAAGAAGAACAACATAGATGAATACATAAGATACATACACCAATGAATAAACAGAATATTCACTATCCCCCTGAGTAATTAGCATAATAAATATTTAGAAAATCAGTAAAGACATAGGATATCTGATGAACAGTTGATCCAACTGATATTTGTAGGACCTGTACCCAAAAAAAAGGGATACACATTTTTCTCAAGTACCCATGAAAGATTTACCAAGATAGACTATGTTCTTGCCATAAAATAAACCTTGACAAGTATTTTTAAAAGTTCAACATAAATCATACAAAATATGTTTTCTGACTATAATAGAATGAGAAATAAACAAGAGAAAGATGTCTGGAAAATCCCTAAATATTTGGAAACTAAATTGCATATATCTGAAAACCTCATGAGCTATTGAGGGTATCTCAAGTGAGATTTAAAAAGATTTTTATCTGAATAAAAGTGAAAATACCTCATATCAAAACTGGTGGGATGTATCTAAAACAATTTTAAGTGAAATTTATAGCTTTAAAATACTTGTATTAAAGTAAACAGTTATGATGTCTATAATATAAAATTTCACCTTAAGAATTGTGAGAAAGGGGGCACCTGGGTGGCTCAGTGGGTTAAGGCCTCTGCCTTTGATCCCAGGGTCCTGGGATCGAGCCCCCCATCATCGGGCCCCCTGCTCAGCAGGGACCCTGCTTCCCTCTCTCTCTGCCTGCCTCTCTGCTTGCTTGTGATCTCTGTCTGTCAAATAAATAAGTGAAATCTTTAACAAAAAAAAAAAAAAAAAGAATTGTGAGAAAGAAGAAAAGATTACAAACAAAGCAAGCAAAGAGAGAGAGCAATAAATGTGGGCTTCATGGTGAAAGAAAAGACATATAAAACAAATTAGAACAGTGGAACAGAATACAGAGCCCAGACATAGATGATAGAAATACACTCATTTAATTTTTGACAAAGCAAAAGTATTCCGAAGGGCAAATGGTTATCACTTCAACAAAAGTGAATATCCCCATGAAAAATAAATAAATACATGTAAATGTAGACCTTACACCTTTCACAAAAAATTAACTCAAAATGTATAATAGGCCTAAATGTAAAACACAAAACTACAAAAATTTCTAGAAGATACCATAAGAGAAAATCTAAGTAATAGGTTGGTAATGAGTTTTTGGATACATATCACAAGTAGGATCCATTAAAGAAAAAAATGCTTTTGTCCTTTATTAACATTAAAACCTCTGTTCTCTGAAAGATGTGTTAGGAGAATGAAAAGCCAAACCACAGACTGGGAGAAAATGACTGGGGTAAAGCACATATATGATAAAAGACTACATCCAAAATATACAAGGAACATCTAAAAATATATAATAAGGGAAATAAATCAATCAAAAGACAATTATCATATGGTTTCACTCATATTTGGAACATAAAGAATAGCGCAGAGGACCATAGGGGAAAGGAGGGAAAACTAAATGGGAAGAAATTAGAGAGGGAGACAAACCATGAGAGACTCTGGACTCTGGCAAACAAACTGAGGATTACAGAAGGGAGTGGGGAGGGGAATGGGGTAGCCAGATAATGAGTATTAAGGAAGGCACGTGTTGCGATGAAAAGCTAAAAATAACAAATAACATTAAGGATATGAAGCAACAGTTATTCTCATTTATTTCTGGTTGGAATTCAAAATGATAGAGCCACCTCAGAAAATGGTTTGATATTCTCACAAAGCTAACCACAGTCTTACTGTACGTTCAGGGATTACATGGATTATACTCCTATTATTTACCCAGATCGGTTGAAAACTTATATCCACACAAAAACCGCGCATTAATATTTGTAGCAGTTTTATTCATAATTGCTAAAATTTAGAAGCAATCAAAGTGTTCTTTATTAAGTGAATGGATAAACAAACTGAAGTGAGTCCGTACAATAGAGTATTTTTCAGCAGTAAAAAGAAACGAGCCATGAAAAGACATGGAAAAACCTTAAATGGTTATTGTTAAATGGAAGAAGCCAGTCTGAAAGGGCTATATACTATATTATTCCAATTATAAGACATTCTCAAAATGGCAAAAAAACACAGAAATCATAAAAATATCAGTGGTTGCCAGGGGTTGTGTGGGAAGGGAATGGGAGAAACATAAAATAGGAGAAGCACATGAGATTTTTAGGGTGGTGAACATATTCTGTATGATACTTTAATGATGGATACTTGATATTATCCATTTTTCAGGATTTTATAACACAAAAGTAAGCTAATGTAAACTATGGGTTTTAGTTATTAATGCATCAATATTGGTCCATCAACTGTAACAAGTTTACCACATATAAGTTGCTAATAATAGTAGAATAACTGTGTGCATGGAGGGTAATGGAAACTGTGCAATCTACTGTATTTTGTAAATCCAATACTGTTCTCTAAAATAATTTTAAAAAATAGATAAATAATAATAAAATATAAAAATAATAAAAAATATTAATTTTAAAAAATAGATTAAAAAATTAATAACATTGAAAACAGAAAAAAAATAAAGGGAACCAATAAAGCCAAAAGTTGTTCCTTTGTAATAATAATAAGCCTATCAGAAAGTATCAACAATCTCTCAAGTAAATTGATTTAAAGTTTAAAAACTTGTAACAGAAAAAAACTCCATCAGGTGAAATATCTGGGTTTAAATGTCTAACAAATATTTTGGAATGAAATATTACTTCTACAGATGTCTTCCAGAAAACAGGAGAGGTGGAGCCACTTCCCAATTCACTGAGACCAGAATTTCCCTGATTCCAAAACCAGAAAAAGACATGACTGGAACAGAAAACTACAGAGTACTATCTCTCATGCACATAGATGCAAAAATTCTTATTAAAATATTAGAAGATAGAATTCATTTTTATGCTGAGCATGTCCAAGTTCTGAGTCAATTAATATTTTTCACCATAATAAACTAAAGAAGATAAACTTTATGATCTACTCAATATATACTGAAAAAACAATTACCAAATTTTCAGCTCTATTTAAAATTAAAAAAAAAAATTCCAGAAAACTGTAAACAGAAAGGAACTTCCTTTATTGATAAAGAACATCTAAAACTCTACAGCTAACATCACAATGAATTGTGATATATTTAATGTTTTTTCCCTAAAATATGGAATAAGGAAAGGACGACTCCTCTCACCACTGCTGTTCAACAAAATTCTGGAAGTCGTAGACAGGAAAATATGGCAAGAAAAACAATCAATATACATGTGAAAATTAAAACCTCTATTCAGAGGTGACTGAAAAGCCTATGCAGAAATTCCAGGGACGCCTGGGTGGCTCAGTGGGTTAAAGCCGCTGCCTTCGGCTTGGGTCATGATCCATGTCGGGCTCTCTGCTCAGCAGGGAGCCTGCTTCCTCCTTTCTCTCTCTGCCTGCCTCTCTGCCTACTTGTGATCTGTCTGTTAAATAAATAAAATCTTTAAAAAAAAAAATTCCAAAGAATTTTAAAAAAACTCCCTGAACCTGTGAGTGAGTTTTGCAAGGTCTCAGTATACCAGTGCAAGATACAAAAGCCTGTCAAATTTATATATATTAGAGATTAGCAATTAAATTTCAAAGTAAAAATTTATAATTTGTATTAGCAACAAAAAGTGAACTCTTTAAGCATAAATATAAGGAAATATATGCTATAATTACCACCTGAATAAGATGATGGAGACCTAATTCCTGGTATAAAACCTGGAAATAATATAAGAAACAGCAAAAGAAAACTCTAAAGGATAGTAAGAGCAGATACGTTTATTTGGATTCCTGAAAACAGAGGACACACAATGGCAGGATGTCTTACATCCCCCACCCAAGAGAAAGTGTGCCACAGATATAGTGGTCATTCTCCTCCCCAAAGATACCTGGGTGTTCAGGGACCACTACTAGGTGGACAGCTGCCAAAATAAGAACCACCAAGAAGCACTTGGAAGTCCAGTTCATCCTGCAGGTACTTCTTTTGCCCTCTTAGGCAGCACAAGCAGGAACCAGTAGGAGCCTCAGTAGTACTAGGCAACCCAAGTAGACTAACATTATACAGAAAAGGCTCCAAAAATTAAACTGCCTTCAGAACAGCAGCCCATAAAAATAGCTCCGGGACTGCATGCTGAATGTAAACAGGGTCATGATCCGCTAAAATAAAAGACATAAATAGAACCCTGGACTCCAAAGTAAAAGAAATAGTGTCAAGACTATAAAAATCTCCCGCCCTGTGAAGAACTAAGATACCCACAACTTGAATGAGAAAAGATAAGCAACTAATAACACTAAGAAAAATCAGCTGTTGAATAAGCTGACAAAGATTTTAAAGCAGTCATCATAAAAATGCTTTAATAATCAGCAGCAAATTTTCTTTGAGATATAAAAAATTAAATCTCATCAAAGAAATTAAGAGTTATGTAGAAGAACCAAACAATAGAACTGAAAAATCCCTAACAAGGAAAATAAACTTCTATAAAATCTCAGTAATTCAGTGGAGATGACAGAGAATATATAATTAATGAATTTGAGGACAGATGAATAAAATATACCAGATCTGAAAGGCAAAGACAAGATTGAATGAACAACATATGTGAACAGAGTTTAAAGGATTTTTGGGACTATGACAAATGATCTAACCTTTACATCATTGGGCTCCATAAAGAAGAAGAGAAAGATATTGGGAATAAAAACATATTCAAATAAATGATGGCTGAATTTTTCCCTCATTTGGCCAAAGAAATAGCTGAATCTACAATTATATTCAGAGACTTCAACATCTCCTCTCAGCAAAATACAGAATCACTAGGTTGAAAATCAACACAAATATAGAAGATCTGGGCAACTCAATCAACAGGATTAATTGTTTTATAATAATCCAGAGAAAGTAGCAGAATCTCATTTTATTTTTTTCAAGCAATTGTTTGTACTCACCAAGATAGGCCATATCCAGGGCCATAAAACAAATTTCAACAAATTTAAGATAATTGAAATCACAGTGTGTTCTCTTGCAATAATGCAATCAAAGTAAAAATCAAAAGACATAAAAGGAAAATCTCTAAACACTTGGAAATAAAACACAGTTCTATGTAGTTGACAGGTCAAAGAAGTCTTGAAATAAATTAACAGGTAATGAAGAAAAATGAAAATATGTTGTATTTTAAAATGTGGGATACAGTTAATATAGTGCTGAAAAGAAAATGTGTAGCACAAAATGCTTACCTTAGAAATGAGGAAAGGTTTCAAATCAATAATCTAAACTTCTACCTCAAGAAACCAGAAGAGTAATATAAATCCAAAATAAATAGAAGGAAGAAAATAATAAAAGAGAAGAAATAACATTGAAATCAGAAAAGTGAAGAAAAGCAAACAAAAAGTTGATTCTTCAAAAATAATCTATGATATAGATAAATCTCTCACAAAACTCACAAACAAAAAGAGAACACAAATGAAATAAGATATTACTGCAGATCCTCCAGCCATTAAAATGATAAGAGATACTACAAACAACTTACGCTTATGTGACAGCTTATAAGAAGTAAGGCAATTACTCAAAAACTCAAACTACTAGGGCCCCTGGGTGGCTCAGTGGGAGGCCTCTGCCTTCAGCTCAGGTCATGATCCCAGGGTCCTGGGCTCAAGCCCAACATCGGGCTCTCTGCTCAGCAGGGAGCCTGCTTCCCCCTCTCTTTCTGCCTGCCTCTCTGCCTACTGGTGATCTCTGTCTGTATAAATAAAGAAAATCTTAAAAAAAAAAAAAACCCTCACACTACCAGAATTAAGTACATTTAGAGAATCTAAATGGTTCTGTAATCAGTAAAGGAATTTTAATAAGAGTATTCTAAAAAGAATCTCCATTTTCATGTAGCAGTGCCTTAAACAATAAACAAGCAACTTTCCTGTTACCCAGAAATTACATTCTTGGACATGTTTTTCCAAAAAAATTAAAATGTGTGTTCAAATAAAAAACTTGTAAATGAATGTTCATAGCAATCTTTTGTAATAGTCAAAAACTGGAGACATGTTGGGGTTAATGTAGAGCATAAAATCAGCCATAATACCTAACTTGTTAAAATGTAATACAAAGGCCACTGGGGGAGAGGGACGGTTTTGGAGAAGGGTGTAGGCTTTTGGAAAGCCTAGGCCTTTGTGACCACTCTGTTGTTGGAATGCACAGGGGAGTTGTCTTTCCCAAATCTGTTTTAGCCCCAACAGCCGCCCTATGATCTAAGAGCTGTATGCATTGTCCCTTAGGCTAAGTTTAGCAGAACACCTGGAATGTGCTGATTAGCATATCATATCTTTCCCATAAACAGATCCTCCTAGTTTCAGGAAGAGCCCATGTCACACATCATGTGCTTGAGAAACAGTGATAAGGATGTGTGATTATCCTGAAAGACAATAAAAGCAGGAGCAAAGAACAAAGGGTCTTCATCTCTGAGCACTGACTCCCTTGTCTCCTCTCTTTCACAGTGAAGTGTGAAGTAACCTTTCATCCGTGGGCACAGGGATTGCTGGCCACTCCCAGCAAAGACAGACCAGATGTCCTTCAATGAGTAAATGGGTAAGCAAACTGTGGTGCATATATAATGCTGAATACTTTTCAGCAATGAAGAGGAATGAATGATTATTACAAGACTTGCGCAAATCTGCAGAAAATTATACCTGGTAATAAGAACAAATCCCAATAGTTTACAGACTCTGTGATTCCATTTTTAAAATATTTATTATTTGAGAGAGAGAGAAAAATCGAGTGAATGAGAGAGGAGCAAAAGCAGAGGAGAGGAGCAGAAGGAGAGGGACAAGCAGACTCACCACTGAGCAGGGAGACTGACATGGAGCTTGATCTCAGAACCCTGGGATCATGACCTGAGCCAAAGACAGATGCTTAACTGACTGAGCCACCCAGATGCCCCTGTGATTCCATTTTTATAATATTTTGAAATAACAACATTTTAAAGCATTTATTTAAAAGGAAGAACAAATGAGAGGTAGATGTGGTTATAAAAGAACAACCTAAAGACTTTGGTGAGAACGGCTGAGAATCTTGATCACAGTGGTTCTTGTGCAAACATCCACAAGTGATTACAGAACAAAATACACACACACACACACACACAAACAAGTTCTAGTAAAACTGGGAAAATATGGATAAGACCTGTGGATTTTTGGACTGTCAATAGCTTGATTGTGACTTTGTATTATAACTCAACAAAATATTACTGTTGGGGAAATTGTGTACATGGGGGTCTCTCTGTGTTACTTCTTAAAGATGTGTGTGACTTAACAATTATTGCAGTAAAAATTACCATCTTATCTCAGTAAAAATTGCATTCACTTAAATGTGATAAGATACACTGGAAAAAGAAAAAAGAAAAAAAAAAAGCCTGATGAATGAAACCAAAGAGGAGCTAAGTGAATGAAGAGATAGTCTATATATATGGATTAGAACAATCAATATGTTAAAATGTCAATTTCTTGCAGATTTCAACAGCTTATTCTAAAACATGTGGCGATAAAAAGGATATATAAGACAAAAACAATTTTTGTAAAAAGCTATAGTATTAAGTATAGCATGTCCTGTTGGTGAAAAGTTAGACTCATAAACAATATAGCAAACTAGGTGCCCAGAAATAGACCCAGACAAATATGGCCAATTGACTTTAGACAAAGTTACAAAGGCAGTTCAATGTGGAATAAATAGGCTTTTTCAGGTAATGGTGCTGGAATAAATGGATGATCTTACATAAAAGTATATGAATCACAACACATCATAGACTAAAATATAAAACTGTAAGAGGCACAGGAGAAAATATAGGAGAAATTGTGTGTGACTTTGGGTTAGGCAAAGAGTTTTTAAGCATGACACCAAACATAGAAATCCTAAATGAAAAAAAAAATCAATAAATTCACTTCAGCAAAATAAAAAAATTGTGCTTTGCCAAAGACACGCCTTATAGAATGAAGAGGCAAGCCATAGACTGAAGGATGTATTTGTAAATCATATATCTGGTAAAGGACTTATATCAAAAAATATAAAGAATTTTCAAGGCTTATTTATAAGAGAAAAAACTGGACAAGAATGTGAATGGGTATTTTATCAAAGATGGCATATAGAATGCAAGTGAATATATGAAAAGAATCTCATTATTAGTCATTAGAGGCATCAAATAACATCCCAAGAAATCCCTGAATCACCTACTTTTTCTTTCTCTGTGTCTGACTCTTTTCGTTCTTTTTTCTTTTTTAGCATTATGAAAAGATCTTAATTATAATTTTGAACAAGTAGTAATTCCAAATCATAGGCAAAGAACACAGTGTTCATTACTTAGCAGATTGTTTTTATAACATGCTTTGGTAACTATTCCTTGAGGAATCAGTGTGGGAAAACATTGAACACAAATGCATTGGTTTACTTTCTGTTGTGCCTTAATTTGAAATTTTCTGACTTTGAGAATATAAATAACAAAGCAGAAAGCGAAGCATAATATATATTGTGAAGCATTATGTATTTAATTTGTATCACATCAGGGATAATCTGAGAACAATAGAAATGGCAAAGAGGATCAAATAGAAGACCAAAACTTAATGAATTATCAAGTACATTAAATTATATATGTGTGAAAATAATGCTTCATTATCACACATATGTGTAAGTATGTACATAAATGCACATTTTATAAACATTCATGTATTTATGACTATATGTATATGTGTACATTTATATACAATATTTTACTCTGTTAACTTGCCCTTATAATTTCTAATAATTTTTTAATAATTAAGTTTATAATTTGTGTTACTGAATTTCTGGACTATTCAAAAAAGAAACAATATATACAAATTATGAGACATTTTATCACATATTCCATCATAATCAAATATATTTGTTTCATTGCACTTTTGAATTGCAAATGCGTTTGCAATTTTGCTGAATTCTTACCATGTTAAATGATTCCTTTTATCTCTATTTAATTTTTTGCAATTTCAGACAGTGATAGCGTTTCACACATGTGATTTATTTTAATGGTTGTTGTCATTCAACATAATTCTGAGTCTTTAATTTTTATTTAAAAGTAATCTTCGATCTGAGGTAAAATGACTGCCTCTCATTCTCCAGGACACTGCATGTCACAAACCATGTAAACAGTGCCCTTACTACATTGTATCAGTCCATCAATTTTTTTTTTTTAAGATTTTATTTATTTATTTGACAGAGAGAAACACAGCGAGAGAGGGAACGCAAGCAGGGGGAGAGGGAGAAGCAGGCTCCCTGCTGAGCAGGCAACCCGATGTGGGGCGCGATCCCAGGACCCTGGGATCATGACCTGAGCCGAAGGCAGACACTTAACAACTGAGCCACCCAGGTGCCCCTCAGTCCATCAATTTTAAAAGGGAATATGATCTACAATGTATTCAGAGTCCTGTAAGCCTGTATATCCTTTAAAAAACAGGCTTCAGGATAGGAGCAGTGACTCATTAGAAACTATAGCCATTCTGCATATGAACTTCTCCCAGGACCCAAACACTTTCATTTTTTCCCTTTAGCCCTTCCTACTACTCTTTCTCACTCAACTCTGGGTCCTTTTAGTCTTCATTTAGATGCTACCATTTTCCCTTCCCTATTAGGTCATTTACTTTCAGGTTATGATGTTCAATTGAGAGTTAATTAAGAAAGTGCTTAAAAGAAACTTTCTTAGTCATATTTGAATTCCAGTATTTCCTCTGTTACTTAACTATTTCTGTAACCAGAACCAACTTTCTTAACCTCTCTGAACCTGCTTCCTCATCTTTGCTCCCAAACTCATGGTTCTGAGAGTTATATCAGATAATGGATGCAAGGAACTTAACAATTTGGCTAGCACAAGTAAAAACTTGATAACATTATATTTATGCATTAATTTTCTTGATTGTTTAATTTTGGTTTGTTTATTGTGTATTAAAGAATCATTACTCTTGAGGATAGTCTGTGCTTTAAAATATTTATAATTATTTAATAATTATGAACAAGAAATGTTACAAAATGTTACTAATGTTACTAAGTATTTCTGATTTCCTAAGATGCAAGCTCTCTTTTATCATTTTTAATACTTGCTTAAGGGAAAAGAGTGTAGAGGTAGTTACACAATGTACATACATTTGTATTTTTAATAGTGTTATGCTGTCTATTGTGATGAAAATAATGTCTTATGAAATGTGTTACATCAAACCTGTGATCCTTTAGATTATTAATGGATAATCAAAGAAATGGAGAGGAAAATTATGTGGAAACAAGCACTAAATAGGAACTACTTTGTATTACAATTTTAATAAGATCATGAAGGATAAATTTTTTTCTTAATTTTAAGTTTTGCTTGAGACCACACATGTGAGGGAAAAGTGCAAGTCGCAAATACACTTTTTAACAAAAGATTTCTTCTTGGGGTGCCTGGGTGGCTGAGTCAGTTAAGGGTCTGACTCTTGGTTTTGGCTTAAGTCATGATCTCAGGGTCTGGAGATGGAGGGCCCATCCCCCCCAGCCCCCTGCCCCCCCCAGGGCCCATCCCCCCCAGCCCCCTCCCCCCCCCAACTCTGTGCTCAGCAGGAAATCTGCTTGAGATTCTCTCTCTTCCTCATTCCTCCCCCTGGCTCACATGCATGCATGCTCACTCACTCTCTCAGTAAAAATAAATTAATCTTTAAAAAAAAAAAAAAAGGAAAAAAGATATCTTCTTGCTAAAGAGTGGAGAAAAAATGCAACCTTTCACATCTTCTGGCTCTAACATTTTAATAGTACTTTAAGGATTATTTAAAGCAAAAGGAAAATCGTTTAGATAAGATGTGTAAGAGTTAGCACTGTGGGGCAATCACCCTTCACATAGTAAGAGTAGGGTGTTTTGGGGCCAACTCCTCAATGGAAAACAACTTGAAAATCTGAGGAATCAATTAAAGATATTTCTAAAGGTATTAGTACTACCTAGACAGTGATAATTTTAAGATTGGAATTGAAGATCAAACAGAAAATCTAGAGGGACAAGCCTAGTATTTGATATTGTATTATGTTTTGAAATAATATGCCCATTCCAAAACCGTGATGCAGAAACAGACAAATCAAGGCAATCCATAATAATCTAGGACTTGAAGAAGGAAGGAGCAAAACAAACTAGAACATCAACAAAACCCTTAAAATCCTAATAAAAAGAAGGCTTGGTAAAAATGCCACATTTTCATGTAGGATTTGAAGGTTGGATGCACCAAGCACACTGGGCCTTACAGGACTGAAGCCAGCTTCAAATAACCTTCATCACTGTGCAGGAAAAGATGATCTGGGATTATTAGTGCTTTTTAATAAATGCGAAATTAAATCTTCTCCAGGGAAATATAACCTACAGAGAGCCTCAAGGTATTGCTGCAATTTTTGGAATAAAAAAATCTGACCAAAACCAAACTGAACCAAAACAAAACAGACCCAGAAAATAGGCAGTAAGAATAGTCATAGGATATCCAGAAAATAGATTTCTCAGGTACCAAATTCAAAATAACAATGCTTGAGGTGCCTGGGTGAGTCAGTTGGATGAGTGTCCCAATTCTTGATGTTGGCTCATGTCATGATTTCAGGGGTCAGGGATAAAGCCCTGCATCGGGCTACTCAGCAGGGAGAACTTTTTAAGAGAACCATATTTGGAGAATGTGCATGTTCCCTTCTTGCCAGAAGGGAAGACTTACATCATATTCCCTGGTTGAATGTGTATTAAATGGGGCAATTGCTGGCTCATGTGTGATATGTAGAGTTCAATAAGGGATTTCTTGGGGGAAGTTTAACTTAACTTTAACTTAAGTTTAACTTCAGTATGGATACTGGTGCATGATACTTATCTGAAGGAGGTAAGGAGGCTGATTCGAGACAGTATATGGGGAAATCAGAGTAGTCATATGCTGTCTGCACTTCCACTACAACAAATAAAGGGCTCATTTTTTATGGACAAAATTGACACCATAAGAAATAACAGACCATCTTGAAGGATTTTATTCCAGAAAGCTTTAAGAAAGAATTAAGGAACCCAAGTTAAAAAATACTTCATAAGACATACTTTTTAGAGGTAAATTCTGAGAAGAGTCATCATGCAGAGAGATAAACAAATTATAGATGATAAAAATAGGTAGATAGATAGATAATTTATTTGAATAACTGTGTCTAAAAACTTAGTATATGTAAATCATAAACACTGGAATTTCTTTCTTCCTTCTCTGTCCCTAATTTTAAAGATTTCTGCTAATACTTTTCAAAATTAGCCACTATTTGTAGTTTCTTGCATATTTTAGTAATACTTCTTTATGGAGAGAGCAACAGTTCTTCCCACATGAAAGACAGTGTTCTATATACACTGTACTTTGAAACATACATAAATACATTTACATCCATATTATGGGAATATTTTCACATCAGTATGTAGAAAACTTCATATTTTTAAGATGTATACATTAAAATTGTATGAATGTATTATACTCAATTAAACCAAATCCTCAATAATTACATTTGACCTGTTTTCAAATATTTATTATTAAGGGGAAAAAAAGTTGTCTTGAATAGCCACATGCATACATTATTCCATAAGTAGTTTGATATTTCAGGTTGGCTTCCCTGAGAAGCAGACACCAAGATGGAGTTAAAAGTGCAGGTTTTTATTGGGATTGCTCTTGGGATCTCCTGTGGAAGGGGTGGAATTGGGGGGAGAACGGTATTGCAGAGGAAATTTGCAGGCTTCTACCTAGAATCTCTGAGTACCTTTTTCTCTCATATCTTGTTAATAAAGTTCTTTTTAACCAAGTTTTATGTAAGTCAGATGAGCTAAAATTCACATTTCAGTCTAGTTTTATTACATTTTCTGTGAGTGAGGTTGAGTATCTTTGGAAATAGTTGGATTCATTATAATTATTTTGCTGTGAAATCATCCATTTCACCTACCCTTTGCCCATATTTTCATTGGTTTCTGGTCTTTTTCTTACAAATTTCTACAAGTTCTTAATATACAAATAATGATAGACTGTGATAAGTAATATATAATTTTTAAAATTTTTCCATTTGTGTTTTTACTTTACATGTTGAAAGATTGACATATAAGATTTTTTATTTTTATAAAATTAAGTTTATCAATAGTTTTTGTGAATTTTGAAACAATTTTGAAGAGAGCTCTTATTCTTATGTCAAAGAATGTACTCCTTTTTTGCATTATTATGAATTTATTTTTTTATATGCAAGGATTTGATCCTGGTTTATAACGTCAAATATGGCTCAAACTAAACTTTTTTTCTGGATGAGTAAATTTTATTAAAATTTTCATCCTTACACCATTAAGGTAAAATATATGTAATATTTAATCACATTCTGTACTGCCATTGATTATTTACAAAGCCATTAGAATTGCCTCCTCATCAAAATTTCACCATAATTCCACTGTGAAATTATCTACATTATTGGTGTTGTGGAAAATAACTAGTGTGAACACATAATTTATTATCCAAATTGGAGCATTTTTTACAGTAAAAAGAGGTCCACTAATACATATTCGAGGACAACAGGCATAAACCTTGATTACCATGGGCTTTAGGCCATTCTAAAATAGCTTCTTTAGCCCTCTCTCAATTTCTTCTATTGAAACTAGTCTATAATTTTCTTTTCTCATAATACCTCTGTCAAGTTTTGGGTATCAGGTTATGGTTTCCAATAAAATAAGTTTGGAAGTGCTTCTTACTTCTTTATTCGCTCAAATAATTTAGAATTTAGTAGTGTTGTTTTCTTCCTTCTGTGTTTCATAGAATTCACTAACAAAATCATCAGTGCATTTTGTACTTGTAAATCTTCCTTAACTTTCAAAATACAACACAAATGTTTGTTTTCTCTACTCTCGTTTACATGTCTTTCTCTAGACATTTTTTCTTTGGCATTAATTATACCAATAATTCGTGGCTTTCTTCTGACATTTCAGGTTATTTCATTTTGTGGTTATTTATATTCTATAGAGAAAGGGTTAAATTAATTAAAATGTAATAACTATTCACTATTACCCAGGCAATATATGAGGCAACTTCACCCTTAACAACAATTATTTGATAATACATTATTTTTTAGTTTCCAATTAAAAGTCATGACTTATGAGAGTTATTAATAAGTGTAAGGCATGAAATTATTGTACCATATCTGTTTCTTTTTCTGCCATCATCCTTTTTTTAGAGGGAGCTACTTTCCCTTATTACATGTGATTCCTAAAAGGATTGTTAATAGGGTTTACCCATTTCACTGGCATTATCGGATGCCTCAAATGAAGTAGTTATGTTACTTTATCACTTGATAACATAGATTGGTTTCATGGGCATATAAACCAAGAAGAACAAAGTATTCTCTGGAACTGATACGCAGACAATAGAAGAGAAAAGCCTTCTTCCCACAGGGACTGCTAAATTAAAAAACTATGAAGCTATCTATGACTGCTGGAAGCAATCTTACCTAATATTCCAAAAGTGTCTTTAAACATTAAAGCACAACCACTCAAGTTGGTCAGATAGAGAAAAAAAAAAGAGAGAGCATGTGCCTCAGAATGGATTGACTTTATATCCTGATTTGGCCTGGGACTTTTTCATTTGTTGCAAATCAATTAATGCTTTTTAAATTAGTTTTGGGAACCTCCTTGCACCCTGGAATAGGTCTTAATAATGGATTATATGTTCACTCTTCTAAATATTTTGTTTGTGTTTCTGGGATCTGGCTGTGTTCAGAGCCAGATGTACTCCAGATTTTCTTTAATTCTGCATTCTTGCTTAAGATAGGTTAATTGGATTTCTGTCAGTTATAAACATATTAATCAATTCAGCTAAAATCTGACAGAATTGGGATTTATGCCTGTATCTAATTCAAAAATCAATGATTTTTAACTTATTCTATCTATTGAAACATAAGTTTTAAAGTATGCTTTTTTGATTTCCTAATTGTCTTTCAATTTGTAAAAGTTGGAAATGTTCATAAACAAACAAATTCATGGTAGAATGTAAGTGTTTAATACATATGATTTCTTATAATTAAATTTTCTGTTTGATTTCTTTGTTTACTTGAAATTATTTAAGTATTTGCTTTTAAACTTTGTGGTTTATTTTCTAAAAATAAAATAGAGTTAAAAAATAAATTTCAGGGGCCCTGGATGGCTCAGTAGGTTAAGCCTCTGCCTTTGGCTCAGGTCATGATCTCAGGGACCTGGGATAGAGCCCCACATGGGGCTCTCTGCTCAGCAGGGAGCCTGCCTTCCCCTCTCTCTGCCTCTCTGCCTACTTGTGATCTCTCTCTCTCTCTCAAATAAATAAGTAAAATCTTAAAAAAGTAATAAATAAATAAATAAATAAATTTCAAAGTAGTTGTATATTTTGGTCCCCCAAAGCAGCTCATAAAATGAAATTTAAATGCCAGAATAAAACTTAGATATCATTAGTCTTAATCTTTTACCTCACAAACAGGGAAAGAAAAACTCACTGTACTTCTCTTGACTCTTTATTACTGAACCCATAATTTTATTGGAGTTTAATCCAATTGTATTTGGGTTTCTTTTATTTGCATCTGAAATTTTACTACCTGATGTAAGACTCATCTTTCCAAATTTCTTAGTCTCTGTTCCATTCTCCATTATCTATTTAACTGTTATAGATCTACTCACATGTCCCTGCAGATGTTTAAAACCACCTTAATGTATTTTGTTTGATTCATTTCGAAAACAAAGACATAAAACAAGATGAAATCAGAGAGGGAGACAAACCATAAGAGATTCTTAATCGTGGGAAACAAACTGAGGGTTGCTGGAGGGGAGGAGGGGTGGAGAGATGGGGTAACAGGGTGATGGATATTAAGGAGGGCATGGGATATAATGAGTTTTATATAAGACGGATGAATCACAAAGCTATACCTCTGAAACCAAAAATACATTCAACGTTAATTAATTGAATTTAAATAAAATAAAATAAAACACAAAAACAATAGTATCAAAATTTATGATACCCTTTTTTTATAGGTTTATAATATCAGGTATATAATGGTTAATTTTATGTGTCAGTTTAGCCTGGCTGAGGGGTGCCGGGATGGCTGGTAAACATTATTTTTGAGTATGTCTGTAAAGATGTCACAGGAAGAGATTAGCATTTGAAGTAGACTAAGAAGGTCACCTTGCCAATGCAGGTGGGCACTATTCAATTCATTGGAAGACTAGAACAAAAAGGCAGAGGTAGGGTGAATTTGATCTTCGCCTTAGCTGAAACATTGATCTTTTCTTGCATTCAGACATTGGCACTCCTGGTTCTTGGGCTTTCAGACTCAAACCAGGGCCTACACCATCAGCCCCTAGATTCTCAAGTCTTCAGAACTTGGACTGAATTACCCTACCAGTTTTCCTGGTTTTTCAACTTGCAGATGACAGATCATGGGAATTCCTGGTCTTCGTAACCACGTGAGCCAATTCTTAATCTCATCTTATCCCTGAAGCTCTCTCTCTGCATACCCTATTGGTTCTGTTTCTTTGGTGAATACTGACTAATACAGAGTGTAACATTTTAAAATAAAGATTTTTAACTGAAAGTGCAAAGGTAATAAGAAGCCTAAATTTATCAAATGTAATTACATATTTTCTATTTTAAATTTTAACTTTGTTAATAAGAATTTGTGATACAATGCTTTATGGTATCAAGGCATTGTTTTCTTTTATAATTCCTAATAGCAGGCTCTGTCATTATACTGAAATTATTTCCTTCCTACAAAAACAGTCAACCATCTGAGCATGTCAGACAAATTATGGACACATCAGCATAGACAATAATTCTGGTATTGTGTAATCTTACCTTAAAAAAACACTGCAGTTTGGTGAGAAAAGAAAAACACATGTCTGTATTTCAGTTACATTGGAATGCCATCTATTTGAAACTAGACTCCAGTTAGAGCTTGATGAAAAATTCTAGAATCACATGAATACCAATTATTCTGGGTGATCACAGTGTTTGGAATTATTTTCAATGTAAGTTCAGAGCCATCCGGGGAATCTTTGCCAAGAGCAGATTTTCCTTTTAATAAAAGACTTACAATTCCTAGATTCTTATTAGGGTCTCCAAATCATTTGCTTCTTGCTTCTAATTTCATTTATAAACTCATCATTAAGAGATTCAAATCATCCTTGTACTTTGGGTTATTTGTACTTGTTCTATCTCCACCAATTCTTCCATTTTAAATATGTCTCTGTGGTCCCTTATTTGTTTTTTTTTGTTTTGTTTTGTTTTGTTTTGAAATCAAAGTTGATGTGTCATATTAAGAAACAAAAACATAATAGCTTCTTCATGCTTTCTTTGATGTGTAATTAAAGCACATCGATGTTAATTGGAAGTTTAAACATCAGACTACCACACTCTCAATCGGCAGTTATATATTGGGAAATGAGTTCCACTTATGCCCCCACCTTTGAATCAAATAAAAGGCCCTGTTACTGCCTTTGACTCCATAACAGCACGTCTTTGACACCTTTCACTGCACAGTGATTGTCTATAGTTTATTATTCGGGCCAGTTATTGTGCTATCATCACCATGAGTTTCAATTAAGCCAGGTGCTTAAGAACACACAAATTTAATGTGTTATTTCAGTGAATGCAACACTCGACTGTAAAGATGACAAAGAACTCCCGAGCCCAAATTACGCAAGCTTTAGGTAATGTGTTCTGTATTAATAGAACAGCTCTTGTAGCAATATTTTATTCTGAATCGTATAATAAAGGTAGCTGGCATCATCAACTAGTGAGTTATTGTGAATTTGAAGAGAGTTTTGGAACCTCAAGCTGGAGAATAACTACAATTCCATTAAAATAAGGCTGCATCAAAGACGATACCATCACCACTGCATGAATACAGCAAAATGAAGCACTGTGCTATTTCTTCCCATTAATTCCCTGATGAATGGCATTGTTGATATACACATATTTCTAGAAAATAGAAACATGTATATCACACACGATTTGGCCTAATAGATGATGTGGGCAGTTTGAAAGTCTTGTTTTAATATCAAAACAAAATAAGAACACACCATATAGGAGGGATGAGTTCGAGATGGCAAGATAGTAAGATCCTGAACTTACTTCCTCCCATGGACACAGTAAACTTACGATTACAAGTGGAGTAATCACCTCTGAAAAATACGTGAAAACTGAATGAACACTGCCTTCACACCAAAGGATTAAAGGCAGCAAGAAAATAGGGAGGAGAAGCATAAACACAAACAAACAAAATAAACAACAACAACAAAACACACACAAAAAAACCACTCCACAGTCAGAAGGGGTCTCAAAAATACAGAATTTTTTCATGAGAAGGGAGTGGTCTGTGCTTCACATTAGTCACACCAACCCCTAGATCGGGTAGAGATAACCTTCCAAAATGCCTGGCTTTGAAAACCAATGGAGAGTACACCCAAGAAAATCATGGTAACCAACTTAGAGAACTTGATGTTGAAGGAAGATCAAGTCTAAAGTAGTAAAAATGCCATAAACAACGTGACTGGGACCAAATTCTTGAAAGACTCAGAAATTGGTAGCCATTTAGGAAATTTTGAAAATGGAGGTGAATGTACACTGAAGGCAGGAAGATCCAGATTTCTTTTTTCGGTCATCTCATATTAGTGAATCTTGTATCTTCTTAAAGAAAAGAGAGGATGAATTCTGAAGAAAGTCAATCAGAGCAATTCTAACTGAATGTCACAGGCATTATCTGAAGAGATTGGGGTTGTACTACAAAATGCATCCCCCTCGTATGCTTCCTTGGGAAACTACTGGAGGATCTCGTTCCCCCGAGCAAAAAAGAAAAGAACGAAATGGAAAACCTAAGGTACAAGAAACAGAAAAGCCACCCTAAAGAGAAGAAAAGGACATTTCAGGTTGATGTGAAAGGGAGATGCTAGAATCACGTTTGTTCATTAGGTCAGTCTGGAGGGAATCCAGAGCATAAAGAGAGGAATCCAGTCCCCTTGGAGCATACAGGACAGTGTCTGAAAGGTACAGGTGTGTCAGTATTCTGAGAGAAGGGTTATGCAACTAGAGAGAATTTTATGATAATTAGTCATAGGCACATGTGTAACTAAGCATAAAATAAAAAAAACTTAATCGTTAATTTCAAGGAAACAAAAAGTTACATATGAAAGGAAATATAAACAGTATAATGCAATGCTTAGCTATAACTTCTATGTTCAGTCACAATAGTATAAATATTTGTATTAGTTTCCTATTTCCACATAACAAATTATCACCAAATTCAGCAGCTTAAAAGCACACACAGTTATTTCGCGGTTTAGTAGGTCAGGAGTACAAGAAAGTGTGGCTGGGTTTTCCGCTTCTGGTCTCCCAGGGTTTCAAATGTTATGTGAGCTGGGCCATGTTTCTTTCTGGAACTCAGGGTCCTCTTCCAAATTTATGCAGTTGTTGGCAAGATTCAGTTCCTTGTGGTTATATGACTCACAGCCCTTCCTTCGTAATGATCATTGGCTGGAGGACACCTTCAGCTTCTAGCAGTCATCTGCAGTACTCTGCCATGTGGCCCTCCCCACAGGAGTTCATCTGATGGGCCGTTGGCTTCCTTGAGGCAAGCAGGAGGGTTTCTCTGTCTACTCTACTAGTATAGACTCTAACAAGATAATAAGAATGGGGGATGCCTGGGTGGCTCAGTCGGTTAAGCGGCTGCCTTCAGCTCAGGTCATGATCCCAGCGTGCTGGGATGGAGTCCCACATCAAGGCTCCTTGCTCAGCAGGGAGCCTGCTTCTCCCTCTGCTTCTGCCTGCCACTCTGTCTGCCTGCACGCTCTCTCTCTCTCTCTCTCTCTCTCTGACAAGTAAATAAATAAAATCTTTATTAAAAAAAAAAGATGATAAGAATGGAGCAGCCATTCAGGAGAGGAGCAGCCCATCACCTTTCCCATATTGCATAGACTAGAAGCAAGTCACAGGTCCCACGTATAAACAGGGAAAGGGGATTATACAGGGCATATTACCAGTGGCTAAAGATTATGGGAACCAATGTAGGTTTCTGCTTCCCACGATATTATATAATGGATTGAAATAAAAGTTGTGAAACGGTAATATTAGAAGAATAGAGAAAGGCGAAGTCTATGTGGGCATGTAAGATCCCACGGATTCTTCACATTCTCACAATCTGTAATATCTAAAACAAAACCAGTATTTGAGGACGTTACATAGAAATATGAAGAAACATTTCAGAAACAATGTATTTCATCCTTTTTCTGCATGTATCTTGGGAAGAAGAAGAAAATTTAAAAAATATAGAAGTAGCATTTGAGCTAAAAAGCAGCTGTGGATTTGAAAGAAGAAAATAAGTAATGGAAATACTGATGGAAAGGGGAAGAGAAAGAAAAAGTCAACTTACACTTGCAAATGGGGTTATGGAAACAAAGACGGTTAAGCATTCTAAGACAGATGGCAGTAGGAATTCATGTAGACACCAATAGAAAATTCAATACATGGTTTTAAAGGTTTATGTCAGAATATTGTCTCCAATGTATGCTACCTTCTGAAGAAATAAACAAAGATCAATAAGACAGTTTGTCAGAACGCCATACATAATAAAGTGGTAGTTTAAGGGAAGTTTGCGGAATTAATTTTTAAATAGTGATTGGATTCAATTATTCAATAAAGGGAAAATTTAAGATTTTAATTTGGCTGCTGAGTGGTCTGAAAAGAATATAGGAAAGCAGAAAAAAAATTGTTGCAAAGGGATTAATATTTATTTAAGAAACCGACATCAGTCATGGATATATCAGTTTAAACATCCTTGTTAGGAAGTTAACTTCAGCAGCTTCATCAGCAAAAATGCAAATAGGTGAATTCTTACAAATATTAATTTCCTGTGTGTTTTCGTGTCTGCATGGGTCTTTAAAGATAGCCAAGACACGGTAACAAGTCATATCCACAAATATAAAGTTCCTGAGCTTAAAATTTTTCATTTTATATGTTTGTAGATAAGAACAAACCATGCAGAGAGTATTTCCCCTTAAAAACAGATGGTGACAGTGTTTTCCTCTGAATATCACTTTGGACATAGATTCCCAAAAAGTTAGGGCCCTAGTAAGAACTTAAACTGTTAATAAGGGGAGGAGCATCTGACAACAAAACTTTAAATTAAATAAAAGGTAAAGGGGCACCTGGGTGGCTCAGTGGGTTAAAGCCTCTGCCTTTGGCTCAGGTCATGATCCCGGGGTCCTGGGATCGAGTCCCGCATTGGGCTCTCTGCTCAGCAGGGAGCCTGCTTCCCTTCCTCTCTCTCTGCCTGCCTCTCTGCCTACTTGTGATCTCTGACAAACAAATAAGTAAATAATCTTTTAAAAGTAAATAAATAAATAAATAAATAAATAAGAGGTAAAAATAAGAGTTTGATAGATCTAGGGACTGTGGACATGGCAGTAATTTTCAGTCAATAACAAGCATTTGAAAAATTTTGTTCATGTTCCAAAGTTACCAAATAATAAAAATGTCTTCCTCCCTCAGACAAAGTTTTGTTTCATCTTCTATCTCAAGCAAGACAGCTAATACTCTCCTGGATATTTCATCTTCAGTTTTACTTTGCATAACAAAAAGATCTATAATAGATCATGACATAAATTATACCCAAAGTGCAATGTGAAATCATCTTGTGAACATACAGTTTATGAATAGTGATTAGCCTTCTTAAATCTGTCCATAAAAGGGGGAAAAGAGCAATATAAAAATAGAGATAGGAAGAATTTCCATTCAATGTGTTAGTATGATGAGGTTCAGATACTAATACATAGGTTATCAAATACTACAAATTTCCACATCAGTATCTTCAACAGATCATGAAAGGGAAGAGAATGGAACTGAAAATACAAGTTAAACAACAAACAAACAAGAATGCCCTCCCCCCAAATACAAACAAACAAATACAAAAATCATGGATAAAATGCAGAGACAATATGTTCTAAAGAGTAAATGCCTAAGGAGTGGAACAGAGGAGCAGAGCAACCTCCTGGACAGAACTGAGCAGTTAGAGTTAAGTGAGGCAATGTTAAATACTACATAAGTCATTCACTCCAAGAAGACGAACTGTGTGGGTAGCAAAAACATTTCATTTCAGCACCACCTATGTATATTTTAATGGTAAATAATGAACCTTAGCAAATAGTGCATCTGTTCCTATTTTACTATGTAACAATAAAATTTTAATAATAGAAGGGTTTTTTACACTATCTTATAATTTAAATCTGTATGACTCCAGAGAAGATATTTGGGTACCCAATAAGACTTCTTTTGTGCGCCTTTTGGACAATTATGCTCTGAACCCCCCAACTTGAATTCTGATTTTCTGGTTTTCAAGCTTGATATAGTCTAAACTATGACTTTCAAAATAAAATTAAACCCTGTTTATAAAGGAGAGTAAATACTAAATTATAGTATGTTTAATACACAGAAAAAGATTGCCTCTCAATTCCAAGAGCATTTGGAGTTTAAAATGGAAAAATCTTAGCTAGTCTGAAAAGTATCCAATGGTCAGATGTCTGAAAAACTGAGTAGCACACTTTCAAATGATACTGTTAGTCTTTCAACACACTAAATAGAATCATCGAAACTTCAGTACAAGATTTAAGAATATTTAAAACGGTTTAGGGAAGTTGGTAGACTTGTGGGTAATTTGATAATTGAATGATTTGTAAAAAATGACATAAAACTCCCATTACTCTCAGACTACTGACTAATGACAGAAGTGAAATACAGAGGGGGTCTGAAGATATATTTTTTTAGATGAAATAGAACTCAGAAATGGTCCTTTTAGAAACTAAAGTCTTTTGGTCAATTGTGACCTCTCAGTACTGAAGGTCAACACTATCTTAGATTAATACAGTTTTGTGATGAATATCATTGTGAAGAGAAAGACGTTTTTACCCAATATTATATGAGCAATAGGGTGCTTATTTACTAGCTTGTTTAACAAGTGTCGCTATTTCACTGCAGGCTAGGCTTGAACATGACTATGACAGAATAACATTCATTAATATGAATATGAATTATATGTACTGTGCATAGCCTTGAAAGATATATGTTGGTCATTTTTTACTGTTGGTAACCTCAATGAAGACAAGTCATTCAGATGCCTAGTGTTCAGATACTAACACATCAGTGGTGAGTAAAACAGTAAAAGGAGTAGAAAAACATCCATAACTAATAAAGTAACTGACATTCTCTTTTTATAGCAATTAAAAAAATTCAATTCAAATATGGGCCACTAGTTTTCAATCAGTAACATGATATAAACAAGCACATTTAACTTCATGAGTTATTTGATACATTAAGAAAATGATGGCATTAAAAATAGATGTCATCATTGCTGCTCATTCCTGAGATGCAATAATGATTGATCATCATGAGTATGCAACTGAAGTCTTGTTTGATTCTATGGAACTTAAAACGAGCACTATTTTACTAAAATTTTAGGACCTGTCAGCATGTTTTGACTTGATTACAGATTCTTTCATGTAAATGCAACTATTTTTTAAACTATATTTATACTTTAAAAAACTAAAATTTGTATGCATACAAATTATATTGATACATTCTTTTTGAAACCCAACCAATATTTTGAATTTTAATACTGAAAAAATATAGTTTACATGTTTCGTGAAACCTAACAATGTGTTAAAAATAACTATAAGCATTTTTAATTACACACTTACCTCATCCATTTTAGTAACATTTGATCTTTTGTAACTAACAATGAACATCAATCTGTAAATAAAAATTGCTTATAAAACAATCTCAGACAAAATGATTATTAGTAGCTAAATCAAGGAAGCATACATTGTCATTTAAACTAACAGTAAAATAAAAATATGTGTCAAATATAAAAAAACATAAACTTCTCATTTAAACCTTGAGCACATGTATTTGAAATTACAAAAATGTTAGTTTTTTAAGCTTTAGGCTGAACATGCCATTTCCTGAGTTGTATGCAAGTGTGCTGCTCTAGCTCACCAATCAATTTAAATTGACATTTTGTTAGAACAGGAGTATTTGGGGAATAAAAGATGAACATGCTTTCATCCTTACTCATAAATCAATTCTATTCTGTGCACAAAACATAGAAAATCTTTTAGCTCAAGTTATTAAAATACAATCCTAACAAAGTCATTGCATTTTTCTTCTCTTGTCCAACGTAATGTTCATGAATAAGTGCACAAAGTATGTACTATGAAAGTCATTATAAACTTACATATCTGCAGTAGTAATGGTGATAAAAATACCATTTTGCTACAGAAGAACATTAAATTTTCTTTTCCTTTTTTTTTTTTTTTTTTAAAGTAGGCTCCACACTGGACATGGAGCCAAGTGCAGGTCTTGAACTCATGAACCTAAGATCAAGACCTGAGCTGAGATCAAGAGTCAGATGATTAACCGATTGAGGTGCCCCCAAGAACATGTAATTTTTAAGTGGATATTCTTTGTTTTACAAAGAGAGCCGATGGAAGACTTATAGGAAACTTAGAATGGAGAATGGGTACCCGTATTGTTTACATGGGGCTTGTTTTCATCAATAATCAATCCAATCTGTCCTTCTTTAAAAAAAAAAAATCCAGAAAATTTCTTATATGGGTGAAAGATATGATTTTCATTTGTCTTGATAGTGGTTGTAAGTGTTTCACGGAAGGGTAATGTCTGCCAGATATTGACAAGCTATTTGTGTCTTGATTTTACTGTAAGTTTTGAACCATCTCAACGATTCAGAGTGCACTATTACTTACTGAATGACATTCTTGGGCTTAAAATGCTTTAGCTATGTCTGTAGATAACCTTAGTTGGACTTTCTAGCAGGATGGAGTAGTGGTTTTAAAATATGTCCACAAGTTCTTTGATGATTCTTCCCCTTCAAAAGGTGAAGCCCCATATTGCTCCCCTTCAGTGTGGGTAGAACTTTCTTCATTATGTTCAGTTAGCCAACATATAGTACAGCATTAGTTTTTGATATAGTGTTCAACGATTCATTAGTTGCATATAACCAATAGAATGTAGTAGAACTGATTGTAACTGATACCTAAAATTCAGATATAAAAGGCTTCACACTTCCTTCTTACTCCTCCTATTGCATTTCTTTACCTATGGTAGATAGCTTATGTGTCTTGAGGACATCCAAGCAGACCTATGACAGGTCCTGTGGTCTGCAGCACAACTTTATAAATAAGCCATCTTGGAACCTGAAAATCCCAGCCCTGATTATCTTCTAGATGGTGCAGCCCAGCCACCCACCTTGACTAAAGCATCACGAGAAATCCAGATCCAAAACTGGCCAGATGGACCACTTCTGGATTCTGAACTCTCAGGAACTGAGTGTGATACTGTATGTTTGTTAAGCTTGGGAATAATTTGTTACATATGAGATTATTATTCAATCAATGATTACTGATAACAACATGAATCCTTTCTTAACTATCAAATCTAATAGAGTAGGAGTTCTTATCTCTTTCCAGATAATAAAAGGATAATAATTCATTGTTAACTCCCATTAACACCTTCTTAAATTATTTGGTATTTTGCTATGCATTTTGATTCTATATGCTTCTAAGTCTGACAAGATGTTATTGTTCTGTTGTTATTGTTGTTGATTTATGCAGTCAGCATTTGTTAAGTCTCTCTCCTTTTTTCCCCTCTGCAAATGTCTTGACTTCACTTTTATTCTTGAAAGATATTTATGACAGCTACAGAATTCATGGTTGACAATTATTTGCTTTTAGAATTTGAAGATATATTCTTTTATTTTATTTTGGCCTCCTTTTTTTTTTTATTCTGTTAAAAATTTTTAGTTCCTTTGCAAGTAATAACTTTCTACTTTTCCTTATATGTTTTCTCTTTGGTTTTGGTTTTAAGTAATTTTACTATGATATGCTTTCTTTCATATGGTTTCTTTGCATTCATCTTTTTTTTTTTTAAGAATTTGTTTATTTATTTGAGAGAGAGAGTGAGAGCATGAGCAGGGGGAGGGGCATAGAGAGAAGGACAAGCTGGTTCCATAGCTGGGTACCATCCCAGGACCCTGAGGTCATGACCTGAGCTGAACACCTAGAGCCACCCAGGCGCCCCTCTTTGCATTTATCTAATATGAGTTCATGGGATTATATTAAGCAATTATTTTCTTCAAACATTACTTCGGTCTCACTCACACTCTTTGCCTGTGTACATACTTAAGTCAGTATTTTATTTTATCAGACTTACCTTGTAGATTGTGAATTGTTGTTTCAGCTGTCGTATACATTATTAAATCCATTCACGGAATTTTTAATTTCAATTATATTTTTCTCTTAGGTCAAAAATTTTCATTCTACTTATTTTAAAGTGTCTTTGATTACTTTTCTATGTAAGTACATTTACCAGTTTTTAAAGTAAATGATGTTTCTATATTGTTTTAAAAACTTATTTATACTGTCAGAAAGTCATTCACCATCTTTTTTTTTAATTTTTGTGATTAATATTTAATTCCCTAACCTATCTAGAATGTATTTGTTTTATATATGATGTAAAATAGTGGATCCATTTCATTCTTTTATATGGATAATTATATTTCACCTTTACTTACTGTAAATCTGTTCCTTTTCTCTCTGGTCTGGCTTGCAAGGTCTATTATGTATCGACATTTCTTTTATACACGTATCTGTTTCTGAGCCCACTGTTTTATTGATCCGTTAGTCTATATAATTTTGGAAAAATACTGTATCAGTTATTATGGACCCTGACATCCTAGAGATAAAATTCCTACCTTTTATTATTCTCATTCAGAGGGATTTTCCCTATTTTTGACCCTAAGTTTATATACACTTTAAAATTATTTTCAGGGGCACCTGGGTGGCTCAGTGGGTTAAAGCCTCTGCCTTCGGCTCAGGTCATGATCCCAGAGTCCTGGGATCAAGCCCCACATCGGGCTCTCTGCTCCGCGGGGAGCCTGCTTCCTTCTCTCTCTTTGCCTGCCTCTCTGCCTCCTTGTGGTCTCTGTCTGTCAAGTAAATGAATAAAATCTTAAAAAAAAATAAAATAATAAAATAAAATTATTTTCAGACTATAGGTTAATTTGGAGATAGCTTCAATCAATTATTTCTCCTTTTCATGAGCATGTCATATATGTCCATTTATTTGGATTTTCTTTAGTGTTTTTGCAATTTATTTCCATTTTTTGTCTTTGTAAAACATGAAATAAAGATTATTTTTCTCATTGTAAAGTAGACCTAGATACATCTGAATTTAATATTTCCTTGTTATCTTTTGGAAAATTATCTTTTACTCCTCAGAGGTGTTCTTATTTTGAGTCTGGGAAATCACACTCCTCATAGGTATTGACAACTCTTACAACAGTGTAGAGAAATGGCTAAACTCTACTCTTGTCTATCTCAGACCAGATGACTTCAATTAGTATAGAGATTCCCCTAGGGGGAAAAAAAGTTTCAGGAACTAGAAAGACAGTTTTTTTGTTTGGTTTGGTTTTTTTTGAACTTTTTAAAAAAGATTATTTATTTATTTGACACAGAGAGAGAGAGAAATCACAAGTAGGCAGACAGGCAGGCAGAAGGAGAGGGGGGGAAGCATGCTCCCTGCTGAGCAGAGAGCTTGATTCCGGGGCTTGATCCCAGGACCCTGAGACCGTGACCTGAGCCGAAGGCAGAGGCTTAACCCACTGAAGCATCCAGGCACACTTATTTTTTAAATTTTTGTTGTGCATGTGTGTTTCTTTAAATTTCACTGGGCAATTCGACAAGTCGGGGACATCTGCTTCAGCACCTAGGGGAAAAGCAGCACTGGTTGCAGGTTTTCCTTAAAATGTATTGCTAGCCTGAGTCTCGAGGGTAAGGGTGGACAACGGCTTCCCCAAAGGCAGGCACATTTTCACCATATCTTTTTCATGAATCTTCACAAAGGCAAAGTGTCTGTGCTTTCCTGCTGTTAACTGCATGAACTCAAGGCTGAAAATATTTGCACTAAAGAGTAGGAGGTTAATGCCCAAAAATGGTTGGTATGCATTACTATCATTAATGCAGCTGGTAATTTCCCAAGTGTATGGTCTTAGTTTGTTTGTAAACAGTTGAGAACCAATTAGAGTTTCCTTAGTTTATGAAGGTTGTATTACAAGGTTTCACGCTGGCATGAATTTTAATCATAGGACTAAAAATTAAGAAAATTAAAATGCTTTAGGATACAATCAGATTTTGAATCAGGAGATTTAAACTTGTGTAAAGAGGTCAAATTTGTAATTTTCTAATATTCCCTAGAAATTATTGTGATGTTTGTTTCTCTCAATTTTTGTTTTCCACCATTGCTTCTAGGACATACACCGCATCATACTTGAGTTATTGTTTTTATGTATCTTTTTAAAATCTGCAATTGTTTATCTTTCAGTAAGTTTAAACATACCATATCCTTACTAAGCATTTGTACTTCCTCTTGTATAAACTATGTATTGGTAAACTTTTTGTTTTCTGGATTTTATTTATTTATTTATTTGATTGAGAGAGAGAGAGAGTTCAAGCAGGGGGAGGAGCAGACAGAGAGGGACAAGCTGAGTAAGGTGACAAGCTGACAAGGGACACCATGCTGAGTAAGGAGCTGGAGTCCCGGAGATCATGACCCCAGTCAAAACCAAAAGCGAGGCCACTCAATGGACAGAGCCACCCAGGCACCTCTGTATTGGTAACCTTTGCCAAATTTTTCAGTTCATTGTTTTTAACAAAATATTTTAAATTATTTGGAACCAAACTATGAAAAGTAGTTCCTTGTATCCCCTTGAAGATATGAATTCAGCACTTTCAATCTTCTGCCTTCAGTCTGTGGTGGGAGGCATAACATCATTTTCTGAGCTCTTACTAGTCCCCATTTGTCCTTTTCATTCATTTAATCAAAATAGTTTAAGAATTATTTGGGTATAATATCAGCATTTATTTTTCTATTGCATTTCACTTATCTATACATTTTTAAGCATCTATATTTTGAGGGAAACTCTGTTAAAATTTGCTATTATAAAAAGCAAAGTTTAGTTACTATAATAAAAACTTTGCACTCCAGTAATGGGAGCCCCCCCCCATGCAAAAACATAATTGCAATTAACAATTGTAGTTGCTTTATTTCTGCAGGGTGTTTTTTTCTTTAATTACCAACCTTTTCTATATCAATACATTTAATTTAAATAGCCTATTGGTGATTTGTAGAAACTCATATTTAATAAGAAGTAAGTTCTTGGTTATATATTTACTGCCAGTATTTCTTTATTACCCTTATAATTTATAAAAACTTAAGTCTTAAGTGGAAATAGTATTTTGAAAATTTTCTCTTTAGGCTTCTCAACTGTCGTTCATTTATGACTTATATAAATATCTCTTCTCCTTGCTTTGATACCCTTTAAAATATTTTTCAAAAACATAGTAATAGTTTTATATTATTTTGGCTGTCCAATGCATTCTGAAATTTCAGATTTGCTTTTCACTGTTGTTTGTTTTTATATGTGTTGCTTTTTTTTCCCTTTTATCCAAAATATGTTTATTTTGCTTTTGGTCACTGCTTTATTCTTATCATCTTTTCTTTATTGGAACACTGATTATTTATTGATGGCTCCTGGTGAATTATCTTCTGTTTGTTACTGTGTCTCTATTTTTTATCTGATTCATTTCCCATGCATTCTAGAGGCTTTTCCTTAATTTGTTTCTTATGCATTAAATTCAATTACCTTCACTGTCCCTATTTTATACAAACAATGAAGATTTTTATGCCAATAGCGATTTTGGTTCAGTTGCATTATATTCTCATCTCTAATCTTTGCCTTTCTGCAGTAGCCTTATGTTTAAAATAGACAATTGCTTTCTTAAAGATTTTGTAAAAATGAATAAAATGTGTCATTTTCTCACAACTGTCTATTTACAGGACAACATTCCTCCAAGGGACTTCTTGTCATCCTGTTTTGTCTCAGTAGTAGAACTCAGATTGTGGTTTGCATTTAGGTTTCCCCCTTGAGTTTGGACCACAAGAGTATAACCTACATTTAATCCTACTCATGTGTCTCAGGTAATGAACTATCCTAGCTTCTTCCCTGATAATGCTCTATTATGGGATTTTATTTTTAACAATCATCCCCAGTGACTATTTTTTCTAAATTCAGAGATTATTACTGAAAACAGTCCGTGTTCAAGTCCAAGCTACTTTCTGAAGTTAATTTCCACTATTCCCAATTATTTTTGTCCTTCCATTCAATTTTTCTTTTCATTCAAATTTGAAACTCCTGACATTTTTATTTTTTATTTTTTTTAAAGATTTTATTTATTTATTTGACAGACAGAGATCGCAAGTAGGCAGAGAGGCAGGCAGAGAGAGAGAGAGGAGGAAGCAGGCTCCCCGTGGATCAGAGAGCCCGATGTGGGACTTGATCCCAGGATTCTGGGATCATGACCTGAGCCGAAGGCAGAGGCTTTAACCCACTGAGCCACCCAG
This sequence comes from Martes martes, assembly GCF_963455335.1. Taxonomy (NCBI): domain Eukaryota; kingdom Metazoa; phylum Chordata; class Mammalia; order Carnivora; family Mustelidae; genus Martes; species Martes martes. The sequence goes on along the minus strand of NC_137901.1, from coordinate 41,547,646 downwards.
GCGCCCCCTGACACATTTTTATTGTAACTCTTTTTAATGCTATTTCTTCTATTCAGGTTCTAACTAAAAATCCATAGCCTTCAAAAGGCAAACTGATGCTCTGATAAGATATCTAGTATTTTTATCTCTTTTTGTGCTACTTTTTATCAGTTTGTGTCTCTATTTTACCTCTTTAACTTGTCTTATGCTTAATCAAGACCAAAGTCATCATCTTGGTTGTTACCACAATTTTGCAAAACAGTCAAATAGTGCTAGGAGCGTATTAAACACTAAAACCATACTTACTAAGAGGATGAATGCACTTCCTCCATTAAATACTAGTTTGTGATAGCCTATACTGAGTTTCTATGATTTGAAAGCATACAAAGTACACTCAGGGAAATTAAATATATTCTTAAAAGATATTCATACAAAGCATGTTAGTTTCACTTAACCAGCAGAAATCCAAAATGTTCTAAATCCTTATCAGAAAACTGGCTACATATATTAATAAACATATATTAATTGTCCAATGATTTTCCCACTCTGGAAATATCATGCATTAATGGACTGCTCACATCACTCTTATTCATTTATTTTTTAAATTGAATTGGAGACACTCATTTTAACTCCAGTAAAACTTAAAAATGAGTTATTTCATGAATTGTCAGAAAATTATGAAATTAAGGCAGTTTTTTGCCTTGCTCTCAAGTGTCAGTAACTTTGGGTATATCAATACGAAGGCCTAATTAATTAATTAAGATTTTATTTATTTATTTGTCAGAGAGAGGGAGAGAGAGCGTGCACAAGCAGGGGGAGTGACAGGCAGAAGGAGAAGTAGGCTCCCTGCTAAGCAAGAAGCCTGATATAGGACTTAATCCCAGGATCCTGGGATCATGACCTGAACTGAAGGCAGAGCTTCACCGTCTGAGCCACCCAGGTGTCCATGAAGGCAAAAAAAAAAAAAAAAAATCCAAAATAATAAACACAAGGATTACTACTAATTTTAACACCTTCTTGCGTCTCTTTGACTTTTATGTTTGCTATCATAAGCTGAATGCAGTCTTGCCCACTTTTATTTCTTTTGACACTTTGTCATCTGCAGCATATTTCAAAATGTAAATATTCCTTTTTGTCCTGGAAAAGTTGTACAGTGAATATGACTGTTTTGACCTTTTCAATATTCTCCATTTTGACTGGTTGTCTCTTCTAATCACAGGTTCCTAGGGTGGTAAACAGGGAAAGTTGGGCATGGCAAGCGAATCAAATTACGGAATACTAAAAAGGTCATAGTAGGATGCCTTTAATTTCACAGAACATAAGAGATAGGGAAAAAAAGATAATGTTTGAAAAATGAGGAAATGGGATTTTATGTGTGTTTTTCACAAATAACTAGTCAAAGCCAATGATAAACTTCCTTTTGTTTAGCCCAATTTTTAAATTATTTTTTCTGAAAAGTCAGTAAGCATATTCTTACAGCAAATTTAATATAATTAATTCTGTTTTTCTTTGAATTAACAATGTATCAAATCCTCTTGAGTAGGAAACCTTTATTGTGTTAGTGCAGATAATATTTAACAAATAACACCTGTGTAATAGTGTGAATTTCCTTCTCTTATTTCTATCCAGAAGATAGCTTAAAATATTGAATAATAGATCCAGATGGAAGATGAACTTTACTTAGTTTATTCTGCCTCACTGAAGATTTTCACAATTGGGTTTATTTTCCCCCTTGCTACAGGAGACTCAGAGGACTGATCTTTCATTGTGCTGTTTGTTTCATTGATGAATAGTTTCTCAAATGTTAAATGCACTTAAACAAAAATCAATTGTACACATCAATCAGAGATGGAGCTTTTTCAAAACACACATAGGGATTTTGGCTGAATGTTTCCAGTAAAGTGATTTTAAGCATTATACAGGTATAAACTAATGTGTCCACCTGTGTTGCAAGTAGTCACATAAAAATGAAAACTCAGCTTGTCTTTTCAAACTATGGCAACATGTTGTAAAATTTGTGACTTATTGGTTATTAAAAAGATTTCCTAATGTTCACAAGAAAGTTGTGAAAGATTCAGTTACTTAACTGGTTAAACACCCAGTGGTGGAATTATTGGATAATATGGTATTTCTTTTTTTAATTTTTTAAGGACCCTCCACACTGTTTTCACACGGCTATACCAATTTACATTCTCATCAACAGTGTTCAAGTGTTCATTTTTCTGTACACCCTCTGCAATACTTGTATCTTGTCTTTTTGATTCTAGCCATCCCAACGGGTATAAGGTGAGATACCTCTCTGTGGTTTTGGTTTGCATTTCCCTGATGATTAGTGATATTGAGCATCTTTTCTTATGTCTGTTGGCCATCTGTGTCTGCTTTGAAAAGATATCTATTCAGTCCCTCAGCTCCTTTTTAAATTGGATTGTTTGTTTTTCTGGTGTGGAGTTGTGTAAGGATTTTAGGTACATTTTGGATATTAGCACATCACCCCATATATCATTCACAAATATCTTTTCCCATTCAGAAGGGTTCCCTCTTTGTTTTGTTGACGATTTTCTTCACTGTGAGAAAGATTTTATTTTGATGCAAGCCCAATAGTTTGTTTTTGTTTTTGCTTCCCTGCCTTTTCAGATCCACCCAGAAATATGTTGCTATGGCCAATGCCAGAGAAATTACTGCCCTGTGTTCCCTTCTAGGATTTTCATGGTTTTGGGTCTCCCATTAGATCTTTAATCCATTTTGAGTTTATTTTTGTGTTTGGTGTTAGAAAGGGGTCCAGTTTCATATGTAGCTGTCCTGTTTTCCCCTTCATTTATCAAAGAGACTGCCTTTTCCCCATTGTATAACTTTACTTTGTCATACATTAATTGACCATGTAAGTGTGGGTTTATTTCTGGGCTCTCTATCCTGTTATATCTATGTCTGTTTCTGCATGGGTACTAAACTGTTTTGATTTTTTATAGTTTCATAGTATATCTTGAAATCTGGGATTGATATCTTCAGCTTTGATCTTCTTTCTCAAGATTGCTTTGGCTATCCAGGGTGTTTTGTAGTTTTATACAATCTTAGTATTATTTGTTCTAGTTCTGTGAAAGTCGAGACTGTATTGAATCTGTAGATTGCTTTAGATGGTGTGGATATTTTAACAATATTAATTCTTCCAATCCATGAGCATGGAATATCTTTCCATTCATTTGTGTCACCATCAATTTCTTTCATCAAGGTTTCATAGTTTTCAGAGTACAGATGTTTCACCTCTTTGGTTAACTTTATTCCATGGTATTTTATTCTTTTTGATGCAATTGTAAATGGAATTGTTTTCTTACTTTCTCGTACTGCTACTTCATTATTAATGTATAGAAATGCCACCGATTTGTGGGTATTAATTTTATATTCAGCAGCTTCAGTGAATTCATTTATTATGTCCCATTTTTTTTTGGTGGAGTCTTTAGGATGTATAGTGTCATGTCAAATGCAAATATACATACCATATTTAAGTATAGATTCACTTTTATTTATCCTGACCATTAGAGCTAGATGTATTTTAAAATTTATATTATTTTCTTTTAGATTTTAGCAAAGTCATGTGGGACATATAATTGAAGAACTTGTAATGGTTACTTACCTACATGTAGCTTTTGTGATTAATTAATAGATATGGATTGGGACTATCCAACTAGGACACCAGTTGTCCCTGAGATATAGCTTAAATAAACTTGCCCACATAACATTTCATCGTCTATGTGAAATGCCTGAAATTCATCACAAATATAACAATAGTTATTTGTCCATGTTGCCTACACTATTTAGGAATCAATTCATCACAATTTAGAGAAGTGGGACTGAAGATAGTTTAAGCATAAAGGTTAGTTTATTAAAATGATATTAGTGTGGCTTAAGGATCGCCGTGAGGCTGGGGTTCAGGAAAAGCTAGAGCTAAGAAAGCAGATGGCATCAAAATTCTTATGGTCTTAGGTTTGTGGTTCATCCTTGCATATCCTTTCCAAATTCATTCTTGTTTTCTCTCTAATTGCATAAAGACTTATTTTTCTTTTCTAGTCAACATAATTGGACACTTTTTTTTAAGTTTAAGCACACAAATACTTTCAAATCCAATTATCTTAAGTTAATGTCCTGAAGTAGATTCCTAGGTGTAAGCTATCAGGCAAAGCTGAGAAGAAATGGGGTAAATTTGTGTGCTTATCCAGGCCAGGCACACATCCAAGAGAAGTACATCACCAATGACGATCAAGTGGAACAGAGTCACAAAATAATACGAGTACACTCACATTGGTACTCAGTGGTTTACAGAAGTTGTGTCATAGGTTGGTATAGAAAATACTATATTACTCTGTTGTGAATATTTATACTTCTCCTCTAACCTACTTGTGCTAAATTATCTTTGTCTTTATTTTTTTAATTAATTAATTTATTTGAGAGAGATAGAAAATGATAGAGCATGAATAGAGGGGCTGAGCAGGGAGCCTGTTGCAGGACTCAATCCCAGGACTCAGAGATTATGACCTGAGCAAAAGGCAGATACTTAACCAATTGAGCCACCCAGGTACCCCATCTTATTTATCTTTACATTGCTATTATCTATGATCATCCAACACATATTAAATAGTAAAAATACATTTATTGAAAAAATAATAAAATTTTGCATATCCCTGACAACACATTATAATTATTGCAAATGTCAGAAACATGAAATCTGCTTACTTCCACCTGAGCTGCTTTATTCAGTATTTTCTTTAGTATAAATATATATAATCCCCTCTGTAGTAGATGGCATTGGCTGCTAGCCTGGCATTTGATTTCTTCTCCTTCATTCTGAAAGAAACCCAATGTTGACAGTTAACCATTCTTCCCCCACAGAGATCTCGTAAATCAGAGGAAACCAAATGCATTTTCCAGTCCAGCAGTGGGTCCTGATTAGTATAAACAGTCACATGTGTCTGTAATTAATGTAGAAATAGGCTAAGTTGAATTAGGATATAGAACAGAGTGTTTTCAACATAAGTGTTACTAGGTATAGGTAAGTCCATATCCTGTATTGTTCTGATCCAAATGGAAAAATTTTCCTCTCATGATTATTGAAGAAGCCCCCTCTCTTCCATGCTAGATAGGAAAAAGAGAGCCAAGAGCCCTAGGTTCTGATAGTAGTCATCTTACAAACATGAAAACATTGAGTTTGAGGCAAAACTGGCATAAACAAGGTGAACCAGAGAATCACCAAGAAACAGAGCCAGGACCCAGTTTTATCATATCTGGTACTTGCCTTTCTTTTGAATATCCTGCTATATGTGATAATGTTTCCATTTTCCTCCAAGTCTTTGTTTGTTTGTTTGTTTGTTTGTTTTTAAGAATTATACTATGGTAGGAGAGCCAAGCTGATTTAAATACTAAGCAATGGGCGCTCACATACACACCAGTAATGTCCTAATTCTTTGGGTCAAGTGGAATCATTAGATACTGTGTTCAAGTCCAGAAACAGAGTTCTTTGTTCGCATTCAACCTGGAAAGTGTATTTTAGATCTAACAGGTCATTTTACAGATAAGGAAATTGAGGCTGAGTGAGTAAAAAGACTTTCCCAGAATGTTTGAATGTCTCCATCATGCTCATTACCCGTGTTTAAGGTCCCAATCATAGGAATAAAGGAAATTGAGTCTTTGGAAGCCAGTTTGAGATAGGTCTTATACACACATACATGCACACTTATTCCTACACCAACTGTGCCTTTCCCCTGGACCTATAAATTAAGCAGGTATTCCCAGCTGTGAGCATAATCATCTGCCCTAGATACACTCACAAGTTAATTAAATGATCTGGATTAGGAAAAAACTACAGGATGGAAATTCAGTACTCTACCTGTGAAAGTATGTATTGAGGCTCTAAGAGACTCAGTGTAAAATGAAGGCATAGAGACCTAGTGAGTGTAACCAGTAACAGTGATAGTGGGAAGACATCCCAGGACAGCTGGCCAGAACTTGGCCAGATATCTTGACCACCAGCATACCACACTGATTTCTCCCCCGGACTGTAGAGATAAGCCCTAGAATGGTTTCTCTGCTTCTACTGTTACCCACCACCCCATACCCGCTTCTAATTCTTTCCTGGTAAAGGAGTCAGAATTTCTCAAACATAAATCAGATCATGCCATTCTTCTACTGAAAGCCTTGCAGTGGCTTCTCATTATATTTGGAATAAGTCTTTACCAGGCCTCCAGGACTGTTCGTGATCTGGCCTCTGAGAACGCTGCCAAACTCATCAACAAACTTGCTCCCCTGTCCTCTCCTTGCTCCAGTCCTTTTCACAGTTCCTTAAGCTGTTCCTGTGTCACAGGGCTTTGCCACTGGCCATTTCTTTCACCAGGAACACTCTTCCAAGAACATATCTTTGGCCACCCTATTACCCTCTCTTACACTCCCCTCTCCCATTTTCCTTCATATCACTTATCATTCTGAATTACACTGTTTACTTATATATTTATTATCTGTTTCCCTGTAAAGTGTTTCTGGTGGCCTATGGTATGGACTGGCAGGGAGAGAACACACATGCAGAATGGAGTCAGGTTAAGTTGTTTCAAATTCCACCTTCTCCTCCAAGTCTTTTTTAAAAGGTTTATTGTTTCACACAGCTGAAAGCAAGCAAAATGATACATTATTCCTAAATGTATCTTTGCCTTTGCTTTGAGTTACTTTAAAAACAAAATTGCCCCCAAATACCTCAGTGTCTTAAAATACATATATTAGACTCTCATGTTATTTATTCTGCTAGCTTAATTCACAAATGAATTATTTGCCTTAACAACACAGCTTTCAAAGCGTATTGTGCATTCATAATATAAACAAAATAAAGAAGACAGATTTACCTACTGTTTTTAACTATGAAACTTTGCCTATCCAAATTGTAAATGATCCTTAGTGCTTTAGTATAACCAATCAGGATTCATTTAATTAGTCTTTGACTCAGATTATTATATGTGTTTCAAAGTAATTGAACAGGGTTTTCAGAGCCTTATAATTCAGATTTTTATTATGTCAGACATCTGTTCTCCCTAATAATTTCACCTTAATTGTCCATTCTTCTTTGTAAAAGTATTCATAATTTAGGTATTTTTTTCTCTATTTCCAGCATGACTATCACAAGCGCATCATATTACTTTTGTTTCTGAAAGTATCTACAGGGAAATGACCTATTTAGAGATGTTTTTATTTAATAAAAGCATGAAATATTTAATTATAGAAAAGGAAAATTAAAAATTTAATTCAGAATTATCTCTAAAATGGGCTTTGTACTCTTCCATTTATTGATAGGCTAGAAGTGGGACACAAGGTCGTTTAGCACAGTTTGTTTCCAAAATCATATTAAAATACACAGCAATGAAAACCTTTAAAAGATGTCTTTATACCTTAAGACTGGAAACAAAAGTTAACTGGTGAATTAAGTTTCTATTTAAATTCAAGTTAGTTACCATACAGTGTAATATTAGTTTTAGGTGCACAATATAGTGATTCAGAACTTCCATACAACACTCAGTGCTCATCACAACAAGTGCCCTCTTTCATTCCCATCACCTATTGTACCCATCCCCTACCCACCATCTCCTCGTGACCATCAGTTTATCCTCCATAGTTAAGAGTCTGTCTCTTGGTTTGCCTCTCTCTCTCTCTTTCTTTTTTTTTTCCCCCTTGCTAGTTTGTTTTGTTTCTTAAATTCCATATATTAATGAAATCATATGGTATTTTTCTTTCTCTGAGTGACTTATTTTGCTTAGCATAATACTCTCTAGCTTCATACATGTCATTATAAATGGCAGTATTTCATTTTTTATGGCTGGATAATATTCCATTGGAGATATAGATACAGATAGATAGACAGATAGATATCATTCTTTTCTATCCATTCATCTATCAGTGGACACTTGGGCTATTTCCATAATTTAGCTCAGGTAAATAATGCTACAATAAACATCTGGGTGCATATATTCCTTTGAATTAGTATTTTTGTATTCTTTGGGTAAATACCTGGTTGTGCAATTGCTAGATTGTAAGGTAATTATATTTTTAACTCTTTAAGGAACCTCCATACTGCTTTCCAGAGCAGCAGTGTAAGTTTGCATTCCCACCAGTAGGAGGGTTCCCCTTTCTCCACATCCTCACCAACACTTGTTTCTTGTATTGTTAGTTTAGCCATTGTGACAGTTTTGAGGTGTTTTCTCGTTGTAGTTTTGATTTGTATTTCCCTGATGAGAAGTGATATTGAGCATCTTTCCATGTCTGTTGGCCATCTGTACGTCACCTTTGGAAAAATGTCTATTCATGTCTTCTATTTGTTTTGGGTGTTGAGTTTTATAAGTTCTTTATGTATTTTGGATACTAACCCTTTATTGGATATGTAGCCGTCTTGCAAACATCTTCTCCCATTCTGTACGTTACCTTTTACTTTTGTTGATTATTTCCTTTGCTGTGGCCAGGCACTCTGGTCTTCTAACTTCTTTGTGGCACTTCAGTTTCTTTTGTCAGTATTTTTTAGTTTTTAGAGTACACGTCTTTCACTTCCTTGTTTAGGTTTATTCCTAAGTGTCTTACTGTTTTTGGTGCAATTGTAAATGGGATTGGTTCCTTAATTTCTCTTTCTGCTGCTTCATTATTGGTGCATAGAAATGCAACAGATTTCTCTACATTGATTTTGTATCCTGTGACTTTACTGATTTTTTTTTTTTAATCAGTTCTAGCATTTTTTTTTTTTTTGTATAGTCTTTTTGGGTTTTCTATGTATAGTATCATGTCATCTGCAAATATTGAAAATTTGACTTCTTCCTTGCTGATTTAGATGTCTTTTATTTCTTTTAGTTGTCTGATTCCTATGGCTAAGACTTCCAGTCCTGTGTTAAGTAAAGTGGTGAGAGTGGACAGTTTTTCCCCATTTGGGATGATATTTCCTGTGGATTTTTCATATATGGCCTTTATTATGTTGAAGTATATTCCCTCTGAACATGCTTTGTTGAGGTTTTAAAGATGAAACAAAGGATCATTATAGGACAATGCTAAAAGCTATACAACACTGCGGAATAAAAGCTTTAAAGGGAGTGTTAATTGAGATATCAAAGAGAACTAAGGAAGGCAAAAACTAATTTTGCAAGTTGGAGGGGTAGCCAGGAGCCTGAAGTTTATGCACCCCTGTGGGTAGACTTGGAATATCTCAGGTTAATCAGGCAAGCGTTTACCTCCCTTAAAATGTAGAGTTCTATAATTAAAAAGGACTGGGGTCCCTGAGTGGCTCAGTCAGTTAAGCTTCCGGCACTTGATTTTGGCTCAGGTCATGATCTCAGGGTCATAAGATCTGCCCATTTCAGGTGGCCCCTCTCCTCCTTCCTCTGGCCCTCTCCCCGCACTTGAACTCTCTTTAAAAACAATAAACAAATAAAAAAGTACAGATATTTATATTCTAAACCACTGACTTTAATTTGAGTATAAAATAAGGAAAATAATAACTGTAATATTTCCTCCAAAGGAGAAACAATTTCCCTGAATCTAATAAATAAAAGAATCATTTAAAAAAGTATTTAAACAGTGTACCTAACTATGGTCAGCATTAGCTAAATTTAGGCTTTCTTAAATAACTGGATATATAAAATTAAATTAAATTAAGTTCACATTAAATCCAATGTGAACTTTTATTTTTATATTCAAACTGACTAAAATAAAATCATATCATTATGTATAAAGTTTTAAGCAAACACTTCAATTTTTTTTACCATGTTAGCTATTTTAAATATGACCCAGATGCTCACACTTCATTTTTTTCTAAAGAAATATTTCTTTAAACTATTATTTACATAGATTATTATTTTACATTATTTTGTACTAGAGTGCATTTTCTAGACAAAATACTCATGTTTTCATAATAAAGGTGACCCAAGACTATGGGTTTATTGCAAAATACATTCTCCATACTCAATCAGGTGGGAGAAAAAATAAAATGGGAACTAATGAAATAGCACTGGTGTCATCTCTCTGTAGGAATAGTGGACTTTTAACCTTGCCACTTATAAATAGTTGATGACAAGGTTTGTCAGATAAGAATGTTGTCCCAGGTTATCTTTTCCACTCAAATATTCATCAAAATCCAATTGTATTAGGTTGACTGGAAAGATATGCTGAGTTGCTCCTTCAGAGCAAGAGTTAAGTGTTCAAAGAGAAAAACAGTATAATAGAGTGCATATATGCCTGCCAAATATAGACAAGTTATAGTGTTAAATCTGATACATTGTTAGTTTTATATTGGGAAAGCCTGTGATATAGCTTTAATAGAACAAAATGCTGAGCTTTTCTCTTCTTTCCAGGTATTCACCAATCTGGTTCTATTATCAAAGAAAATTAATTTATAAAAAAACAAACTTGGAATAAACATAATTAATTTTATCCCACAAAGTCAAGACTTATTTTGATTCTGATTCAGGTATAGTTACCTCTTGAACTCCTCATTTTTAAAAAAACCTGTTATATGCCAACAATGACTCATAGAACACTACATCAAAAACTAATGAAGTACTGTATGGTGACTAACATGACATAACAAAAACTGACAAAATCAAAATAAAAATAAATTAAAAAACTGTTCCATATCTAAAATCTAGTACTTCGAGTACTTTTCTGACAAAAATCTGACCCTCAGACTTTACACTGTCTTAATCTATTGTACTTGTTCATCATTATATTTAATATCCTTTTTTCATCTCTTTAAATCTTAAAGATCCTCCATGACCTCAATTTATAATATTTGGTATTCTACGGTTATTCATTCTAGTGCAAAATCTGTGTTTATCACACTTTCTGGTTGTTTTCTTTTGATTTGACTTTTCTGTGTTAAAATGTATTTGATGTGTAACATTGTGGAATTTTAGGTGTATAACATGCTGTTTTAATACTTTTTATATATTGTAATATGATTGCTTTTGTAGTAGTGATAGCTAATAGCTGTACCACATCACATCATTATTATTTCATTTTGTGGTTGGGATATTTCAAAATCTAGTTTCTGGCTTTTTAATTTTGACCTATGAAAATTTTAGTTAAAATGAAGATGACTGATGGAATTCACTCAGGACTTATGGAATACTGATATTTATGTTTTTTAGTTTAATGACATCTATGCTGAGAGAACTGTATATGGACAGGTGTGTTTTTTACTGATACTTTTCATAGAATTAGCATAGATCCTTGGTGCATAATGAACACTCAGCAAACATTCACTGAACAAATGAAGGCATGAGCAAATGACTAAGTGAATGAAAATTTATAAGCATGTTAAGTGGATATTTTCAAGTATAATTAGTGATTTTTCTTTCCTACAGTTCTGTGTAGTAGTACATTTTTAAAGATATTTTAGTGTAACATAATAGTAGCAACTTTGAATAAAGGTCACATTGAAACTATTTCCAATGACATTTTATTTCACAAAGGAGAACAGAGAAGATTTCATTATAAATGTAATCTCTGTAGATTAAAATTTATTGCACAGATTTTAAAATTATGTCACAATGACATTTAATACATTGATATGTTGGAATTAAAAAGGGATTTATATTCTAAACTTTAAAAAATCTTTTTCTGGAAATGTGTCTACATCTAAATATCTGAATTCACTTTTCTCTAGAATATAATCTATGGTTTCAAAACATTGCATGTATTTCTGAATCTAACTTGAACAGGCAAGTTGGCCTCCCATTTAAGTAACTTTCTTTTAAAGTCATGTGTGCCATGCCCACAACTCACCTCTGAGATATTATCTATGACTACATCATGTGTGTTGCTTCCTAAATCTTCTCTGATGGCCATAGATAACTAAATAGGGTTAGCGAAGATAGTAAACTGTAATCAATCTATAAATAGGCTATCAACCCATGGATTCATATGGCAAAATAGTTCCATCCAAGGTAAATTCCTTACATTAATGACTAAGCAACTGATCTCATGATTTCTTTATTATGCTAGATTGTACTATTCTATAATACCTAATCACTGCAACATATCAGTGTCATAAAATAATAATGAGGAATTTTTTGCTTATGGTACATGTCCATTGTGGTTGACTACTCATTTGCTCCATTTCTTCTTCAGTTTGGGAGATAGACTGATAGAATAAAGCCTCTATTCAAACAATGCCAGTCTCTTGGCAGAGGGGAAAAAGATATATTGAACAATTTTCTGACTTAAACCAGCATCTGCTTCAAAGTGATAATTGGAAGAAACTGATACACTGCACTTCCAACATTACATTGGCCAAACAAGTGGTATGGCATAGTGTGGTCAAGAGAGCTGGTATGTGCAATTTTCCTACTGAGAAACCCACAGAAGGGACATGGTAGGTTGTGACAATGGATATTTTTTTTTTTTTTAAGATTTTATTCAGTTCTTTGACAGAGAGAGAGCACAAGCAGGGTGAGTGGCAGGCAAAGGGAGAAGCAGGCTCCCCAGTAAGCAAGAAGCCCAATGTGGGGCTTGATCTCAGGACCCTGGGATCATGACATGAGCAGAAGGCAGACGTTTAACCCACTGAGCCACCCAGGCGCCCCTGTGACAATGAATATTTAGAACATCAGTACAGTCAACCACACTGCCTTGTGGGGAGTTCAAACTAGAGTGAAGCAAAGACAGCAGAAGACTAAGAAACAGAAATAGAAAACAGTCAAGCCACTTACAACGGCAAAGTACTAAAGAAGGAAGCAGGCATGCCTAGGCCAAGAAAATAGCCTACCTCAGAAGCCAGAGAAAAATCTATTTTCTCTTCTTACAGATAAATAGGAACCCTGACTCTGCTCTCATTGAAGCTATGCTCTTTGAATTGTGGCCATTATTTTATGTTTTTACTTCAATCATTAACTGAACCTCTCTTACTATACTTTTAGTGTCCATTTCTTCTAACATGAAAGAGCTTATCTTACAAGAAAACACTAGGTAGATTTTATTTCCTTTTCTTCTATTTTTTAATAAAAAATAGGAAGGAACTGTGAATATTTTGATCACTTAAATGAATTTGATTTTTAAAATTTTGAGGATGTATATATAATTTAAATTTTAGTCGAGTAAAGAAAATTTCAAACTTAAAATAGTTTGATGAGAGAAGACAAAGAGAAAGCTACTAATGGATTACATTGGGGAGCTAAAACATAAAACCTGATCATAAACAAGTTTCTAATTATGAATGTTCAGGCATTATGTTAATATAAAACTTATATGAAAGATTTGTATGTGGGCTGCCTGACTGGCTCAGTCAGTAGAGGATGTGAGTCTTGGTCTCAGGATTCTGAGCAGAAGCCCCACATTGGGTGTGGTGCCTACTTAAAAAAAAAAAAAAAAAAAAAAAAAAAAAAAAAGGTTAAAAAAGAGCTTCGTGTTGGGGGGGAGGGGAGAGGACAAGGTGGCTTTTCGCTCAGGTCATGATCTCAGCGTGGTAAGAATCAGCCCAATATCCTTGGGCTCTGTGCTGGGCATGGACTGTGCTTGAGATTCTCTCTCTTACCCTCTGTTCCTTCCCCAGCTAACTTGGGGACACTCTCTCTCAAATCAATAAATAAAATCTTTAAAGATAAATAAATAAATAAACCAACAGACCACCTTCTGTAGCTTTATGTATATTGTAAATTGTAATAACCAAAATAAACTTACAAAACAAAAATATTTTTATTTCTATTATTTTAATTATTGCTACTTTTCTCTTTATAACACATTGACTTAGAAACAAAAAGTCAACATTTATCTCTATTTTCCACTTTTTGTGTCATTTCTAACTTTCCAGTATTTGCAATATATTATAATATTCCCATATTGATGGATTTTTACCAATCACTATCATATGAATTATACATATAAAAAATAAAAATCATGATGAATAATAGCTAGAATTTTATGTGAAATAGTGACATGGAAATTTATGTTTACTTAAAAATTTAGCATTTTTATATGATATTTTCTATATCTGAGTGTATAGGATCATATAATTACCTAAAATAAATAGTTAAATCATATGATGCAATAGATTATGGCGAAATGACCTTACTTTTTCCCAAAATAGAGTAGAATCAGCTCTCCTTTTCCTCAAAAACATGTGGTGTTAATGAAAAAATGACCAGTATTAGTTGATAGTTTTATAGTGGGTTATTTATGAGACATAATCTTAGATTTGATTTTTTCCTTTTTATTTACTCATGCCACTACATCAGGCACACTGAGCATAAACATCATTAAGAGCATGTGTCTACACTGAGATTATACTTAGTTCACTGGAGAAATAGTCCCAGCATCATGATCTATCAAAAAAAGTTACTGAAAATGCTATGATATGCACTGTTTTACTGTCACTTATTTGTGTGCCTTTGGGCACATTTAATAAAACTTAAGAGCATACTGAATGAAACTAAATAAAAATGGAAATAAAAATTTTTATAGAACTTATCTAAAATCACTCAGAAACTAATTCTCATTTTTTGTGCCATAAAATCAGTAAATTGAAAACATTAACTGTAAGCAAAGATGGGAGAAATTCCAAAGTTTGAGGTGGATTGGAGAGAGGAAAATATAAAAGCTGAAGAAGGGAAAGCAAACAAGAGAAAATAATCTGTGCTGGTATCTTTTTTGTTTCAGGCACAGGAAGACAGGGAAGACAGAAAGAAAAAAAAAAAAACTTGAAAAATGTGGCAAGTAGTGAAGCACCTGTAAAAGGAAAAAAAGTCACTGTGGGTTTTTGATGCATGAGGCATGGCAGGAGGTTTACTGGAATGAGCCCAAGGGCCATGTTTCCAGTTAACAGATCCCAGCAGGGAATCTTGTGAAACTTCAGAGCAACAGCAAAATTCATTGTAGAGACAAAAAGGAAAAGAACTAAAGACTATACAGAATATGTGCAGATTATACAGCAGGAAAATTCTATTTCTTTTTCCATTTTATTTAGGAATGAAATGATGACATGTGAACAAGAATGTTCATTTAGAAAAAATACTCTGAAGAAGGAACAATTCAAAAATAAAGCAAGCATAGAGTAGTATGGTGTCAAAAAAGTAGAAGTTGAAATATTTTAATGATGATATGCGCATTGTCATTGATATTATGAACAAAATTTTGTAAAATTTTTATACATTTACATTTGTTAATGTAAATGTTAATTGTTAATTAACATCAATAAGCATGAATAATAATGGTTCCTATAATGAAGACACTGAATATTTAGGAATGTTAGAAAATCACAGCAATATGCAAACACAAAATTAAAAGGGAAGTATGGAGTACCAGGAAATAAACAATCTTTGGAATAAGGCAGACAACTAGAAACCCCCTTCTATCTCTTATTATTTGATACTGGGAAGACTATTTAAACTTAGCGAGGATCTTCAAGTGCCTAATATTTTTTAATGGGGGTAATAATGTCACTTTAACCATCAAATAAAATTATGGAAAGGACTAAGAGTACTAATTTTCACTAAATTGATTCTATTAGAGTTACCATGGATGAGCTCACAGATTAAGCACATCACATAATTCATAATACACTCAAATATGGTAGCCCCACCATAGTTATTATTATTTTCTGAGCAGCCATGAGAACACAGAGTAAAAGGGAAGAAAAAATGAGTAAGATTTATTAAAACAAAAATTACTTAATCCCTTAAGCTCTAAAAGGTTTAGAAAATAAAGCTTCCTATAAGAAATAAAGGTAAAGCAAAACAGAATGAAAAAACAAACAAACAGTGGGGCACCTGGGTGGCTCAGTGGTTTAAGCCTCTGCCTTCGGCTCAGGTCATGATCTCAGGGTCCTGGGATCGAGCCCCACATCGGGCTCTCTGCTCAGTGGGGAGCCTGCTTCCCCCTCTCTCTCTGCCTGCCTCTCTGCCTACTTGTGATCTCTCTCTGTCAAATAAATAAATAAATAAAATATTAAAAAAAAAAAGAAAAAAAAAGAAAAAACAAACAAACAGTAATTACAATATCAGCATAAAATAGCAAGAAGGAAGAGAAAATTACAAAACATGATAGAAAACCATGTTTTTAATATCAAAATATGTATTTTAATAATTTTGAGATTTGTATTTGAAAGTGGATTATTATTATTATTATTATTTTGAATTGCAAAATATGAATGAGCATTTGGAATCACAAAACAAATATATATGAGAAAGGGAAGTAACTTTTAGCACAAACTTTATGTATATACAGACATATATATACACATGTAATAAACAATGCTTTAAATTTAACAGTCACTAGAAAGATAATAAAGTTAAATGGAAACATAAAGTGAAAAATCAAAAGTAAGCTAGATATTGTAAATCACTAAGTTCCATTCCTGAAACTAATATTATACTGTATGTTAACTAACTAAAATTTAAATAAAAACTTGAAACGTAAACAAATAATAATTAATAAAAAAGAATATATCATAACCCCTCTAAAAGTCACATTGATCTCAATAATTTCATCGCTCTTTTCCAGAAAAACACATTAAACTATGAAAAATATGAAAAAAGAACAAAAGCAAACTAGATGTTGCAAACAATTAGAACATAGAACTCAAAATTGCTTTTTAAAGTATATATATGGAAACATGTATGCACTTCATGAGCTGAGATGTCCAACAGAAGTACTAAAATTTGTATAGAATTAAAAGAGAAAAGGGAAGAAAAAAGGAAACGTAAAATGGCCCTCAACATATCATAATCGGCTGCCAAATATTTCATCTTAATGTTAAGTAATTCAGTAGGATAAATTTAAACCAGTGGAATTACCTGATCGATAACACTTTTCTAACTGTATTAAGTCATCGATTTGCATGTACTTCATCTCCTTCCTCCCCTCCATTGTGTTTACTCTATGCTGGGCACTGTTCCTGGGAGAGCACATAGACTGTGTCATTTTAATGTCCATTTTAGTAATGAAGGTCCTGAGACGAATAAAAGTTCACATATCTTGTATGTGCTTAAATTTGTATAAAAAATGAGATGCACCTTTCTGTATTAAAAACAAGCAAATATCCAAAACCACAGAAAAAAGATAGAGAATTTCCAAAGAAAAGGAAGTCAAATATCCTATGTCAAAATACCTGAGAGGGGTGGGCCATGGTCAAAGTACTGGAATTAATTTTTTTCCAATGGAAATATTAAAAACTAGGATTTCAAATAGTAAAATAGTTTTTTTTCCTAATAGTTTTTAATGGAGTGTATAGACAGGAAAAAGAGCTTAAATATGAGACTAGAATTATGAAAATCTAGAACAAATAACAGAAGTACAAATAAAGAACGTCTAGTTGAGTTGATGTGATTTGAGAGGAATAAAAAAAAAAATAAGGACTCCTTGAAAGTATTCTAGGGTTCAAGGAAAGAAACAAGAGTTCTTATACTTATATAATAAAATGAACAATACATTATGTTCTGAACAAGAATGTATAGACAATAAAGAATTCTTTATAGAGCAAGAATTGAAGGGAGGAGGGAGGAAGATTAACAACAGAACAGCAAATTAGAGAGGAAGTATAACTGATTTTATAGCAGACATTAACACACCAAAATTAAGCTGCATGATCAAGATATTGAAAATTGGGCATTCTTTTATTTTAAGATTTTTTTTTATTTGTCAGAGAAAGCAAGCACAAGCAGGGGGAGCTGTAGACAGAGGGAGAAACAGGTGCCCCACTAAGCAAGGGCCCCAGAACCCCTGGGATCATGACCTGAGCCAAAAGCAGACACTTAACCAACTGAGCCACCTGGGCGTCTTGAAAATAGGACATTCTCTTGGTTACATTGATCTTATTGCTGAGATACTCCAATTTTGCCCAGATTTGTCTGCATTTTTAATCTTCTAGGAGAATAAGACTACATAAAAAATACAGTGAAAAAACTTTAACATTATGAAACAATGATTACAAGTGTTTAGAGTACTCTTATCACTCCAAAGAAAGTACTAAGTCTAAGGGCATGAAAGAAATCCAAATGTATAGTTTGTTAGTTTTTTTTTTTCTGCTAATCCAAAGGAATGTTAATATCTATTGCTCCCTTCTTCTTAAAATAAGTTATTTAACTGTCTAATATATTTGTTTCAGTTATTAAGTTATTAAACTCAAGTTGACCCAAAATTATTTGAAAATCCTCACATTATTCTTCCTTATTTCAATGAAGGAACACTGAAGTATTGGTAGAAGGCAAAACACTATGAAGGTCATAGGAGAGAAGAGGGAGATATCACAAGACTGAAATGAGAGAGAGGATTTATTTCAACTCAGTGGATTCTATTCCTTCCCAATTCATGGTAGAAACAGACATTACATTATAAACGAGGGCCAGGATTCATTACACACCTATTTTTAATGTCGTATCTGCTAGTAATAACAAGAGAATCATGTATGCCTATTTTCATACTAGTGTTTCTGGGATCATCCCCAAAATAAACTACTTTTACTCAGTCCTAATATCATAATCAGCTTTTATAAACCTAAATCAAGCCTTATAGAACTTTAAAAAAAGAGAGATTGGATATATCTGCCTATCTTTAGTGTGTGGGTTTTATTTATTTAACTTTAAAATAGTTGTACTTATTTTTTGTCAATTTAATTTTGTCATCTATCAGTAGTTATAATGGGTATAAATTAAATAATGCTTCCAAATTATAAAATATATTTTAAAATTATGTAAGTCAAAATAATCACTGTAGTAAGCTGTACTCAATTTAGTAACAAATCAATAGTGATAAATTCACTCAAACTGTTACTGATGACTTATAACAAATGCAGAAGTAGTCTTTTTCTTCCATGTCCCTTTCTTTTTATAAGAAAATACTGAACATTTTTATTTATATGCACACCAAAAATAAGCATCAACACCAATGCTGCAATACATTTTAAAAACGTGTACTTAATGGAACACCAACTTGAAATCCTCAATTGGGAAACACTATCCATAGTGAATGAGTCTATAGGGAAAATGGTGAATAGAATGGCATTTGAGGGGAAAAAAAAAAAGTTCCATAATGTATTAGCTCTGTGAGTCTAGGCAGTTCTTAGGCCTCTTAACTGTAAATACTCACAATGATAGTAAGTATTTGGTCAGCCTGTCAGGAAATATAAATGAGATGATATACAAATTACTAAATAAATATTTGCTCTAGTGGATTCTCAATAGCTATTGCTGCTATTATTTTAATCACTATTGATTTTATTATAATGATTAACATTTATTATTAATAAGTTATAAATTAGAAATCAGGAAGTTTAATTAACCCCACTGTTGTGGAATATAAAGTGTAGAGGCCAACGAGAAGTCTCGGATCCCTAAACCGATGCAAACCTGAGAACTATTCAACTTTAGTCCAGGTCATGTGCACAGCACAGGATGTACACAGAGGAATTCGGCATATTTCCCTGCACAAAGCAACCCACATCCTCTTTGGAAAGTAGGGCTTATTAACTTTCTATGTTACAATTCTATTTGTAACATACTATTAAGAAGGAGAAATATATTTTAGCATACATTTATTTGTAAATATGGTGACTGTCTATTCCTCTTATAATTTTCTCATTGAATTAAGATTCAGTCAATCAAGATTACCTTGATTCAAATCTCTCCCATTATTTATAAGTTCTCAAAGGTAATTTAGCTACAGTGCAAAATAACATACAGTTGCTATATGGTGTAATTATTGTTATATACATAAAATATGTAAATTTTAGCAAGGTCTGGACCATGGAACTAGGAGAATGTCACCATTAAATTTCTCAGATAACTCACTAACACATTATTGGTGGCTTTCAGAGATCTTTAATAGTGACCCCAAATTATTTGAAAATCTGCACATTATTTGTCCTTATGAAGCAAAGAAAGACTTTACAAGTAGTGTAATGATTTTATAGCCATGCCCTGGAGTTAGACAACCTAGATTCAAACTATTGTTTATTTATTAGTACAGTTATTTTCTCGACATCGTCCATGTTACTTAATTCTTCTGAGCTTTGGTCTTTCTTATCTATAAAATGGGAATGATAATAGTACTTCCTTTTAAAGGCTCTTATGATGATTTTGCATATATGTGTGTGTGTCTATGTGGTCTATTTGTTTATAGAGTGAGAGTGAGGTGAAACTGTAGGAGGGCACAGACTCAGAGCCACTTTTGATGTTTAGATCGGTTTATTATGCAGATTATTTTAATTGAATCAGTTACTACTCTACAGATTATGAGTAACTATATATATATATGTGTGTGTGTATATACATATATATACACACATACAGACATGTAGCTCAATTAGGAACTCTGAAATTCATGAGAACTACAGGATTATAAATAAAATAATAGGGACAGGTTTTTTAATTTTAATTTTAATTTTTTAATTATTTTAAAAATATGCATTAGGGAGCATACTCAATACACATATAATTGAAAGTCAATGATCTGCTCTGTGTGGATGAATGTATTTTGTTTTCTAGAATACCAAATTCAAAGTAAGTTCCTTCATGTTCCTTCATGTCAGGTAGGCCATGAGCTTCTAAAAACCAAAAACTAATATATTTCATTTTATTGTAATTCACAAGAATTTGGAGACCTGCACTCATTTAAAAAAGTTAGATGATCTCCTGCTGAAAGAGTGTTTAATTTAATTACTCAACTTTCAAAAATAATGAAAATATTTTCAATGAATTTTATTCACATATAAATTCTCATCCTGATGACTCCTCATAAAAAAGCACATCTTATTATTTTTATGTCCATCATTCTTCCACAACAAAACATGCCAAGCACTCTTCTTGTTGCCCGTCAAATAGTTCTCTAGCTATTTTGATCAATTTAATTCTAGGAGTTGCAGATCATTTTCAAAAATGTTTCTAAATGAATGATTGTCAAAGTATTCTGTTGGAATAGAAAAAACATGTTGAGTAAAAGAAGTTATTAGAATGCTATTAAGTAATATATCAAAATAACATGCTGAACTCAGTCTCGGTCTGTTTTCTCCAAGTTTTATGTGTGAACATACACATGTATGTTTATCTGCTTCCCCTGATAATAGTTGTCCATGCTGACAAAAATTTGGAAATCAAAACCAACCATCGAAACCAGATGGTTCTGTATTATAACTATAAACTTCTTCCCATGTTTCTGGCATTGAAATTGCTGTCATCTATAACCTTGTCATGTAAAGTCTATTTTATTTAGACAAGTTCTAAGAATAGAAACAATTGGATCATTTCTATGACATTCCTAAAACGTAAGATGGCAGTCCTCTTAACTCAGCTGTAAGAATGGGTTGTATGAACAGGAATGACAGGGTGTGATTTCAATACCACTAGAATGTCTATGAAAATGGGAATAGTACAATTAAGACAGATCCCTCAGGATTCTGGGCATTTGGATGAAAAGCTCTTGGGACTCTGACTTTAATCATCTTATTGGATAATTCAAAGCACAAATTATTTGTATCTCAAATGAAAGTATAGTCCATACAAAAAAAGACCCACTCCTTCGAGTATAATTTGATCTTTTACTTCAACACAACAACATAAATACAACTTCAAAGGACAATGACTAAAGCTGACAAATATTTTCTACATTGTCACATATAATCACCTAGTTTTTCACACTGATTTTTATTTTCCTGCAAACTGTGCCAACAGATGTTAATGTGTTATAAATGAATATGTCAAATTTCTCATATCTATGTTGACAAGTGTTAAAGACTTCAACTTAAGAGGGACATGCAATCTGATCATTACCTGTCTTCCACTTTTGTATTGTTATTGTTCTCCCATCCTTATGTTTGGTGTCCTATGATAAGGTAGCATACATCACATAATTCAAAAGGCAGAAATATTGTCTTATCTGCACTGGCTCTGGAACAACACTTCTTGCCTTCCTTTTGAATAAAGATTAGTAGACCAATGAACCTCTTCTGCTCAAGGGCATAGGGGAAGGAGGCAAAAGGCATCTGTTCCAGGTGCCAAGTTCTTGTCCATTCTGATTTATCAGAAGAAATTCTTTGTTGCTTTAGTAGTTTATTATTACTTTGCAGGAGGCTTTTTAGAAATGAGGCAAAATTAAAGCTGTTAAAATATTGCCTTTGCAATGTGTATCACATCTTAATTCACAGCCTGTATTTAAGTTTATTTTAGCAAATTACATGTGCTCTATATCTGAGTGTCCCTCTTCAAATGACATCACAAGGTGACTATTCCATTGTTTTTTGTAACTGGTAACTGATACCAGAGATAAACTGTATTTTCAGAATAGATCTTAAGAAAATAAAATTATGAGTATTTAAATATATATGCCAATGTCATAACACTCTTATTATTCAGTTTATTATACAGTTATTATTCAAGGCATTTTGAAAACCTAGCCATGAGATAATACAGACATCATTCCAAGTTAATATAATGCACAATACATTGCAGAGTGTGAATAAATAACATAACTGATTTATTCCCCTTGAACTTTAGTACTTATGAAATATCACTGTTTACCACAGGATGCATATATGTTTCTATGCTGTCGTTTTGATCTTAGGGTATTGCAAACAATAATACTTAGGATCTAGAAATATATTATATTTTTAATAAAATCCCTTCTGAGTTGTTTCCACTTCATACAGTAAGATTATCTGGCAAAATGTGAGCCAGTTCAGCTTTTGTGATATGGTACATGACTGCTTTCTAGACAGAATGAACCAAATATGAGTGTTATCAGTAAGTCTTCCCAACACTGGTTTTTATCTCCTCATTTACTTTAGTGACTTTAATCCCTAAAATTAGGAACAAGACCAGAATGTCTGTTCTTACTACTTCTATTCTACATTGTACTGAAAGTCTTACTCATGTGTAAAGACAAAAAAAGGAAATAAAATGTGTACATAATGGGAAGAAAAATGTCTTTCTTCACAGATGGTATGATTGTCTATGCAGAGAAAGAGAATAATAATAAATATCTCTTGGAATTTAAAAGTGAATGTAATACTTATAAAATGGTATATAGCAAGGTTGTAGGATACAGGGTAACATACAAAAACTAAGTCCTTTCCCATGTAACAATAAAAATAAGATTAAATTAAAAATTTTTAAAAATCATAATAGCACCCAGAAAATGAAATTATTACAATGAATGATAAGAATTATAATAATGACTAGAATGAATGATTTGGATTATAATACACTCATAAAATGAAATGGACAATTATAAAGCTAACCAAATATGCAGAGGATCCAAATGCCAATAACTACAAGATTCATGAGAGAAATCAAGATCTAAATAAATGGACAGATAGTGTGTGTTCATGGAATGGAATATCTAATATTTTTAACATGTCAATTCTTTCCAGTTTGATCTGTAGATTGAAAGCAATTCCAACAAACTCTCTGCAAACTCTTCTGATTTAGCTGATTCTAGAGTCTATATAGAAAGACAGAAAACCAAGTATAGCTCACAAAACATTGAAGAGAAAAAAAGAAAGTTGAAGGACTGACATTACTTGACTTCAAGACCTATTCTAAATCTGTATTGATCAATGCAATATAGTATTGGAGAAAAAAACAGACACAAAGGAGAACAGAGTAAAGACCCCAGAAATAGACCCATACAACTGAACAGAGGAGCAAAGGCAATTCATCACAAAAAGGAGACTCCTTTCAACAAACTGTGAAAAGTTGGACAATCATATGCAAAAAAAAATTATACCCAAATCTTACACAATTTCACAAGAACTAACAAATACTCCATAGACATACATATGAAATATAAAACTGTGAAACTACTGGAAGAAAAAATAGAGGAAAATCTATGTGACCTTGAGTTTGATAATTTGTTTTTAATACAATATTAAAGGCATGATTTATGAAAGAAAAAATTTGCATTGAACTTTATTCAAATTAAAACATCTCTCAAAAAGTTACCATTGAAAGAAGGAAAATTCAAACCATTGACTTGGAAAAAATGTGCAAAAATCATAGCTGATAAGTGACTTGCATTAAAATATACAAAGAGGTGATAAAACTCACCAATGAAAAAGCAAATAACACAGTTAAAAAATGAGCAAAAGATGTGAACAGGCACTTCACCAAAGAAGATATATAGATGGCAAATAAATTTATTAACAGTTGCTCAGCATTATTTGTAATTAGAGAAATGTAGATTAAAACAATAATGGGATACTGCTCTGAACTTATTAGAACGATTAAAATAAAAAAATTAAGAACTCACAATGGACAACAATACTAACTGATAGTACCAATTGCATTTGAGGATATAGAGCAGCAGGACCTCCTTCTTATTGTGTGTGGGAATATAAAAGTGTACAGGCATTTGGAAGACAGCTTGGCCGTTTCTTACAAAACTAAACATAGTCTTTCCATACAATTCAGCACAGAGCCCCTGGATATTTGTCCCACTGATTTGACAACTTGTGGGACCACCCCAGTATCCTGCTTAAACATGAGTGTTTATAACAACTTTAGTCATAATGTTAAAAAACTGGGAAATAAAACAAGAACTCCTTAATATGTGAATGGATCAACAAATGGTAGTACACTTATACAATGAAATATTACTAGGTGATTTTAAAAAATGAGTTATCAAGACATGAGAATACATGGATGAATCTTAAATATAGATTGCTAAATGAAGTCATATACTGTATGATTCCAGTTGTATGATATTCTGGAAAAGCAAAACTATAGAGATAATAAAAAGATCAGTGGATGCAGAGAATTCAGAGGGAGTTTAAAAAGGGAAGTTTAAAATGTCTTCACCAGGGGTGCCTGGGTGGCTCAGTTGGCTAAGTGTCTGCCTTCGGCTCAGGTCATGATCCTAGGGTCCTGGAATCAAGCCCCACATCGAGCCCCACATTGGGCCTGCTTCATGGCTCCCTGCTCAGTAGGAAGCCTGCTTCTCTGTCTCCCACTCCTCCTGCTTATATCCCCTTTCTCACTGTCTTTCTCTCTGTCAAATAAATAAATGAAATCTTTGAAAAAGAATAAAAATAAAATGTCTTCACCAGCCTAATATCTCTATTTGATAACTAGTTATAAGTGCATATAAAATGTGCATATAAAATTTTGTTTCTAAAAGGATGACTATTATTTTCATCATCTTTGTAAGCATCCCCTTACATTAAAACAGGGTTTATAAAAATTACAAACTTTGAGTTATTTTCATAAGAATTTATGAAGTTATACCAACCAGAATGAAATAAATAGCTTTGCATATAGCTGGATTTGAGTGGAATTTTTAAATAAAATTTTAGAATAAAGCAATGTATAATTACTTAGGACAGTTAACTTATTTAAAGTTACTTAGAGAATGGAAAAGTCAGTCTGGAATCACTAGAGAAGATTTTGTGGAAAAAAAAATACAAAAGAGAAAGTAAATTAAAGATATCACTATGAAAACCAGAAAGCAGGTATGAAAATGAGTAGGTTTTAAGATAAGGAGAGATTTCATAAATTGTCAGAAAAATCTGAATAATATAATTTGAGTAATTAGAGCAAATTTCATGACCTTTAGATAAGACAATAGTTTCTCACAAATGATATCAAAAGCACAATTGACAAATGCAGGTAAAAAGATAAGGTTAGCTTCATCAAAATAAAACAACTTTGGATTCCAAAGGACATGATCAAAAAACTGAAAAGAAAACCCACAGAAAGAAAGAAAATATTAGACAGTTACAGATCTGATAAGGGACTTGAGTTCATAATACATAAAAGACTTCTAAATATTGAACAATAAAAAGACAATCCAACAACAAAAAATGGACAAAGCACCTGAGTCAACATTTCTACAAAGATACACACATGACCAGTAATCACATGAAAAGATACTCAACAGCAGCAAAAAAGATACTTAAATTCAAACAATCAAAAACACAATGAAATACCCACTAGGATGAAGTAGAAAAGGACAGTAGCAACTGTTGAGAATGATATTGACAAATTGCAACCATCACACAATGCTGATGGAAATATAAAATGGCACAGGTACTTTGGAAAACCATTTACCTGTTGTTCTAATAATATGAAGATATTACATGACCCAGAAATACCACTCCTGAGTATATGTACACAAAAGAATTGATAACAAGTCCACATAAAAACTTATGAATAAATGTCTGTGGTACATTTTTTTTGTAGTAGCCAAATATGGAATAAACCAAATGTTCATCAATTGATGAATGAATAAATAAACTATAGTATGCAATAAAATGGAAAATTGTTCAGTCATAAACTATATATGCTCCAGTATGGATGAACATTGAAAACATGCTAAGTGAAAAAAGCCAGTTACAGAAGGTCACATATCTTATGATTTGTTTATATGAAATTTCCAGAATGTCAAATCCTTAGAGACAGAAATTAGCTTATTGGTTGATAGGGACTAGAAGGGGGAAAAAAAGATTGACTAAAAATGGATCTGAAGTTCATTTTAGGGTGATGAAATTATTCTAAAATTAGATTATAGTGATGTTTGCATATCTCTGTGAATATACCATGAATGGTACTTTTAAAAAGAGTGACTTTTGGGGAACCTGGGTACTCCATCAGTGAAGTGACCACCACTTGATTTCCATTCAGGTCATGATCCCAGGGTCTTGAGATTGAGCCCCACATTGGAGTCTGCACTGAGTGAGACACCTGCTTAAGATTCTCGCTCTCCCTCTCCCCTTTCTCCTCCTCCCCTCACACTCCCTCCCTTTTTCTCTCTCTTAAAAAAAAAATAGAATTTTATGGTATGTAGATTATATTTTAATAAAGCTGTTATTTAAAAGATGCATTTAAGAGATCCCTGGGTGGCTCAATTGGTTAAGCGACTGCCTTTGGCTCAGGTCATGATCCCAGGGTCCTGGGATCAAGCCCAGTTTTAGGCTCCCTGCTCAGCAGGGAGTCTTCTCCCTCTCTCTCTGCCTGCCATTCCCCTTGCTTGTGCTTTCAATCTCTCTGTGTCAAATGAATAAATAAAATCTTTAAAAATAGTAATAATTTTTTAAAAAGATGCACTTAAGAAAGGGTAGTTTTAGGAGCACCTGGGTGGCTCAGTAGGTTAAGTGTCTTTGTCTTCAGCTCAGGTCGTAATCCTGTGGTCCTAGAATCAAGCACCACATCAGGCTCCCTGCTATCAGGGAGTCTGCTTCTCCCTTTCTCTCTGCCCCCCCCACTTGTGTGCTCTCTTTCTCTCTCTTTCTCAATCATTCTCTCTCATTCAAATACATAAAATCTTTTAAAAAAAAGTAGTTTTCTATTTTTATACTCCTTATAAAAATAAAATTTTAATTGTGCTTTGACTGAATTCAAAGAAACTCGTACACTATGAGATATTTTTAACACATAGTATCTTGTCAGTTCAACTCTTGACCCTTCAAGGCTGAAGATAATTAGTGTCCATCTGTATTTCATCCAACATGAATCCCTGTTGATACTTACACTACAGAGTAGTTAGAAAATTCTTAGATCTGAAGATAAAGCATTTCAACTCAATTGTCCGAGAAAAAGCATTGGGCTTTCTGATTCTCAGAGTGAATAACCATCAGAATCAGCGTACCATTTATGTGCTTGTGTTGGAGCTATGGTCTCTTTGGTAACAGTTCAGCTAGAAGCTACTAAGCATGGAAAAAGAATGATTTCTGATGGCATATTTGTGACACTCGGTGGCTCTAATCAGTCTTAACAGAACAAGTTTCTTACCATGGACAGTGAGGAACTCTCCCACATACCAGATTCTATGCACATTCTCTACTTAAACATGACCTGTATTTGTATGCCTAACTAATTTATAACCTGAATTAAATCGAGAATTGTTAGAAGAATAGGATTTGAAGTGATCATCTGATTTGAGCCTTTTAGATTACTATAAAGAAATTAGAAAAAAGGAAAAAACCAGGAACTAATTTGCCCCCAATTTAAAATTATTTAGCAGAGATGTTAGGGAGGGATCTTGGGTTTTTGAGCTTCTCTCCTTTTCCCATATCCCTCAGCAGTGTCCTTTTCAGCCACTCCTCCCTACCTAATTCCTCTTCATCAACAAAAATCTGATAAATTACAAACTACATATATAGTCAATCCTCAAAATGTTACCTGATGTACTTAAAGTCACACAACTTTTAACTCTCCAGGTGTTAGAAATCGCACCCCATCATTCAGATTGCATAGTCAGAATTCTACTTATCATACTCTACCAGTTCATGGGGTCTATAGAGTTCCATGTCTATGGTAATTTAATAGAAGTATGAAAAGATATTGTC
The DNA here is from genome assembly GCF_963455335.1 of Martes martes. Taxonomy (NCBI): domain Eukaryota; kingdom Metazoa; phylum Chordata; class Mammalia; order Carnivora; family Mustelidae; genus Martes; species Martes martes. The sequence continues at coordinate 41,519,400 of NC_137901.1, read as the reverse complement.
TTGCTTTTTCGAAAAAGATGTCAGTTACAATTAAGAACAAGCTCAAGGCATAAGCTGTTCCCATATGACTATTGTAGAGTCAAGTTGGTACAATTATGAGAAAGGAAGTCATGCAAAACTTAACCTTACAAAATTGAGTGTTCCAGGTTGATTGACTCTGAAACATCAAAAATAATAATAGAAAAATTTTGTCGCAGTAGGTACTTGTTTATGAAAATGTCACTCTATGTACTGTATTGCTTTTGCATAATTGTTGCATTTCAGATTTGTTCACTGAACAAGCTAATTCAACAGACAACTTGTCATTAAATTTCACTGGTGGGAAGCATATAAGATTTGCAGGCTTTTAATAGTTCAAGCATTTCATTAGCCATCATTTAAAAAACTTTTTGCTGCACATATTAGTCATTTGCACCGTAAGAGCAATATCAGTGCAATTATTTTGAAATCTATTTCTTAACCCTTCATTCCTGAGTAAAATTTTAGAAAAGGAATTTGATACTATTTCAACTATGTGTTTTTTATTATTGCTATAATATTTGCTCTATAACGTAATTCTAGTAGGCATTCAATAAATAAATATTGGGCCAAGATCATTCTACTAATACTAAGAGAATTTCACATTGGAGAATGTAAAAGTGGAATGGAAGAAGTTTCATAATATATTGAAGTTTCATTATTCTGGAAAAGGTTGCAACCATGATATTCACAGCAGGTTCTTCATATACAGTTGACCATCGTCCATTTCACACCACAGATGTATGAAGACTTGCTTGGGAATTCACTCAACACTCTTGAGAATGGCTCTAGTTTCCAGATGCACTTCAGTGAACCACTGCTTAGGAGATTTAGGCTGAGTTCCTAATTGTTGCCTCCCTGACCTTCCTTATCTGATTCTCTTGAGTATCTTCCCGGACTTTCATTTTTCCAGCTTTTCTAATATTCAGATAAGCCCTCATTCCTCTGTTCTGCTGTATTTCCAAAATATATATTCCCAAAAGTGAGTCTGTTCTTAGATAGAACTCAAACTATTATACCAGTTAAATAAAAGTACATCACTGTGTATATTCTTCACTATCTCTATTTCTCTCTCTCTCTCTCTCTTTCTCTCTCTTCATGATCATGTTAGAACAGAAATAGACCCCACGAGTGAGGCAGTAATATGATTTTACCAGCAGATCATCTGCTTATGCATCTGCTTAACCATATACATTATAAAACTTAAAAAATATTTTGTGAAAAAAATATTCAATACATGACTTAAAAGGGAGGAAAGTTATTGTTGAGGTTTATAAATAATAATGATCTGAAAACCAAGCGCAGGAAATATGACAAGGAAAACAATAAACAAATTGGAATACCAATATTAGAAAAGAAAAGAGACTTGAAGGATACTTACATATAGACCTAAGAGTTCAAAGAACAGAAAAGATAAAACAAATACTCAAAGAAAAGGTCCCTGGTTTTTGAAGAGGACTCCAGATCAAAAGGTCACATCAAAATCCTGTTGAATTAGAAAAAGAAGTGCACACATAGGCATGTACTGAAAAAATATTGAATTCCAAAGACAATGAAAAATGTGTTGTTGTTTTTCTGTTTTTTTTTTTTTTTTTTTTTTTTACTCTCTTCCATGTAGAAAGAGCAAGCAAAAAAACTATCATATATTTCCCATACATGTCTGCTACACTGCTACCTGCCAGGTAGTACTGTCCTTCTGCAGTTTTCTCATAGATTCCAAGTGCAATGACCTGGCCAAGAGGTCATTGGCTTGCTATAGGCAAAAAAAAAAAAAAAAAAAAAAAAATCATTCTTCCTCAACATTTCTAGCCCTAAATTCAACAGAAGTCTTGATATTTGGAACTCAAACATTACTGGATATCTGAACCCAAAATCCAGAGCATATATATCTTTTCTCTAGAGTAAGCATTATTATTTGACTTACCTAAAAATAAACAATGAGATGAAAATCTTAGGATATCGCATGCCTAAAAACCAAAGTTTCTTCTATTGTCCCTTTGTTCTTCACTTTAAAGAATTGTTTGTATTAATTAATCTTTAAAACTTGTTTATATATTTATCTATTATATTCAATATGATCATGCTGTTTTTATCCCTCTGCCTGTGAGATTTCAGTCCTTTTTATGTCTGACAATAAATAGAACCCTGACTGGGGCAGTAATACAGTTTTGCCTGCAAGTTCACCTGCTTAAAGACAAGGTTGGGAAGGTGGCATTCACATACCCTTATTATCGATCTTAAAACAGAGGGGAAAGGCAAGAAATAAACCCAATCATAATTCCATTACCTCATAAGCATATGTTGGCAACTTTTTATTCTTTGGTAGCAATATTAAACCATCTTTTTCAAAATAATAGTTAAAAATGGAATTTATGACAAGAAGTTTGCAAATATAACATGTTCTATTTGTATCAAGGTGAAATTTATACTTGTGAGAAAAGTATGATTTATTTCAATTTATTCACAATTTATTTCAATTTAACATAAGACAAAGAGAAAAAAGATGTAAATATGTAGTCATTTCTACCCTAAGTTGTCATGAAATACGTTTTATCCAGTGAAGTATTTGTGGAAGTGATTAGTGTTCCTTCAAAGAAGAAGATTTAAGATCCAGGACATATCTTGACATTTATCTTTTCTTTCCTTCTCCAGAATTTCATATAGATACTTTTCAGCTAGCCAAGGCCCCCAGGTAAAGTCAATGTGGAGAAAAAGATGAGGCCAACCCTCAACGGAGATGTACATGTCTGAGAAATAAACTTTTTGCCTTTCCCCACTAATTCAATGCTCAGGCCAATACAGTAAAATATACATTCAATCCATGAGGACTACCTTTATTTCTGGAGTTTCTTATTTTATTACCAATTTTACCCACTGGTGAGATTATATGCATTTATCTCACATTTACAAGCCAGAATTTACTCTACTCTCTAAAATCTTCTGTGGAAATATTTGAGAGGCTCATGCCACCCATAATGACTGAGGACCACAACTGTTGAAGTCAAATTTGAATAATCACATTATTACAAACGTAAAGGTTTACTAAACCATTGGAAGGAGTTTATTAGGATTGTTCAAACAAATTGTTACAACTATTAAAACAAGCTCAATCTCAACTAAAATTTCAAATTGTTTACTTAAATTTTGTTTAAAAATAATTGTCTGTAATTTGCTCCAAACTTTGCTGTCAGTTGGTTGCAAGGTCTGTTCTAATGTTCCCGCTTAGACGAATTGGTGGCAATCTGCATTCTAGGTCCCCACCCCTAAATTTTAGAATTTAATTGAACCAGACTGGGTTAGTTTCAGAGACCATGGGTCCTGCATAATAACTATATGCATGTCTGGCTGCCCAATATTGTAGACAACAGTACACTGGGTAACACAAAGTCAATGATAGGATTCTCACTTACCCACACTTACCCACATTTTCCATCCAAAACTTTCTGGCTTTGAGGTTTGCAACATGTGTGAGAATTTTAAAGCAGTCTGTTCTATGTATTCTAGCTATTATGGTTTCGAACCATATTTTTAAATAAAGTCTTGATTTTTTTTTCTCATCAATCCATAATGGTCATTGATAATTTATCAATATATTTTGCATTCATATCATGGAACAGCATATTATTTTTATTGCTAAGATTCATTTAAAATTCATTGTTTCAAGCCAGGATATAGTCTATTGAAATACTATAAATTATGATTCATCTTCTAGGATTTGCATATACCTATACAATCTTATGAGATATTCTATAATTTAAAGAAAACATAATTAATTTGAATGATAATCGTTTAATCCATTGTGTTCATCTGAAGGGCCCAGATTAAAGTGTTGGTTCCCAAACTGGCCCAGGAACTTCCCGGGTATAATTGGAATCTGGCCCCCTTAACAAAGGGCAGGGAGAGACCAAAGAAAGAGGCAGATCATTTCATACTGGTAGGTGGCTATTTAACAAACAAAAGAACTTACTTTACAAGACTTGTTTTCTGCAGCTGCAAGACCAGTAAATCTTAAAAGGTTATATATTGGCCTTAACTGTCTTCAGTCATAGATACCATGCAAATAGTCTTCCACACCACATTTCTATTTCCAGCCTATATCCTTGGGGCAGCTTTTGGGAGCAGGGAAGGCAAATGGAATGCACATTTCAAGGACTGAGGAGAAGGTGAAGAGCCTCCAATTGCCTAGGTCAGTTGGTGGTCATGTCTTTTTCTTCACCTCCCCCAATACAAAGACTTATTGAATTACTCATTTACCTTTTTTTTTAAGATTTTATTTATTCATTTAATGTATGTATGTATGTATGTATGTATTTGAGAGAGAGCACCAACAGGAGGGAGGGGCAGAGGGAGAAGCAGACTCCCCTGATGAACAGGGAGCCCAACTGGATCCCAGGGTCCTGAGGCCATGATCTGAGCTGAAGGCAGACGCTTAAGCGACTGAGCCACTCAGGTGCCCCCAGACTTAACTTTTACTGATGACATCTGGGCAACTGGCTTTCCTTGCACATTATGTTGTGCATAACATAACATAACATAACATAACATAACATAACACAACACAACACAACATAACATAACATAATGTTTCCATCCCATTTAGGTGAATTTACCAGAAGTGAAATTTACTTAAGTGAAGAAAATGTATGATTTTTAACTAAAGACACCTGTCCACAAAGAAAAATAAGTAAATATATGTGTAAATGGATATATATGTAGTATATGTGTGTCAGTGGATATATCTATATGTTCATAGATATATAAAATCAGCCAAACATACACTTTAGTTATGATATGCTAAAAAAAGCATTCAGAATCCTAAAAGAAATCATTACTTCCTTATCAGTGTTGAAAATGGTGCAGCATTGTAAAACCAATTTATAGATTATAGCCAATAAAATAAGTTGAAAAGCTACTGTGTGCTGGGGAAGGAAAGAATATATAGTCACTGGCTTCAGGGACTCTGTAGGCAATTTTGATTGTTGTTTCCTTTTTTGGATAGTGAAGAGAAGGTACAGTGTCTGCAAAATGGAAAAATAGCTCTCAAAAGACCGCTGGCCCTTTATTCATTGCCATGTCTAAGCATGTGCTACAATTGCTACAATTTTTCCTCCAAATTCTGTCAAATTAAGAATAGGCTATTCTCTGAAATTCAAGCATGAGAGGATCCTGGGGATTTGCTGCTATCATTGTCTATTGTCAGGACAAGTGTGCATAAGAGAGAAGTGTCATTCAAGATAGCAGTCTGCAGGATCAATATCTACTCTGATTTACTTTCTGCTCCCTGTGTTTCTTTGGAATGATTATCAGCATCCTTTCTCCAGTTACAAAAGTCCATCAACCTTGCAGGAACATGTCATGGACATCTGACGTTCAACAATTTAAGTGTTCTGCCATCTACAGGTACTTTTTTTGTGTTGCTCTGATGCTTCCCTGAAGGCTCTTGCAATCAGCTCCAGGCCCATGGGCTTTATTTTTAACAAAGATAGTCTCATAGCCCTGCAGGAAAGGACTGTGCCAGGTGTTTTTGGCTACAGGCTTCTGATGGCAACACTTCAATGACTTTAAAGTCATACAAGTGGACTAAGTCAAGATATTCAGAAATCTAGCTGGGCCTGGCTGGTGGGGATGATGGTAAGGCCACCATTCTTCCTGTGGTGATCGCCCAGAGTAGAGTAGTTATTGTCTAAAAGTCTTCTGTTTCACTGTACTGCCCTTTTCCGTCCTGTTCGGTAGAGGGAGCAGGATTTTCCTGCGGCTTTTTGTGTCTGCATCCATTGGTGTTTCCAGTTGCTGATTTCTCTAGAACCCTGTCTGGAGCACATAAAGCAAGAAACAAATAAATACAATTTTCTATTTTTCCTTGGGTCTTAAGGTCTCTAGCCAGTCTGCCTTCTTTTTTTCCACTTTTCAGAGTCCTTTTATGTTTACTTTGTTATATAATAGTAGAGATTTTAGATTTACTTAATAGAAGTAGGAAAAGTATGTCTACTTCTTATTTCTGTATGTGCAATTCAGCATTTTCCTCAAATTCTTTTTAAACATTTCTTTCTTCAGAGTCCCACTAATTATATCAGGCATATTTATCACACCCAGCCCAACAGAACTTTTCCTAAACTCTATCTTTTCCTTCGTAGGCCTTGATATCAAACTTTCCTATCAGTAACATCTCCACCTCTTTTTATACAAATTAACTTCTCCTTAACTTCCTTCTCCACTATCAACAACAAAATACATTATGTCAACTGCAAACCTAATAACATAAATTTAATAGCCAACCATAGAGTGTTCTTTAGAAGTCAGAGGAAAAGAGGTCATGAATTACACATCAAAAGTTTTATTTAGGGGAGCCTCATTTTTTAATCAATTCAAAAATTTGAAAATTTTTTTAAAAAAAGGGAGGCACTTTTTAGAAGTTATCTCATGTACCCCCCCCCAGCAACCTTGAGGTATTTTCATCAACTTAAATTATTTGCATTTATGTAATCTGATTTTATGTGTATCCTTTTTTTTCCAAGTGGTTCCTTAGGAATAATGCAAAAGATAAACTTTTATTTATATTTAAATAAGTGACAAAAAATTATTAGAAATTTCCCCTTACTTAACATGTTTTGTGTACTTCGTAGCTTTTTGTTTAAGCCCCCAGAAAAGTACCAAAGTACCAAAGTACCACACAGTTTCTGTGTGTGTGTGTATGTGTTTACTGATTAAAATGTATTAGCTGAACGTTGCCAATAAACTGTTGGACTTCATTTTCTACTCAGTATTTTCTTCAATACATCATAATAAAATTTAATTATATAGAAAAGAATTAGGTACTATTTTCAATTATTTTTAATTGTGTAAGCTTTTGTTAAAGCACATCAATTTGTTATATATTACCAAAATTCAGATTTAGATATTGAAACCAATTTATATTACTAGAAGTAATTCTTCAATAGGAGGTAGTCCTCCTTCACCTCAAAAATTGTTGCTTTCTATTTTTGGTAGAGTGCAAGCTATTATTTAAACAATTTTTTCTTTTAGGCAATACAGTCTTTAGTGACTGTATTGACTGTAAATCATTTTGATTTCTCCTGGGATGGGAATGACTGTTCTGAACAGTAGACTATTAAAATAGCGTACTCAAAGAGTTAATATGATTTTAAAATATGCTTAACTTTCTCACACAGTGAAGTAGCTGTTGCTACCTGGATGATTATATTCATCAAAGGGAGAAAAATGTCAACTATATTTAAAATAACATGCAAAAATTGTATTAGAGCAGGATACTAATGAGGACTTGCTGATTAGTTCTATTGTTAGAAATGCCCTCCATGGTTCCATACTGAGAATTAGCACCAAGTTGTGCCAGAGGGGGGAAAAAATAAGATATGGTCCCTGCTCTAGACAAACTTTCAATCCAATATATCTTGAAACACTTCAACCTATGAAAATTAAAACAGTGAATAAAGATCTACTTGAGGCTTCCCACAAATATATTTTATTTAAATTCTTTGGATATATTTTTGAATGATTTTGTGAGCTACTCAATAATTGAATGAAATAAGCAAAATAACTTGTATTTCAAATCTTAACTTACATATTGCATTTCCAGAGAATTTTCCCTAAAAACTTAAATAAAGTAGATGGAACATACATTTCACTCTCTTTCATAGAGCTCTATTTTGTTTTTATAGCATCTAAAGAACACACACACACATATATATATTTACATGCATGTTTTTATTTTTATTTTTTTATTTGACAGAAAGAGAGATAACAAGTAGGCAGAGAAGCAGGCAGAGAGAGGGGGGGAAACAGGCTCTCTGCTGAGCAGAGAGTCTGATGCGGTGCTCTATCCCAGGACCCTGAGATCATGACCTGAGCTGAAGGCAGAGGTTTAACCCACTGAGCCACCCAGGTGCCCCATATGTTTTTATTTTTATTATATATCCCCCACTAAAACATAAAGTCTTTGATTGCAGGTACTGTGTTGAATTTCTTTACAGTTCTATCCCCAGAGAGTTCTGTAAATATATCGTAATACCAAAGAAAAAAAGGAAAAAAAATTCATTTAAATTTAAGTGGATTGAATTATTTCAGTGTTTTGTTTTAATTTACCTACTAGTATGATTCTGTGTCATTTGAAGGGAATAGATATAAAAATGGAACATTCTCTATAAAGAGAAAACAATAATAGTAACCCATATTTTTATAGATTGCTTAAAGCTTCCATTGGATCATTTCTTTTATCTTCATTAAATTGTTTTTTTGTTTGAAGGAATAAGGTCCAAAATGCAACATACAACTATATATATTTTAGTAGTGATCTAAAGATTGTAATGCTTTATACCAGTGGTGCTAAATCTATTGCTTCTTCTTATGTTGACCTATTTCTCCCCTCTGGTTAATAGTCCTTCAAAACTTTAATAAATATTTCATTAAAGCATTAAATATTATAAGAAGGAAAAAACAAGGAGGTCTGGTGCAGAATGGGAGTCATTGGATTAGCATATTTATAAGAAGATTTACTTGGGGTTCTTTATTCCTTCTGTTGTCCACTGATAACTCTTACACTCAAACTAAGAAAAACATGATAACTATCTGGGCCAGGTTTGATTTGAGGACTTTATCTCCCCTCGTTTCTTGAACATCCATCATATAAAGTTTGGCTAGAAGTTACCTACTTTTCTTGGATGGTCCACAAAACCTCAGTTTCCTGTTCTCAAAAATGCACAGATACTCATTTCAATCCAGCCTTATGTTTAAAGAGGGATTAAGACTTTCTCTGTAATACTAAAACAATGCGATGAATATCAGCCCCCATACACACAAAAAAGGTTCTGTCTAAATAAGGCTGAGTAACCAGATTTTATTGAACTACTTAATAGTAACTTTTAATTCAATTTTAATTCAATTTCAATAATCACATATAATTCTATATTTATCTAGATATGTCTTAAATGCCTTCACTAGTGTACCTTTAGGCACTCTTTGAGGAAAATATAAATATTAAGTATCTAATAGAATCAGAATCGAGCTGATGGGTGTATGGGTGCTTCTCTAAGACTTCAGAAATAAAGAAATGCATCCTTTGCCTCGTTTTCTCCCTATCAACACTATTCAGAATCTTTTACATGAAAACTAAGATGCCAACTCTACCATCTCTCCCTATGCTGTAGTGTATCCCAAGGTATCATTGTCTGTTCCTGCTCTTTCCTTCAGTTTACAAGGGCTCCTTTCATGTAATCGCTGACTTCTCAGTGCATCTACAGGTTCAACAAGAGGAGTTAATAAAACACTGTCATCTTGATTTAATATCAAATTACTTTCATACCATTTGTTTATTTTTATCTTAAGGGAAAAAATGTAGTTTTTGCTTCTTCTGTATGCATTATTTCTGGTATACCAGCAACTCATATAAAAAGCAGCCCTAGGGGGTTGACTTCTGAGATGATTATTTCCTCCTTGTGATGGTTTGTGTGATAGAGTGTGTCAATCTAAACAGCAAGTGACTTTTTGGTGTGTATTTTCAAGGCTACCCTTGAAGGATGGCTTGTGTCAGAAGGTTTCAAGACAAGACTGTTTTAGGACATGGCAACTTTAGGAGGTTTTCCTTAGTTACTTGGTTAGTTAAGTAGTTTGTTTAAGCCCAGCCTAACTGCTGCTTAGGGATTTAAACAAAAAAACTACTAGAAGAAATTGGCTTCGACAAGAACTTTTGCACATAATTCTTACTAATTTGAAAAGTGAAAGGTAGTCACTTAGAAATAGCCTTCTCTAATCTTAGAATTAATTTTCCAGCCTACATTTTTATTGAGACTGGAATTACTGGAATCAAGCCTTGTCAGTAATTCTATCTGCTGGGAATGACATTATTGGAATTAAGGTATTCAGTGGCTCTCTATTCTCCCAAGTGATATGATCAGTTAATATAAGGACTGGGGAAATCTTGCAGACACAAAACAATAATCTGATAGATTTCTCCTTTTTTAGTTTTTTCTTTTTTCTTTAAATGCCATTTGATTGATGTGATATATTTTTGAAACTACTGTTCAAGCCTGAACTTGAATACAAAATATCCACTCATATGTATTACACATATAAGTTAATAATGTTAATAATGATGTTAATATTAATAATGATAAAAAAATTGCTACACTTATCCATACAAAAATTCTGTATGAGTTTATACTTTAAGTTTACAACAGATAGGTCATTGGGATTATTTTTATTTTTTGACTGGATATTCATTTGTAAATGAACACAGTGCTTTTAAAAATTGGCAATCGTTCATTTAATTTAATTATTTATATATTGTCAAACAAATAGTAGATTCTGATTATGCTCAAGACATCTTTATATACTTTATCATCTTCTGTGGTAGTTATAAAAACTATGTAAACATTTCTTTGTTATTTCTCATAGTGAATTGTGATGTGTATGTATGTCTTCTTCCTTTCAAGTTGGGCTGGATTTTGTGATTTTTTTTTTCTACAAACATAGAATGGCATAACTGAAACCGTGTTATAAAAAGTTGTTTATAAGCCACCTTGTCTATGGCATTTCTGTCATAGTCACCTAAACGGACTAAGACAGCTAGGAAGGTTGTTTTTAAGTTGCTGACCCACAAAAATTTTGGGGGATAAAAAGTGATTATTTTTGTTTTAAGGTATTAAATTTTGGAATGATTACTCAGCTTTAGAAAAATCAGAAGATCCTTCTGGTGTGCTTGTGAGAAAAGCATTAGTTATATGAGAAAATAGGCTAACATGGTTTTATTTGTCACAATAATTTTTCATGGAATCTATTAAATGAGTAATTATTAAGTACTTACAATGTACCAAGTGTTATTAAATTCAGGGATAGAGGGGCTCCTGGGTGGCTCAGTCAGTGACTTGGGCGTCTGCCTTCAGCTCAGGTCATGATCCCAGGACTCTGGGATCGAGCCCTGCATTGGGCTCCCTGCTCAGTGGGGAAGACTGCTTCTCCTTCTCCCTCTGCCTGCTGCTCCCCCTGCTTTTCTCTCCTTCTCTCTCTGTCCCTCTGTCTCTCTATCAAATTAATAAATTAATTAAGAGAAAAATTCTCTGCATCATGAAACATACCGTCAAGTAGAGAGTCATTTCACCAAAACAACACAGAGAACAGGTGAAAAGACAAGATAATCCATTTTCTTCAAGGTTCCAATAGTAACTCATAGCAAGATGACCTATTGATTTCGAAGTGATTTCAATAGCACATCAAGTTTTAAAGGTATAATGAATAATACCAAACTTTATGTAAAAAGCCCCAAATTATAATCCATATACTCTAACCTCTGTAACTATACCACTTTCAGTACTCCATGGGACTAATTTTTCTTTATTCCACATATTTTAAAGTTTATAAAATTATAGTTTGGACAACAGATATTTCCTTTTTTTTTTTTTTTTGTCCTCAAAGGCCAGGAGCTGCTGCCTTACATTATCAAACGCTTTTTTAAAAGTAGAAGTAAAATAAATTATTAATATTTTATTTATTTTTGAATAGAAAACAAAATCATCTAAGGTATCACCTGTGCTGTACTTGGCTGCTCCAGTCTCATCAAATCGAGAGGCAGTGATTATTAATTAAGTGCAAACAGTTCAAATGGAGCAGTGACAATCCTCTCAGTACATCTGGCAGCCTACCTGTATTAATCTAGGAAAAGATTGTGTACTTGTCTCAGATTTAAATCACAAAAAGTACCTTCAAAACCATGGTAAAGACAATAATTACACGCACAACACTTGAGTTGCTGAAGAACTTTCCTCCGCGCGTTCAGAAAATTGTCACCAATTGCCACTTTTGCTTTTACATTCTCTCCAACTCATTAAACTTTGTGAAGCTGCGGCTGATGGTTAAAATAGATTTCAGTAGCATTAGCTCCAATTTCAGGAGATTAAATGCAGAGGATCAGAGAGTGGAATATTCTGATTAGGTGTATTTACCAGACTCTTTTAAAAGATGGAATGTGGGCACTTAAAAACTAGAGACTAAAATATGTGTTTACTTTTAGATCTTACAGTGTCTAAATAGTAGATCATGTTTCTAAAGTGAAATTGCTTATATTGCTGCCTAAGTGGGGGAAAAAAAAACTTTCTTGATAATTTCTGTTTTCAAATGAGTAATTAACTCCAGTGATTGAACATCTACTAAATGAATAAGATTGGGCGATGCCTTTAAGTAGATCATAGCCCTGGGGGAGATACACATATACTTATAAATATCTACACTGGAAGAACTCCAATAGCTAGAAATGGTCAGGCAAGTAGCAAGGAAATATCTAAAACACAGTACTGATGTATTTACGGAATATCAGGTAGTCTACAGATGATGGTGGTGTGCAGAGCATTATTTTTATGGAATATGGGATTAGAAAAGTATGCAAGATTTAATTGATTTACAACTGGACTGGTGAAGCTCTATCTTTATTTCTAGTTGCTGGGTGTCTGGTTTTTCACTCTTAGCAAAGGAAAGAGCTGTAGGCATTATGATGCCTTATTTACAGTCCAAAGCTCCCCAGGGTCAATTTGTGGCCTGAAGACAATCCCCTCCTACCTCTGATCACTGTCTTCTTTGTGCCTCACAGATATTTCCTCTAGTAAATGTCTTACATATCTTATTCCCTATTGATATCTGCTTCTTTGAAGACTTGAGGACACAAACACATACATGTACATGTGTGAGTGTGCATACACACACTGTAACAGAACTGTATGATAGACGAGATTGGGTGTGTTCAGGGTAGTATGGCTGTAGACAAGTTTGTAATTCACTCGTAAGATGAAGGTGTGAGGAAACAGACACTCATGCATTGCTGTGGGAATGTATATTAATAAAAATTTTATGGGGACACCTGGGTCTCTCAGTGGGTTAAGGCCTCTGCCTTCGGCTCAGGTCGTGATCCCAGGGTTCTGGGATAGAGCCCCATGTCGGGCTCTCTGCTCAGCGGGGAGCCTGCTTCTCCCTCTCTCTCTCTGCCTGCCTCTCTTCCTACTTGTGATCTCTGCCTGTCAAAATAATTAAATAAAAAAAAAATTTTATGGACTGCTATTAGGAAATATCTATTGATAATAAAATGCACATTCTTTTTGACCCAGAAGTTCATCTTTGGAGATTTATTTAACAGGTATAACAGCATATGCGTGAAATAAACATATTTACAGATGTTGTAATGCATATAAACCCAAAAGAAAGTGGAAAAATATAAGTGCTTATCAATAAAAAGATCGAATAAATTCTAGTGGCAATAGAATGGAATAATAATGAGTAGGAAAAGAGCTAATGAAATGAAATAAGCTCTACATATATTCATGAAAGAGCTCTACATGTATTCATCATGGTATGGAATGATATTGAAGGTTTATTAAGTGCAAAACACAACATAATTTTTTTGGGTGCCATTACATGTATATTTATATCTGTATAATGACTGATATAGTTGTATGTGCATTGCTCTTTGATGGATTCATGAGTAACTGGTAAAAGCATTCCTCTAGAGAGGAATAATTATGTGTCTAAAAACAAGTATGGGGTCAAGATTTTCCACCATATTCCATCTCACAGGTTCTGAATTTTGTACTGCATATATGTACATAAAATCAAAATTATATAATTCCACACCAAAAAAACTATATGATAGATAAAATGGAGATATTTGTTCCTGGTACTTTCATATGTTTCAAATAAAAGAAATCTTCTAAAATATCAGAGAACATCTGGACTTTAAAGTAGTTAGATTTCCTCTCAGTAGACTTTTTAAAAAAGATTTTATTTATTTATTTGAAAGAGAGAGAATACGTGAGAGAGAGAGATCACAAGCCAGGGTGAGGAGCAGAGGGAGAAGCAGACTCCCCACTGAGCAGGGAGCCTGATGTGGAGCTTGATCCCAGGACTCTGGTATGATGACCTGAGCTGAAATCAGACACTTAATTGACCAAGTCACCCAGGTGCCCTGTCTTTTTATAATACAGAGGAAAGATAATTTCAGCATAAATCTAACAAAATGTTGACCCATTATGAAATATGTCACATACAGTTAATAAGTGGGTATACAATATTGGATCAGGCTTTAGAGATACAACAGTAAATAAGAATGGTCAAAACTTGCTCTCAAATAATATGGTCTAATGAAGGATACATATAACAAAAGAATGTTATAATTAAAAAAAAATGTGCTCAGTTAGGAAAAGTTCCAAGTATTATGGAATTACTTAAGGAAGTCACTCAACCAATGGACAAGCTGGGATAGCTTTCTAATGAAGGTGATGAATTCTTGATAGAGGGCAAAAAAGTGTAAGAAAATGTAATGACTTTAAGGTTCTGAAAAAAATGCATTTTGTTTGGAATAAACAGTCTATTTAAGACTGACAAAAGTTGAAGCTCAAAAAATAAGCAGCCTGGCCCTATTAGCATTCCATATGTTATGATATGGTAAGAACCAACAAGGACAAGGGGAAGTCATTTAAGGATATTACATAGATATGTTGAGAATATTTTTGTATTTGAGAATATTTTTGTATTTTAACTGATTCTTGCTGCAATGGGAAAATGGATCAAGAACACAACTTAGGGGAATATGGGTATTAAGTATCCTAAAAAAAAAAAATGTTTTGCTGGGAAACCAATATATAATAAACTTACTTTAAATGCATAACTTAGCAAGAATTATGAATGAATATACAAAATCTTAAATATCAAAAACAACAAAAGCAAACTTAAAAAATCCAATTATCTGAGTTTATAAGAGACACAAAAATAATAAAGTGCAATAAAATAAACCAGAGATTTATTAAAAGAATACTAAGAAGCTGGTATACCTATATTAATATGAGAAACAATAAACGAGGAAAATAAGATAAGTAAAAACTGTCAAACTTTATCAGGGAGAGAAAACTAAATTTGTGTATATCAATTAAAATTATCTTGACATATTTAAGCAATAATGGACTTTAATACAAGGAGACACTGAAAAATTCGCAAGGAAGGACTACAGAATAATTTAACATTCCTATCCCAGTAACTAATAGACCAAGGAAACAAAAACGTTAAGTGTGCAAAATTATCAGTCTATTAACTAATTTGAATAACCAATTTATGATACATGAAAGCCTGAATCCAGTACTAACAAAGTCCATAGGTATCATGGATAATTTAGAGCACATAGGTATCATAAATAATTTGATTATATATAAAAATTATACTTCTTAATTAAAGTTTATTTAATGTTATATTTAGATATATAAGATTGTTAATATTTGAAATAATAGACAACATATAACAGTATTGAAAACTCAACAACTTTTAATAAAGATTAAAAAGTTGCTGATTGGATGAATTTTGGAAAAAAAAGATGCATGAAGGGTTGGGAATCACAGGTCAATGAACTTTAAATAGATTTATTCATGAAGGAAAACAGATTTTAAATGAAACTAAAATATAGCTACCTCTCAGCTATCTACATTAATGGAGAAGAAAACAGCTTGTACTTGGTCAATAATTGATTACTCTTTGGAAATAAATGTCATCATGTTGACTCTGGTCAACACCAACTGCTTCTTCATGGCCAATTATATTTAAATGCTACAAAACAAATTTATTAAAAAATAGAATTGAGTCTGTATTTCTTTTTTACAAATAATCTCCAAAGATAATAAGCAAATCCCAGTGAATTCAGATTTTTTTTTTTAGATTTTATTTATTTATTTGCAAGAGATCATAAGTAGGCAGAGAGGCAGGGAGAGAGAGAGGAGGAAGCAGGCTCCCCGCTGAGCAGAGAGCCCGATGTGGGGCTTGATCCCAGGACACTGGGATCATGACCTGAGCTGAAGGTAGAGGCTTTAACCCACTGAGCCAGTCACCCCAAATTCAGATGTATTTTTATGATATTCACTCAAAATTTATTGAACAGTCACCTACTTTCTTTAGCATTTTTGGAACAAATCTATTGTCAATTTTTTCTGTTAGAGAATTCCACAAATTACACGACTTATTGTAATGGTGTCTCCCAAAATTAGATTAAAAATCAAGAATATACAAATTACATGGCCTATTTACACATTTAAATTGAGGACTTTGGAGCATTTAAACACTGCTCTAGGCATTGAGATAATCATGTAAGGAAGTTGCCCAAAATCTATATTCTCAAAGAGTTTAAATTTTGGTTAGAATAGAAGAACATAAGTAAAAGTAAAAGTAAATAAATCCAGATATCAATAAGTGCTCTCAATGGCATAAAAATAGTTGATGTGATACATCAGTACTTCTCAAATTCTCTGTAATTTGGGGGATTCCTCCAAGCAATTACAGACCAATAGTTTTATTTAATACAACACAAATGTTATAGCAATATCAAATTGCTAACTAAAATTTGCTCAGCACATTCTGTACTTTCTGTACTTATCTTGTTATTGCCTGGGTATATACAGTTCTTGGACTAGCACTAGATGGTGGACTTCCTTTTGAATACCACAGAGAAGATCGCTGAGGAGGGACTCATTTTGCTTAGGTAACAAAGGAAGGGCACTCTGAGAAGATATATTGGAGTGAGGACTTCAATAATAAAAGGGGGCAGACATGCAGTTATCTATAGACAAACATTCCAAATATCAGAAACTTCAGGTGAAGACAGTGGGTTGTGGACATATTTAAGGTGCTTGAGAAAGTGGGAGGCCAGTACAGCCAAAGCATAAGGTACAAAATGTAGAGAGAATAAGAAATTTGAGAATTGGGAAAAGCCAGTTCTTGGAAAGCCTTAAAGCCAAATTTGGTAGTTTAGTTTTTATTTTAAATCAGCATTTTACTGTCTCCAGAATTTATAATAATATAATAGAAAGTGAAGAAAAGTTCCATATTGTCTATTTAAAAAAAAAAAGTTTAGAATCTCAGAGTATTATTGGAAGAGCTTGTCATTGGAGTAAAACAGTGAGATCACATCTAGGTCTGATGAGGTCATATCTGGGTCTGCTAACTACTTTTGATGAAAAGATAAGCAGGTTATTTAATTTACATGAATCTCATGTAAACTTGTTCTAAGTCTACAAAATAGGAATATTCATTATTTTCTCCCAGGTAATTATATAATTAAAAGATATATGTCTGGCATATAGAAGAGTCTTGATATTAAGAATTATTGCTCTTTTTCTTATCACATATATCACATCTCTAATATAAAATTTAACTATTTACAGAATTCTGATGAAATAAGGTGATTTGTTTTGGCTTAATAGCTAAGTTAGTGGTTTAGAAGGTCAATTTACAAAATTTTATAGCACATATTCATTCAACAAATATTTATTATTAAGGGATCTATGGTTTGTTAAGTGCTTAGTATGCATAAAATGTAATAGGGCAAAAATATATATTTACAATACAGCAGATAAAAAATAAAATAATTTCAAAAAAGTGGTAATAAGGAGACAAAACTGGGTGATGTGGTAGAGCATGCCCTGCTTGTGATGGTGGGAAAATACTTAAATTTGGATCACTTCTGAGGACATGACAGATGGGTTGGAAGCTTCATGACAGCATTGATCTTGCATTGTGATTCCAAGGTTAGGGGTCCAGGCATTGGAGAGTTTTGACAAATAGTTAAGGTAAGGAGATGAGGTCTGAATGATGGAGAATGTTTCTATGTGACAAACATGGCCGGGGGTCTATGTAGCAGGGGGTCTATATGGACCCCCACATAGAAGGCGGTCTGTGTAGCAGAGAAGAAGGAAGAATGAATAAAGTTGAGTAAAGAAAATTAAGGATAAGGAATGAACCACAATTAAGGAAAGACTACATTTTGGACAAGAAGGGAAATTATTTTTAAAAAATCTTCATAAAATTAGAGAGTAGGCTAGAAATTTGCTGGTAAAGTTTGAAAAATAAATATAAATCTATGCCTATATATGTAAATCTATGCCTATATATGTAAATCTATGTCTATATAGGTAGGTAGATCACATATATATGATACATGATGAGGACATATACATGATTAACATTATTGAGAAGAAAATAATATGGGTATAAATAGTCCATTTTTAAACTTTACATATGCCATTTTTGTTATTTTTATTGTTGAATTTATGTATTTGACATCTCCTCACACATTTTTTAAAACTCTTAATAACACAGCCCAGCATTGCATTGTGATGAGGTAGTCTTTCATTTCCAAAACTAAATCACCACATTCCAACTTGTAAAGTTATATAAATTGACATTTTAGCCAATTCATAATATATTACATACAAAGATACTGTACATTCAGAATACTATCAGAATATTTTAGTTCAGTACCAAATAAATAGGATAAAATTTGTTTCTATGTTTTTGTAAAACAAAATATTACAATATGAATTTAATACAGCTCTAATGCAAAAGTTCTGAGAAGCTTTGAACAGTTATAATCAGAAGCACATGGTTAATGCCATAGTAGACAAGAATTTGAACCAATATAAAAAAGGAAGTTGAGAAATATAAGTTAGGGGAACAGAAAAGTTTAGAGAAAGTTAGTGCAGAGCAGAAATGCCTCACTGTGGCAAATAAAAACTATATTGATGTTTCTAAAATAAGTAGAATGAAATTTTTTAATCATCAGTGGTATATTTAAACACTATATAAGTAGTCTAACCTAAATGGAGCTATGGACATAATGCTAAATCAAATATACACATTCATCCTAGTCACTTGCCTGTTTTACAGTGCTATGGGGTCATACAGTTTACAAAAATATAATATCGTAGGTTGGCAGTGATTCTAATAATAATTTAATACTTTTCATAAGTGAAAGGTCAAACTAAGCAAATGCTCCCTTAATGAAAGATACTCCGTGTAGATGTGTGGGTTATCATGCTAAAATAGTTGTTTTATGTAAGCACACATTTTCACATTTGTACATTATTTTTGTGTTCCTTGTTCTGTAACTTAACCTGGAATTTTCAAAAATAGCATATACAGGATAAAATAGTTGCACTTTATTGGGTGCTTGTGCAAACAGGCAAGCCCTGGCTACTCTATGTGACACCAAGCACAGCACTACTCTCTGAAGTAGGTTCTAATGACTCCACCTGTCTAAGGAGAAAATAGAAGCTCAGGGCTGTCGAGTGTCTTTCTCAAAGCTATACAACTAGCCACTAGTTTGGATTCTGGCTGGCTGATTTCAGAACTACCACTCTGTGTGCACATGGGATACCCCATTAGTATTTGCTATCCATATATGCCAACCAGTTCACTTCCTTAATGTTCTGCTTTGTATTTGTTTATTTTATTTATTTTGGATCTTATGACTTATGAAAAAATACAGTAGAAGTTGATGGATCTGACATCTCATTAGATATCTTTTCACCTTTTCATTAAAGATTTTCCTGAGCTGGTACATATGCACAATCATCTAAATAAAAAAATAATGATTTTAGTAAATTCAGCAGAGAAAAATGACAACTTGGGTTTTAAATTGAGTTAATTATCAAGCTAGGTGTCCATGCACTGCACACACTTCCTTAAACATGATTGAAGTCTATGGAGAAGAGCTGTGAGAGGTAATATGTATCATGTCAAAACTCCTTACATTCAAAATGCATTTAGCGGCCACTAGTATACAATGATTAAAAAACAATCAAGAAATATTTGTATAGTAAATGAGATATTAATTCCTCTCAGGGATCCTAAAATATAGGGACAAACAGACAAAAGATTAATAACACAAACATTAACACTAGAGAAAAAAATGCAAGATTATTTTGTAAGGTCATACTTGATTAAATGTTGAGTTTATCATACAAAAGTCAAAGTTTTGGTTCAAAGAGTATGTAATCACTATAAATTTAGGTGTTCAGTGTATTCCCTATAAAGAAGAGATAAATTTGACTTTGAAAACTGCACATTATTTCTCTATCAATCAGCAATAAGAAAAAAAAAGTATACTTAATTTGGGTTAAAGAGAATTCGATAGTTATAATTTCTAGTGTTATGACTGGAGTTTAGGAGAAAGCAATGGTAAACTTCAGTGGGGAGCCATTCCCATTCCTAGTCCTGAAGAGGCAAGGAAAGGGAACATGTACTGCATGCCAGGGAGCGCTACAGCCATGGGTACAGTGTTGCCAGGTAGGAGTTCTGCCTTAGGTAAATAACAGATGGAGAGGTGGAAGGGGCTATACCTTACCACTCTATGCATGGCCTTTTTATCTCTAGCAGTTTCTCTCTTTGACTAAACACATCTGGAAATCAGAGGTCAGAGAAGTTCAAGTACTATAAGCTAAGTAACCCTGCAGGGCAAAATTCAGGGTAAGGATGGAAAGGGAAGGATAAAGTGGGACAAATAATTAGCCTAGTTTTCCTGGTCAGAGAAGACCAAAAATTTTATTCCCAACCTAGGAGAAGAGAGAAAATGAGATTACAGACACAGGAACAGGAAGTTGTCATGACTCATCCAGGAAGTGTAAAATAGCTGACACAAGAGATAATTGAGAATATAGAAAACAGGATACAGAATAGACACAGAATGGGATTGTAATGGAGAACCTAGACTATCATTTGAAATTACTCCCATCATTATGAATTAAGGAAATAAACTTGCTCAAAAATGCAAAGTCTTACCACACATAAATCCAGGTTATGGGTGACTAATTTTCCTACCCACTGGTTAACTTCTTTCTTTTCTTTTTCCTTTCTTCCTTTCTTTCTTTTTCTTTCCTTCATTCCTTTCTTCCTTCCTTCCTTCCATCATTATAAATGGTATCAATCTCAAGAAGACATATTTAAGAAAAAAAAACTTAAATAAAACTAACTAAATAATACTCTATCTTCTATTATTTATCCAGTTCCTTTTAACTCTTTGGGTTAGTAATTTTTCCATTTTCACCCTCAAGTACTTCCCTCACATTGTCACATTGTCATGTCAATCAGCATGTCACAAGAACACTGTGGAAGATGCAAGATGGTGAGAAATAGCTATGGAATAGATGCAAAATCTTGAAATGGTCAAGAAGACATTATTCTCTTAGCTAACCTCAGATAAGTTTTCTGACCAGTAATTTATTTGTTGTTTGTTTTTGTGGTTGCTAGTTAAGGTGTTTGCTTCTTTACTTCTAAGAGAAATATCATGCCCATGACATTGCCATTGAATTAAATCTTAAATTATACATAACAGATATCTTGATCCCCACAAATTAACCTCAAATTCCATACTATTCCTATAAACTAAACACAAGTTCCAAATCAAAACTGAGCCCAAAAGACAGTAATAATCATATCTTATGTTTTCATAATTCTTAACAGTTTCCAAAGCACTATTTCAGGCATTGAAAGAGTAACTTGAGCATAACAAAAAATTTATAAAGTAGGAATTACTATTTATAGTACATAGCTAAGGAAATGAAGGTCAGGAAAAATGTTATGATTTTCTTGAGGAGTTTGGGCCTCCTTCAACAGTATTACAGTTAGCAGGGCTTAACAAAATTTCCAACGTCTAACATAGTGTCATTTACACTATGGGTGTTTAAATTTTAATTTCAGGCTATAAGAGAGAGAAAGATCTGCTGAAAGGAGTGTTATACTATATATCAAAAATTGTATTTCCAAGATTGCTTAGAAGATTCATGTTATAGGCTACAATAAAATGTGACTTTTGACATGTAATGGAAACCAGTGATTTCTAAATATCTTCTTTTTTAGAAATTCTGTTTTACATTTTTTTTAACTGAGATATAATTGACCTACAACATTATATTAGTTTCAGGTGCACAGCATGAATCAATATTTGTATATATTGCAAAATGATCACAGCAATAAGTCTAGTTATCATCTGTCACAATACACAGGTACAGAATTTATTTTCCTGTTCTAAGAACTTCCAATCTACTCTCTTGACAACTTCCAAATATGCAATACAGTATTATTAACTATGGTCTCCATGCTCTACATTATGCCCTTTGACTTATTTATTTTATAACTGGAAGTTTATACCTTTTGACTCCTTGCGCCCATTTGTCCCATTCCCTGTTCCCCCATCTGCCAACTCTGACAACCACCAATTTGTTCTTTGTATCTGTGAACTTGCTTTTTTGGTCTTGTTTTTTTTGTTTGTTTGTTTGTTTTGTTTTGTTTTTTTAAATTCCATATGTGAATGATAGCCTATGGTGTTTGTCTTTTCTGGTTTGACTTATTTCACTTAGCATAATAACCTCAAGTTTTTTTGTGGCCACATTGTCACAAATGTCAAGGGGTCATTCTTTTTTTATAGCTGAACAGTATTCCATCACAGATCTATACACACCATGTCTTCTTTATCCATTCATCCATTGATGAACACTTGGATTATTTCCATGTCTTGGCTATTGCAAATAATGCTGGAATGAACATGGGGGTGCTTTAATCTTTTTGAGATGGTGTTTTCATTTTCTTTGAATAAGTATTCAGAAATGGAATTGCTGGATCATATACTAGTGCTATTTTTTGAGGAAATTCCATATGATTTTCATAGTGGTTACACAAATTACATTTCTACCAACAGTGCCCAATGGTTCCTTTTACTCCACATCTTCACCACTTTTTATTTCTTTTCTTTTTGATAGCCATTTTGACAGGTGTGAGGTTATAGCTTAATGTGGTTTTGATTTGCATTTTTCTGATGACTAGTGATACATTATTCTTTTCAAATGGCTGTTGGCCATCTGTATGTCTTCCTTGGAAAAATGTCTATTCCTCTCCTCTGTGCATTTTTAAATTTGATTGTTTTTTGCTATTGAGTTGTGTGTGTTCTTTTTTTTTTTTTTTAAAGATTTTATTTATTTTTTTGACAGACAGAGATCACAAGTAGGCAGAGAGGCAGGCAGAGAGGAAGAGAGGAGGAAGCAGGCTCGCCGCTGAGCAGAGAGCCCGATGTGGGGCTCGATCCCAGTACGCTGAGATCATGACCTGAGCTGAAGGCAGAGGCTTTAACCCACGGAGCCACCCAGGCGCCCCGAGTTGTGTGTGTTCTTTATACATTTCAGATATTAACCCCTTATCAGATGTATGAGTTGCTAATATTTTCTCCCATTCAGTGTGTTCATTTTGCTGATGGCTTCTCTTGCTGTGCAGAAGCTTTCAGTTTGATATAGTCCCATTTGTTTACTTTTTATTTTGTTACCATGACCAGTTATTTTATGAGGATAAGATCAGAAAAAGTTTAAAAGTTATTTTAAGTCAGAACATCACTTATAATGTAGTTTTCTTTGAAGAATGTGAATTGAGTTCTTATAAACTAAGCATTTCATCTTTATAAAGTATTGAGTAAATGACCATCTCATGTATTACCTTAGATCAGCATTTTTCCAAGCACATTTGGCAGAACTTTTTCAGAGGAATGTAATTAGTATTGGGCGGGGGGGGGGGGAAGATGGCTTGTAAAGAAATTTGGGGAAACCTGGGTATTCTAAATTGCTGGAGTGTACTACAGATCTCTAAAAGGGGTAATATTTGGGGCACCTGGGTGGCTCAGTGGATTAAAGCCTCTGCCTTTAGCTCAGGGTCCTGGGATCAAGCCCCGCATCAGACTCTCTGCTCAGCAGGGAGCCTGCTTCCTCCTCTCTCTCTGCCTGCCTCTCTGCCTACTTGTGATCTGTGTCTGTCAAATAAATAATAAAAATAAAATATTTAAAAAAAAATAAAAGGGATAATACTCTAAAATATTTGGCCAAGAAATTATTTTTTTCTGAATATTTTAAGAATTATTATTCTATGTGTCACACCTTTAAAAATGTATTATGATGGCTATATCTTCTAGATTTTTTTCCAGGATGTCACAATTTCTGATGCACAAAATGGGCAAAATAGAGTGACATTTATTATAAGAATGTTGCTTTAAAGGAAACTATTTCTGCCAGGATGTGTGAGTGATATTTTCAATTTAAAATCAGCATTTCTGTTTGGAATATGCATGGTGTATTTTACTATAAAATGGTACTTAATTCATTATTAATGCACTTAAATGTCCCTAAATTTCCATTTGAGAGGAGACACTTCTATATTCATATATATATGGACAAATATATATATACATATACATCAATATAAATATATTAATAAAATTTATTTATATATTATATGATTATATCAATATATAAATATAAATTTATATATTAAATATATTTAAACAAATATGTGTTTTAAAGTTATTTTTCCTTTTTTGTTTTTATTTTTCAATAATTTTACTAGTTTTTTTAGATATACTTGATATATAACATTGTGTACGTTTAAGATGTACATGATGATTTCATACACATATATGTTGTAAAATCATGACCTGAATAAGGTTAGTTAGCATGTTCATTGCCTCACAAATTTTCTTTTATGTGTGAGAACATTTGAGATCTCCTCTCTTAGCAGCTTTCAAGCATATAATACAATATTGTTAACTATAGACACTGTTGTAAATTAAATGTTCAGGACATATTCATCTTATAAATGGAAATTAATACCCTTTGATCAATATCTCCCATTTCACCAAACTCCCAGCTCCTGGGATCCACCATTTTATGCTTTTATGAGTTCAGCTTTATTAGACATCACATGTAAGTGAAACCATGCAGTATTTGTCTTTCTCTGTCTTACTTTACATTGCTTAATACCTTTGAGACCCTAACATGTTTTCACAAATGGCAGGATTTTTGTTATTTTTATTCCTAAATAATATCTATATCTATATCTATCTGTCATCTGTTCCATTTTATAAACACACATTTTCTTTATCCATTTATCCATCAGTGAACACTTAGATTGTTTTCATGTCCTGGTTATTTTAAATAATGCTGTAAGGAACGTGAGGACACAGATATCTCTTTGAGATAGTTACTTAATTTCCTTAGGATATATGCCCATAAATAAAATTTCTAGGTCATATGATAGTTCTACTTTTAATTTTTTTAGTATCTTCCATACTGTTTTCCATAGTGGTCATCGCAGTGGTAGTAGTAGCTATACCAATTTGCTTAATATATTTTGGTACTCTAATGTTAGTTGCATATATATCTATCTACAATTCTTAAATCCTCTTGATAAATTAAGTCATTTATCATTTTATTATAACCCTCATCATCTCTTATGACAGTTTTTGACTTAAATATTTTATCTATACACACATACATCTATGTAAATATAATAGTATCTCTATAAATATAAACATAGCTACACCTGTCCTCTTTCAGTTTCCATTTTCCATTTGCATGGAGTGTCTTTTCTCATTCCTTCATTTTCAGTCTAGTGTGTCCTTAAAGCTGTGTAACTGTAATCAGCAATTTTTGCGCTTTTTTTTTTTTAATCTCCTCAGCCACTCTAAGACTTTCGATTGGATAATTTAATCCATTTACATTTAAAGTGTATTTATGGATAGATAAAGACTTACTAATGTTATTAATTATTTTCTAGAAGGGAGTTCCTGTCTTCATCTCTTGCTGGCTACCTTCATGAATTGATGATTTTCCATAGTGGTATGCTTTGCTTCCCTTCTCTTTACCTTTTGTGTTGTCTGACATAGTTTTTCTTTTGTGATTACCATGAGTCTTATATAAAACAACTTATAACTACAATAGTCTATTTAAGCTAATAACTTAACATTGATTGCACACATAAACTGTTCACTTTTATCCCTCTTCAAATATTTTGTTTTTGATGTCACATTAAAATCTCTTTATATTGTATATCCATTAAAAATTTTTGGTAACAATAGTTATTATTAATACATTCATCCTTTAACTTTATAATAGAGTTAAGTGATTAACACACAGTATTATAGTATTAGAGTATTCTGAATTTCACCAAATACTTACTTTACAATTGTGTTTTATATTTTCCTGTTTTCTTTTTACTGATTCATGTTCTTTGTATCACTCTGAAGAACTCCTTTTATCATTTCTTATAAGGCACACCTGTGGATGATGAATTTGCTCATCTTTTGTTTGTTTGGGAAAGTCTTTATCTCATCATTTCTGAAAGACAACTTTAATAGCTTAAGTATTCTTGGTTGGCAGTTTTTTCTTTTGACACTTTGAATGTATGAACTAGGATGTTCAAATCTCCTGAAACTTGGGAAGTTCTCAGTCATTATTTCTTTAAATGAGCTTGCATCCCCTTTCTCTCTTTTTTCTCCTTTGGGACTCAAATAATATGTAATTTTTTTCTTTTAGCTGTACCCTATTGCTCACATAGGCTTTCCTCACTTGTCTTCCTTTCCTTTGTCTTTGTTCTTCTCTGACTGGATAAATTCAAATGAGTTCCCTTCTGTTTCACAGATCTCTTATTCCTCTTGATCCAGTCTGATATTGGTGCTCTTACATTTTTCATTTCAATTATAGTATTCTTTAACTCCAGAATTTCTGTTTTTTTTAAAACATCAGATACCTGAAGCATTTTATTTATTATTATGTTATGTTTGTTTTTTATATTTCTAATCTCTCTGTTGAACTTCTCTTGTTCGTGTTGTTTTCCTAATTTCATCAAACTGTTTTCCTATGTTTTCTTATAGTTCACTGAGCTTTCTTAAACATGATTTTTTATTCTTTATTGGAAAAATCACAAATCAATATTTCTTCAGGATCTTTCACTGCAAAATTATTATGTTCCTTTGGTGGTATCAAGTTCTTTGATTTTTCATGCTGGGTGATGCCAAATCTCAAATGTGTTTACTTTCTTCCAATCTTGCACAGTTGGGCCACTTTGTACATGTGCTCACTAGCTAATTACAAAAGCATGCATTCACCACCTTTGGGGATAAATAATTAAATGGCCATGGGATGATGTGTATATGTGTGTTGCTAAGGCATGTGGAGCATAAGGGATGCCCTTGGACCAGTTGGGGTGATCCATAGACAAGGCATCTCCAGCAGCTTGTGGGTAGGCTTTCTGGTAGAGTTCCCAAAGTAGTTAGTAAGATTAAGGTCCCTCTGATGCCCTCCAAGAGCCCTGACTGGTGTTTTCCCAGCTACTCCTTGCCCCACAGTTGTGCAGCATACCTTAGTATTTGGGATGGGATGAGAAAAATGTAGGTCTCTTTGGAAGCATCCTATATAACTGAGGAAGCTAGGTACTCACTCACATTCTTTCACTTTTTCCATAGAAGAAATCACAAACCAAGAAAATCTCTTTTGATACTGAGATATGCTGCCTTGGGGGAGGACTGACACAGGTAAAATAGAACTGTTTTCTTCAGTATGTCCAGTGTCAGATTGGTTTTATTCCAGTATCCCTGGATTCCTGGACTTTCACAAAGATGCTTTCATCTATGAGTAGTTGTCAGAATTGGTGTTCTTTGGGAGCAAAATGATAGAAAATTCTATTTCCTCATTTGATGACTTTTTTCCTGTTTTTATTAGTCCAAATATTCATTTTTGTTAGAAAATACAATCAATGAGGGTAAAATTTTCTGACTTTTATGCATCAGTTTCTTAGCAACTACACAAAGGAGACTCTTTTGATATCCATTGAGATGTACATCAATAGCTTGAAGTTTCTTAAAACTGATAATTCATGATAAATGTTATTAAAATGTGTTTTATAATATAATGAGTATCTATAAGAGGAACAGATCTTTTGGCATAATGGAATACTATCTTTTCTGAAGTTGATTTATTTCTGATTCAGTGCTTCTTCCTTTCTGATTGAGGCCAAATCCAAGCACTTTTGAAAAACATTTGGGATTTCTTCTATAGCCTTTAAAGTTGCCAATCTTTAGGACACCTGGGTAGCTCAGTTGGTTAAGTGGCTGCCTTCAGCTCAGGTCATGATCCCAGGGTCCTGGGATCAAGTCCTACATGGGGGTCCTTGCTCAATGGGGAGGCTGTTTCCTCTATCTGTCTGCCTGCCACTCTGCCAGCTTGTACTCTCTCTCTCTCTATCTTTCTCTCTCTGTGTCAAATAAATAAATAAAATCTTTTAAAAAATTAAAAAATAGTAAAGTAAAATAAAATTGCCTATCCTTGCTTCAGTTTGAGATGATGAAACTTGGAGACCCAATCCTGAGGGCCTATATTTTCTAGAGTTTGTCTAACTTTACATTAAGAAACTAGGTTAACACTGAATTAGAAACAGTTTTTTATGGCGTGCCTGGGTGGCACAGTCAGTTAAGCATTCAACTCTTGATTCCAGTTTAGGTCTTGAGATCAAATCCCAAATGGGTCTCCATGCTGAGCTGGGAGTCTGCTTGAGATTCTCTTTCCTTCTCACTCTGCCCTTCTTCCCCAACTCTTTCTTTCTCCCTCTCCAAAATAAATAAATAAATCTATAAAAAATTTTTGATAGAATATTTAATCAAAAATGATCCAAATGAGGAGGAATAAATCACTTGTTGACGCTTCCTGATGGCACATGGGAGAAGAATGAGACACAAACAAGTCAGCTGCAAGAGAAAGGGAGCAGGGGTCAACAGTAGGAAAGGCTGTCGCCCTGAACCACTCCTCAGTCTCATATTTATTGGAAAGTAAGTAACAACCAACAAAGTCAGAGTAGGTTACACATTGACCATGAGTCTTGTAGATAAGTAAGAAGAAAGGCAAAATATGTTTGGTCACTTAGTACCTGACCTATAGTGAGCAAGCCCAAACAAAAAGATCGTCTGACTAACTACAGGTGATCTCTGGGGAAGGGAGATAACGGAAAAATGAAGCAGGCAGTGTTCTGCCCTGAGCGAGCCGGACATCCCCAGCTGCTCCATTTCAAGGTTGTATATTGTCCTCTTCCCTAGAGGCCTGTTGCCAGTACATATTTTTCTTAAGGCTATATCTAAGCATGATTGATGGCTAGTATAATTTCTCATGGGTTATCTTTTAAGCAGTACGTTGTTCTGAGGGACGGTTACTCTTATCTTCACCCAGTTTCATGGAAGTTAAGAGGGTTGTCAGTTGTTGTTGTTGTTATTTTTGTTTTTAACAAAAGAGACAAAGTGTGACTGTTAGTTCCTAAATATCAAAAAAAGAGGAGGGGGGATATGAGGGGAAAAAAACAAAAACAAACAAACAAACAATACTGTCTTATCCAGTATTGTATTCTCACTGTCCATCACAGTTCCCCGCACAGAATAGACATACAGTAAATAATTATCCAAGGAAATGACTGGAAGAAGGGGAGGAAGAATGGAGAAATGGGTGAAAGAAAAACAAGAGAGAGAGAGGGAGGGAAAGATTGCTCTCTCTTCTAAATGTTGAGCTCTTTAAAGCAGGCAGGATCTGTATCTTATACTTCATTTGAGTACACACTCTGTTAATTGATTAATAAGAGCGAAGACATACTTAGAGTCTTTATAGATATTCTCACTGCTGGAAACATTTTCCCCTAGGTATTCACACATCAGGCACCTTCACTTTATTCTACATTTTGCTCAAATATGGCTATTCTTGGAATTTTTCTTCCACCCATTTCATTCCCATTTCCAGCACACACTGTCACATTATTCTCTTGTTTCTTACACAGGCTCCCAAACTATTGCATTAGTTTACTATTGCTGCATAACAATCTACCAGAAACTTAGCACCTTAAATCAGTACACATTTATTAGCCAACATCTTGTAGGTCTCCAATTTGTCATGGTGTGGTTGAATCCTCTGCTTCGTGTCTGCTTAGGTCTGGAATCAAGGTGTAAGCAGGGCTGAATTTTCTCTGGAGTCTCAGGAAAATCTGCTTTGGGGCTCATTCAGGCTGTTGGTAGAAGTTAGTTCATTGCAGTTGTAGAAGTGGGTCTCAGTTTTCTTGCTGGCTTCTCTCCCCTCCCAGTGGGTGTTCCCATGTCCTTGCCGTGTGGCCTCCCTCATCAACAGCATCAGAGAATGTTCCTCATATTGAATTCTGCCACACTTCAAATCTTTGACTTTCCTGTGTTTGACCTCTTTGAATTTATTGTAATGTTAACTAGAATTTTACCACCAAATTCTGAATTATAAGGTTGTTTCCAATCTGAATAGAGTGGAACACTGGCTCAATAAAGCTGGTACATCACTTCCACTTTGCATACTTTCAGAATATTTTAAGGAACATAGAAATGGATTTTCACATCATAATATTTCCAATTCTAAGAGAACACTGGTTCCTCAGGCGCTCTTTCTCTGATCAGCAACTGAGTACTTTGTTACCATCTCCCAACTTTATCCCCAACTATCACCCTTGAATACAAAATACCCCAATGGTGTGTTAAAAAAAAAAAAAAAAAGAAAGAAAGAAAAACAATGGTAGGACAATATGATAAAAATGGCTATTTCCCCTAATATTATTCTTTCTTTGTTTCTTGAATTTTTTGGATAATATTATTCCTCCCACCTTTCTAAAAGTTGTATTTGTGATTGATACTTCTTAGAATATAGGTCAAATTTCCAGACTCTTGCAGCTAAATAGAGCCATCTAACTAAAGCCCGGCCTATGAGATGTAACTAGAGGTTTGTTTGGCAGTGTTTACAGTACCTTCTCTAAAAGGTAATTCCGTGCAGTTTGTCTCTGTCCTAAGTCATTTTCTTCAACTTGCTGCCTAGAATGGAAATGATACCATCTTGAACCAAGACAATACAGCCATTCCCTAGAGATGGGGGAGTCTGGGCCATGTTGAGCTAGTAGAACAGTACTGCCACCCAAATCTATCCATGTTGACCTCTGGACTTTTGGATTGTTAGGAGGAACTTCCAAATTGCTTAAGTCAATGTCATTTTGGTTGATTTTAAGATGATAAAGATTTTGCCAACTGAGGGCACCTGGGTGGCTCAGTTGGTTGGGCCACTGCCTTTGGCTGAGGTCATGGTCCCAGAGTCCTGAAATCGAGTCCCTCATGGGGCTCCCAGCTCTGTGGGGAGTCTGTTTCTCCCTCTGACCTTCTCCCTCCCATGTACTCTCTCACTTTCTATCTCTCTTTCTCAAATAAATAAATAAAATCCTTAAAAAAAAGATTTTGTTGACTGAAATTAGGACTTATACCATTTTAGAATTTATTAATGTAGGCTTAGTGGGAATGTTTCAGTACAATAGCAAAGACTCAGATTGTGAAGGCTGAGTTGCTCATTATCCTTATCATACCATGGAAAACTTTTAGCCAAATACTATCTATTGCAATTTTGAAACCAGATCATTTATTAACCAGGAGATAATCATATTCCTACTATTTCAGAAGATGTTGTTACTACTTTAAAAAAATGCTTAAAAAGATGAACTTAGGTCAGAGCTATCCAGAACCACAAGCTAGAAAGGGATCAGGTGTGCCATAGGAAGCACTTTCTGTCTTGGCCTGGAAACCGACAGGATGATCCATAATTTGCAGCCATGTATGATTAAAACTGCTACCTGCTTTTGCACCAAAACTGGATCAGTTAAGTAGTAGCTTCAAAATGGTAGACTTAATAAGAAATAATACTGATGTTCTTCCCCACAAAGATTGCAAGCCTAATGGCATATTTTGGTAAAAAGTGTTGTTCCCCAGTTCTATGACATTATTTCAGATAGTAAGACAACCAACACTAATTGAGAGGATTGAGGATGGGTAAAGTTTTTTTTTTATAAAAACACCAGAGATTTCAAGGTTAAAAACTAGGTGTAAACAAAATATTGTGCTAGGGGAACATGGAAATGAAATTGACTAGAAGCAAATAAGAAGCTCAGAGAGCTGTTGAATAGATTATATTGCTACAGAAAACAAGAGACAGACTGGGCTACAAAAGTTAATAAATTTTCTATGCAATAGTATTTTCCAGACCCACAAATCCAAATGAGCAGAAGGTGAGCTCTTAAATCTGTACAGTCCCCCCAAAGTACATATTTTCTGATGCTCACCATAGATGTGGCTGTGAAGAACAAAAAACAAAGAAGACCCACTCTAAGGACACAGAAAACAATGAAAAAGTGGATTCTTCCCAGAGATACAATCAGGGTTGCCAGATGTGCTAATATAGTAATTTATACATGTGTCAGAGTCAAGACTATTCATTATCCCTGCCTAATGGACTTGTACTATTGCTATGGCCTTGTGATGGCTGTTAAGTTTTCACTGTGTTTTTTTGCCTATATTTCACCACTGAAGGTATAGCTCCTGGAAAAGACTGTACTACACATTGAGAGATACTGGGCTTTGAACAGACTGCAGAAAAACAAAAAACAAAAAACAAACAAAAACAACAACAACAACAACAACAACAACAAAACAGTGGGGTCACCTGGCTGGCTTTGACAGTTGAACTGGCTGCAGAAGCTAGAGGAGAGTTTAAGATTTTTCACTCTAGGGAAGAAGGTGAAATTTTGTGTGTGTAAGAAAAACAGTGAATACGAATATTCTGGTGGCCAAAGAGGAGGGCAGAAACAGTGACCATATCTGGCCCTCAGATACTAATCTCTCCCTTTTTTGGTAACAGAATT
This sequence comes from Martes martes, assembly GCF_963455335.1. Classification (NCBI taxonomy): domain Eukaryota; kingdom Metazoa; phylum Chordata; class Mammalia; order Carnivora; family Mustelidae; genus Martes; species Martes martes. Next base: position 41,487,039 of record NC_137901.1, on the reverse strand, counting down.
TATAAGTGAGCACATTTGTCAGCCTTGCTTTTACTTAGATGTGTTTATAAAACTAAGTTCTAGTGAATAAGATGTAAGCAAATGGACTTCCATGCTCTTAAGAATCAGTGGACTGTATCCTTGTTTTATTTCTCCTTCCTTATTGTTTAGACACTATATGGGTCTAAAGCATCCTCCTTGGAACATGAAATGATAGATGTACGTCACATACACATCAATATAAAATATAATATATATATAAAATATTTGTATATAAAAATTTATATAGCTTATAGCCAAATATAATACTATAGTCAAATATAATACTATAACTACTATAATTCAAAATTTAGCAAATACATATGAAATGTGACTCAACTAGTCATTTTCAAGGAATAGAAAATCAAAGTAACAGTGCATTAATTGCAAAAAGAGTTTCCTTTCTTCATATAGCAAATCCTAGTAGGAGATGATTGGTTCAGACTCAGAAAGACCAAGATCCCTTCAAGGACTCAGTATTCTCCCTTTATCTATTCCTTTATCCTCAATATGTTGACATTTTTAAACTTATTTTTATATTGATAGTTATAGGAAGACTACTTCAGTTCCAGATCTCATACTTCTTTTGAGGCAGAAAGGAAGGTTTTTGTTTTTGTTTTTGTTTTTTTAAGCCTCCTTTAGTTTAGACACGAGTTTTGTTTTGCTTTTTCATCAAGAAAGCAGCATAGCAGCAAGTTGTTCATGAGATTTCATCATTCTGAACTGAGTGTCGCCATCACCGTAGGAGGTACAGAAAATGGGAAAAGTGTGGAGCTCTAGCTTTCACAGTAAGAGGAATTGAGATAAAAGAAACTTGGGAGTGTTTGCTCCTTCTGTGTGTCAGTTTATTTCGAATACAATAACCCTCCAATTAAAAGAGGACTGTGGTGTATGTACAGAGGACTTTGCTCAGATTTATTGCATAACCTCTTATAATTAACTGACTTAATGAAAGGATCCATTCAAACTCTGTGGTGTATGCATTTCAGTTAAGCGAAGAGAAAAAAGTACAGAGGATATGAAAACATCTTATTTCATAATTCAAAGATAGGTCATCATAGCACTATAGAAGAGCTGAAACTAAGTGGCCCTGTACAAAAATGGTCCAGTTCATTTATGCAGAACAAAAGTAGAAATTATATAAAAGTACATGTGATATTCACATCGACTATATTAAAGTGTTACTGATATTGCTAATGTTATGGACAGATGACTCTTGGGTAGTTTTTAAGCCTTAACATGATTTTGCTTTGCTCTAAGAGACAATGTCATTAATTTCATATGAAAAATATGTAAGGCTTTTCAGTGACACTCATGCGTTTATCCATAAAACTGTTTTCTGAGGAACTATTTTCCATTATTAGCTATTCATTGAGTATTAGGAAATTTACCTTTCCTTCATTATCCTTGGGAGATCAAAGATTTACATAGTTTTTCAGGTTAGATTGGATACATTCTAACTTGGTTTTGTAACAAGAGACATTTCTTGGTGTAACAAAAATTCAGGAAAACTTTAACATTTCATGCCCATGCTTATTGAAAATGTATACTTGTTTTGTTATATACACCTTTTTCAAAAAAGCTTTAGTAAGCATAATTTTGGTGACGGTTGCCTATGGGAAGGTCAAATAAATAAAGGCTTCTTTATTTATTTGAGAGAGAGAGAGAGAGAGAGAGAGAGAATGCACACCCAAGCTGGGGGAAGAGCAGAGGGAGAGAGAGAATCTCAAACAGACTCCCCACATTAAGCCCAATGTGGAGCTTCATCCCACAACCCTGAGATCTGAGCCAAATCTAGAGTCAGACACTTAACCAACTGAACCACACAGGAGCCTTGCCTATGGGAATGCATTGATGGTGATTAGGATACCCTCATATCATCATAGATAATTCATGGGAAATATGGGTTCTGGTATGCAAGATGAATAGACTAAAGAAACAACTATTACACAAACAAGTGGTTCATGTTTTCTTGTCAGAAATCCCCTCTTATTTTTCTCTCTACATGATTGTATTTATAATGTGTGTGGACATATGTGTGTTGCTGCAAGTATTAGTTTTCATCAAAAGTGACTTCTGAGAATTTTACTCTGCTTTTCAATCTTCGTTGATTGAACAAGGCTACAAAGTTTTAGCTAGAAGAATGATGAGTGTTCATCACTTGAATTTCTTCCCCTCCTACCTAGCGGGAAAAGCCACAGATTTTGTTAACACTGAAGAAGATGCATTCATAAATTACCACTTTATTATCCCTATGAATTCCTAAATATTACCCTATAAATAAGATATTTTCTGCCTGCTGCAATGGTTAGAAACATCCAAAAAGTTTTTTCTCTTTGTTTTTATATTTTCATTTGGTAAAATTAGACAAACAAATGTCACATGAAAAATATTAAAATTTTACCTCCCATGGTTTTGAATCAATGAAGCAAGAAAGATTCAAAAAAGAACTAGGAGATTGTTTAACCTAACTGGTTTACTCTTGTCATGCTGTTAAATGTGAAGTTGCTGAATAGAGATTTTGCATTTCCATTGCTATAGTGTTTCTTAGAGGATGGACAGAGTATGGAAAGAAGGAGAAACAGGAAAGGAGGAGAAAAACTTGTTCAAGTAGATATTTTCCCCCTGTAGTTCTGCTTTGCCCCAAGAAACCTAAAATGACCAAATGACCCAACTTTCAAAAAATAAAACAAAACTTAACATTAATATGACAACAACATGAACTACCACCAAGGACCAGAGCCCATTGTTGTCAGATGCTTTTACTTTAACATGGGAAAAACATAAAGAAAATATTTCTATAATTCTCTCATGAGTCGACTGAAGGAATGCTGAAAATGCCATCCTGCAATTGTCCACTGGCCATTTCTTACCCTAGTCCCATCTTTAAGAAACACCATAACAACCCAGGGAATTGAGTATTAAACAGGGTGTCTCCCCTACCCAGCTGACATCAGTAGTGTTTTGAAAATATTTCACAGTTGTGCGGATACATTGAACTGACTTTTGCTTGTCTATCACATTGTTAATAGGAGATGGCTAGCACCATCTAGCTGCAACACATACAGGATCACATGAACCTTAAGCTCTTGGGCCAATAGACACTCAAAAACAATCAAAGAGACTTGAACCATCTCAGCATTAACATGGAAGCAGCCCCATGGAACTAAGTGAAAATATATACAATGTTAACTTGAATTATATATAACGTGGAGGTTTGGCTGTTGTTGTTTTTGAATTTTCTAAAATCCCAAGCCAGCATGGGACAAAAGTATCAACTGTCTATTTTGCTTCCAGCTGAGTAATAACTCATTTTATTACAAATGCAATTTTTCTTTTATGAAGTATTATTCATGACTATATACCCACAAATACAAATGCTCTGTAATCTTGAAATTCTCCTGGTTACAATGTATTTTTCATAGGCTAATATTTCCAGAATACCTCCTAAATCTTTGCAAACTCTTATACAATATTTTATGCTTTAACATTGTGTAAATCCTAGTCCCTTTAGGGAAAAAACAAAAACAAAAACAAAAACAAAAGACCCTTGAAGTTCTATGTAACGAGGAGAACAAGAAGGTACTATATATATATATATACACACATTATATATATATACACACACACACATATATATACACGTATATATGTGTGTGTGTGTGTGTGTGTGTATATATATATATAATGTGTATATATATATATATATAGTACCTTCTTGTTCTCCTCGTTACATAGGAGAACTTCAAGGGTCTTTTGTTTTTGTTTTTGTTTATATATATATACACGTATATATATGTGTGTGTATATATATATAATGTATATATATGTGTATATATATATGCGTGTGTATATGTGTGTGTGTGTATATATGTGTGTGTGTGTGTGTGTATGTGTCTCTGTATACACACACACACCACAGGTTAATTCCTTTGAATCAGCCATTTAGTGATAATTTCCTATAAATTTCAATTGTATATAATGTTGTATTTTCTACTCCTCCAAGGTTAAACATTTGTTTTCCGTATAAACATAAGGGGATATCAGGGTAAAATAGAAATACAGGGTGGGTGGGAGATATACAGACTGTTCCTCTTGGGCAAAATGAAATTTAACACATTTGTTCGGTGGCCGTTTTTATTCATGACACAGGAATGCACTAATGCTAGTAGTTCACATGAAAAGACATGGTTCAGGAAAGGAATGTATTTCACTAGGATAAATAGCCTACCTTTGAGGGAATAGAAAATCCCACAACAGAAACTTGGCAAGAATTTGCCTGTAATGAGTTAGTTCAATTGAGAGAGGGATTTAGTATTGTTTCTCTTCCAGAAGATGAATGATTAAAAATACTCCCTATACCAGGTGCTCTATGTTGCTCTTGACCTTCATCCCCATCTATGTTTGCAGGTGTTCCTTCAGTTTTACAGGGGTAAACATTGTCTTTCTATGTCTCCATGAGGTGTAATTTTAGTGGCAAGCATTGTGGATGAGTGCAGTCACTTCTTTTGCCATTGCAGATAAATTTTCAACAAGAGGCTCCAAAATCACATCCATAAAACTTGGATGTGTATCAAGGGAACTGGAAAAGTTGCCAACATTTGTATATACTGTGCATTATGAGTATGGAACTGTAACTTGATATTTGCATTCAGGTGAACTTAAAGAATTTAAGTTTAATAAAATATTTAATATTATATCCAATTTCTCATGGTAAGTTTAAAAATAAAGACTGGGGAAGATAGAATAATTTTGTTTGCGTAACATTGCTTTGGTTGACATCCCATTGGAATCTGAATTACCTTTTAAGCTCAGATGTTGATACACTAAAGAGATACAGCCTTATAGTCCCCTATTGTGATTGTTCCATGGAAGAGGTAGGATAGAAGAGAGAAAATGGATTAACAAGAAAAAACACAAAGTGACTTTACCGTACCCTTGCTACCGGGAACAAGACAAAGAAAAGCTGCCCTGTCCGTGAACTGTGACTCTGCCTCCAAACCGAGCTGCAAGAAATAGGGAAGATACATTGCAGACAGAGTAAATCTTAAGCTGTTGGTTTGTTATTCTCTCTCTCTCGCATCTATCATCTATACATCATCTAACTATCATCCATCTATCTACATAGTTACGTATTATCTATCTATCTTAAGAAAACTCTTGTACTGCAAAATACTGGTTAAAATTAGGGGGGTTACAAGGATTTACAGAAGCTAATCTGTACTACTTTTCTGAGTTGCAACTTTTACATTTGTGCTTCCATATCTGACTTTGAGAATTCTGGGTATTAATTCCAGTGGGTGTTATTGAGTCATTTTACTAGTTTGGGGAATTGAAGTAGAGCAATACCGTGGTGACACGAATATGGATGGGCCTTTGTGAAACTGTAATCAGTGACTAAAAAGCACATGCAGTAAAAACATAAGTGGCACTAATAAAACAGCTATCTATAAATGGTAAAGACATTCCCTTAGTGGAGTCCAAACAAAAAGGCTAGAAGACGATGTTAAGCCAAACTTTGAAAAATAGCATTTGTCTTTATTTTTAATCACTATATCTTACTAACGTTATGTGTTTTTGATACAATTTTCTAGTGTGTGTGTGTGTGGGGGGGGTATTTTATTTTTCAGGTGATTGGTGTCCTAGTGATTAAAAGGGTCCTTCCTGGACCTGCACAATTTATACTCACTTTTAGGACTGTTGGGCCAAAAAGACCTAAACAAAAGTAAAATGGACAACTCAAAACTCAAATTCAAGTCAAGTAAAACATTAAATTTAGAAAAAAAGGAATAAATTTAATTACCAACATAATTCTATGTTATTTTTTTTTAAAAGAAAAGAAAAACTCCTATTTTAATATCAAAAAAGGCTGAACCTTCCATCCCGTCTCATTCTTTCTTCTACTTATCAATGTACATCCTTGGTATCTAGAAAGGAGTTGATTCTGCATTTTAGAGCCAGCAATAATAATAATAATAGATATGTTGAACCCGAGATGTGATGTTTGTTCTTAGATATTACTTGATATTCCTACAGAGGACAAATAGTCCAGCCTGAAGACAGCTCTAATAGTGGACAAACATAGATGATTTGTGCATCAAAAAGGGAAGCGATAGCAGTTGATAAGAATAAGTGGAGTCTTTTGAAAAATTCATGAGAATATAATAATGATAACAGGGGGACTCTATCACAAATTACAATAAAATTAATTGACATACATATATAAATTTCTTGATCAATAAAAATTCTGTGAACTGAAATTTCAAAAATGTAACTGAAAATAGAGACGTGGGCTATGTCTTCTAAAAGGACTAAAATAAGTAAAAAGATTTGTGTAGAATGTTAAAGAAGAATTAGTCTTTTTGACATGTCTCTGTTTTATAAGAATCAAATTACTTTAGCATCTTCTACTATGGTTACTCAGCCTGCCAGACTTTGGAAATCCCACTTCTGTCAATGTGAGACAGTGCTTTTGGCTATCACTTGGGATCCCACCAGGATATGTGGACCCCAATTTTGGAAAAAGGGACTGTGCCTGAGGACAAGTTATACAAGGTGTGATCTGAATCTGTGTTATTATCAGGGTTGTGTGATTGTGCTTTATGTTCATTTGGAGGGGAAAATTCTGAAATTTATATTTGGAAGTAAAGCAGAGGTTCTGAGAAACTCTTCTTGGACCATGCAAAATGCACCATGGAAGACTTTTAGTCTACAAGGTAAATTAGAGTGACACACAGTGGAAGAAATATTGTGGTTATGTCATAAGGGGAAATCGTGTGATATTTTGGAATTTATTGCAAAAGTGATGAAAAATTGAGTAGAAATGTGTAGAAATTACGGGGTTTGGTAAACATGCCAGTATTTGCACTGACAGTACTTAGATTAAAATGAAATTGGTCAAAATTCTCTATGATAATAAAATGGTATCACTCCTAGTTGCAATACTACAGCCCAGTTAAAAGGATACCAACCTTTAGAAATTGAGACTGTTGAAAGTGTATTTAACAGCAGCATGATAAGGAGAGTTACAATAAAAGTGATGATAAAGTCTTTGAAATAGAGACTGACTCAGTTTACTGATAATTGCTGAGATGTGCTGTTCTAAGGGGAATGAAGTAAAGAAGGAAAGAAAGGAAACACAAGCTCTTTGAACCTCAAAAATACCATTACAATTAGACACTGCTGGAATTGTTGGGAACCATGCCTAGAGACATGATGGAAAACTTGCTACATCCTAGGCTGCACATCTGGCAAATGTGAAACAGTCTTGTGCTAAGAGTCTTGTGCAAAGGAGACAGCACTTATGGCTTTATGATTACAAAAAACACAGGTCTCTTCAAGTCCTGAAGCAAAGAAATTGTCTGTGGGCCTAAAAAATGTAAACGTGACCAGGCAGATCTGGGGTGGTATTAAGACTGGTTCCAATGATCAAGGAATCGTCTTTGGTTAGTGTAATGTATTATAAAGAAATAAGTAAAACAAAAGAATGAGGAGATGAAATATCAAATGATGAAATAATAAATATGGTAGTTTTAGGGAGATTTTAATATTTAGGAAGAGACATGACACATGTTGGGTGATAAGCTTGATTAAAGGGAAATTCTACTACATAGTGAAAGTGAAATGAAACATTTTTTTTGAAAATTTTATTTATTTATTTGACAGAGGAGAGACAGCGAGAGAGGGAACATAAGCAGGGAGAGTGTGACAGGGAGAAGCAGGCTTCCCGCGGGGCAGGGAGCCATATGCGGGGCTCTATCCCAGGACCCTGGGATCATGACCTGAACCAAAGGCAGATTTATTTAAAAAATAAATAAAATTATGTAGTAAACTTAATTCATCTAGAGAACCAAAGCTCACTATGAATCTTTTATAGGAACATGAGCCCCAAAAGGAATGGAGTTATGATAACCATATGGATAGAGATGAGCTTTTTGTATTTTTGAATTAAGGTAGTAAATTCAAGAAAAATTACACAGATCAACCAGATGTTAAGAAGATATAAAATCAATGGTGAAAATCAAGCCAAATTATGAAATAATCTGGATTTTTACTGATCATCAAGAGATAAGAAGAAGAAGAAAAGGGCATCTGATTGATAGGTTCACGGTCTCTAACAAGACTAAAATTGGGTGAGGGGCACCAGAGTGGCTAAGCTGGATAAGCATCTGACTCAGTTTCAGTTCAGGTTGTGATCTTAGGGTTGTGAGATCAAGCCCCATACTGGGCTCCATGCTGGGCATGGAAACCTGCTTAAGAGTCTCTCTCCCATTCCCTCCCTTAAAAAAAAAAAAAAAAAAAGACCGAAATTGGGTAAACCACTCTTTGTGGTCCTGGCAATAGAACCTTCAAGCTAATAACATTATCATGAGAAAAATCTCATGTAAAGGAAATAAACAGTAATAAAAGCTTGTGAGCTTAACCTTGGGGCAAAACTGGAAAGGATCTTGCTTTAGTTTGTGCTATTGGTAAAGAATGAATTCATGCAGCTGGGGAAGAATTTGAGTTGTATATAAGAGAGCAGTTGAATGTGCTTCTGGAGACTGATGGTTATTACTTATTACATGATCAGATCAGTGTGTGCACTAAATCACACAATTTGATATCTGTGTTGCATCGTCAATTCTTCCCATTGGCTTTGCTGCCAAAATGAACTATGTATTGGAAAAGAGAAACTCACTTTCACTTTTATTTGCCCTGGAATCAGAGCCATCATTGTGAACTGCAGTTATATATTTTCCCAGAGCATTGGGACTGCCTAGTATAATTGTTGAGCTTGGCATCAAAATGGACCCTTCTTCTACCATCAGGATGCCTTAGAGTTTCTTTTCCAGTCTTGTTTACACCTTCTCACTATCAAAAATATAACCCTCATAAACACATAAAACTGACTATTATCCTTTAAATGAAATGAAATATCCAAGAGAATAAAATCTTATTGGGCTTCTATTAGAAGAACATGAGCCAGAGTTATGATGGCCATGTGCAGAGAAGGGCACTCTTTCCCTGTGAATCCATATAATTATACAATTCTCTGATTTATATTATATCAGTACAGGGATTTTCAGTTTCATAAATGATAGTGCCTATTACCATTTTATTGCCTATTCACTTATTGGGTATTTACAGCTTCTGAATATAACATTATGTCCCAATAAAAATGGATAAACCCCAGTTTAATTTCAGTCAAAATCAGGTCATAGAAATCCATTCTGAAATACGAATAATGAATAGTGAAATGGTATTTCCATCTGAGATTTTGAGCAGAACCATGGCATGAAATGGCTGAGTGAGGACATATGGATGGAAGTTATGTCAGTAAACTAGCTTCCAAATATGATGTTTTAAGAAGTTTTCAATTCATCTTTAAGGAAACAAAATAAATGACCCAAACAGAATCATGATGGGCTTATGACTAGCTGTGGCCCAAATACTTGTGATAATAAGATTTCTCATAGCCTTCAGATTCACATAGAACTAACTAAAATACTTTATGAATGTGTAAAATTATTAAAAGAACACTTCTCAGTACAATAACAACACTACAGGTCATTAAGCTTAATAATTAAAGTCAATATGTAATTGTGAAATTTCTTAAAGGACTTCTTAAGATGGTTATGTTATAAAAAATGGTGTGTAATAGAAATGAATTTCTTCAATGGAGTCTCTGAAATGAACATATACATAGTAACCTAATAAAGAAATCAGATTAAGATACTTTGCATCTCAGGGCACCTGAGTGGCTCAGTCAGTTAAGTGTTGGTCTCCTGATATGACATCTTGATCTCAGGGTTTTGAGTTTGAGACCCGCGTATTTAAAAAAAGAGAGAGAGAGAGACTGTGTATCTCAAATGGCTAACAGACACATGAAAAGATGCTCAACATCACTCATCATCAGGGAAATGCAAATCAAAACTACAGTGATATGCCACCTCACACCTGTCAGAATGGCTAAAATTATACAACACAGGAAGCAACAGATGTTGGCAAGGATGCAGAGAAAGGGGAACCCTCTTATTCAGTTGGTGGGAAGGCAAATTGGTGAAGCCATTATGAAAAACAGTATGGAGGTTCTTCAAAAATTTAAAAATAGAACTACTTTATGACCCAGCAATTGCAAAACCAGGTATTTATCCAAAGGATGCAAAAATGCTGATTCCAAAAGACACATGCACCCCGATGTTTATAACAACATTATCCACAATTGCCAAATATGGAAAGAGCCCAAGTATCCATCAAATGATGAATGGATAAAGAAGAAGTATTATATATACACAATGGACTATTACTCAGCCATCAAAAAGAATGAAATCTTGCTATTTGCAATGATATGGATGGAGCTAATATGTATTATGTAAGCAAAATAAGTCAAATAAGACAAATACCATATGATTTCACTCATATGTGGAATATAAGAAACAGGACAGATGAACATAGGGGAAAGAAAAAGAGAGAGAGAGAGAGAGAGAGAGGTAGGCAAACCATAAGAGACACTTAATTATAAAGAACAAACTAAGGTTTGCTGGAGGGGAGATAGGTGGGGGCCAGGGGGGGGCTGGGTTAGATGGATGATGGGTATTAAGGAGGGCACTTGCCGTGATGAGCACTGGGTGTTATAAGTAAGTGACGGATCACTAAATTCTACTCCTGAAACTAATACTGCACTATATGTTAACTAACTGAAATTTAAATAAAAACTTGAAACATGGAAGGAAGGAAGGGAGAAAGAAAGAGGGCGGGAGGGAGGAGGGAGGGAGGAGAGAAAGAAAGAAAGGAAAGAAAGAAAGAAAGTCAAAGAGGAATTGCTTTTGATGAAACATTACATTCCGTTCTACATGCTTCAACTAACTTGACTCTGGAAGGAAAATAAAACTCAGTTTTAATTTTTTATTGAAAAGGAAAAAAGACTGTGTGTTTTGTTCTTGTCTACCCTGATAGTCTTCATTTATTTACTTCCTACTTTTTCTTCAACCCACTCCAAGTTGCTTTCCATTCACACACTCTATACTCTTTGATTTCAGTATGTTCACATATGTTTAATTTAATATAATTGGTTTAGTCTTTATCATACTTAACATTTCAGCAGTTTTGACAATGATGGGCATAACTTCTTTCTTGAAGCATTACTTTTCCTTGATTTCCATAATGCTATAATATCCTGGTTTTCTTCCCATTGATAATGTTGATCATTCTCAGTCTGTTTATGTGGCACCAGGTAAAGTTAGATAGGCAACAAAGACACTATTCAAGGCTATTTCAATATATAAGAGAAACTAAGATTCAATCTGAACCCAGCTTTGACACACAAGGCAGGAGGTAGGGTTTTTAAGAGCTGAGATGAGGGGCACCTGAGTGGCTCAGTGGGTTAAAGCCTCTGCCTTCAGCTCAGGTCATGATCCCAGGGTCCTGGGATCGAGCCCCGCATCGGGCTCTCTGCTCCACGGGGAGCCTGCTTTCTCCTCTCTCTCTGCCTGCCTCTCTACCTGTGATCTCTGTCAAATAAATAAATAAAATATTTAAAAAAAAAAAAAACTGAGATGAATGTGAGATCTTCCACCATCTGTGTTTGTTAATTGGCTTTATCAACAGGAAAAGTAAACTTTCTAATGACTTCATAACAGGAGGTATTTTATAACTTGGAGCTAAGCGTACTCCAAAGTTAGGTTCCTATCTTCCCACAGAAATCGGGAGATGGAGCTACTATCTTCCTTGATTATTACATTTCAAAGGATGATTTCCAGATCCTTGAGGAAGATAATCCTGAACTTTACAAGTGGCAAAAGCCTTTTAAAAAGATTTATATCCCAGAACGTCACTCAGCCCTAAAAAAGAATGACGTTTTGCCATTTGCAACATGAATGGACCTAGGGACTATGATGCTTAGTGAAATAAGTCAGTCAGAGAAAGTCAAATACCATGTGACTTCACTCATGTGTGGAATTTAAGAAACAAAACAAAACAAAGAAAACAAGAGACAAACAGAAAACTAGACTCTGAAACATAGAGAACAAACTGGTGGTTACCAGAGAGGAGGTGGGTGGGAGATGGGTGAAATAGGTGATGGGTATTAAAGAGTACACTTACCTTGACGAGCATGAAGTAATATATAGAGTTGTTGAAATCACTATATTGTGCATCTGGAACTAAAATAACACTGTATGTTAATTATGCTGGAATATTAAAAAAAAATTGCATCTCAAAGAAGCCAAAAAAGAATTTACAATGATAAGTTCTCTAAAACAAATGCCCGGAGGAAAAGGAAGTCACGGGTCTAGAGCTAGGAAGAAGCCTTTCTAAAATTTGGTCAAGCCGAGGGAAATGTTAAGGTCACCAAATATTTGAATTTGAAGTTTTATTTATCAGAGCTTTTTTTTTTTTTCTTAAATGTCTTCCGTTGGCATTTTTGTCCACTTTAATAGCTTCATCATCTATATTCTAATCATGTCCAAATCCTCATTTCTAGCCCAGCACTGTCTTTTGCACTTGAGACCTCCTATTCAATTGCCTAAACCCTCCACTTTAGTGTTCCACAAGTCCTTTGAAATACCCCAGTTCTAATCTTAACCTTAACATGTGCAATGATATCCAGCAACTCAAATTAAATACATTTCTTCAGCTCTAAATAGAATTAGCTACTAAGTTCTATTAATCTTCTCTCCCAAATATCTCTTCAAAGAGTTTGTTTTTGAATTTGCCACTGTTCTCACACTAGATCAATTCTGCACTGTGGTAACCCGCCTTGCCCACCACGGCTGCCTCAACCAGATTTCTCTGTACTTTTATCCTGGCTTTGCTCCAGTTCTTTTCCTTCACTGCACCCTATGTGATATTTTAAAAATGCGAATATTTTTACATCACTCTTCTGCTTGAAACTCTTCAATTACATCTTTTGAGGTGAAGTTTACAATGTTTGACAAGGCTTCTGTGTCCCTCTATTAATGCACAGCATTAGTCTGCATGTCTAGGTGTCATAGTCACTATCTCTGCTCAAGCTTTAGTGGTCTTCTCACACCCCCCCCCCCAATAAATCCTGCTTCCTTACTTTATGGCTTTTACTATAGTGTTTCCTTCACAGATCTTTCAGCTAATTCTTAAGCTCCCTCCCAATCTCAGGTTTAATGCTACTTTTCAAAAAAATTTTTTTTCTTCTTTCAAATTAGATTTAGTTTCCCTTGTATGTGATTTGTTCCACTCTGTACTTCCTTTTATGTAGGGGTCATCACAGATCATCAAATTCTTTGCTCCGAAAATTAGAACCTTCATGAGGGTGGACCCAGGTCAGGCTTAGATAGAGCAGTAATCATGGCACCTGGAACAGAGGCTGTGAGAAAGCCAACATTTGACAAATGGAATATATTCAGTGAACCACAAATTAAAGTAGTAACTTCTAATACAAATGCTTTCTGTACATTAGCATGTACCCTGTCAGCCACACATCTTTCAAAATAACTGAAAATTACAGGCAAACTAATCCCTAACATGGTTTTGGAGTGTTACACTAACATAGCTCTTTCAAATTAGAGAATGTAAAGTGCCTATTTTGGCAAAGCAAGAACTACATTGAAAGAGTAATATATATGTAATATAATATATTGGACTTGAGGAAATGTCACAGCACTCATATCACCTGATCAGTTTTCCTAGTCATTCATATCATAATTTAGTTCATACAGTCCATCACATTTAAAAGGTTAAGGCAGAAAGCCTGAAGATGTTGCCAAATTTATAACAGTATTTATAAATATTCATGAACCTATAACATTTCCTCGAGATGCCCTTTGACAAACTTTCCAGGAGAATTGAGACTTTGTCAAGATTTCAAAGATCACATGATTGATGGTTCTAGTAGCTTTTTATAAATATGCAATAGTTCTTCTCATCACTAGAAGTTGTTGATAGTCTTTGGGAGCACATATGTTCATACCAATAGTAATTAGTCACTAAGGATCCCATCAGACCACTTTACCATAGGAAGTAATTACCAGCTTACCCAGGACATGATCTGGGAAACTCAAACTTAAAAGGGAGATGCTGAACTATTCAAACTGGACCCATTCACATAAAACTTAAAAAGTAAAAAAGACGAACCATTTATTCACGCATTGTGTTCTGAAAACAATTATACACACCTGGTTGCTTATGTCACTAGGGTGTATGTCAAATCTTATTAATAAAATGAGACTGTAGATCACTGTGAAATTATGCAATACTTTCAACCCTCTCTATATAATCAAATTGTTATTCTTCTGAATAAAGAAGAGGAGATAGGGGAATACTTAAAAAAAAAAAAATACTGGCAAAGTTGACCGGGTAAATATTACCTATCAGAAATTCTAAGGTTCAATGCAGAAGATGGAATGTCAGGGGCACCTGGGTGGCTCAGTGGGTTAAGGCCGCTGCCTTTGGCTCAGGTCGTGATCCTAGCGTCCTGGGATCGAGCCCCGCATCGGGCTCTCTGCTCAGCGGGGAGCCTGCTTCCTCCCTTCTCTCTCTGCCTGCCTCTCTGCCTACTTGTGATCTGTCTGTCAAATAAATAAATTTAAAAAAAAAATGGAATGTCAGAGCATTCTCTCATGCTCCCTGTAAGAGTAACATCTAATTTAATTTTGGGGGGAAAGTATTGCACACTATTCAATAAAAGCCTTAAAATGTTTGTCATTCCACATATAGTAATGAATCTTAGTGAAACAATTGAATTATAGAAAATGCTTATAGAACATTACTATAATAATCAGTAACTGGAAATATCCCAAATATCCAGCGATAGGAAGGTTATTATTACATTGATATTTAAGTAATTAAAGATAGTTATAAAGAGTTTTTAAGAAATAGGCTTGCTTAGACAAAGGAAAGAATAAACAGACTTCTGAATTACATGCGAAATTTTATAAATTCTATAGAGGTAGAGTGTGATATCAATGATTTCAATATATGCATAGAAAAAATGGAATGAAAATTGAGTTCATGATATTTTAGACTTCTAGTATTTCATCAGAAAATCTCATTTTAGTATTTTTTAAAGCAGACTTGATGATTTAGGGCAGTTTTAGGTCAAAGGAAAATTGGACAAAAAATACAAGGAATTCCTGTGTACACACTGACTCCACAAAAGCACAGCCTCCCACACTATCAACATTCCACTGAACCTATATTGACACAGCTTTATCACACAAAGTTTGTAATTTATATTAGGATTCACTCGCAGTGTTGTCCATTCTATGGGATTTGACAAGGAATTACCTTTATAATATTGCACAGAACAGTTTCTTTGCCCTAAAATTTCTCTGTACTCTGCTTACTCAACTCTCTCTCCCAACCCCAACTTCCATGATTTTACTTTTTTTGGAAAGTCATATAGTCCAGAGTGTCATATAGTTGGAATGATACAGTATGTAGCCTTTTCAGATTGGCTTTTTTTTTTTCATTTAGTAATATATATTAAATGTTCCTCTACATCTTTTCATGGCTTGATAGCTCATTTCTTTTTAGCTCTGAATACTATTTCACTGTCTGGATGTACATGAGTACTCATGGCTGATACAGGCTGGCTTCGGTCTTGAAATTCAGAATTATAAAATAGAATGCACATTAGTGACTCCTACATTCACTTTATAGTTACAGCTTACCATAAAAAAAGAAGAATTTTGCAGGAAATACCCACATTGTATATAAAATGTGTTTTATTGGGAAGTAGGAAAGTCAAAATAAAAAACAAAATGTCATATGTTATAACCAGAGTTATACTTTATATATTAAAATTTCTAATTATTTTTCATGGAGGCATTTCCTATTTTGAGATCCTAAAATCATGAGGCTAAGCATTTTAACAGGTGACTGGGGGCTTTGAGGTGAAAGCCATAGAGACTTGCCAGCTGTCCCCAGGGATAAGGGACTTAACCCTGATATTTTCTGTAGGAACTTCCCTTTCTGCATCAGCCCTAAAGTGGTGGTTGGATTCCACCAAAATAATTGAGCCTATACATTTGGCTGCACCTGTTTTCTCAAAAATAAGGGTTTTCTCCATTATTTTGTTTTTGCTCTGCTTTTCCCTAGGGACCTTGCTTTGCAAATTATTCCAATACCGTCACCACAAGGTAATGTGTCAGTTGTAAGATTCCTGACTTGAGAAACAAGCTCAAATGCCTCCAGTGCCTAACCACGAGTTCTCTGTGGGACATCTCAGAATCCTGGGGACGATGTTAAAGACAAGGTATGTCAAGCCACAAAGTTCCAGAATTATCGCTAACATTCATCTCTGTGAGGAGGCCTTGCTTAAGCTTCATTAACACAAATTCTGATAAGTTGACCCTTTTGTAAAATCCCAAATGTCCGTGTGTATTTATTCCTACAACTTCTTAACATTCTTTCATTTATGTATTTATTTTAAAACAATGTACTGGTTTATTTATAAGGATAAGATTATTTCCTTGGTAATAAATTCAAGAGGAGGTGAGAGCATTCTATTCATTTGGATGTCCCTTCCCTAACAAGCAGGGCAGCAGGTTCTAGGACAAGCTAAAATCATCCCCTATTGAAAAAAAGGGGAAAAAAAAAAGTTACTCCTTAAAAGTCCTGGGGCAGGGGTTAAACAAATATTTATTTTTTATTTTTTTAATTTTATTATTATTATTATTATTTTTAGTGATTTCTGTTTTTGAATACTGAGGCTTAGGAAGAAGTTTCCACTGGGTTCAGGAGGAAGGTGTGACTTCTGCATAGTGTTGGAGGGGTAAGGGTAAGAGTAGGGCCCATGCAGTCTGGCCTGTTAGCCACAGAAGCCCAGATGATGTCTACTGGCTTCTCCTCCGAACTTTTTGTTGTCATCTGCTTTCTTACTGCATCCAAAAGCAGCAGTTGGGAGCACACAAAGATGTCGTGACCATCCTGGAACACACCAGCCAGGAGCAATGTGTGGGTGTTCTTGTTATCCAGAACTTTGTCTGAGCTCCACAAGGGGACATTCCCAGGAATTTCACCATATTGCCCATAGTCTCTTCAAGTGTCTTGAGGGTAGACTAGGTGAATGTTTCCTCCTTCTCAATTTCATTCTCTACCTCAACTCAGGTCAACTTCATGACCTTTTGGATGCGATCAGCAATGATGACTTCCAGATCTTCCAGCACATATTCATCTTCATAGCCTTCATCATCAGTCTCCCCAATGGTGGGGTCACAGTCCTACAGTGAACTTCATTATGCAGCTGAATGTGCAGGCCACAGCCGTGGGGTCTTCCTTAGGCAGTGCCACCAGTATGCAACAGGTCCCAGGCTGGTTGTAGGGTAAGCTTTGGGCAGACATGTGACAGAGCACCTTGTAGGCTTCAGTGGGCTCCACCTGCACTGTACCATTCTCCAAAGTCTGTTCATCGAGTGTGTTTGTGCAGTTAAACTGGAACACCATGTGGTCAGTGAAAGTGTGTTTGGTACTATGATAACATACTCTGTCTCTGACTCAGTGAGGGTCACAGCAAGGACTTGAAGAGGGGAACCCACCCATGGAACTCTGCTACTTTTGCTAGTTGCTTCTGGAAGATCCCTTGCCAGGTGGCTGCTACTTTCTCAGGCTGCTTGGCATCTGTAATGGGGGTGCATTTGGTTCTCTGCTCTGCCATTGACACGGTGGCCAGGGGAACAGACTTGAGGTTTAAAGGTTTTTTGGATGGCTCTAGGGTATACTGCTTCAGAGCTCTCTCCAGACCAGTGATGGAAACAGTCAGACCATTTAGGATATAGCCTGAATTGAGGGCCTTCTGCTTCTGCTCCAGGATATTGAGATAGTAGGTAGATTGGTCCCTTACTTCACTGTCATCATTCATCACACATCTCTTCAGCAACATCAGGATACTTAGTGACATCTCTTCTTTCTGAGCTCCAGATTTGGGCAGAACACTCACAGCACTTGTCCTGACCTCCTTATGCTCCAGGATCAAGCAGTCATACATGAAGCATGCACATGGAGGGATTGTTGGTCTTCGGTCACTCCTGGCCCAGGAGATTCAGGACATGGGTGGCCAACATGGTGAACTTGAAGTCCTCGATGAACTCATATAGGTCCTGAAGCCTGATCTCCTTGTTTTCTGGGTTCTTCTCAGTGATTCCGATAATGCAGTCTATGATGGCCTATTCATACTCAAAACCACCCTCTTCCCACAGCATGGTGAATAGGAAGTTCATGACCACAGAGGATTCTTCTGACACATGGCAGTCTGGACCACCGCAACTTTGAACTCATCCAAGATCTCCAACATGAAGGATGAGATCTGCTTCATGAGGCAGATTTGTTCTCAGTCTTTAGGAGTATGGTGATGGCCATTGTGGTGATGCTGCAATTCAAATATGCAACCAGCTTCTCCAGCTTCAGACTGCAGGCCATCGCTGCTGACAGATTCCCCATGGCCACTTTATTGAGGGTGTGCACAGCAATGACCTTGGGTGAACTGCAGAAAAGCTGAAGCATTGACAGAGCTGGGACCAGCTTTTTGGCACTGCAGCCTGGCAGATTCACAATGGACAAGACAGCTTTGTATACCATCATCTTGCATTTGTTGGGCAAGAAGCTAACAGTGAAGTCAAACAGTGGGCTGTCCTGGCTGCCATCCTCCTCCTCCAACTGCTTGCAACCACCTGGATCATCATGCAGTAGGCAGAGGGAGACTTGAGACTATGCTGGGTGAACTTGTTAATCAGCTTATTGACAGCCAGGTGGTCATTCTTATGTACATGGTTGAGGAACCCCAGCGCATAGTGCTGGGCCATGGGGTTATCACTGGATGCCACCTACTAGGCGTCATTCACCCAGAGCTTGACCTCATCAAAGCTGCACTCCAGCAGGTACAGGGAGGATACCAGGGAAGTGATGGAGACACTGGGCACCTTGGCCATGATGGCCTGCTTCATGTAGTGCTCAATAGCCTGCAGCATGGTGCTATCACTGATCTGGCAAAGGGAATGTAGAGCCAGGCCCTGGTGCTGTCTTCTTTCCTGGTCATGTCCTTTGTCGGGCTTCTGGTGATGATAATGTCATCCTCATCAATGCAAGATATATCCTTGATGACTAAGTAGTACATCCAATGGAGTATGGGATCATTGAACTGAAAGAGCTCAGTCATGGCAAAGAAGGCCCTGGTCACGTCAGTGGTCCCTAGGTTTATGAAGTAAGGGAACTTGGTGAGGATGTGTGCAAATTTCCAAGGGCTGACCTGAGTGTCAATAAACACATGGACCTCCTGGAGTACTGCGCTCTTCTCAAGATGCTGGGATGGGTTAGAGTCTCCTCCTGATTCCTTGTCTCTCTTGTTGAATTGTCGCAGCATGGTGGTGTCGGCCAGGTGCAGAGTAATAGCACCTGTTAGACAGGTGCCGTGAGCATTAGTAGTATGGTTGCGGTTCCACAAAGGCCACCTCCCTGCGGCCACATCACCCTGCATGTTAACATTCTCTTAGCGTAAACTTTCAACAAAAGAAAGAAAGAAAGAAAGAAAGAATAGAAGAAGGAAAAAAGAAAAGGAAAGGAAAATGAAATATAAGTATTTTGGTAACCCCCACTCAGACCTTTGACCTGAACCAGGCTTCTACCTAGATAAATGTGGGTGTAGTCAAGATGGAAAAGCTTATTTTATCAGGTTAGAACATAGACAAAGCCTCCAAGTGTAGATGGTTTTAAACGCCACCGTGAAAATCTCCAAGATCTATAACCTCTACGGCATTTTAATAAGATTGTTCATCTGATTTAATCAGTTAGAAACTTCCTTAAAAAATGTGCAGATCTACGAATGACAGCTGTGGCAGCTTTGGGCAATGGGGAATTTTGTAATATGCAGTTGTAGAAATGTAAAGGGACTGAGTTCTGCCCATTTACTACCGCAAGGATATCCACACAACCTTAGCAAAAACTAACTGAATTCACTCCCATGCCACACGGGTTACAGGGTTCCCACCAGCAGGCAGTATCATCATACAGGAGCTCAAAATAACCTTTAAATTGGCATGTAGGGAAGTGATAATTCAGTAATGCAGAAAGCAATTCAGAAAGGTGTATATTTTAATTTTTGTTATGTAGGAAATTCAAAGCAATATTGCAAATTCAGACTTGTCTGATCACATTTGGAGATTTAACAAGGCAATCCTTAAGGGCTAAATATGCAACATTATTTAAGTGGTTAGTGGGAAAGAAGAGGATAAAAAGTATCTAGGCTGTTGGCTGCACCCCAGTTTTTATGAGACTAAGATCCATAAGCCACATACATGTATGTGTATGTGTATGTACATTGTATGTGTATGACACACATACAAAACCAGAAAAACATGGGTTGTCAGTGAAAGTGTTATCAATATGTCAATATCCCAATATTTATTGTATTGAATTATTGTATTATTGTATTGAATAATGTACTTTGAGCTAAGTCTATTGTAAACAATGAAAAGTAAGAGTGACTTCCCTTCTGGGGCTTAGAATCTCACTGAGAAAATCAGGCTAGCACTACATGATACAACTAACAAAAAATTGAGTATGTAACATTTTATACTGACTAAATAGTAAACACACTAGGAGCAAAAGGAAAGGACATAACCTGTATGATTAATCTGGTATTGGCAGTCTTCTAAGTAACTTGAAATAGCTGAAGTCCTAAACGCAGAGAGCACAGAACTGCAGAGCCCACCAGAAGCTGAGAGTAGGTGTAAGTGATTGCCTAGAGATTGGTAGAGCACCGTCACTTCAGATGAAGTGTGGCTTTATGAGAGGAAGGGATATGAAGTGCTTCTGTTAGATCTTTTCCTTTGTTTCACATTTCCGTCTCTGACACCTCACATCTCCAATATCCCAGAGATCTCCAAAGGTCTTTCCTTCTTTGCTGTGCATCTTGGTATTTTTCTAAATTCTCTCTGATGAGACAGTTTTGTCCACTCCCACAAGACCAACTGGAAGACATTTTGCATTTGCATGTAGTGCTAAAAATAGCCAAGTTGGCAAGAGTTGGCATCTGCAAATCTGCAATGGCAGTTCCTCTCCATGACACCCTCTTTAGGGAGCCAGTCCCTGTGACCTCCAACTTCCACCATCTCTAACTCCAGGAAGGATGCAGTTTGGAGGAAGAGGTGAGAATTGATGGGAAAATGATTTGAAATTATTGTTATAGGAATTTTTTTTGGAATTTTTGTTATTCTCATCAACTATCTACTGGAATTATTTAAACTAAATAGAGTTATTTGAAATCCTCCAAGTTTCAGTAGCAAAGCAATAGTTTAAGCAGTGAACACCTGTGCTTATAATGTATATATTTACATAACACAGTTGTAAGTTAAAACAAAATGTATCATAAGCATGCCTAGCTAACAAAATCTTTTATGTTATGTTAGTATAATCATGAGCATTCTAGTAATTTCCTAGAAGGAATATTTTCATAAAGAATATAAAGATTAATTTTATGCTACTTGCTATAATGATTTTTAAAAATCTGAACTAATAGTTTGAAGTTGGCTTTATTATGGCTTTTTTTTTTCTTTTTCCTTTTTTTTTTTCCAAAGATTTTATCTATTCATTTGACAGACAGATCACAAGTAGGCAGACAGAGGGAGAAGGGAGGAAGCAGGCTCCCTGCTGAGCAGAGAGCCCGATGCGGGGCTCAATCCCAGGACGCCGGGATCACGACCCCAGCCGAAGGCAGAGGCTTTAACCCACTGAGCCACCCAGGTGCCCCTATTATGGTTTTTTATACTTTATAAATGTTCATTTATGATTTAACAACTGTGGTAATATTTGTAATCTCCACATATATGTTCTTTTTAAAGAGATTTTCCCCAATTTATGCAACTGATTGTCTCACCTGTTTCCTGTTTTTTATACTATGGCTTTCTGTTTACTGCTTGCATTCTTGAGAGATTTCTTTGCATTTTTCTCTTTGACAGGACTATGGGAAATCTACTCTTTAGTACTTTTATAGAAGGAAGAACACCAAAGCGTATAGAAACTAAGATTATTAGCGGAGAAGAGCACAGTGGATTATCCTGCTTTGAATTAGATGTTCTGGCAGCTAGTCATTTTTATATTATCGCTTAATTTAATGTACATAAAATGTATTTACAATAGAAATTGAAGACTAATAAAAAGAGAGTGTCTTTGAATTATAGAGACAGAAACTTTTCAGTAAGAGCTCTTGAAAACATTAGCAGACTATTCCAACATGTCTAAAATTTGTTTAAAATGTAAGTGAATTATTCTACTGGGTATCAAAAATACTTTTCTAAGACTACATTCAAAGAAAAAAATGTTATGATATTACAGATGCAATTTTTTTAAATAGTAAGGAGAGCTATTACATTTATGAATTATTTCCATCCAGACAATTGTTTGAACAACTTTTACTAGCACTTAAAAATGTACTTCTACCTTAATGGCACAAAACGATGGATTGCAGTTTTTGTGAGTTCGTGTTGATAAATCTGTCATTTACCAGTGGTTAGCAACTAATTTTCAGACCTTCCTAATGCAAAGCATATCCCATTAAGTTTAAAAATTCATTAACGCTTCCATGTGCCAGATGGCACAATGTAAAAAATGTTTGAAGTACACAGCAATTAAAACTCTTAAACATATAATAACCTAGCCGGCAATTTGTTATATATATTGCATGTTAGAACACCACAAAATGCTGGCTACATAATATCCATCTGTGAATATATTGAATTTCTAAAAACATAACTAAATAGATCAGGCCTGAGACAAATTCAGTTCTGATTTCTAAAGACTACAGTAACTGCCATTTAATTCTCTAAAGTTACAAGGCACAACTGCATTTCAAACTGATTAGAAAAGCTTGGAAAGATGTAGACACCAAGCATTTAAAAATTTATCTTCAGAGACCAACTGGGTGATTTGCCTAGGAATAGAAAAAACATTAAGGGGGGGGGGAGGGAAGAAAAGCAGTGCTCTTGTGAATATCCTTCTAAGAGCAAGTACAGTTTTAAATAAGAAGAGCAATCATAAAAATGCTCAATTTCAAATTTAATATAGTATTTTAGGGCTAGATTTTAAATCTGGACAGTAATTCATTTGAGTCCACACTGATTACACTCACCAAAACAAATATGCTTTCTGTTTACACATGGCAATTCACAGATTACCTCAATTATCCAGTTAAGAAATGTTGCTTATCTAAGACTTATTCGAATGATTTGAGGATGCACTTTTCACTCCATGCATTATTCAGTCGCCTTTTCATCATTAACTCAAACACGGTTTGCCTTTTACCCATATATAACCAGGTGAAAACGTCCACCTAAATCCAGAATATGTTTGATAGTCTTAAACCCTCTTGCCTCACTTGAATGAAGTGTTGAATAGATATTAAAAACTTCCTACGTTTTAGGTGGAGCCCATCGAATTTTAAAGATGAAAGTTTCCTCATCTCTAACCAGAAACAATGCATCGACATCATAATACAACTTAGCTGTCTACTTATGTTTAAGATCTACTAGACACTGTGCACTCATTATCAAATATTACTTCTATAACATAGTTATCCACTAGATTTTATTTGGCCGGTTTTACAGATAAAGAAACTGAAGCCCAGGAAGTTTATATAACTTGCTTGAGGCCACAGAGCTAGTAACTTGAGAAACTAAAATTTAAAACCTGTTCTGTCTAATTCCCAAAAGGTGTTTTCTGTAAAAATGGTATCTGGAGTCAGATTATCTGATCTGGAAACCCAGGTGACAACTATGAGCAACATATCTTTGGGCAAGATACTGGGCAGAAATCTCTAAAACTATGATTCCCTTTAAACCTGTATTTTATAAGGATGTGGCAAATATCACAAACTTACATTGAGAGACAACTCTACTGGTTTTTATAAGATGAATAGACAGACACTAAGAATATCATAGTCTGGTTGAAAAATAGAACATTCACACGAAAGTGGCTTTAAATATGCCAAAACATAATAATATGCTGATGTATATGTATATATACACAAGCTATAGACAGATAGAAATACTATTTTCAAATGGCTATACAAAAGAATTAATTGAAAATCTATGGAAGCAATTGGATTGATAGTTTGAAAAAAAATTTAGTGAATTGCAAAATTAAATTCCTGGATTATTTTCCTAGGTTATAATTGTCTTAAAACAGGCCACTTGTGAAATTAAAAAAAAAAAAAATCCAGTGTTTTAAGAAGTAGTGCAATTTAAGTGCTGCTTACTTCACTGATTATAATGCTAACACAGTATTATATATTAGTGTATTAATATATTAATTATAAGTATAATTATGATAATATTAGTGTTAGTTCTATTATAGTATTATAAACAGTATTAAACTAGGAAAAAACTATGTCTTCATGTAATATGTAAATAATTGTTTCATTCCTTAACTTAGCTATACTATATTTGAGAAAATTCCCAATAGTGTGTTATAAGCCCCATCCTTTCAAATATCCTAAATTCACCATCCAATTCTATCCCATTCGTATATGATAGTATAATAAAATTTTAGAAAAATGGATAATAAAATATTATTTTGTAATTCAGACTCTAAAAATCAGTCATATTTTATAAAAACAATTTTGCTAAGGTTTATAAGGTTTATATTGATCATAAATAAAATCTCAATTTGGATTTTTTTTTCTGAGCAAAAGCCACTCTTTTTTTAATTTATTTTAATTAATTTTTAAAATTTAAATTCAATTAGTACATCGTTAGTTTTTGATGGCATGTTCAGTGATTCATTAGTTTTTGTGTAAACCCAGTGCTCATCACATCATGTGCCATCAAAGCAGACAGTTTGATAGCTTTGCCAATTATTGATATGATCTCATGTTCAATTTCAAGACAAATGAAAATCAGTTGTAAATGAAAAAAATTCAGAGTGCCTGGGTGGCTCAGTGGGTTAAGCTTCTGACTCTTGATTTCAGCTCAGGTCATGAACTCAGGGTTGTGAGATCAAGCCCTGAGTCGTGCTCTGAGCTCAGCAGGGAGTCTGCTTGAGATTCTCTCCTTCCCCCCAACTCATGCTCTCTTTCTTTTTCTCTAAAATAAATAAGTAAATTGTTATAAAATTCAGATGGGTTTTATTCAATAGAAAGCTATCTAATTTAACCACACCAAGGTAAGTTCATAAAGTTGATCAACATATTACATGCATTTATTTAATGAAGTATTGCCTTCCTAGATATTTTCCTTTTCCAGAGTTCCTGGAAATAACTAAAAGCATACTTAATTTTTTTAAAAGAACAAAACATAACATAACAACCAAACAATCAAACCAACAAAAATCTTGCCTTCCAAAGAGTATCACTGTAAAAATAAACACCAAACTACTCTGTTCTCTTTTGTTGCTCCTCTAAGAGGCATTATATTGATTTATGGAACTACAGTACATTAAAATAGTAACTAAAATACTTTGTACTGATTTTTTAATTAAGATATAATTGACATAATATTGGCCAGTATTTTGGTGAGAATTTTCGCATCTGTGTTCATCAAAGATATTGGTCTGTAATTCTCTTTTTTGGTGGGATCCTTGTCTGGTTTTGGGATCAAGGTGATGCTGGCCTCATAGAATGAGTTTGGAAGTTTTCCTTCCATTTCTATTTTTTGGAACAGTTTCAGGAGAATAGGAATTAATTCTTCTTTAAATGTTTGGTAGAATTCCCCTGGGAAGCCGTCTGGTCCTGGACTTTTGTTTGTTTGGAGATTTTTGATGACTGTTTCAATCTCCTTACTGGTTATGGGTCTGTTCAGGTTATCTATTTCTTCCTGGTTCAGTTGTGGTAGTTTATACGTCTCTAGAAATGTATCCATTTCTTCCAGATTGTCAAATTTGTTGGCGTAGAGTTGCTCATAGTATGTTCTTATAATTGTTTGTATTTCTTTGGTGTTGGTTGTGATCTCTCCTCTTTCATTCATGATTTTATTTATTTGCGTCCTTTCTCTTTTCTTTTTGATAAGTCTGGCCAGGGGTTTGTCAATCTTAGTAATTCTTTCAAAGAACCAGCTCCTAGTTTTGTTGATTTGTTCTATTGTTTTTTTAGTTTCTATTTCATTGATTTCTGCTCTGATCTTTATGATTTCTCTTCTCCTGCTGGGTTTAGGCTTTCTTTGTTGTTCTCTCTCCAGCTCCTTTAGGTGTAGGGTTAGGTTGTGTATTTGAGACCTTTCTTGTTTCTTGAGAAAGACTTGTACCACTATATATTTTCCTCTCAGGACTGCCTTTGTTGTGTCCCACAGATTTTGAACCGTTGTGTTTTCATTATCATTATCAAAAAACTGAAAATAGAGCTACCCTATGACCCAGCAGTTGCACTACTGGTTATTTATCCTAAAGATACAAACGTGGTGCTCCGAAGGGGCACGTGCACCCGAATGTTTATAGCAGCAATGTCCACAATAGCCAAACTGTGGAGAGAGCCTAGATGTCCATCAACAGATGAATGGATAAAGAAGATGTGGTATATATACACAATGGAATACTATGCAGCCATCAAAAGACATGAAATCTTGCCATTTGCGACGACGTGGATGGAACTAGAGGGTATCATGCTTAGCGAAATAAGTCAATCGGAGAAAGACAACTATCATATGATCTCCTTGATATGAGGAAGTGGAGATGCAAGGTGGGGGGGGGTTGGGGGGAGGTAGGAAAAGAAAAAATGAAAAGATGGGATTGGGAAGGAGACAAACCATAAAAGACTCAATCTCAAAAAACAGACTGAGGGTTGCTGGGGGGAGGGGGGACGGGAGAGGGTGGTGGGGAATTGGACATTGGGGAGGGTATGTGCTATGATGAGTGCTATGAAATGTGTAAACCTGGAGACTCACAGACCTGTACCCCTGGGGATAAAAATACATTATATGTTTATTAAAATAAAAAAATTAAAAAAAGATATAATTGACATAATATTGTATTAAATTCAGTTGTATAATATAAAGATTTGATATTTGTATATACTGCAAAATGATCACCACAGTAAGTCTAGTTTCTCCCATCACCATAAAATGTTTCATAATATGCAATACAATATTATTGACAATTGTCACATTATATACTGATGACTTATTTATTTTATGACTTGGGAGTTTGTACCTTTTGACCCTTTCTTTCATTCACCCACTCCTCAACCACCCTCCTCTCTGGCAACCATAAATCTGTTCTCTGCATTTATACATTTGGTTTTACTTTGTTTTGTTTATTTGTTTTTTTTTTTTTCCCAGATTCCACATATAGTTGAAATCATAGGATATTTGTCTTTCTTTGTCTGACTTAATTCACTTAGCATAATATCCACAATTTCCATCCATGTTATTACAAATGGAAGATTTAATTCTTTTTCTATGGCTGAGTAGTTTTCACATGCACATGTGTGTGTGTGTGTGTGTAAGTGCATCACATCTTTATCCTATCAGATTTTTATACATTCCATCCATCAGTGGACATTTTGGTTGTTTCCATATCTTGGCTATCGTGAATAATGCTGCAAAGAACACAGGGAGGCACATATCTTTTTAAATTAGTGTTATTGTTTCCTTTGAATAAATACCTGGAAATAGAATTCCTGGATCATATGGTAGTCCTATTTTTAGTTTTTTGAAGAACTGCTATGCTATTTTCCATTAGTGGCTATAGAGATTTACATTCACATTGACAGAGATAAGGGTTCTCTTTTCCTCACATCATTGCCAACACTTGTTATTTCTTGTCTGCCTTTTTTTTTTTTTTTTAAGTTAAGTAATCCCCACGCCCAGCATGGAGACCAATGCAGAGCTTGAACTCACGACCCTGAGGTCAAGATCTGAGCTGAGATCAAGAGTCATACACTCAAACCACTGAGCTACCCAGGTGCCCCTCTTGTTGTTTTAATAATAGCCATTCCGACAGGTGTGAGGTGGTATCTCACTGTGGTTTAGATTTGCATGTCCCTGATGATTAGTGATGTTGAGCATATTTTCATGTACTTATTTATGATCTGTAGGTTGTACTGAGTTTTTTGTAAAAAATAACAACAAAAACTTCACAGATATCTCTGGAAATCACACTTCTTATAATAACTATAACTAACTTTACAGAGGCAAAACCTTCACATGTTTATGTTGTTTATGTTTAATACTCTGAAGAGTTACAGGTATTTTAAGATAGCTTTGAATCTAATAATAAATGCTGAAAAATAAAGGTGAAGAAACATTTATTTCTGATAAATTATAAAGAGTTAAAATCCTTAAATTAAACAATCTTAAACAATCAGAAAGCTGTCCACATAATAACTAATCAAGTAAAAATATTATGTAGCACAATTTTGATCTAAATATCTAAAACTTTTAATTTCATTTTCAATTTTATTTATCAATTTTTTTTAATGTTTAAAGGAAGAATATATTTTCCAAACTGTCCTCAACAGGACTTTTTACTATACATGCTCTTTCTGAAACTTGCCATCGCCATTAAACAGGATAATCTGTTTCTCTCCTTTTATATATAGGAGGCCTGATGGTGGAAATATTCTTGCAAAGACTGAAACTACAGCTTCAATTTTGTCCTCTTCTGCTGGTCTTTCATGTTCTAGTTACAGTGTCTTCCTTCTCTTTTCCATCACCTCATTTTCCTGTTTTCCTTGTTCTATAAAGGGTTGATGCTGATGACCCAGAAACAGGTGCACTGATCATAACTGGCTTCCCCCTAGCAGTGTGCATTGCCTTAAATCATAGATGTTGAACATGTACTGAACTCTATCAGTCATCATTTCCACCTTGGTTTTTTGTATCAGATAAGTGCATGCTCAATCACGCAACATTCATTGTACAGTGTAATACAGTGTGGAATTTAACTTTTAAGTTATTAATAAGGGGAGTCTAAAATTGATCATCAATTTTTTCAACTAAATTGTCCTTAATATAATGGGAATAGTTTTGTGATTTAGTGCAGAATTCAAAAGAAAGAATGTGGATTAAGACATCTAAACAACTTTTCATAAATCCAGATGCCAAAGCTACAAATCAAGACCTACTGAATCATTTCTGAGTGTGGGGCATGAGTCAGCTTAAATAGTAGTTTCAAATAATATTGTTGATTCTCATTCAGGTTAGTAATTATCTTTTGGTGTAACCAATGTATTTGAGAACTTGGAAAAACCATAAACCATATCTCTTATGAATATCATGGGTCTAATGGAGAAGGAATTAGTATAGGAGAACTTTTCATCAAAGACATATACATCTTTAAAAGAAATTGAGAGTTTCTAAAAATAATCTATTGAATCAAAGTCCACATAATATAAAATTAAAGTGAGCAATTCAGTGACATTTAGTACATTCACATTGTCCTGCAACTACTACCTTGTTTACTCTTTTTTTTTTGTTTGTTTTTTTTTTTCATATTTTTTTTTAATTTTTTTATTTTAATAAACATATAATGTATTTTTATCCCCAGGGGTACAGGTCTGTGAATCGTCTGGTTTACACATTTCACAGCACTCATCATAGCACATACCCTCCCCAATGTCCATTTCCCCACCACCCTCTCCCATCCCCCTTCCCCCCCGCAACCCTCAGTCTGTTTCTTGAGATTGAGTCTTTTATGGTTTGTCTCCTTCCCAATCCCATCTTTTCATTTTTTCTTTTCCTACCTCCCCCCAAACCCCCCCACCTTGCATCTCCACTTCCTCATATCAAAGAGATCATATGATAGTTATATTTCTCCGATTGACTTATTTCGCTAAGCATGATACCCTCTAGTTCCATCCACGTCGTCGCAAATGGCAAGATTTCATGTCTTTTGATGGCTGCATAGTATTCCATTGTGTATATATACCACTTCTTCTTTATCCATTCATCTGTTGATGGACATCTAGGCGCTTTCCACAGTTTGGCTATTGTGGACATTGCTGCTATAAACATTCGGGTGCACGTGCCCCTTCGGAGCACCACGTTTGTATCTTTAGGATATATACCCAGGAGTGCAATTGCTGGGTCGTAGGGTAGCTCTATTTTCAGTTTTTTGAGGAACCTCCACACTGTTTTCCAGAGTGGTTGCACCAGCTTGCATTCCCACCAACAGTGTAGGAGGGTTCCCCTCTCTCCGCATCCTCGCCAGCATCTGTCATTTCTTGACTTGTTAATTTTAGCCATTCTGACTGGTGTGAGGTGGTATCTCATTGTGGTTTTGATTTGTATTTCCCTGATGCCGAGTGATGTGGAGCATTTTTTCATGTGTCTGTTGGCCATCTGGATGTCTTCCTTGCAGAAATGTCTGTTCATGTCCTCTGCCCATTTCTTGACTGGATTATTTGTTCTTTGGGTATTGAGTTTGATAAGCTCTTTATAGATTTTGGATACGAGCCCTTTATCTGATATGTCGTTTGCAAATATCTTCTCCCATTCTGTCAGTTGTCTTTTGGTTTTGTTAACTGTTTCCTTTGCTGTGCAAAAGCTTTTGATCTTGATGAAATCCCAATAGTTCATTTTTGCCCTTGCTTCTGTTGCCTTTGGTGATGATCCTAGGAAGAAGTTGCTGCGGTTGAGGTCAAAGAGGTTGCTGCCTGCATTGTCCTCAAGGATTTTGATAGATTCCTTTCGCACATTGAGGTCCTTCATCCACTTTGAGTCTATTTTCGTGTGTGGTGTAAGGAAATAGTCCAATTTCATTTTTCTGCATGTGGCTGTCCAATTTTCCCAGCACCATTTGTTGAAGAGGCTGTCTTTTTTCCATTGGATATTCTTTCCTGCTTTGTCGAAGATTAGTTGACCATAGAGTTGAGGGTCTATTTCTGGGCTCTCTATTCTGTTCCATTGGTCTATATGTCTGTTTTTGTGCCAGTACCATACTGTCTTGATGATGACAGCTTTGTAATAGAGCTTGAAGTCTGGAATTGTGATACCACCGACTTTGGCTTTCTTTTTCAATATTCTTTTGGCTATTCGAGGTCTTTTCTGGTTCCATATAAATTTTAGGATTATTTGTTCTATTTCTTTAAAAAAAATGGATGGGATTTTGATAGGGATTGCATTAAATGTGTAGATTGCTTTAGGTAAAATAGACATTTTCACAATATTTGTTCTTCCAATCCATGAGCATGGAATATTTTTCCATTTCTTTGTGTCTTCCTCAATTTCTTTCATGAGTACTTTATAGTTTTCTGAGTATAGATTCTTTGCCTCTTTGGTTAGATTTATTCCTAGGTATCTTATGGTTTTGGGTACGATTGTAAATGGGACTGACTCCTCAACTTCTCTTTCTTCTGTCTTGTTGTTAGTGTAAAGAAATGCGACTGATTTCTGTGCATTGACTTTATATCCTGACACTTTACTGAATTCCTGTATAAGTTCTAGCAGTTTTGGAGTGGAGCCTTTTGGGTTTTCCACATATAGTATCATATCATCTGCAAAGAGTGATAGTTTGACTTCTTCTTTGCCGATTTGGATGCCTTTAATTTCTTTTTGTTGTCTGATTGCTGAGGCTAGGACTTCTAGTACTATGTTGAACAGCAGTGGTGATAATGGACATCCCTGCCGTGTTCCTGACCTTAGCGGAAAAGCTTTCAGTTTTTCTCCATTGAGAATGATATTTGCGGTGGGTTTTTCATAGATGGCTTTGATAATATTGAGGTATGTGCCTTCTATCCCTACACTTTGAAGAGTTTTAATCAGGAAGGGATGCTGCACTTTGTCAAATGCTTTTTCAGCATCTATTGAGAGTATCATATGGTTCTTACTCTTTCTTTTATTAATGTATTGTATCACATTGATGGATTTGCGGATGTTGAACCAACCTTGCAGCCCTGGAATAAATCCCACTTGGTCGTGGTGAATAATCCTTTTAATGTACTGTTGGATCCTATTGGCCAGTATTTTGGTGAGAATTTTCGCATCTGTGTTCATCAAGGATATTGGTCTGTAATTCTCTTTTTTGGTGGGATCCTTGTCTGGTTTTGGGATCAAGGTGATGCTGGCCTCATAGAATGAGTTTGGAAGTTTTCCTTCCATTTCTATTTTTTGGAACAGTTTCAGGAGAATAGGAATTAATTCTTCTTTAAATGTTTGGTAGAATTCCCCTGGGAAGCCGTCTGGTCCTGGACTTTTGTTTGTTTGGAGATTTTTGATGACTGTTTCAATCTCCTTACTGGTTATGGGTCTGTTCAGGTTATCTATTTCTTCCTGGTTCAGTTGTGGTAGTTTATACATCTCTAGAAATGTATCCATTTCTTCCAGGTTGTCAAATTTGTTGCCATAGAGTTGCTCGTAGTATGTTCTTATAATTGTTTGTATTTCTTTGGTGTTGGTTGTGATCTCTCCTCTTTCATTCATGATTTTATTTATTTGCGTCCTTTCTCTTTTCTTTTTGATAAGTCTGGCCAGGGGCTTATCAATCTTATTAATTCTTTCAAAGAACCAGCTCCTAGTTTTGTTGATTTGTTCTATTGTTTTTTTAGTTTCTATTTCATTCATTTCTGCTCTGATCTTTATGATTTCTCTTCTCCTGCTGGGTTTAGGCTTTCTTTGTTGTTCTCTCTCCAGCTCCTTTAGGTGTAGGGTTAGGTTGTGTATTTGAGACCTTTCTTGTTTCTTGAGAAAGGCTTGCACTGCTATATATTTTCCTCTCAGGACTGCCTTTGTTGTGTCCCACAGATTTTGAACTGTTGTGTTTTCATTATCATTTGTTTCCATGAATTTTTTCAATTCTTCTTTAATTTCCTGGTTGACCCATTCATTTTTTAGAAGGATGCTGTTTAGTCTCCATGTATTTGCGTTCTTTCCAAATTTCCTCTTGTGATTGAGTTCGAGCTTCAGAGCATTGTGGTCTGAAAATATGCAGGGAATGATCTCGATCTTTTGGTACCGATTGAGACCTGATTTATGACCCAGGATGTGGTCTATTCTGGAGAATGTTCCATGTGCACTAGAGAAGAATGTATATTCTGTTGCTTTGGGATGGAATGTTCTGAATATATCTGTGATGTCCATCTGGTCCAGTGTGTCATTTAAGGCCTTTATTTCCTTGTTGATCTTTTGCTTAGATGATCTGTCCATTTCAGTGAGGGGAGTGTTAAAGTCCCCTGCTATTATTGTATTACTGTTGATGTATTTCTTTGATTTTGTTATTAATTGGTTTATATAGTTGGCTGCTCCCATGTTAGGGGCATAGATATTTAAGATTGTTAGATCTTCTTGTTGGACAGACCCTTTGAGTATGATATAGTGTCCTTCCTCATCTCTTATTATAGTCTTTGGCTTAAAATCTAATTGATCTGATATAAGGATTGCCACCCCAGCTTTCTTCTGATGTCCATTAGCATGGTACATTGTTTTCCACCCCCTCACTTTAAATCTGGAGGTGTCTTTGGGTCTAAAATGAGTTTCTTGTAGGCAGCATATGGATGGGTTTTGTTTTTTTATCCATTCTGATACCCTGTGTCTTTTGATTGGGGCATTGAGCCCATTAACATTCAGGGTAACTATTGAGAGATATGAATTTAGTGCCATTGTATTGCCTGTAAGATGATTGTTACTGTATATTGTTTCTGTTTCTTTCTGATCTACTACTTTTAGGGTCTCTCTTTGCTTAGAGGACCCCTTTCAATATTTCCTGTAGAGCTGGTTTGGTGTTTGCAAATTCTTTCAGCTTTTGTTTGTCCTGGAAGCTCTTTATCTCTCCTTCTATTTTCAATGATAGCCTAGCCGGATATAGTATTCTTGGCTGCATGTTTTTCTCGTTTAGTGCTCTGAATATATCATGCCAGTTCTTTCTGGCCTGCCAGGTCTCTGTGGATAGGTCCGCTGCCAATCTAATGTTTTTACCCTTGTATGTTACAGACTTCTTTTCCAGGGCTGCTTTCAGGATTTTCTCTTTGTCGCTAAGACTTGTAAATTTTACTATCAGGTGACGAGGTGTGGACCTATTTTTATTGATTTTGAGGGGCGTTCTTAGCATCTCCTGGATTTTGATGTTTGTTCCCTTTGCCATATTAGGGAAATTCTCTCCAATAATTGTCTCCAATATACCTTCTGCTCCCTTCTCTCTTTCTTCTTCTTCTGGAATCCCAATTATTCTAATGTTGTGTCGTCTTATGGTGTCACTTATCTCTCGAATCCTCTCCTCGTGTTCCAGTAGTTGTTTGTCTCTCTTTTGTTCAGCTTCTTTATTCTCTGTCATTTGGTCTTCTATGTCACTAATTCTTTCTTCTGCCTCATTTATCCTGGCAGTGAGAGCTTCCATTTTTGATTGCACCTCATGAATAGCTTTTTTGATTTCAACTTGGTTAGATTTTAGTTCTTTTATTTCTCCAGAAAGGGCTTTTATCTCTCTGGAGAGGGTTTCTCTAATATCTTCTATGCCTTTTTCGAGCCCGGCTAGAACCTTGAGAATTGTCATTCTGAACTCTAGATCTGTCATGCTACCTATGTCTGTATTGATTAGGTCTCCAGCCTTCGGTATGGCTTCTTGTTCTTTTTTTTGAGGTGAGTTTTTCCGCCTTGTCATTTTGTCCAGGTAGGATTTGCTTTCTCCTGCTGTGGAATTCCGCTGTTCTTGGTGACTGAAGTTGGTTTTGGATGGTTTCTTGTTGATCTTCTGGGGGAGGGGCCTGTTGTAGTGATTCTCAAGTGTCTTTGCCGCAGGCGGAATTGCACCGCCCTTGCCAGGGGCCAGGCTAAGTAATCCGCTCGGGTTCGCTTTCGGGAGCTTTTGTTCCCTGAGCGCTTTCCGTAGAGTTCCGGAGGACGGGAATGAAGATGGCGGCCTCCCAATCTCTCGGCCCGGAGGAGCCGAGAGCTTGGGGTTCCGCTCCTCAGTGCACTCTCAGAGCAAAGCGCCCAATAGCCCCGCCTCCCTGGCTTGCGGTCGCGCCTCGAGGAAAGCAGTCAATTGTTGGAGCTGGAGAAAAGCGCCAGGTCTCTTTTGTCTCCGTGGCCTCCGGGCGCGCTCCGAGCCCACCCAGCCTGCGACCGGCACAAGGTAACCCCGGGCTTAGAGCTCACTCCTCGGCTTTGTCGCTATAGCCGGCTTCCCCGCTCTAATACCTGCGAGCTCTGCGGCACTCAGATATCCCCAGTCCTTCTGTGACCCTGCGGGTCCTGGGGTTATGCTGACCCCGCCTGGGTTTCCCCCCAGTTTAGCCTCTGGAGCGATGTCTCCCAGTGGAGCCGACTTTTAAAAGTCCCGATTTTGTGCTCCGTCGCTCCGCCGCTTGCCGGGTGCCGGCCCCTCCCCCCGGGGTCTATCTTCCCGTCGCTTTGGATTCACTTCTCCGCAGGTCCTACCTTTCAGAAAGTGATCGATTTTCTGTTTCTGGGATTGTTGCTCTTCTTCTCTTCGATTTCCCGTTGGATTTATAGGTGTTCACAATGGTTAGATAAGCTATCTAGCTGATCTCCTGCTACCCGATGTCGTCTCAGCCTGCTACTTCTCCGCCATCTTGACTCCTCCTCTGTACCTTGTTTACTCTTAATCACCTGTTCCTTCCCTTGATGAGATTCTAAGACCTGTTTCTACTGTCTGTATGCTTGTCCAGGGTCTTGAGGATTGTTTTTCTATTAAGACAAAACAAAACAGAGCAAAGAGGAAGGGCAGGCAGAGGAACGTTAATTTCATCCCCAAACTCGCTCCTGGAGTGAAAGAGTTTAAAAAGTGAATTCTCAAACCCTTGTCCTTTTGACAAATTTTTGTTGTGGATCACCATTTTAAAGCTTTATAAAGGGAAATTTCTGCTTCAACCCAAGATGCGGAAAGAGACTAGATTTGCCCTATCACTTGAAACAAAGAAACAAAAAATAAAACATCTGAAGCAGTGGTTTCAAGACAATTCATCAGGGAATGAAGGACAGTGATCCCTGAGAAATGACATATGTTGAGGTGAACCCTATGATTGCGCCAGCTTACTGCCAGGAAGGGGAACAGGGAGAGAAAATCCAGATAAAATACAGCGGATCACCTAAGGACATGGATCTGAGAGTCCAGAAAACAAAGCAACTAGAGTTCACAAGGAAGAATATAAGAAAGGAAACTGCTAGGTAGAGCAAGAACTTCAGAGATCTTCAAAAACTTCACCATAAACATTCAGCTGAGTGCAGATCAATGACAAGTGTGCGGTACCTACACAATGTCAAGGAAAAGAACCCAAAAGGTTAAGAAGTAACAGGGACTGGCCCTGAGGCAGGGCTGGAAATAGTGCCTGTTCCCAGCAGAAGGATGGGAAATCTTACGCTGTGCCTTGGGCAGAGTAACAGACAAGAACAGGGAGAAGTTCTCAGTAGTGGGAAATAAGTATCCTTAGCTCGTGTAGTCTCAATAGGGGCAATATCACCTCTAAAGGTTAAAAATCAGTTTCTGATTTAAATCAATCAGAGTCAAGAAGATCTTAGATATCACAATGTTTTATAGACCTCTAATGAGCCACAGTTTATAAATGGAAATGCTGTATAAGTGGTGGCATTGAATTTCATGAAAGGAAAGTAATTTGGAAAAAAAAATCTAAAAATATTTCCTAGAGTATAATGAAAGATATTTAAGAAATAATGACTTTAGGCTGACCTCTACTCTGGTCTCCACTAACAAATCTTAAAAAAAAAAAAAAAGAAAAGAAAAAAAAAGGACTAGAGAGATTTAAACTGCTTTAAGTGACTTAACCGCATTCTACAACAAAGCTTAAGAATATTTATAGGAATACAAAAATATCTACCACCCAATAAGAAAAAATATTACTAGAAATGCAAAGGAGTAGAAAAATTAAAAGCCACTGCTCTTTGAAAGGCATTATTAAGAGAAAGAAAAGACAAGCCACTCACTGGGAAAAAATATTTGCAAATCATATGTCAGATAAAGAATCTCTAATCAGAATATCAATATATCTATATAGACATATAGATATATGTATTAATCTAAAACACCAAGAAAACTAATGCCCCAGTAAGAAACTGAGCAAATTATTTGAATAGACACTTAACTAGAGAGATAGAGAGATAGATGATATAAGGATGACAAGCTAAGAACATGAAAAAACATTAATATCATCAATATTAGAAGATTACCAAGTAATATGACAATGGAAGATCAATATATACTTTTTAGAGTGGCTAAAAGTGAACAAACTATGCCAAGTTCGGGGAATGAAATAGAGAACCAGGAGAACTCATGTAGTGCTGGTAAGAATGCAAAATGATAAAACCAATTTGGAAATAAATTTGAGATTTTGTAAACATTAAATACAGACTTATAATATGAAGCAGCCTTTCTTTCCACTCTAAGGCACTCCTCCAGGAAAAGTGAAAGCATATGTCTATAAAAAGACTTCTACCTAAGGTTGCCAGGCATCCTGTATATCCGAGCATGTCGTGTATTGAATGATTTTGGTTTGCATTTTGCATTGACATTGTCAGGATGCTCTAAATATCTTGCATTCTGATTTTTTTCATAAATTACATAAATTCAACAAAGCTATTTCTTAACACTGTAATTAATGTTTAAATTACTTAAGTGACAAAACTAGTTCAATTTATTTTTAGCCTGTAAGTTCATTAACTTTTCAATAATTCAACTGTGTTTATGATCAGTTTTGAGTAGGAGTTACGAATAACAGATGTATTCCTATGTCCATGAGATTTTCAAAATCATTTTTTTTTCAGTTCTTGCTTTACTTGCTATTATCTCAGTCTCTATTTGTGTATGTTTGAATGCAAGTAAAAATTTCATGTTGAATATTCTGAACAGTGGACAGAGAAAGGGAGAAAGAAAATTTTGGAGCTCTTTGTGCATTTGCAATTTTTCACTCAATCTCAGAAATCATGGGAAATTAGTTATAAGTCAACATATAGCCTCCAACATGGAAAAGATACTGGTTGTTCGGTAAACTTAGATCCCTATGCTATTGTTAAAGACTTCCTAACTGCCAGGACTTACAGGAAATTTTTTTAAAGATTTTATTTATTTATTTGAAATAGAGAGAGAGAGAGAGAGCACAAGCAGGGCAGAGGGGCAGAGGGAGAGGGAGAAGCAGTCTCCCCACTGAGCAGGGAGCCCGATGCAGGCTCCATCCCAGGACCATGGGATCATGACCTGAGCCGAAGGCATATGCTTAACTGACTGAGCCACCCAAGCACCCTGAGGAAATTGTTATTTAAGAGTTGAACTTGTTCTGGGACACCTGGGTGGCTCAGTGGGTTAAAGCCTCTGTCTTCGGCTCACGTCATGATCCCAGAGTCCTGGGATAGAACTCCGCATTGGGCTCTCTGCTCAGCGGGGAGCCTGCTTCTCTGTCTCTCTCTGCCTGCCTCTCTGCCTACTTGTGATCTGTCTGTCAAATAAATAAATAAAATCTTTAAAAAAAAAAAGAATTGAACTTGTTCTAATTTCAGACCTTCTGAACTATTAAGCAGAATATCTTTCAGTGGACAAAAGTGGGACAACATTCAGGTTGAGAAAAGTTAATTGTCACAACCTTGGATATTTTTATGGCTTTGGTGGTGGTGGTGATGATCTCATGGGAATATTCTTATGCCCAAACTCATCAAGTTGTATATTAAATATGTATAGCTTTTTGCATGTCAATTATATCTCAGCAAAATGGTTTAAAAAATAAAAACTAATGAATATTTAAGGAATAATAAAAAATTAAATTTAAAAATAAAGCATTTATTTTAATTAAAACATTCACATATTATGTGTATATAATGTACACATGTAGAAAATGATATATGTGTGTTATTTATAATATATTTAATATGCATAAACACAGTCATCCAACAGGTGGAGAACAACGTGGTATAGTGATAAAAGACCACACAACTAGCTCTCAAAATATCTGAGTTCTTGGGTTGCCTGAGTGGCTCAGTCAGTGAAATGTCCAGCTCTTGATTTGGCCTAGGTCATGATCTCAGGGTCCTGGGATTGAGTCCCTCCTCAGGCTCAATGCTCAGAATGCAGTCTGCTAGAGATTCTCTCTTCCACTCCCTCTCTGCCCTTCCCCCCACTTCTACATGCATGCTCTCCATAAATAAATAAATAAATGGTTAAAATCTTCAAACAAATATCTGAGTTCTGACACTTATAAGCCTTGTTATTATGTTCAAGAAATTTTAACATTTCAGTGTTAATATTTCTCTTCTTTCAAAAATTTGGTAAGAGAGAGGTGCCTGGGTGGCTTAGTCGGTTAAGTGTCTGCCTTCAGCTCAGGTCATGATCCCGGGGTCCTGGGATTGAGCCCCATATCACATCAGGTTCTCTGCCTAGCAGGGAGCTTGCTTCTCTCTCTGTCCTACCCTCCTGGTCTGCTTTCTCTCTCTCTCTCTCAAATAAATAAATAAATAAATAAATAAATAAATCTTTTAAAAAATTTGGTAAGAGATGGGGTGCTGGGTGGCTCAGTAGGTTAAGCCTCTGCCTTCAGCTGGGGTCATGATCTCGGGGTCCTGGGATTGGGCCCCGCATCAGGCTCTCTGCTCAGCGGGGAGCTTGATTTCCCCTCTCTCTCTGCCTGCCTCTCTGCCTACTTGTGATCTCTCTCTCTCTCAAATAAATAAATAAAAAATCTTTAGAAAAAAATTTGGTAAGAGAAAATAGTAACTAATAATAACCTGATTTCCCAAAGTTGTTCTTAAACTGTGCTAAATATGAAAACACATAAAATTTTCAATAACAAGTGATATAATCCTATACCAATGAAGGATATTATTGTTTTAAGTGCACTGTAAAAGATTAGCACTTAGCTTTCATTCAACCACTAATCATGATCATAACCATTCCTGAAAAATAAGTATGTGCTTGTCTTCCCTTTTGCAATTTTTACTGCACTTAACTATTTTTCTTCTTTTTTTTTTTTAAGATTTTATTTATTTGACAGATAGATCACAAGCAGGCAGAGAGGAAGGCAGAGAGAGGAAGGGAAGCAGGCTCCCCGCTGAGCAGAGAGCCCAATGCGGGGCTCGATCCCAGGATCCTGGGATCGTGACCTGAGCCGAAGGCAGCGGCCTTAACCCACTGAGCCACCCAGGCGCCCCTATTTTTCTTCTTTTAAACATAATTTTGACTTAAAAACATATCCTCTATTTTTGCAGGCTGAAACTTGAGACCCATTCTGAAACCAATGGCTGTTTTTTCCCCTCTGTAACCGT
This sequence comes from Martes martes, assembly GCF_963455335.1. Classification (NCBI taxonomy): domain Eukaryota; kingdom Metazoa; phylum Chordata; class Mammalia; order Carnivora; family Mustelidae; genus Martes; species Martes martes. Next base: position 41,446,933 of record NC_137901.1, on the reverse strand, counting down.
CTGTATCTGCACTGAGAATTCATCTCTTGATTTCTCAAGCAATTTTTTCCCTTCCAAATTTGTCTGTCTTTCCTTTTACTTATCCCCCATGATTTCTTCAGGGTTTGCTTAGGTCAGCTCTTGGTGTCTAATCTTATGTCACTCTAAGAACTACAAATTTGTTCCAATTCCTTTTGTCTGGATTCTTTTCAATCACAGGAAGTCTTATGCTTTTCAATTTCTTTCTTCTCCCTGAGTATTCACTCCTGACCCCTTCCATTGAGTTTCAGCCCAGAGTGAGCTTGTCATTCTCTGCATTCTATTGACCTTAAAATCAGTATCTCACTCTTTAGCTCTTAATTGGCCTTCACTTATTTTCTCTTTGTGAGCAAAGGCACTATCTTATATTTTGTTCACCCTTATAGGGTACCCTTATAGGGTACACTTATAGGTCCCTAACATACTTCTGGATATACAGTTTGCACAAATACTAAGTTGATTGCTTGAACTAACTTGTAACTTATAATTCTTACATATATTCATGGCAGTTACTTAAAACTACTTAATGACAAGGAGTATAAACTTACACATACATATTTGATTTAATATAGATGCAAACTTACTAAAAATTAAGTAAGAATAAATACTGTCAACTACATCATAAAGAAATGAGCTCTTTCCAACTAAATTATATGGGAAAGTAATGCTATCTGATAAGAATATTGAATATTCAATAGCTTGACAAAGCTAGAGTAATAGAGGGCAATCAAATGGGCTATAAAATTCCCAATTTTAAGAACATATAACATATACTAAATTATCTATAAACTACTACTTAAACTTTATGTTTTAAATTATTTGCTGTTCTCCTTATAAAGATTTAAAGTCCTGTTTGATCACCAAATCCAAATCTGCTCCTTGTACCATTACCCACAAATTTACATAGATAGTGTACTTTTCAAAGTGTTATAGTCAAGTTTAATATGCAATGTTTTGTGACATTGGAATTTACTTTCAACTGAAACTGGCAATTACTGGTGCATGGTAGGGAAGGGGATGTATAAAAAGTAAGCTCCAGAATTGATTGTAAATTTTTCTATTCATAGCAAAAGTTATAAAGATATATATATGTATAAAATCTAGGAGGACATCACCAAGATGATAACATATTTTGTTCCTGACTTCACTTCTCACAAGAGGAACAGCTAATATCTATTCAAGAAAAATTCACCACTGAGAGAATCTTAGAACATGGGAGTTGGGCTGCAGCACCTTCAGCTTCTCAAAGACCACAAGAGACTATATTAGAAGGATAAGAGAAGTTGATCACACTGCCCCCCCAGGACAGCACAGCATAATATGGAGAGGTCTCCCTTGAGCTTCCAGATCCTTCAATGGGAAAAAGGAACTCAAACCAGGCTCCCCCCACCCCCCCGCCAGCATTATGGGTGACTTCCTGGGAGCACCTACTCTTATTTTGCACCATGGAAGTTGCAGAAGAACCAACAGGGCCCGGCCACCAGGAATTGAACTATTACAAAGAAAGGGGAAGAAGCTTGCAACAACCAGCACATAGATCTTGGCAGATCAAATTCATACCTGCAGTACCCAAGTAAAAATGCCATCTGATAGTTTTGCTCATCTGCAGGACCAAGTTGAGAGTATAGTTTGATCAGAGAACTCAATAGGGTGCAGACCTCCTGAATCAATCCTGAATGAGGAGTTTAAGATATTTTATGTCAGCCTCATGGTTACCACAAGAGAAAATCTTGTAATAATTACACAAAAGAACATGATCAAGAAGTCAAAGCATATAGACCAAAATACATCCAAACACACACACACACAAAATTACAGGATAAGAAACAAAGAACACGGGATCTACAAAACAACCAGAAAACTATTACCAAATGGAAATAATTAGTTCTTAACTGTCAATAATCATTTTAAACATAAATGGATAAATTCTTCAATCAAAAGACACGGAATGGCTGAATGGATTTAAAAATATATATGTCTAACAGTATGCTGCCTACAAAAGACTCACTTTAACCTTAAAGACACACAAAGTACAAGTGAATGGAAGGAAAGAAATATTTCTAGCAGATGGTAACTAAAAAAAAAAAAAAAGCAGAGGTAGCTATACTTAGAGAAAATAGACTTTAAACTAAAAATATTAAAAACAGACAATAAAGGTCATTAGGTAATGATAAAGAGGTCAATATGCCAAGAATATATGAACAATTATAAATATTTATGCACCCAACATAAGAACACCTAAATGCATAAAGCAAGAACTAACAAACCTAAAAGGAAAAATAAACAGTAATACAATAATAGTTGGAAACTTTAATATTCCACTCTCAGCAATGGATAGATCATCCAGACAGAGAAACAGTAAGGAAACTGGATTTAAACAATACTATGGACTAAATAAACCTAACAGACTTATATAGAACATCTTTCCCAATGACAACGGCATACACATACTCAAGCACACCTGGAACATTTTCTAGGGTAGAGCATATGCTAGGCCACAAAATGAGTCTTAGTAAATTCAAGAAGATTGAAATCATACCAAATATTTTCTTTGACCACAGTGGCATAGGACTAGAAATCAATTACAAGAGGAAAACTAGAAAATTTGCAAACACATGAAAATTAGACAGCACTCTCCTGAACAACCAATGGATCAAAGAAGAAATTAAAGGGGAAATAAGTTTTCTTGAGAGAAACAAAAGTGGAAACACAACATACCAGAACTCATAGGATGCAGAAAAGCAGTCATAAGTAGAAAGTTTATAGCAATAAATACCTACTCTGGGAAGCAAAAGAGATCCCAAATAAACAACCTAACTCTATGCCCTAGGGAACTGGAAAAAGAACAGTGAGTCTGAAGTTAGTGGAAGAAAGGGTATAATAGCAATTACAGCAGAAATAAATGAAATAGAGAACAAACAATAGAAAAGATTGATTAAACTAAGAGTTGGCCCTTTGAAAAGATAAACAAAATTGACAAACCCTTAGCTAGATTAACCTAAGAAGAAAGAGAAAGGAAACAAATCAACAAGATTATAAGCTAAAAAGGAGACATTATGACTGATATGACAGATATTCAAAGGATCATAAGAGGCTTTTATGAACAACTATATGCCAACAAACTAGACAATGGAAGAAATTGAAAAATTCTTAAAACCTACAGATTACCAAGACTGAATCAGGAAGAAATAGAAAATCTGTATAGACCTATTATTAGCAAAATAATTGAATCAGCAATCAAAAATTTCCGGGTCAGAAAAGCCCAGGACCAGCTGGCTTCACTGGTGAATTGTGCCAAATATTCAAGGAAGAACGAACACCAAAACTTCTCAAACTCTTTCAAAAATCAAAGGGAAGGGAACAGTCCCAAACTCATTATCCTGATACCAAAACCAGAAAAGAACACTACCAGAAAAGAAAACTAAAGACCAATTACCCTGATGAATATAGATACCAAAATTCGTAATAAAATACTAGCAAACCAAATTCAGCAGCACATTGAAAGGATCATGAGCCATGATCAAGTAGGACCTATCCCTGAGATGAAAGGATGTTTCAACATAAACAAATCAATGAGCTTGATAGATAAATGTTAACATGAGCTTATAGATAAAAAGGGTCAATAAATAAAAATATATTCTAATGTTTCTAGACTCTTGATATGGTAACAAAATAGAAGAGTTAGTCTAGAGTAATAATCAAAGGCTCAAATTCTGAGGCAAGTATTTAGTTCAAATCCCAGTTGTTGTGTTAGTAACTACATGTCCCTGGGTAATTTATCTTACCTCTCTTTGCCTCTGTTTTCATACCTATCAGATAATAATTATGACACTTTAATGAATTGAATTAAAATATATAAAAATATTATTCATAATTACATCTGACCTATAGTAACTGTAATATAAACATTTGCTCTAAGTTATTCAGATTTTAAAAGTTTTTCTTCAATTAAAGGAAGCACAATTTGCTCAAAGATTTTTATTTCAGCTAGTTCAAAAAATTCCCTTTCATATATAAATTTCTTGGGAGGGCCAATTTATGATAACTTCCCAAACTAAAAATAATTTAATAAATTTAAAAGATACTTGCATTGATATGCTTTGGTAATCTATATCTCTACTGAAGCAAAATATTACTTCAGAATTTTATTTTGTTTAAATGCTCATGGTAGCTATTGCATAATATAAAACCTGAAACATGAAAATAAAAATATACAAACAAAATAACAATAATAGAGACTTAAATTGAAATGTCAACATTCTATCCCATTTTATAAACATGTAAGTTATAAGCATAATATTTCAATTTCCAATCAGTAATACATCTCGTGCATAGAATTATAGAAAAGTTTTTATTGCTTTTATAAATCCTATTAACATAGAATGATAATTATACAACAATCCTGATGAATTTTTAAGTTGACTTTAATTTGATAGAGACAAAAATTGAACACCTATTTTTATAAAAAAAAAATGTAATCAAGTTTTTTACTTAAGCTGTGTTCACTTCTCTTTGCTTATAGACATAATGATCAGAGCATTGGAAATCTGATCATGTCAGATGTCATATTGAAGATCATGCTAAATGCAGATTTCCAAATGTAAATATTTTGTTGATTTTATGGATGTACTACCCTCCTATTTTGATGATTCAGAACACAGGGAAGAATCAAGGTGTCCATGATAAAATTGACAGCCAGCTTTACCCAATAGTTCACTTACTTCTCTGAAAATAACGAATGGTGAAAAACTTCTCACCAATTTACTACATTTACTTAAAAAAAAAAAGATTTTATTTATTTATTTGAGAGAGAGAGAGAGAGCACAAGCAGGTGGCGGGGGCAGAGGGAGAGGGAGGAACAAACTCCCCACTGAGCAGGGAGCCCTACACGGGGCTGGATCCCAGGACCCCAAGACCTTGAGCTGAACCAAAGCCATACACTTAACTGCTTAAGCCACCCAGGTGCCCCTCACTACATTGATGTTTTAACCACCATCCACATAATAAACACACATGCGCACACCCATCACGTTATAAGAGAATGTCAAATCAGGGAAGAAAAGATTTTCCTCAAGGTCACTTATGACAATAAAATTCTTTCGGCACTTTATCAAAAAGCTCAATAAATTTCTGTACCATAAGCAATGCCATACAAACTTCAACAAAACAGTCACAGTGAACAGATCATTCAATTGTTTATATTCTGAAAATAAATGGAGTTTAGTGAGAAAGGGTTCCAAAATATAAGGAGACACTTTATGAGAGTTAAAATTTCTGTAAAAACATTTTTTTGGCACATACAGAAAAAAAACAGCTTGATGCAATATAAGGTAAAATAGAGAACCATGCCTTGTTCATATATACATTAATTTATTCATTCACTTATTCACCACACTCTCCTCTCCACTCTCTCATGGTTTGGGGGGGTGTTTTGTTTTGTTTTGTTTTGTTTTCCATTTTCTCATGTAAAACTGCGGAGTTAACAGAAGTGACTCCAGCCTCACCACTTAGTATGGTGGGAATTGAAGCTACTCATTTATCAGGACTTCATGCTGTTGTAAGGATTAACTGAAGTAACGAACATAAAATAATTAGATTAGCACAGACTCTAGTGCACAGTAACTGTTTGATATATGCTTTCCTCTTTTATCACCATCCAATGCATTTTGCTGGCCAACAGATGATATGAATAAGGACCTCGATCTCTAGGAGAAGAGAATATCATGGGGTAAAGGAAAGTTCATAAATAGTAGTAATATAATGCAAAAAGTGAAAAGAACAGAATTGGAGAAATATATAATGTAGCAACTTAGAGACAATAGAATGTTCATGGTATATACATTTGACTTCTACTCAGCTTTTTTTTTTTAATCTAAGTTTTTTATCTCCTTCCTCACATGAACAGTTAAGCACAACCCAAACCTCTTCAGGTCTCTTGTAATTCTCTACATTGTTTTTAGTGAAATATAGATAAGCTCATCCATTTCTAATCATTCAATTCTGTCAGAGTTGACAAATTTGAAAAATTCCAAGCATGGTTGGAAAGACTATATATTGTATGTTAATTAATAGAAATTGGTAAGTTCAGTGTTAGATGACTTAAATTTTAGAACATTGGTACTATAAAACTAAAAGTTTTTAGTAATATGTTACTGACCAAAATACTAATTAGCAACAAAAATCTAGAGCATAAATTTGTTAGCTATTTCAAAGTTCTTTACAAATAGCTTTATAGATATAAGTAGGGGGTCTATATTTCTCAATCCAGATATCTTAGATGCAAATCCCCGGCCCACTACTAACTAGCTCTCAGAACATTGGGCATGCCAATCACTCTTTGTTTCAATATTTACATCTATAAAATGGGCATAAAATTAATATCAGCCTCTTAAACTTATCAAGAGACAAACAAGACAATGTATGGAAAGTACTTTGAAATGTTTCTGGCACATCATTTTCGATCAAGAAATCTTAGCTATTGTTGTTGTCATTATTACCACTATTATTGATTAAATAGTTGTTTTTGCTACAGCCAGTAATTGGCCTATCCCCTACAAAATTTGGTACCACCACAAATTCTGGATTATTAGAGATTTTTTTTAGTGAGAAAAGTAAGCTGTCAACATTTTCTTTCTTTCTTTCTTTCTTTCTTTCTTTCTTTCTTTCTTTTTCTTTCTTTTTTTTTTTTTTTTTTTTTGTAACTTAACTTTCTCCACCCACCTTCTTTTTTCGATTGAAAGCACCCAATTTCAAAAAAGTCTGCTGCTTATGAATCTGTGTGCACACCTCTTCTTGACTAGGGCATCTTCTTTATCTCGGGATCTTAACCAGCTATCCTACCCTTCTTAAAAAGACAACCAAGAAGACTCTTTTCATGCAGTCCATCCTAAACTAACACCAATTAACCATAAGACTTCTTTCCTGGTCCATGAAGATTCTAGATTTGCTTACCCAGTCTTGCAACCCACTTCTCACAATTCATACCTACCTGTGGCTAAGTTTCAAAATTACTTCATGTGGGTAAAATTTATCCATATATACCTGTACACAAAACTGTTTCTTTGTTTTTGTTTTTGTTCTTTTATCATGGACATAAAGATAATTTTATGATTACTGAATAAACCTAGGGAAATTTTTACCTGAATAAACAGGAATAGGCTAACAAGTTTTGATGCCAGCACAGTACATGTATGTGCCCAAGTTGTGACACTGGTACAGGGCATAATACACCTGGAAGTTTTCTTTGTCACAACATTCAAAGGAATGACCTCAATTTTACATGAGGTCATGCTCCCAACATTTTTAATTTTCTAGTTTCATTGGGAGATAAGAATCATGGTGATGTTATTCAGCATCTGAGTGTCATGGCCTGTCTCATTGGTAAACTGCCCTCATCATCTTTTCCATATTCATTACAGAAAAAAGGCAATAGGATGATGGGTAGAATTGAACATGACGTTTATTCAAATCCTGAGGTTGTAAAAAATAACCAGGTGGAGCAAACTTTGTTCTTCCTAGTGGATTTTCTGCATTTGTGGTGGATCATTTTAATTAATGTACAAAGTTCCAGTTAAACTTATAAAAAATATTTAAAACATTTGGCAGAATGATAGTTTAGAGTAATCAAATTTCTAATCATAGAAGAAACACAGTGTTTTTATTATATACTGTTATACAATCTGTGCTATTACATCTAATGCAATGATACCGAGCACACTTCAGCAGCCTGGGTTTATCTGCTTCAATGCAAGATTTCACACATGACAGATTGCAAATTATTATTGTGCAGCTCTATCATATAATCAGCTACCATTATCTCATAGTAACCACAGAAAGCTGTATTTTAAATGGACTTCAGAAAACAAAACAAAGCAAAGCAAAAACCCGCACTGAAGTAGTTTTTAAAAGACATCACAGTATTTTTAAGATTTTATTGATTTTATTTTAGAAAACCTTGGCTTTACAGTGGTTTATATTCTAAATATTGCTTTAATCTCAACTACATAGAAAAATTAAAATTTATGGTTAAATATCTACTGGATGGGGGACTGGGTAAGAGTACCACCCCTATAAAATTCTAAGCTGTTCAAATCAAACCAAGGGCTCATTTAACTCCAAATATGTTATTCTTGATGTTCCAGTAAGTTTTTATTTACATGGATTAACTTTCTCCTTTTGAAAATAAATGCACTCACCAAGTATACTCTGGGGAAATTGAGAATAGGTTTACTTTTTACATCAGCTCATTTTCAAACAGGTGTGTAAAAGCACTGACATAGAAACAACAAAGCGATGTGTTGGTAACAAGTTAGTTCTTAGAAGTTTGGAAGGGAACTCATTGGAAAAGAGTTTGTTAAAGCTTCTTCCATCCTCTTTCTGTGATACCTACTGCCCCCTGCTGACTCATTGCAGAAATAGACCATTGCTTTCCTCTGGAAAAGTCCCACAAAACTTTTGAATAATTGGAAAGACAAATGGGATAGATATATTCATCAAAACCTGATATTGTATACATCTTTCTCCTCCCATTACTATGTAAGAAAAATATTTTTTCAATTTCTAAGTTGTGAAATGTTCCTATTCAACTTGTCTTTTGTGTGTTCCCATCTGATTTTCTAATATCCTCCCTTTGACCCAATAGACCAGCTTATGTTATAAATCCAAAGCTAATGAAAACATAATTAGAAGAGACCACTTGAAGTGTGAAGAGATTAATGTTTTAGGGCAACTGAGCAAGATTTATTCAGTAAATCAGAAATATATTTTCACTGAAAGTAAATGTTTCATGGTGTTTAACTTCCGACAGCATCTTGGACACAATCTCTTATTGGACAAACTTTTTAAATATAAGCAGTAGATTTATGTGCATGGCACATTTTCACATGACTAATGATAGAACCAAAATATGCATGTATTGATAATCATAAAATAATATACCTCATATTTTTAAAAATATTACATGAAATAATCTATTAGATAATTCCTTTTTAATCATTTATGCCATTTGCTAATGATTTGAGCATATTGAGAAAAAAAAATAAACTTGCATTTTATAATTTGAATGAGGATCAGTGGAATTTTTGTTTCCTTAAGACTATTTGATCTGTAAAATGGAGCTTATTTCAACTACACTGAAGAGTTGTTATAAAAAGAAACTATTATCCAAATTCAGGTCACAAGTCTATGTTATAGGAGATTAAGTGTTCTAACAAATTACTGCTGACACTTGCAATAACTAGGGCCCAGGAGAAATCCACAAAATGATATTCTAGTAAGACTTCTGAGGAGTCAATCACCATTTAAGTTAAGAATATAACTGCAGGAACTCTCTTCATCCTGAATTACCAAACAGAAGAACTGTGTTTCACTAGCTAAGTGAAAATAATACTTGTTATGGACAATAATCTTTGAGATCATCTATACTTAAAATGTTCCTACTTGGGGCGCCTGGGTGGCTCAGTGGGTTAAAGCCTCTGCCTTCGGCTCCGTTCGTGATCCCAGTGTCCTGGGATAGAGCCCCGCAACAGGCTCTGTGCTCTGTGGGGAGCCTGCTTCCTCCTCTCTCTCTGCCTGCCTCTCTGTCTAGTTGTGATTTCTGTCTGTCAAATAAATAAAATAAAAAATTAAAAAAAAAATGTTCCTACCTGTTTCACTTAGAAAGTCTGTAAGTATATGTTATTAAAAACATTAAAGGAAATAAAATGTCAGTTAAAAAAGATAATTAATAATTATTAACTTGTAAGTAAAATAATTGTTTTCATTTATTTATATTTATCATTAGCTATTTTAAAGGAATACATATTTTATAAATTGCAAATTTTAATTAAGTAATTAAATATTAATAAATAAACACTCCATATTACAGTACATAAAATCAAGTTTTTAAATGAGGTAATTGTTATTTAATTATATATACTCATAAAGGATTATAGGGATTATAAATAAATGTATAACAAAGAATTAGATTTTTATGTTTTTACATTACAATTATATGTAATGTAAATTATATGTAAAAATACTAATGTATTTTTGTCTAAGCAAGACAGTTATATCAATAAGGGAAGATTACTGTCTACTAGAAGCAAATATTTGAGACCTACCGGATAATATAACACCCTATGATTCAGTTTTTCTCATGAAATTAAGAGTTATAGCACTGAATATTCCATGCTCATTAGGCAAAAATTTTTGCCAAATTTGTTAATTATTCTTGGATTATAAAATTCTGATGAGAGAAAAATCTACAAACCTGTAGTAGCTACCCTCACAAGTTTTTCCTTAAATGTCACCAAGTTTGTTCTCCTCAACCAATGAGTAAAAGATTGTATGTGTCATTTCTTCCTTCCCTACTTCCCAAACCCCCAACACTGCCTCTCAAATTCCTCATCTCAGGGATACCATATGATAATTGTTTTCCTCTAATTGACTTATTTTTCTCAGCATAATATCCTCTAGTTCCATCCATGTCGTTACAAATGTTTCAAGATGAGATCAGGAGGGAGACAAACCATAAGAGACTCTTAATCTCAGGAAACAAACTGAGCGTTGCTGGGCAGTGGAGGGGTGTGGAGAAGGTGGTTGGGGTATGGACATTGGGGAGGGTATGTGATGTGGTGAGTGCTATGAAGTGTGTAAGCCTGACAATTCACAAACCTGTACCCCTGGGGCAAATAATACATTATATGTTAATAAAAATAATAAAAAAAAGATATTGTGTGTGTGTGTGTGTATGTAGACTGAACACTTTAAGGATATTTAAAATAATTATTTTATGTATTTTCTTTCTAGATTCTTGGTATTATGAATTGTTTTACTATTTCTCTGTATGCATGGAAATATATGTATGTTTACTCAACTGACTTCTTTTTCTCCTGAAGAAGGGATAGGTGATAAAACTATAACCTGAAAGGAGGCACATAGCTTTCTTGAAATTAGTTTTAATCTTTTACTGATTTCTTGGAATATAAAAAAAAATGTAAAATATCTCTAGAACTGAAAATTTTCATATGACTCTCAAAAAGGATGCTGAGAGTTCAGAAGTGGAGACAGAAGTGTCTTATTGAAACACATTATAGGGCAATTTGTTATTTTCATCACTGTAGTTAATGCTATTTACTTAGTAGAATATTTAAAGAAATAAATTTGGGGCACTTGGGTGGCTCAGTAGGTTAAGCCTCTGCCTTGGGGTCAGGTCATGATCTCAGGGTCTTGAGATCGAGCCCCACATCAAGCTCTCTGCTCAGCAGGGAGTCTTCCCTCTCTCTCTTTCTGCCTACCTCTCTGCCTAGTTGTGATCTCTGTCATTCAAATAAATAAAATCTTAAAAAAAAATAAATCATTTCTTAGCACTGACTTAGACAATTAGGAATACTGGATTCTAATATTGTTATGGTTTCTACCAAGTTGTATAACCTTGGTAATTCATTATACTTCATTATCTTTAATTTCCTTATCTGTAAATGATAGAAAAGGTTAAATACATTTGAAAATCACTTTTAGTTATATATTTTATACATATATATAAATATTATATATATATATGTATATATATATATATATATCTCCAGCCTCCATTCCCATAATTTAGGATAATCTGAGTAAACTCACTTACTTCTCAGAACAACCCTATGAGAATGGTAGTTACCACCATTTTACCAGTGAGAAAACTGAAGTTTGGAAAGGATAATAAGTTTATTGGAGTTCATATAGGTGGTAAATGGTGGAACTAGATATCTACCTATAACAATGGAAAACAACACTGTCAGAGGAATGGTGGCTTTCTCAAAGATGCTTTTATGGTAAAGGACAGTTTTCTAAGAATAAAAAATAATTACATAGATGAATCATTATTGTAATCATTTAAAGGCAGTGTAGTGGTTATTTTTTATGTAAACATATATAGGTGATAAGTAGATAGGATAGATCAACTTGCATCACTGTATGTACAAATAAAAATTTATTAAGCTTGAAAAGCTGTATAAAATCAGGAAAAAGGTCATAAGCTTACACATTTAAGTAATAAAATATGTATGTTAATTTCTACAATAATTTAACAAAGTTTTAATAATAAATTAATTCAGTGCCATCAAGGAAAAAGTTCTGGGGTTTTGATGGATTGCATTGGTCAAATTGATCAAAATGGACCAGTGACTGAAACAGATTCATTGCAGTTCTCAGGGACTAAAGTCAGGAGAGAACATCTCTTCTGGATATATGGACTTTGCTGTCTCATCTCATAGAATTTCTCATTATTTAAATTATTTCTGTCATTTAATGGATTTTCGCTTAAGAGTAGAATCTCATTATACTAAATTGCAACCAACCTGAAATTCTACCTTTTAAAATAGTCTTTTTTCATCATCCCTGACTAATCTTCTCTAAATTTCCACTTCATTTGCAATTCTCTTTTTGGTCACTGAGGATCTCCAAAATGAAGTCCAGTTCATTATATGCCTCATTATCAATATTACCATAGCTCTATTATTGTCGTTTACACCAATGACCTTTGATATCTTCAATTCAGTCTTACTCATAAGAACCTTGGAAATGCTACAGCCAGATGATTTGGACCATTTTCAAAGCACAGACTGTTTTTATTCTGATAGACAATAAATCTCAGAGGTTTTTCTCAGGAAAAATAATTTTCCTTCCGCCCTTATAGGTTCTTGGCTGAGACCCCTTCTGTAACAAAAGGCAGATTAATAGAAGGAAAAACAAACAGAATTTTAATAACATGTATACTTCCTGATTTATTTCCTCTAGGAGAATTGAATAACTCCTGAAATGGCCCAAGCTGTCCCCTTAAATACCATCTTCAGCTAAAGAAAAAAAAAAAAGATATTGGGGATGAGAAGTTATGGGAAGTTATTAGGCAAAACACAGTAAAGAAGGGTATGCTATTATGTGATTTAAGTCCATGTTTTCTTCATTGTTAAATTTTTATGGAGATTTATTCATAGTTCTACAGAGATGGAGATACCATTACAAATGGAAGTTTCCCTTATAAATGTACATGTATTTTACAAAAAGGTAATTTCCACTTGGTTTTCAAAGCTTCTTTTATGTCTATTGTCTTTTGTTTGCTTGTTTTTTATTGTTGTTGTATTTGTCTTTTGTTTTTTTATTGTTTTACAGATAACCAGTTAACAAAATCTTAATCTCCAAGAGACATATTTTGGGGTGACAAGTTCTGCTCCCCTTAAAGTGGGTCTCCAGGAAGAATAGTAGTGAATTTAGCTCCTTTTCCTCCTCCTTTCTTCTTAGTGCTAGAGATCTAAAGTCTCCATTATTAGTGTTTTTGCTTGATTGGTTTTCTTGTTTATTAGTTTTTATTTTGTTTTTGCTTTTGTTTTGTGTAGAACCCAATGGAAATTAAATGTCCAGGCAGGGGTGCCTGGGTAGCTCAGTCGGTTAAGCATCTGACTTGATTTCAACTCAGGTCATGGTCTCAGGGTTGTGAGACTGAGGCCCATGTCATGCTCCAAGCTCAGTCAGGAGTCTGCTTGAGATTCTCTCTCCTTTTTCCTCTACCCCTTGCCCTCCCACCCCTGCTCTCTCTCTCTCTAAAATAAATAAATAAATCTTTTTAAAAATAATAAAATATAATTTAAAAACTGTCCAGATAGGGTATTTACCTCAAAATTACTCATCTCTATACTCTTACCTTGGTTTTCATACAATTCATTCTTTTTCTTTAAGTGATTTATTGTCCTTTTCAGGTTTAATAATTTCACAATAGATAAGCAAAATAATTGAAGCCCCACCCCACATCACTTAAAAAAATTAATTTGCATGGTCTCACCAGCACAAATTAAAATACTAACCTTGGATACAATTTTTCTTATTATTGTCCATATCAACGTGTTGCTGATCTGATTATAAATACAGAAATTAAATTGGAGTTATAAAGCTATATAATTGAGGGTAGCAATATTGTATTGATATCTCTTTTTAAAAAGATTGGAAATGTAAACCATCAGCATCATTGTTTGAATTATCTAGTTTTCATAGTTGTACTCTTCATGAGAGCCTATATTCAAAATTCAACCTGAGGACATTGATTACTATTGAAATATCTTTGTAACAATTAAATAATGATGAAAGAGCATTTTTCTTTTTTTTTTTTCTTTTCTTTTAAGTTAGCTCCAAACCAACATGGAGCCCAACTGCAGGGTTTGAACTCAGAACCCTGAGATCAAGACTGGAGCCAAGATCAAGAGTTGGATGCTTAATTGACTGAGTCATGAAGCACCACATAGAAGAACATTTTTCTGCATTATGGTCTTGAACTAAAGGAAAATATAACCCAACATCCTGCAAACAGATTATTTGCTTACTGGCATTTTTATACAAGTATAAGAAAGAAAGGAAAATCCTAAAATATTACATTTCCCCAAAAATTTGAATCCTAAAGACACTATTGAAATTTGTTCAAGATGACATAATGTTTTTAGTATTATAATTCATGTTGTTCAAATTATGCATTATATACATTGACCAGGAGGGCCTTAACATTCCCTCCAAGTTCACTGTATTTTAGATCGATTACTTAGTGACTGTAAACTCCTGCACTCCTTTTTCTCAGAGCATTTACTTTAGAAAATTTTCAATTGTAAGTTCTTTCTCTGTTTCTTTGAGATACAAATATTTTAAAATGCAGAAATATATTGTCCTACTCTAAGACCTGGGAGCCATCCCTTTGAACTGTAACCATTAGGAAGATAAGGCTTCTGTGGCCCAGTCTCTGTGAGAGAGTGGAAGCCTCATTTTAATAAGCGTCAATTAGCAAACACTGATAGCCTAATCACACAGACCAACCTTCCCATGGCGTCTTCAGTATTTTTCCATTAGTCAGCTTTAGAGTTTGAAAACCCTTCTGCCTTTTGTTTCAGTGGAGTTGAGTTCGACTTCTCACCCCTATAATCTTGACCTCTGTTGCAATAGTCTTGAATAGATACTTCCTTGCCAATTTTAACAAGTCTCTTGCACAATTACCTTTCGATAATTCAATGATCAATTGATTAATGTGAAAGTTTTACTCCATGATTATGTTATATTAAGAATATGCAGCATATTTTAAAATATATATTCCAATTTATTCATATTCTTCATCTCAAAAAGTAACATTTTGGGGCACCTGCGTGGCTCAGTGGGTTAAAGCCTCTGCCTTTGGCTCGGGTCATGGTCTCAGGGTCCTGGGATGGAGCCCCGTTTCGGGCTCTCTGCTCAGCGGGGAGCCTGCTTCCTCCTCTCTCTCTCTGCCTGCCCCTCTGACTACTTGTGATCTGTCTGTCAAATAAATAAAAATCTTAAAAAAAAAAAGTAACATTTTGATTTAAAATCTCAAGAGCCAAAGCTCAAGCAAATCTGATTAAATCAGAGCCCCAAGATATATACATACAGCTCTTTTCACAGTTTTCTTCTGTTGTCTCATGTATTTGGTAAACCACATATGATTTTACCAGGAAAATATTTCCTGTATTAAAATCGTATACACACTGCACTCTGTACTCCTACAGTCTCCCTTTTAAAAAAAAGGATTCTGTTTATTTCAGATTTGCTGTTATAAGAGAACACGTTTCTGATGAGTTTTGCACTTTACATTTTGACTTCACAACAGGGAACAGCTTATTAGTGGGTGGTAGAACTGGGATCCAGACGTGACTGAACCAATATGTATATACCCATTAACTTTAGCTGTTTTTCATGTGGGGATATATTGGATGAAATAACTTGAAAGTCACAGATACCATGAGGTAAAGAAGGAAACATTTGAGAAGAAAAAGTAGTATGTGCAGTTAGCTTACCTGGACTCTATTTTCTTTTTTTAAGATATCTATCTATCTATCTATCTATCTATCTATTTATTTTATTGAGAGAGAGTGTGCAAGCAGGGGGAGGGGGTAAAGGGAGAAGGAGAGAGAGAATCTCAAGCTGACTCCGTGCTGAACTTGGAGCCTGACACATGGGGCTCAATCTCATAACCTTGAGATCATAACCTGAGCCAAAATCAAGGCAGTCACTTTGCTGACTGAGCCACCAAGGCACCCTCCTATTTTCATTTCTGCAACTGACTTGTTGGTAGATAACTTGTTTCAGTTTCTCTTTTCAGTCTTTCTTTCTGAGAACTATGAATGATATTGTCTCCATCTACTACTGCAATAGTATTATTTTCAAAATATTTTAGAATCAACTATGCAGACAAATAAAACCACATTCAGGCAACATTTGTAACATGAGTTAAATAGATGCAACAAATCATCAAACTGATAGATATAGATGTAAAAATAAAGATGTTTTGTCTAAATAATGCAACTGCCCAATATTTCAAAATTTTCTTTTTTAACATTTTACTAAAATATCAGCAGACCATGCTCTGAATTATTAATTATACAAAAAATATTGAAAAGTGCAAGTCATCATGTTACCATACTAGATATTAAAAAAAAAAATCAATTCTACATGTTGTAAAGATGCTTGTAGAATACAGGGGAAACAAAAAAATACTTAAAAAAATAGATGGAGGTGCAGAATAGGAAAACATTTAAAAGAACCAACTAATCCATGATGACGGAAGGAAGTAAAGGGCAAGGATGATTTCTTGACAGTGATAAATCATTAAAAGATGACAAAAAGTAAAGTCGGTAAAAATATCTTTAAAATGAAATAATTGGTGGTGTTATTTCAGGATTGATGAAAGGATTGATGGTGTTATTTCAGATGTTTTTAGATTCAGAAATACTTTTGATCTAAAATTTGAGTCAAGCATTCATTTGAAAGATAATAGATTTCAAGTCCAAAGATACTGGTTTTTGAATCCTAGTTCTATCATTTAACTGTGTATATTTTTAATTTATTTTTTTTGGCGTTGTTCATTACCAAATCTTCACTATTAAACTGGAGATAAGCTCTATCTCATGAAATGTTACAGATAAAAAGAGATAAGGTTGGCAAAACGTGTAGCTTTGTCATTTCTGATACATTGAAGTATTCAATACCTATTAGTTCTTTCATGTATGCTTTGTAAAACAATTTCCATAATCTGAAAACACGTAACAAACTATAACATTGTAGTATCGATCATGGTCTAGTTTCCTAGTGCCACTTTAACAAATCGCCACAAACTTAGTGGTTCAGGACAATACATCTTACATCTCTGGAGACCCAGAATCCTAAAACCAAGGTATTGGCAGGGCTGCATTCCTTCCGGAGCTTTAGGGAAGAATCTGTTCCTTTGCTTTTTCCAGCTTCTGGAGGCCATTTGCATCTACAGATGTCTCTCTGGCCTCTTCTGCTTTCATATCTCTAACTGACTGTCCTATATTCCTCTTTCGGTTGGGCTACTGGGCCACTTGATAACACAGGGTATTCTCCGCATCCCAAGATCATTAATCACATCCACAAAGTCCGTTTTTTCATCTGAGGGAACATACTTGAATTTAGCACATAGACAACAAGCCAACCTAAAAAAGAAAAAAAAAAAAAAGATAAGAAAAAGAACTTCCGAAAAATGTATATTAAAATACCTTACTTAAAATAAAATAAATGAAATGAAATTCCCTTTTTTCCTAATAACTTCCCTTCAGTTTCACTACTTAGAGACCCAGGAGTACAATTACATTTGTAAATTTTATACTGAGAGATTAATAATAGATTTTTGTAATTAATAAAAACAAATAAGCAAGCAGATTTTTTTTTAAAAGATTTTGTTTATTTGTTTGACAGAGATCACAAGTAGACAGAGAGTCAGGCAGAGAGAGAGGAGGAAGCAGGCTCTCTGCTGAGCAGAGAGCCCGATGCGGGGCTTGATCCCAGGACTCTGGGACCATGACCTGAGCCGAAAGCAGAGGCTTTAACCCACTGACCCACCCAGGCGCCCCAAGCAAGCAGATTAAACACAAAATATAACATAAACCTTTTTCAGATAGCTAAAATATTAAAAAAAAAAAAAACACTGAAAGAAGGGAAGGCAAATTTGTCTCTAAAGGAGTTTCAATGGAAAAAATAGGCAAATACTTGTGAAGATTTTTCTGATTAACACAATGAAAGCCAATTTAAGTGTTATAAAATTGACTTGATATAAAAATCTCAAAACATTTTGGATTCAAGTTTCTTGAGGAATTTGCTCTTCATAGGACATCTCAACAAAGAGAAAAGTGTATGGTAAGAAGACTACAGCAGGATGTTTCTTATACCCGTTGCATGGTCAGAAATACTGTGTGGAAAGCATAGATCAGGAGAAGGAAAAACATATTTGAGTATAATCTGAGCTTTGTGTACGATGAGTTCATGTTTAAGCAGGCGCTCTTGGCTGTTGTTTCCAAATACCCTCCTCAGCTGAGGTCTAAAGAATAAGGTTACACAAAGAAGGCTACAAATAAGTGCAGCTATCTTTATTTCTCTCAACGCTTGAATTGAAATGCTCTCATTTGCCTGCTTTTACTTTTTTCTAACCTCAACACCCCATATTCTATTTAAAATTATTCCTACTGGACTGACTGTATGTATACTGAAGCCTCAGTTCACCTGGTAGCCAAACGTTATGCAGCCATAAATTTATATAGAATCCAACATAGCAGAAGAGGACCATGTAACCGAGGAAGCTTGATGGTTAATAAAAAATATCACATAAAAGAAAGAAAGAGTTACTTACCCTGCTTAATAAAGAAGTTAAAGAGAGCTTTACAGAGAATGCTTGCACAGCTTTGAGGAATGCAGAGAAAGGATGTGGACATTTCAGGAAAGAACAGGAAGATTGATGTTATGGGGATGAGAGAGAACATAGTACCAGGACAAGAAGCAATTTAATAAGTCTAGAGTAGAGAGTCAAGAGAACAACGGATGGGAAATGTTTAGCAGGGCAAACAAGGGAAAGTATTGGAGGAACATGTCTGAAATGCTGGGGAGCTTTGAGCTTTGTCTTTGGAGGACAGAAATAATAATGGCAGAAGCAGTCTGGAGGATCAGTTGGAAGAAGGGATTTGCAGGCTTGGAGTGAAGATAAGCACGTGAGCAATTCTTGACATTGCAGTGGGAATATGGAATAAAAAATAACTTAAGAAGGCAATGTTTAAAAAAAAAGAAGGTAATGTTTTTAGGATATAATCATAAATTTAACTCGATTTGTAAGGTTGGTAACAGCAAGAACGACATTTAGGATAATGGCCAGATTCCTATCTTTGGTGAGTGGTGATTATACTTACTATATAAGCAAATACTGAAGGAAATACAGATTTGGGGAGAGTGGGCTAGTGTTACGCCGTATTTGAGGTATATAAAAAATGAGATACTCCGAGAACTTCCAACTGCAAATGCTGTATCCCCCAGGTATAAGTCTAAACTGGTTATAATCAGGATTTATCAATGTATGTTAAAATAATGAATGTGCATAACATGGTCTAGGAAAAAAGCGTCCAAGAAGGTTAAGAATAGAGTTTCAAAGACATCGCTATGAAAAATAAATCATTGGCACAATGTAATTATAGTTGCAGCAAAACTATATTCCAAGAGAGACTATTTTCTGTTGTTTCCTTTTTGTAATCTGTTTTAGAAATCCATTGTATAATTTAATAGCCAACCGTCTAGAACTAAGCAAACCAAAATTGTAAAGCACTTTGAAATCTCTGTAAGTGCAAATGTGAACATATGCAGTTATACAAATATTGATTACAACCATAAAACACACCTACCAAAAAGTATACAACATTTCTACACTTTTCAATAACATCCCTGCTTGGCAGAATTCAACACTAACCCTACTTTCTTTGCAAAGAATCACTATCTGTGTTCACAATAAGTATCTAATTATTTTCACAAAATAAAAAACCCGAAGTGGAAATTTTTCCCTTAGTAATTTCTTCCTTTACAGTTGATATTTGTAGATTACCTGAAATGCTGCCAATGGGTGTGAATTAGGAACATTTTGCTCTTTTCTTCTTGATTATATTTTTCAGGAATTTATTTTTGTCCAATTTTGACTTAAGAAATAAAACCTTAGATGTGGCAATGTTTTCTCTATTCTTATTAATTTATAACAGTTTTTATTATTGTCTTCTTTTTTAATTAGAACATGTTTACAGTTCTCTTTCTAAGTTGTGTCTTGAAATAATCTAGTTTACTGACCGGCACTAGGAATGAAAAGTTTAGAGATGAGTTAGCCACTGACCTTGTTAGTTTGTTTGTTTGTTTGTTTGTTTGTTTTAGATCTATTCATTTGTTTGAGACAGAGAGAGAGAGAGCGAGCAAGCAATCATGAGTTCAGGGAGGGGCAGAGGGAGAGATTCCTCAAGAAGACTCCCTGTTGAGTGTGGACCTGATGCCAGCTCCATCTCACAACCCATGAGATCACATCCTGAGCCAAAGCAAGAGTCAGACGCTCAACCTGACAAGCAACCTAGGCACGCCTACCTACCTATAAATTTTAATCTACATTATTCAAGTTTTTCCTCAAGATATAATTATTTGTAGTTTCACTATAATAGTAAGAAATATTCTATTTTTATTAATGCAAATAGTCTGCTAAATAGAAAGTTCATTTTGAAAAATGCTATTACTTTTTGACTGTCCTAGCTTCTAATTTTTTAAAAATTCTTTGAGAGTATCATTCTGTCCAAATATTTTAAAGAAATATTATGTACATAGCCCATTGAACATATAAAGGAAGATGTAAAATGTGAGTAAAGGTTAAGGATTTCTGTATCAGTTAGTTTCATTATGTTGATTAGATTGACCTGATCCTCCATGTTTTATTGGGGCTCCTGGGTGGCTCAGTGGTTAAGCCTCTGCTTTCGGCTCAGGTCATGATCCCAGACTGCTTCTCCCTCTCCAGCTCCCCTTTGCTTGTGTTCCCTCTCTTGCTATCTCTCTGTTATACATAAATAAATAAAATCTTTAAAAATTTTTATATATTCTTATATAGAGTAAAATAATGATAATGTGTTAAAATGTGCCAGTAAAATCAGAAATCTGTTGGTTCATCTTTAAATGGCTAACAGTTGTTTTTAATTTCATGGTTATTCTTTGGTGCATAAAAGAACAAATTTGTTTTGTATTCATCACTGATTGTGCTTCTCTTCTTCTATTATTTCTGCCT
The DNA here is from genome assembly GCF_963455335.1 of Martes martes. Lineage (NCBI taxonomy): Eukaryota > Metazoa > Chordata > Mammalia > Carnivora > Mustelidae > Martes > Martes martes. The sequence goes on along the minus strand of NC_137901.1, from coordinate 41,425,824 downwards.
AATATTAGTTGTCATTTTTTCTTTAATCGGGTACAGATTTCTATAATATATAGCACTTTGGTTTTACATTCTTCAACATCATTTTGTTTTAGTCTAATTCTTTAGAAGCAGATAATTTCCCAATTTGGTATTTTGATATAATCTCAAATGTTTGTTTCCTATAAACAGAATTTAAACCATATTTAATGGTTAAACCATTTTGTCATATCTAGTTTTTTAAAGTTTTTTGCTGGAAAAATAATTCTGAAATAATTTGGAATATGTTTAATTTGAACAAACTTTAGCTAAAAATTTGTTTTCCAAGTTATTTTTTAGAAATACATTTATCAAATTATAAATCCCAAAACAATAACTTTTGACTTTTCAAAAGTTATTTATTTGCTTAATTTGCTTTGTTTTATAGTTAGCTCTTTAATTTAAAAAAATTAGTTTATTTTGCTTTCATTTTCTCATTTAAAAGAATAATTAATCCTCTCTTTAAAGTTCCTGTATCTTTCTTTCTCCTCTAATAGATAGCATTATTTAGTCCTAAAATTAAGGTAAGTATATTTATTTTCCTCTTTCTACCTTATTCACTTGGCTTCATTATTCATGACCATTTTTAGCATGGCTTCACCAATTCTAATATTTCCATATTAATTTCTCATAGATTTAGATGCCTTCTTTAGTGAGTTTTTTAAATGGGTGGGTAACATATTTCCCCAAAATCTGAAAATTTGAGACTGACTTTTGATTGCCTAAAACAATGACGTATACCCAGCGCTGACATTCTTGAATGGCGACCTTGATGCTACTCTAGGATCTTTTACCTTTATTTTCTGCTTTTTGTTTTTGTTTTTGCTGTTGTTTTGATGGTTGTTTCCATATTTCCTTCATATTTTTAAATTTTTTAATCTAGACATTGGTTATTCATATTTCTAAGATATGATTTGAAGGTAAAGGTATTTGTCCAGTTCAGGGCAGTTTCTCTTACAGATTTGATGTTTGCTCCAGCCAATTTTTTTTCTGGTTTCAGTAATAAATTTTTTATATATTGGATCTTTCTAATTTTTCTTCTATACATTTTTGGTCTTCTCATAATTGTCCACAATGTATACAATTTTGCTATATTCTCAAATTTGTCTTCTTCATTACCAGGTTTATATTCTATAATGCCAATCCTGTCTCACTGAAATTTATTAAAATTTTTTTTCTTAAAGATTTTATTCATTTAAGAAAGAGAGAGCATGGGGGGGAAGAGAGGAGTAGAGGGAGGAGCAGACACCCTGTGTGCAAGGAGCCCGATGCAGGGGTTGGGGGGAAGATACCTGATCCCAGGACCCTGAAATCATGACCTGAGCAGAAGACAGACATTTAATCAACTGAGCTACCCAGGCTCCCCTTAAAAATATTTTTAAAACAGGGGCACTTGGGTGGCTCAATGGGTTAAAGCCTCTGCCTTCAGCTCTGGTCATGATCTCAGGGTCCTGGGATCGAGCCCCGCATCGGTCTCTCTGCTCAGCAGGGAGCCTGCTCCCCCCCTTCTCTGCCTGCCTCTCTGCCTACTTGTGATCTCTGTCTGTCAAATAAATGGGTAAAATCTTAAAAAAATTTTTTTAAAACATAACATATACGAAGAAAAATGAACTTACCAAATACATAATTATATTATATTATATTTATAATATGTATCTCGTGACAGACATTGTTAGTGGTTCATGTTATATCATGAGAGGTATGGTTTTCTGAGTAGGTGGCCAAAAAATAAGTTGATAGGCTCTGCCACATACTCTCAGAGCACCCTGTATTTTCATAATTTATAACACTTTCCACACATATTCATATTTTCAGTGTACTGCTCAACCAGACATTAAGCTTCATGTGGTAAGTAGGAGGACTTTATTATTTATTGCTGTATTCCTGGTGTCTTTCAGAGTGCCTTGAACAAAAGAGGCACTCGATGAATATCTGGTGAATGCAAAGATGATTGAATAGTGGAGGAAAAAAGAACGAATGAAAAAAATAAAGAGACAGAATTTTCCCGCTGAAAGTAGGTATTCATTTTCTGTTTTTCTGGATTTTCTGGATTTTTCAGAACTACCAGTGTCAAGGCACCGTAGAGTGTGAGTAAACTCACAACTCACCTCCTTTCTTGCCGAACATGCTGATTCATTTCAAAATATACAGCAAGTTATATTTCTGGCCAAGCTTCATTGTTATGGCAGGAAGCAAAGAAATTTGCCAAACCTTTGCATATTTTTAATCATTATCATTATGGTCTATTGCTTTTGTTTATTTTACCCAAGTGTCTTCATAGGTTTTTGCAAAGGAAATGGGAAGAAAACTTTAGGAATTTATAGCCTGCAACCATATTAACAAATAAAAAAACTTGTATCTCCAAAAGAATAGATTTTTTTGCAAGTTGTTTTGTTTGCACAAAGTAGCTATTTAATGAGAAGACTTTCCTTCCAATTCCTTAGAAAAAGTTTCTTTTTTCTCGACTATGATTTTTTTCATGAGCCCTTAAACCATGAAAAATATATTTCAGTCAAGTGTAGAACACTAAAAAAGATGAATTTTCTCATTTTTTCCGATGATGTCTGAAGTTAAAAGACACGAAGAGATATGTGCGAAACACCTAGCTCAGTTTTCCAGATGCTGCCATCAATCAACAATTCAAAATGCTCTGACAATTTAAGGCCCATAGTTGGAACTGTTTAGATAAATTTCCCTCCACCCTGATTAGAGAAATCTTTCTTGGACCAACCTGCACCATGCTGACATACACACTAACTTCCTGTTTAGTCTTTATTTTTTTTAACTCCATGTTTATATGCACAAATTTTAACTAAAATTTCCACAACTGAACATAGCTATAACTTTTGCTTTTAGATAATAAGTAAACCAAATGGGTATAAATTAGATACATTTTTCTTTGACAACATGACTTTACTTACTATGCCACTGAATAATGTAAAAACATTAAAATCTATCTAAAATTATGTGTAAATATTATGAATGATTTTATTTCAAATGATTTAAAATCCTTGAGTTTTCTAATACACACATCATTTTGCACCCCCAGATTTGTGCTCTTAAGGAGTAGCTTGTCACAATTGCACTATGGTGCCCTCACTCAGAATTCAAAAGTCTATAAAATCACTCTCTCCCCAAATCCACTATTTCTAAAATTAACATACATATTTTGTTTTATATTATATTTTAAAGGAGATTGTATCTTATTTACTGTTGTATTGTGACTGTTTTTATTCCAGGATCATGAATATTGTTGCAAATCCCCTCTTTTATTTGTGTAATTTGCTGTCTTATACTTCAGAAAAGAACCATTATAATGTGGTATAGATTTTTATTCTTCAACAAAATTTAAATCACTAGTTATCCTCTAATACTATAATTGCCAATGATAATGTCTTCTATGTAAACCTGGCAATTTTCACTTAATTGCTTCCATGTTTATAAAAGACATAACAGATGATTAATGCCTAGCCTACTGTGGACCAGGCTTTGGAAATTACTTAAATAACTTTCAGTTAATACCTTAGGCCATAATCACTAATGGCTCATATAACTTGCAAATGATTCAAATCATTTTTTCTACAAATATTTAGCAAAATAGTAGCAAAAATGTGCCTCAGCTCAAAACTGTCATTTATTTATTGAGGGCACTGCATAACATAAGTTAATTATGAGCATTAGTTTTACATAAATGCATTACTAAGTTCCCTTTGACTCTTAAAATAAATGTTCATCAAATCAACTCACCATAGAAAACTTTAAATGATCCTATTTAAAAACATAAAAATAAAAAAAATATGCTTTATCGTTCTCAAATATTTCTATTTTCTCATTGGTTTCCTTTATTTATAGTGACAAACAGAATGGCATGATGTAACACAGGCACCAATAGTCAATGCTATAAAATTTAACTCAGAAACTGTGACTAATTTTAGAGTCACTTGTTAGGAAGATCCTGTAACATTTAACACTTAAAACTTGAAGGAATAATTCCAGTTAAGCCAGTGACTTTGCCATAAATCAGAAACATGATCAATGCTCAACATTTTACTTTGATAGGTTACATATAGATGCTCAGCTATTAGGGGGCTGATAGCTAAACTGTAATTTATTTATTAACATATAATGCATTATTTGTTTCAGGGGTACTGGTCTATGAATCATCAGTCTTACACAATTCACAGCACTCACCATAGCACATAGCCTCCCCAGTGTCCATCACCCAGCTACCCCATCCCTCATATCCTCCCTTCCCTCCAGCAACCCTCAGTTTGTTTCCTGAGATTAAGAGTTTCTCATGGTTTGTCTTTCTCTCTGGTTTCATCTTATTTCATCTTCCCCTCCATTCCTCTATGAACCTCTGTCTTGCTTCTCAAATTCCTCATATCAGTGAGATCATGTGATAATTGTCTATCTCTGAACTGCAATTTTAAAGAAAAGGAAAGCAGACAGACTGAGAATTACAAAAGTGGTATAAGTGACAGTGTCATGTGCAGATCACATTTGCTTTTCTTGAGTTTTCTATACAGGCCAAAGACATCTTCTGTATATTGCCAGAAAAAGGTATGTCACCAGTATCAAATGCACAAAACTGTATTTAAAAGAGAGGATGTGTGATTTTTGTTGAACTGAAAATACACTTTAAAAAAAAAAATTAAACTACCCCCCCCAAATTAAACTACCCAAAGCTAACCTCCTTAGCTTACTCCTACTAGAGAAAAGGTAATATTATAAACTTATAAACTAATTTTTATTATATTTAAAGTTTTTAAATGATGAGTTTAAGGAAATCACTACCACCCTCCACCACCAGGTCCAAGGTAGGTGTTTTCTTTAGTACTTCCATGTTAATAGTTCTTTATCGTGCTTGTTAAAATGCACTGAATGCACTATCATGTCCTAATTGTGTGTATGCATCTGATACTAGTTACTGAACTTTGGGAGACATGTCCTTTATCAATCATGTAAGTTTAGCACCCAAAATATTTATTGCTGTAAAATAATTGTTTTAATATACTCTTTTATTTTATCATAAAAGTAGTAGGTATGACATAAAACTTTACATTGCTCTTTAAATTAATGAATTATAGGAAATCATTAAAAAAAAACATAAAATATATGATTGTGATATAATCTAGAGAACTAAAGACTTTAATTTTGTATCATAAAACTGATTAAAAAATCAGATAGCTCTGGAAAGATCCGTTAAAGAATAGGAAAACTATACATCTGAGAAACATTTTCTAAACAATGAGATGTAACAAAATTATGTTCCTTGTTAATATCACTATGAAATAATTAACCTTGGGGATTGCCTTATATTGCATTTTTCTCAGTTATATATTGAAATTTTTATTTAATGGTAGGACTCATTACTGATTTGGATGTGTGACCCCCATAAAAACAAGTGATAATTTTTGGCTCCTGTTCTATCTAGAAACAACTATATTGGCTAATTATTCCTCAGAAAATAACAATGTTACATAATTATATTTAAAAATGGAAATAACTAAATGTCATAGCTATTTATCAAAAATTTAAAATAACAATTTAGAATAAGCCTGCCAGATAAATTCATTTATTTTTATTTTATTTTTTTTAAGATTTTATTTATTTATTTGACAGACAGAGATCACAAGTAGGCAGAGAGGCAGGCAGAGAGAGAGGAGAAAGCAGGCTCTCCACAGAGCAGAGAGCCCAACGCGGGGCTCGATCCCAGGACCCTGGGATCATGACCTGATCCAAAGGCAGAGGCCTTAACCCACTGAGCCACGCAGGCGCCCCGATAAATTCATTTAAAAACTGAGGTGTGCATCATGTGGTTACCATCTTGGAAGACCTTAAGTATTTAAAATTTTGCATTTTTCAATAGATTATTTGAGAGACCTGAGATCTTAGTGAGACAATTTAGTGTGTATGTCAACAACTGATCAATCTAAATCAGTAAACCACATATAGAATTAAAAATAGCAGTGTACCTGGACCACAAGAACTAGGTTCTCTACAGAAATGTCTTTATTAATTTAAAATTTAATGTTATGTATAATTTTACGTAGAAAAACAGTAAGTTTGAATTTTTGCTTCTTTATAGGCATTGGGACTTTGGAAATTTCACTTATTTTTTAAAACTTTTTGTTTCTGTAATGTGGAGATGTTAATAATAAAATAGCTTTTATGGTTGCTAAATAGAACTCACCTAATATGCGATAGTCATTCATATAATCTTAATTTTAATTATCAGTCCTAATTAATGTCCATAACAGCAGTATATTCATTTTGCCACACCCCAATGAAGCATAGGTGAAGTCCAAAAGAATCACCCTCATTACTGAGAAAGGTTTGGTTGGACAGCACAGCTAAAGTATACAGGAACGATGTGTTCCCTAATAATGAACCACAGATTTTTGCTATAATTAGTCATCTACAATATGGGAATGTGACAATCCTGCTATACTCACGTACTGCATGCTGAGATGATTGGGAATTAGGGGGAGCATTTTCTTCCAAAGATCTTTGCTCTCAAGTAAAAAAAAACAGAAAAGAACAAGGTGCATCTGTTTCTTTTTCTAGTTACTATAGAGATTATTCCACCTCCAAAAGAACAAAATGAATACAGGGGTAGAAAGAAGACAAGAGCGGTACTTATGGGGCTTCCTTCATATGGAAGTACACGTCAGGGTTGAAGGAGAAACACTTAAGTGAAGATATAATCTATTAAATTATCCTGTAAATTTTATATTAATAAACCCTTCTAATACATTTTTTAAATTTCTGGACATATATATATATATATACACACACATGTGTGCATACATACACATATGTGTGTATACGTATATAATGAAATAAGAAGATTGTATCAAAGAATAACAAAGATGTACATCCAAGATTGTTGTGAACGTTTCTAAGCTTGTTGTAGAGTTAAACTCAGAGTTAAATTCATGTTTCTAGTGGTAATATATGTAACTCAGATGATCTTTTTTTTAATTAATTTATTTGAGAAAGAGAGAGCACATGTGCACAAGTGGGAGGGGTAGAGGGAGAAAGAAACTCTAGCAGGCTCCATGCTGAGTGTGAAGCCTGACATGGGGTTCAGTCTCACCACCCTGAGATCACAAGCTGAGCTGAAACCAAGAGTTGGACACTTAATTGACTGAGCCACCCAGCTGCTCCTGTAACTCGAAGGATCTTAAAAACTATTATATTTGCTTCAAAAATGGGTACTGCTTTTGTATTTATTTATTAAGCTTTAGACTATACTCAAAGCACTACACACACACACACACACACACACACACACACACACTCTCACAAATGAGAAAGGATTCCCAAATTCAGTACTAAAATTTTCAAATCTCATTCCCATGCCTCAGCCTGGCTTTCCCAGAACAAAGATATTGAAGTAAAGATATGTATTATTTTAATAAAGAGTACAAACCCAAGGGGAGGGAGGGAGAAGAAAGGAGAAAGGAAGAGTTAGAAAGTTGATACTGTTGAAACTGCTGCTAAGTGGTGGTGATGATTTGGTCATGAGGGACTCTGCTAGGAAAATAAGAAACTATGTTTTAAGACAATCCACTTAGTGATTTAAAAAAAAAAAAAAAGACTTATTAACTGGCTCCTCTTTCCTGAGGCAAAGTTACTCCCATGGCATGTTAAACCCCTTGTTCTTATGGGTGCCGCATACATGGGTACCAAAGTGCATTGTGTAGTGCCCAAAGCCTCATTATCCACAGGAGGGGCCCCGAGTGAGAGACAAGAGCACTTGGGCCGCACATGAGATGAAGCACAGTAAGGCCGTCCCTGCACCAAGTTATGATGGCCGGACCCAAATGGTCAGCAGTGGGACTGGAGATTACCTAAACCAGCACATGAGCGGTATCTCGTACAATCCAGACCAAAGTTGCTGTTTAACCATTTGGTAATTCTTTCAAAAACTGAATTGGACCCCACTAACTGAAAGGTGTAACTTAGCTTTATATATCTTCATAGAGCATAAATTAATAAATCATTCATCTATCAACTGAAAAATATGCATTGAAAAGGTCCTGTGTGGAATTTAGTAAAGTGTTAGGATATAAAATCAGTGCACAGAAATCAGTTGCATTTCTTTACACCAACAACAAGACAGAAGAAAGAGAAATTAAGGAGTCAATCCCATTTACAATTGCACCCAAAACTATAACATACCTAGGAATAAACCTAACCAAAGAAGCTAAGAATCTCTACTCAGAAAACTATAAAGTACTCATGAAAGAAATTGAGGAAGACACAAAGAAATGGAAAAATGTTCCATGCTCCTGGATTGGAAGAACAAATATTGTGAAAATGTCTATGCTACCTAAAGCGATCTACACATTTAATGCAGTCCCTATCAAAACCCCACCCATTTTTTTCAAAGAAATGGAAAAAATAATCCTAAAATTTATATGGAACCAGAAAAGACCTCGAATAGCCAAAGGAATATTGAAAAAGAAAGCCAAAGTTGGTGGCATCACAATTCCGAACTTCAAGCTCTATTACAAAGCTGTCATCATCAAGACAGTATGGTACTGGCACAAAAACAGACACATAGATCAATAGAACAGAATAGAGAGCCCAGAAATAGACCCTCAACTCTATGGTCAACTAATCTTTGACAAGGCAGGAAGGAATGCCCAATGGAAAAAAGACAGCCTCTTCAATAAACAGTGTTGGGAAAATTGACGGCCACATGCAGAAAAATGAAATTGGACCATTTCTTTACACCGCACATGAAAATAGACTCAAAATGGATGAAGGACCTCAATGTGAGAAAGGAATCCATCAAAATCCTTGAGGAGAACACAGGCAGCAACCTCTTCAACCTCAGCCGTAGCAACGTCTTCCTAGGAACATCGCCAAAGGCAACAGAAGCAAGGGCAAAAATGAACTATTGGGATTTCACCAAGATCAAAAGCTTTTGCACAGCAAAGGAAACAGTTAACAAAACCAAAAGACAACTGACAGAATGGGAGAAGATATTTGCAAACGACATATCAGATAAAGGGCTAGTGTCCAAAATCTATAAAGAACTTAGCAAACTCAACACGCAAAGAACAAATAATCCAATCAAGAAATGGGCAGAAGACATGAACAGACATTTCTGCAAAGAAGACATCCAGGTGTCCAACAAACACATGAAAAAGTGCTCCACATCACTGGGCATCAGGGAAATACAAATCAAAACCACAATGAGATATCACCTCACACCAGTCAGAATGGCTAAAATTAACAAGTCAGGAAATGACAGATGATGGCGAGGATGCAGAGAAAGGGGAACCCTCCTACACTGTTGGTGGGGATGCAAGCTGGTGCAACCACTCTGGAAAACAGCATGGAGGTTCCTCAAAAAGTTGAAAATAGAACTACCCTATGACCCAGCAATTGCACTACCGGGTATTTACCCTAAAGATACAAACGTAGTGATCTGAAGGGGCACGTGCACCCAAATGTTTATAGCAGCAATGTCTACAATAGCCAAACTATGGAAAGAACCTAGATGTCCATCAACAGATGAATGGATAAAGAAGATGTGGTATATATACACAATGGAATACTATGCAGCCATCAAAAGAAATGAAATCTTGCCATTTGCGACAACGTGGATGGAACTAGAGGGTATCATGCTTAGTGAAATAAGTCAGTCGGAGAAAAACAACTGTCATATGATCTCCCTGATATGAGGAAGTAGAGATGCAACATGGGGGATTAGGGGGGTAGGAGAAGAATAAATGAAACAAAGTGGGATTGGGAGGGAGACAAACCATAAGTGACTCTTAATCTCACAAAACAAACTGAGGGTTACTGGGGGGAGGGGGGGTCAGGAGAGGGAGGTGGGGTTATGGACATTGGGGAGGGTATGTGCTATGGTGAATGCTGTGAAGTGTGTAAACCTGGTGATTCACAGACCTGTACCCCTGGGGATAAAAATACATTATATGTTTATAAAAAAATAAAAAAGTTAAAAAAAAAAAAAAAAGAAAAGAAAAGGTCCTGTGTATCTTAGGTTCCGAAGTAAACAGATATCATTCCCTTTAACAACCAGAACATAATTGGGAAGATAATGCATACTGTGTTCTAAACTAATATATATTTTTTAAGGTTTGGTAGTTTGAAGGAGCTTCAAAATTTTATTTTTTTCTTTAGTTACTGTAAAGACAGTGAAGTAGTTCTTCCCTCCTTGTGTCTAGTTCTTAAATGTTGACTGACTTTTTATTTTCTAACTCCAGAGCAGAATGGTATTGTCCCCTCCTGATTCAAAAAATCAGACCTAGCAGCTCAAATAATTAAACTACAGTAAAACAAGTAATCAAGTCAAAGATCCCACCGAGCCAGGTATATAGAATAGACCAAATCGCATTATGTTCCACTGAAAACTGAGGCAGTCAGATCTCCTTTCACAACACACCCAGTACAGCATTAGGATATTCTTACTTCTGCTCCAGTTTGACTAGTTCTCAATTCTCCCTGATTTTCACAACACTCCCTGAATTGAGTGAAAATGTTTTCAGTAGATACATTGTTTCAAGTCTTCCCTAGAGATTCTTTTCACAGTTTTACAATCTACTTTGGAAAGCAAGTTCCTAGGAACAGAAACATTTTAACTTTTTCACAGCAATTGTCAACAGCTTCACAAAACTGATGCCACTGCTTGACAGATGAGTCTTTGCTTAAATTGATGGTGACCTCATGTAGGATATATGAGAGAAGGAGCCATAAATATGGACAGCTGCATTGACAATGTTTCCATTTGTCACGTGGTATTGGCCAGCCGTACTTCCAAACTGTCGCTACTCTTTTCTTTTGTTTCTTTTTCTAGGAAACAAATGATATCTTCTCTTCCACCCACCTCTTCCCCTCACTTCTCAGCCTTTGTAAACTTCCCTTCAAGATTAGAAAACTGTAGGGGCGCCTGGGTGGCTCAGTGGGTTAAAGCCTCTGCCTTCGGCTCAGGTCATGATCTCAGGGTCCTGGGATCATCCTGGGATCGTCCTGGGATCGAGCCCCGCATCAGGCTCTCTGCTCAGCAGGAAGCCTGCTTCCCTTCCTCTCTCTCCCTGCCTGCCTCTCTGCCTACTTGTGATCTCTGTCAAATAAATAAAATCTTAAAAAAAAAAAAAAAACAATTAGAAAACTGTAAACACCTTCCAGTGGAAAAAGCAGGACAAAGAGATGGAAGGGGTGAGGGAGAAGAGGGAAAGGTGGGAAAGCCCTGAAAGTCTAATGCTGAGGTGCTGTCTTTTGGACATCCCGGCTGGGTCCAGAGTTTGTAATCTCTGTAAATTCTGTGGGTTTCTCTTTACACTTGACCAGAATATGCCCATTGTAATACAGATAGGCACTGGTTTGGGAGAAATTTTATTCCGTGTGGATTTTCAACTCATCCATCCTCTTTGAGAAGATGTGTATATATTTCCTAGTATGTTTCATGAGTAAAGTAACCATATGATTTTACCAGGTGTTGCTAACATCTATTGCATTTTTTAAAAGATTTTATTTATTTGTTTTAGAGATAGAACTAGAGAGAGAGAGAGAGTGAGCACAAGCGGGGGTGGGGGCGGCAGAGGAAGAAGCAGGAGGCCAGCTAACTAGGGAGCCCCAGGTGGGACTTGATCCCAGAACCCTGAGATCATGACCTGAGCCAAGGCAGACCCTTAACCAACTGAGCCACCCAGGTGCCCCAACATCTATTGTGTTTTTGAAAACTTTATCATAGGCCAGTTCCCAACCACTTTCATCCCTAAAAACAGGTTCTCTACAAGATTTAAAAATACCCAACTTGGGGTGCCTGGGTGGCTTGGTTAAGCATCTGCCATGGGGTCAGGACATGATCTCAGATCCTGGGAACAAGCCGGGCTTTGGGCTCCTTGTTCGGCAGGGAGTCTGCTTCTCCGTCTCTCTCTGCCACTCACCCCCCAGCTTCTGCTTTCTCTTTCTCTTAACTAAATAAATAAAATCTTTCAAATAAATAAAGAAGGAAATAAAAATATCCATCTTGGGCTACCTGAGTGGCTCAGTTGGTTAAGCACCCAACTCTTGGCTTCGGCTCAGGTCATGATCTCAGGTTCTTGCGACTGAGCCCCATTTGGGACTTTGGGCACAGTGGAGTGGCTGCTTGAGAGTCTTTCCTTCTCCCTCTACCCCTTCCCCCATTCTCTCTCTCTCTCCCTTTCTCTAAAATAAATAAATAAATAAAATCTTTAAAGAAAGTATCCCACTTACTTGAAAAAGAAAAAATATATATATATTATTTGATCCCTTGGATACTTTCTGTAATTAAATGACTGGTAACATATCTATCAGTCTAGATTATACACTTAATCTTTTCCCTGGGCATATGTGTATAATCTTCCTCTGAAAGCAGGAAGTGTGAATTAAGATGGAAGATATTTAAAAACAGTTTCATTGGAGGGCCTTTCCTACAATTTTGCCCCCATGATCCCTCACAAAGCAAAACTACCAGGAAATCAGGATAATGTTTTCATACAAATATAATATTCAAATTGTGTTGAGGATAGTAATTTTTAATATCATAAATTTAAAATGAGAAAGTCATATATTATTATTAAGATTTTGAAATAGAGTAACATAATTTTATATATGTACTCCATTGTGAAAGATTTGCTAGATTTTTTTTTTTAATGAGTAGATGACTTTTTGTACATTTGGGGCAAAATTGTAATAAAACCTTTGATGTAGAAGAGATGTCAGTGTTCAGTACATGCTGTAAACATGATCACTGTGGATTTTAGAGTAGTGGGAGATAAAGTCATAAACGTAGCTAACTACTGATGACCACCAAAGATTTTCTGCTGGAAGATAGTCCAGCCAGCCAGGCATTCCCAAAGATGTTCTTTGAATTTGTTTACTTCTAGGATTATGGAATACAAGAACACAAACTCCAAATAGTGGAAAATGTCATAAGCCAAAGTTTGTAGTGAAACAATATGTTGTTATACAATTCAGTTAGAATTGTCATCAAATTATTACAGAATATTGATTGTTCTCTTTGCAATTCAGAGTTTTTATTCTTGAATAGATGTAAGAAATGTATCTAGAATTGATATGTGAAATATCATTTTTAACAAAGGGAAATAAATATGTATGCATTTCTCTGATTTCAGTAATAGACTGGTTAATGTTTTCATATTTTTAAGAGCATTAAACAAACTGTAAGTCTTTAATCCAAGGAATATGATTTTGCAAAAACCCTGGCTGAATAATTTTGAAACAATTGTAGATGCCCAGTGTCTAAGCTATAGATTAAGCAAATAGGTCACCAGAGAGGTTTCAGCAAGCCCCCTAAACCAACTATTTTTGAACTGTATATTGATACAACATCTCTTTCATTCTATTTGGAGTGTACAATTTATGCAGCACCTACACTTTGCCCTTTTGTATATGATCGTACAGATATGGCCGTGTCCTTTTCTCTAAATCCAGTTATGTGAATTATTGTAGTTCTGTATTATTTTTTTTTGTTTATATTAATATCAATGTAAGAATAATAAATGTTCACATAAAATTTGGATGTGCACTTAATAAATGTTAACATAACTTGTTAAAATAATGAGTAGTGAATATAACAAAAGGCAATTATAACAGAGCTAAATAGTCTATAAATGGTCACGTATTAAGAATCTCAAAAACATCTGGGAATTACTTTGCTGTTTGTGATATATGTATCAGTTGTTTTTCTTTGCAATTCCTATCTTTTGTTACTAAAAAGATGAAAAAATCATGTAGGATTGGTAAGTAAGATACCATTTTAATAAAATTTAAATTGTTAGGAACCTAAAATCACAGAGTGAGGGGAGAGTAGAGCCAAGTTTAAACCAGAAAGTCTGAGTTCTGAATCTGCCTCTTAATCCATTGGCCTGCAGAAGGGATTATTTTGTGGAGCAGCTAGCAAGGTCTCTTTTCCCCTTTTCACAGGTTCCTTGCTCCCAATATTCACTTAATTAAATCTAGGGAAATACAGCTCCATGGTACATGCAAAATATCCTTCACATGCACAAATTTTACATCCTGTGTTGCTTATCAACGCACTTTGCTAAACAAAAGACCATGACAAATCTTCAAAAAGGGATCATGTAAATCCCTTGGAGGTAGACGAAGAGGCCACTTCCCCCCTGCCCTCAGACAAAGGAAAGCCAGAAATATTCTGGCTTGATCAGACATTCAAAATCTAGATTTAATCAGTAGACCTGATCATCATGTAGACAGATCTACTCATATGTAAACCTGTGACATTTCTTTCTGACATAGACCAGAAAGGTGGCAGAGCATAGCAAATCATGTTTTAGCATTTTGCAGACTAAATTGATGTTAACAGCTACAGAAAAATACTGTAGATGGCATGGCTTCAAAAATATGTTTTAGGATAAAATGTAGATAACGTTCCAAATGGTTGCAATTTTTTAGACCTGATGTTAGCGTAAATAATACATTATTAACTGCAGTTAAATAACTTTTGAACACAGTAGAAAATTATATGTTCTAAATTTAGAACAAGAGCCTACTAGTTCTGAATTTTACTTTTCTTTTTAAAAACATGAATTAAGAATAGCTCTTTTTCCTGTCATTCTAAATTATATCTGAAATACTAAAAGGTATGATTTGCAAAGGCCAAAGTATGGTAGTTTTATGTAAATGATTTCCATCCAGTTAGAATGGTAACTAGTACATTTATTTGAAACTTTGAATGTTAAAGTGATTCACAAAACTTAAAATACCACTTTTTAATTGATGACTCCAAGATTATTGTTAGGAAAGACAGTAGTAATATGAGAAGATATACATATTATAGCCATTAAAGAAAGGAAGAAAAGGACTTATATATTATAACATTATGCATGTTTATAATTCTAAGCTTCTGAAAGTATGTTTTTTTGGTGCTTTTTATTATTTTCTCCAATGGTAATTTATAAATTTCCTCAGCCTCAATCTTCTTATTTACTAAATGGTGAAAATGACCTTATATATTGCTTGAGCTCTCTGAGACCTGTTTTCTTTCCCTGTAAAATGGAGAGTTGTTATAGCATAAGTATTGAAAATATATATGCAAATTTCTCTTGACGTGTGAATAAGACCTTTGGTGAGTCATCAATCAATCCTCTCAAGGAACCATTTCTCCTCCTAAAAGTGAAAATTGATTGAATGTCTTTGACTATGACCCCATCTTTTCCTTTACCACTTATCACTGCTTTCCACTCCCTTGCTTTTACCTTAGAAACAGAATTGTTAGAGGAAGAAGGGCTCTATATCTGACTATACAGGGTATACAAATTCTATTTCTAATCCTGGTTTGATTTTCCTTAACTCAGGATAATTTTCTTTCTTTAACAAGCTGCTAACTCAAACTTTCATCTCCATCTAGATAAGATATTAAAAATAAGGATAATTTGCAAATTCTAAGTTACTAGAAACATGAAAAAAAATCAAGCAGTTCTTTCTAAGGCCTACTAGATATTAACTAAATTCACCAACCACTGACTAAGCTCTTCATTGTCTATGGAAATAAGATTTATTTTTTCTGCATTACATGCCAGGTGCTTTTTTAAGTATTTAAGTGCATTTATCCAATTATTCAAATGAGAAAACTGAAACACAGAAAGGTAATTTGTACAAGTTCCTAATACTACTAAAGAGGTAGAACCAATAACCTAACACAGCAATTAGTCTTTAAAACCATGCCATTGGGTGCCTGGGTGGCTCAGTGGGTTAAAGTCTCTGCCTTCGACTCAGGTCATGATCCCAGGGTCCTGGGATCGAGCCCTGCATGGGGGTCTCTGCTTGGTAGGGAGCCTTCTTCCCCCTCTCTCTCTCTGCCTGCCTCTCTGCCTACTTGTGATCGCGCGCTCTCTCTCTCTCTCTCTCTCTGTCAAATAAATAAATAAAATAAATAATCTTTAAAACCATGCTATTAAGCACCATTCTCTCCTACATATCTAATGATCTGTATCTCCATTTGAAATCAGCAGAAGTATTTAAATATTCTTTCAAATAAGACATAATGATGAACCACAGAATGAATATATACACATATATTCTCATATATATATACACATATATCTATACATATCTATATATATCTACATATATCCACATATTATTATTCTCACATATTAAAGACATGAGTTTTTAGGAGTTTTCCAAATAAAAACTTACCAAAACCCTGATATCAACTTAAACCATAAATTGCATCTGTTAAAGTGGAGAGCTAGAATATATCAACATTTTTTTCTTTTTTATTCATCAGATTTGTCCCCACCCCTTACATTCAAAACCTTCTACTTTCCAGTTTAATTCTCTATATATCACTATTACAGAAATACAATAAATACAATCCATGGAGTGTCCACAGAAACCTCTACACACCATGTTTAGAATTCCCCAAAAGCTGTATTTTCCATCCTCTGTATTTTCTAAGAGAAAAACAGGTTTTAATATCACAAAATAAAAAATATTTAACTGTATGTACAATTAATACATGCATTTTTTCTCAGTAAAAGCATTCATTTGAAACCAAATATGATATAGTTTTCAAACATTCAAAATTGTATTTAAACAATATATATACAATATAGCAAAGCGATTTCAACAAATATGTATTGAAAAAAATAAAAGCAAGTTGCCAGAACATAGAAGATACTTCATTCCTGTGAAAAATCCTTTTTATATGGATGCAAAAAGACATAGGTTTTTCCAGAGTAACTTCCCACACAGGAAAAGAGGGAAAGAGAGGCCAGTAAAAAATTTAAAGTAATGATGAAATGAAGAATTTACAAAAAAGAAAAATATACCCACTTATATTTTAAATTCATGCAAAGTTACCTTGCATTTTCTAAAGGCCACAGGATATCTGATTAAAATTTACTTTTCAGAATGTGCTCTGGAAACTCTGGATAATAAAGCTTCAGTATTAAGATTTGTACTTCGTAGAATAATTAAAAAAAAAAAAAAGTAAACAACCCCTAAAAGAGCTTAATGCCTACTTGGAATTATGCTAAGCCATTAATTTATTCTAGTACTTGAGAAAAGGTACATCACTTAAAGTCTTCTTGTCATTACTTCTTATCACTCTGTCATTTTCAAAGGAAATATCTCATTTGGAATAGCATGCTCATATCTGTTATTTTTTTTCTTTTTCTTTTGTTCTCTCTTATATCTAATCAAAGTTATGTTATCTGCAAAATTATACATTCTGTCTTGAAATTCTAGTATCTACCTAAGTTGCCATTTGGCAGTTCATTTCCAAACTTTCACTATCCCTAAAGATAAATATAATCATCTTAATAACTGTAATGGTAAGAAAAATGGGAAGCTTATGAATTTAATCAGATAAATTATTTAAAATTATAAACATAAATTTTTTGCAACAAATCAGAGCAATGATACCCATAGCTGTAGGTAAAACCTACCTGCTATTATTTGTGATTGAAAATGCTTGTTATCTACTAATAAGAAAGTTTATTTAGTACGCTGTATTTCTGAAGTCCTATAGTTCAGCTCCTAAAACAATAAAAGCATTTTACTTTGTACTAGTTTTTCCCTTCTATTCCATTTCAAGAATTTAGCTTTTTACAGATGAAATATTCTGAATTTGGTACATAAAGATGATATTATTTTTTGCCACACACTACTGAAAAAAATGTGGTATTCAGGATATGAAACGCAATACAACATTTAAAAAGTAGTGTTTTTGTTTTGTTTGACACTACCTCAATTTCTGAGTAAAAATACATTCGATTTTTCTGTAAGTGCAATTTTGAGTCTGGTTGCTTGGAGAATAAAAACAAAAGCAATAATTAATTCTTCTAATTTCAAAGCTTCAGAAAGACATGTGAGAAATTTCAGCCAGATGACTTGGTGATATTTGGGTCCTGGAGGGTCACAGTGACAAATATGTAAAGGAAAAACTGAGCTTTCAAGTGAGAGCAATAACAATAGTATGTAACATGAGAAAAAAAATACTATAAAACTATCCTGAGGAAAAAAAACTATATTTTTACTATTGACAAGATTTATGATTGTTAAATATAAGATAGGAAGGAACAGCAAGTTGTAAGAACGATCCCCAATTTCTTTAGGTGATGTGGAATATTGTAGTATCACCAACTTAAAAAGAAGAAAAAAAAATGGAAAAAAAAAAAGTAGTTGAGGTAAAGATGATTAGTAAACATCATGGAATGCTGAATTTGATGGACCAACTGGTAACGATGTATACAGGAAACAAACATTTGGAGATAGAAGGTTTTAAATATTACGAACATGGACATTGGAGAACAGTTGGGTTAAATTCCTATGTATTTTTCCACTTCAGTGAGCTTGGGCAGACTTTTTAATCATTTGGGGCCATAGTTTCATCATCTATAAAATACTGATTATAATCCTTTAAGGAGTTGTTCTTCAGGAAAAAAAATGAGATAATCCACATAAAGCACTGCATCCAGTATCTACACCTAGTAAGTGCTTACTGATCATTACCTAATGAAGTTAACATGAAGAGTTTGAAATCAAAATACACAATCTGGAAATTCACAGAAGTTACAGTTGGAACCACGAGGCTGGATGAGATAATCTAGGGAAAATGCATAAAATAAGAAATGGAAGGTGCCTGGGTGGCTCAGTTAATTAAACGGTTAGGTTAAGTGTTTGCCTTCAGCTCAGGTCTGGATCCCAAAATCCTGGGATGGAGCCCTGAGTCTGTCTCCTTGCCCAGTGGGGAGCCTGCTTCTCCCTCCTCCTCTCCCTCTCCCCTCCACTCAGGCACCCTCTCTGTCTCAAATAAATAAGTAAAATATTTTTTTAAAAATAGAGATGAGTTTTCACCTTTTGGTTATTTTGTTTTGTTTTGTTTTTAAAAAATAATTTTAAGCTTAACTAAGAACTCAGCCAATAAGACATTGAAAAAGAGACTCATAAATAAACACTGGTTAACTTTTCCATTAAACTAATGCATAAGTTTAATTTATCAAACATATTACAAAAGTTTACCTGAATGACGAACAGTTGAAATATAAGTGTACTTTGAAAAATGAGAATATTTGGAGGAACAAAACCATCAAATGTTAATAGAAAATATAAAACTTCAAAGGAAAGGACTGGCACTTACATGAGAATAGACCTAGACAAAGAAACCCAGAGAATCAGACCCTTTCAAATCAGTGAGAAGATGGTGCAAGGGAAACAAGTCAAACATTCTAATCAAGAGCACTGGGTGATGCATGCAAATGATGAATCACTAAATTCTACCCTGGTAACTAGTAATACAGTATATGTTAACTATATTGAATTTAAATAAAGAATTAAGCACACATACACACCTACACACATATTAAGACTCTATAGCAACATACACACATCTAGGCATACACACACACACACACACACACACAGAGCTAATTTCTAGACAGATTACAGCATTATTATTTTTAAAGAAATAATTTAAAAAGTAGAATACCAGTAACCATCTGATGTTGGTTTTGAGAAATCTCTTTTAGTAAGAAATTATTACAAAGGAAGAAAACATAAATAAAAAATATGAATAAATTTGACCACATAAGCATTTTACTTATTTATAAGATTTTATTTATTTATTTATTTATTTATTTGACAGAGGGAGAGAGAGAGAGAGAGAACACAAGTAGGGGGTGTGGCAGAGGGACAAGCAGGCTCCCTGCACAGAGGGACTCAATCCCAAGACCTTGGGATCATGACCTGAGCCAAGCGTAGATGCTTAACCAACTAAGCCATGCAGGGATCCCAACCACATAAACATTTTAGAAAGACTAAGGGCACAATTAAGTAGAATATTGGAGATAAATGACAAGCTGTTAGTTTTTAGTATACATACTACCTACAAGAAAACAGTCAGAAAAGCATTTTAGGAAGACAAAGGACACAAACAGGCAATTCATAAAATAAATGCCTTAGAAACAAAAGTTAAAAAAAAAAAAAGGAAACTTTGTCCAGATATATTCTTTATCCCTGGCTAAAATGGTGTTGGGCTTTCAAAAGATGGCCACAAGAAAGTGAAAGTGGCATACTGCTGCTTTACAAAGGTACAGGATCTGGCACTGTCTCTGTGGGGGCCAACTGTGACTTCCGACATACATTTTAAAATGTCTTTGGAGGGGAGGTAGGTGGGGGGTTGGGTGATACTGGTGGTGGGTATTAAGGAGGACACGTATTGCATGGAACACTGGGTGTGGTGCATAAACAATGAATCCTAGAACACTGAAAAAAATTTAAGTTAAAAAAAAACATAGAGACCTCATGCAGGATATAATTGTATTCAATAATCTCATATTGCTAGCGATTCAAAGCTAATAACAATTATTTTTAAAAATCTCTTTCCAGTAATTAACATTTAAGAAATTATCTTAAACAAATAACAAAGAATCCATGGAATATCTTAACTGCATTCAAGCAATTGTCTTACACAGTGATTTATATACACATGGTTTTATTTTATTTTATTTTTAATTTATTAATTTATTTATTTGAGAGAAACAGAACACGATAGTAGGGAGAGGAGCAGAGGGACAGGGATAAGCTAATTCCATGCCCAGTGCAGAGCCTGCCACAGAGCTCCATCCCACCACCCCGAGATTATGACCTGAGCCAAAATCAAGAGTCAGATGCTTAACCTATTGAGCCACCCAGGCACCCCAGTATATACATGGTTTTAGCCTAGAGATGTGTGTGTATGTGTGTGTGTGTGTGTGTGTGTGTGTGTGTGTGAGAGTGTGTGTGTGTGTGTGTGTCTGTGTGTATTAATAGTAGGCCATAGGTTTAGTAAAGTATAATGGGCCACTAAACTGTAATTGTAATAAAAAGCTATCAGGAAAAAACTCATGTATTAGAAAATTTAATGGCATTAAAAGTATCCATAATCACCTAATGAGAAAAGTACTTTATAATATACTGCATATATGCTATTATGTTAATATGTGGCAAGTATTTTGAATATATGTATATAAGTAAACCTTATTTTTACCTGTATCTGTATCCACATCTATTTATAACTGTAAAGAGCTGCAGATACACATATACACAAACACACACACACATATATATATATTTTGTGTAAAGTAGTTGTCTAAACTACTATTTTTTAAAGTAGTTGTCTCTTAACCATGAGCTTATGGGTATTTTCTTTTCAATTTCCTAATTTTCATTAAATATTTTTTCCAGTAAGTACATTCTTTGTATAATCACAAAAATATAATAAAATACTTTGGAAAAATAATAAAATAGCACAGTTCAAAATTCTTTAACATGCCTTATTTCTTGGCTGCAGCCATTCTACCAATATGATGTAGAGATTTACATTTACCTGTCAATGTAGGTTTGTATCACCCATTGACATGGAGTGAAAAATAAAGGTGAAATTTAAAGAAATAAGTTGTTTAACTATCGAATCCAAATAGAAACATTGTATGCATTTCTAAATATTAGAAATATTGTGTGCATATATATGTATGTGTTAAGTATATAATCTAGTCTCAAGAAATAAAAGAAATACATTCACTGGAACATGTTCTTTTCTATTATGGCAAGTTTGAATGTAAACCCTAAAATCCTAAATTCCTGGATAAAAGAATCCTTTTTTTATTTAACTATTGTAGTGTCCCTCTCTTCTGGATAGGCTCACATATGAATGATGACTACAATCCTTTCTTGAAATGAAGAAAATAAAGTGCAGGTAAGTGAAATATAACACTGTATGTTATCTATGTTGAAATTAAAATTTAAAAAAGTAAGCAATGATTACACTAAATTGGGATCAGCTGAGCCAGTGGACGGCATTAAGTCCACATCGACATTCACAAAAGGCAAACAATAAATACACATTCAAGAGGAAAAAGAATGTGCAGATAGGTGTTATTCTACAAAGTAATCTTAACTGAATAAAACAGAAAAAACAATTAAAAATATGGGGGAATTAAGTCTGTGGACATAATGATCATATATAGATTTACAAATATGAAATTTCTAAGATGGAGGTAGGTTTAATAGGCACTTTTTGAAGATTAAAATGGCTTTTATATGTATATGTATATAAATATTCATTACCAGATACAAAAGAACTGGATGACTTAGAAACATTAATGAAGGTGCACTATAATGGACTATTATAAGAAGAAATAGATTATGTTCAACTTCCTTTGGGATTTCATAATATGTTGAGAATATCTATCATCTTTAAGATTCATCTATATTTTTATATACATACATGATAGCAATAAAAAAAGGAAAATGTTACATTAAAATTATTTGCAAACGTTTTCCTCCTCTACCCCTTAAAAAGATGCAGGCTTCATATTTTCCAGGTCAACTTCTTAGTCACTTCTGTTGGGTAAAATCTGAATTATGGAGGACAGGAAAATTGAAGTATGTCAGATAATTAAATACTATGTACAGTAAAGAGATGAAAGAAAAGGTAGGAATGGAAAAGGTAAAAGGGTTATCTGTGAGGGTATTTTATAAGTTTGTCATGGAAATGCCTTAGGTCAACACACGTTATTAATATTTGCAGTGAGAGAGATGTATAAAGGTTTTTAAAAATTTTTACAACGTATGTGAATGTATTACTTTGGGATTTGGTATGAGCTGTATGGAAGCTTAATTAGCTGGGTGTTTGAATCTTCTTTCTTAAAATGCAATCCTCTCTTGTGATAAGAAAAGAAAAATGAACAAAGAGCATTATATAAATGTCTGGCATACTGTTTGCTAATATCCAATATCCATTTCCCCTTCTTCCTTATAAAACTCTGAATTGGATCCAGTGTCTTTCTCACCTCCCTTCAACCCATCCTCTCCCATAAAACAAAACAAAACAAAACAAAGCAAAACAAAATGAAACAAATAAAAAACAGGTGCATCTAAAAATGTTGACCTTACTGCCACCTCTGCCAGCTCCAAAGGTTGGAATGATTGATCTAAAGATAAGATCATTCCCATGCAAGTGAGTGGTTCAAAAATGGGTATGTGACCCAATTTTAGCCTATAAAATAAATCCCTGGGAAAATTTGCAGAGGTTTCCTGGAAAAGTTTTACATCTGCCAATAGAGACCATATAAAAAGTTGTATTCTTTTTTCTTCCTCACGTTTTGTCATCCTTTATTACAAATTCTGAAAGAGTGCCCACACTACAACAATCCTGAAGGTGAAGAGGCATTGAAAATAGCAGAAACAAGGTATTGAAAGATTCAGGGATTTGTAGGACCTTGTCGGGTGCTCCCACTGCAGGTGGGGTATGCTATTCTAACTACCTCATTGATTTAGAACTGGCCTGCCAACTAGTTGTGACCAGGGGCATGTGTACTTGTTGTAGGCTGTGGTCTCAAGAAACAATGCGTTTCTTTTTGACTTCTTGAGCTTTTGTAATCACCATGAGGACATGACACCATGGTGGCCTGTGATCTCAGATGAATGAAAGTCATGTGGAGCAGATATAGACAAAGTTCATTAGGACTCAACCTAGAACAGCCTGCCAGTCATCAACCACAATACAGACATGGAAGTGAGACATGAATGCTTACTATGTTGCATGATAGATTCTTGGAGTGTTTGTTGTAAAACATCTATCTTTAGCTGACTGACATAACATGAACTCTGTTGGTGATCACTCCGACATCAACATTATAATTTTGGATCTACTGTGAAAAATGCAACTAGATGTACTTTTTCTGAGAACCACATATACCTCTATTAGTTATTGAGAAAGATTAAAAATTCCCTTGAGATACTGAGATTTTAATAAGTTTTAACACAATCTCCACAGATTCTTCAGAAACCAGTGTTTCTGGACAATGTGGACAGTGATGTTAGACATTCATGGACTAAAGGAAGCTTTTGTCTAAATTCTGCAAGGACTTGGCTCTTGATATGATGCTTGCAATTCAGTCTTTGGAACCTGTCACCAAAACAAAAACAGAAACAAGAATGGGAATTTTCAAGATTTACTATCCTTAGCCTGAAAGCTGGAGAACCATTTTTGGAACACGTTATAGAACCAATGATGGATTACATACTTCAAATGCAGAGAAAGGCTACTGGCCATGTAAGGTCCAGCAGGCTGTGCTTTTGACATTTTTCTTGAACACAAAACCATCAGAAACCTCACTGATTGCTGACACGCAGAAGGCAGAATATTGTTAAGATTGATATGAAAGGCAAAATATTCAGATTCAGTAACTTTTACAACCATTCCCTTTCCAGCAGGTGCTTGTGTGTGCTTGCAGTTTTGAGCCAAGATGGAAGAGGAAGAGGAAAAGTGAATAAAGTAGAATGAATTAAGTTGATCTGTGTGAAAAAGAGCTATGCCACAAATATTTGAGGGGAGAAGTAAGAAAAGGTCCTTAGTTTTCTTTCTGTGTGATTAAAATAGAGACTACTTTTTAATAAATGAAACTATGTCATACTTTGCATTATAATACATAATTTCAGTTAAGAGAACAAGATGGGTTAAAATACCACAAGGGTGTTGAAAGCAGGATTTGCTATATGTAAGTAAGGTTATAATTAATTTGCAAAGAAGAACATAGGACATTTCCTCACCTCTATTTCCTTTCCAATTTAGTTTCTATTCTGAATCAGATGCCCTATTAAAATCTATATTTTATCCTTTCTTCATTCATTTCATTCTAGATTTATCCTCAGTGCTTTCATATTCTTTAGGTAGTAGAAAAATGAATTTAGAACAAACAGCTACAACTGCAATTCACCCAAGATGTTTGTCATAGACATATGAAGGAAGAAGGCATATGAAGGAAAATTATATTGAAAACCCGCAAGGAAAAAAATTAGAGGTGAAATAACGGCTTATACTTTACAGAAACCTTTCTCATAGCAATGGCTGAGAAACGCTGATCAGTAACCAGCGGTTCTTAAATGTTGAACTCAGAAGAAGCAAACACAAAATATTCTCCTATAAGCTATTGAATTGTCATAAAAAAATTCTGAGATCTAGTGTTGTGTTTGTTAATATGTATTATGCACATAAATCACCCTGTCAGAAATTAATGTTGCAAATAATAAGGTCTAAGAGAAAGATAAGGCTGAGACGGAGCTGAGAAGCAGGAAGAGCTGGGGTTGGGAGGACAGAGCTGATCAGTAGAGGAACCCAGCAATGCAGACAGCAATGAAGGACCCCCTTCAGCTCCTTAGAACTTGTAGGTCAAAGTTTGACCTTCTTAGAGTGCTAATAAAAAATTTTATCAGCATAGTGAAGAAAAAACACTGAAGGCTAGAGATTTGAGAAACTCCTTATTGGTTGATTAAGCAAAAACACAGTTATTTTGTTAATTAAGTAATTTGACTGCATAATGGAGTGAGAATCAGGGTCAACACACTCTGTAACACTGCTTGTTATAGAGAAAGAAAGATCTTTAATTTGAACAATACCTTGAAAATCCTTTGTTTCAAGTAAAAAAAATGTTTTGTTTCAAAGCCATATTCACTTGTTAAAATTCAAAAAAAGGCTTTTGGCTTAGTTTTCACTCTATCTTGACATCTTCTGTCCTTGATCCTGAGAAAGTTATCTCCTGAACTCTGGTCCATCATACTTTATAACTCTGTAAGTATTTGTTCCAAGGGATCTTAATGAAATTTTCCAGAAATCTAGCCAAGTTTCTTGCCCTCATTATCACCCAATTTGTTCTGTCCATCTGCAGTTCTGCTTAAGACTTTCATTGAGGCACATTTTTACCTAGTCCCATAAATAATTCTCTTTAGATACTAGCTTATCCAAAGTCCACTTGCAATTATGAATAATTTCTTTTCAGTAAAATAGGATTAATCTATGCACAGTATTTTCTTGGTAGAATTGGTGCTTATTATAGAAAATTAAAAAAAAAGACAGAGTTGTCTTGATAGGTTATTGAAGCTAGATTAGATTGACATTGAAAAAAATCATACTGAAACCCAGATGATCATAAAAAAGACATTTTTATTAAATTATATAATGCTAGATCATTTCATTCTTTATTAATTCTAAGAATAAATGAATGCATATTACTATTACATTACACAGAGCATACTAAAATTGAACTTAAGAAAAGACAAGGTATAAAATGCTACAGATATTTTAGACATTGTTCCCAAAACTACTTATGTATCGTACACATCTTTAACAGCAATAGCATATACACAAAGATACAAAATTGTAAAATTATTCATTTGGTTCTGGTTAAGTATGGATATTTTACCAAAACAACAGCTGTACCTGAAACAGTTACTAATTATAAAACTGTGTTGGTATAGATTATCAACCATAGATGAAACAAAACTTCTTTGGTTTTAACATTCAAAATATTATTGAATTTTGGAAATGTAAGATGAATCTATAATTTTTAACTATTAGGTGTTCAGTTTGTTGAAAGCACTAATTAGTTAAAGATCATAGGTTCAATGATATATATAGATTAGTTTTCTCTATTCTGTGGTCATGAACTGAAATCTTAAGATTAGTCAAAGATATTCACAAATGCATGATGCATAAAGAAAAAAGGCAAAACTGAAGACCCCGCGAAGGCACGGCCCGTAATCTCACCTTAACATTATTCTTCCACGTGCAATACCACATCCAGAACAGACAAGGACTTGTGAATGACAGATGAAGAAATAAAATGTTAATCATACATTCACTTAATACACACATACAGGGGCGCCTGGGTGGCTCAGTGGGTTAAAGCCTCTGCCTTCAGCTCGGGTCATGATCTCAGGGTCCTGGGATCGAGCCCCACATTGGGCTCTCTGCTCAGCAGGGAGCCTGATTCCTCCCTCTCTCTCTGCCTACTTGTGATCTCTGTCTGTCATATAAATAAATAAAATCTTTAAAAATAAAAAAAATACACACATACAAACATGACTAGAAAACATTTCAAAGCTTACTGATTTAGGTCAAGAAATCTTCACTCATAAAAGAGCACAAATATCTATGCTCATATTAAACTAATTCTGGACATGCATCTTTGGGATTTCCAATACTTAACTATAGAGGTGATATTATTAATAGTATAAAATATGTATTTTTTTAAGGTTTTATTTATTTGTTTGAGACAGAGAGCACAAGTGGGGGTGGGGGGGGCGAGGGAGGCAGAGAGAGAGGGAGAATCAGGCTTCCTGCTGAGCAAGGAGCCCAATGCAGGTCTCAGTCCCAGGACCCTGGGATCATGACCTGAGCTGAAGACAGCCGCTTAACTTACTGAGCCACCCAGTTGCCCCTAAAATATGTATTTTAAAGATAAAGCATTAGTTAATAGTGCTACTCAAGTCCTATATTCTTAAACAGTTAATTTCAAATAAAATTTGCTTTTTAAAATCTTGAACAGTAATACACTCGATAATTTAAATTAAGAATCTAAAATTCTATATGCCGTACATATTTCATTGGCAAACATTTAAAATGTAAAGCTGTATAAGATCGATGCATTACAAGATATACTGCAGTATAAATCTAATAAATTCTTAGGCACACCAAGTTTTATTGACTCTTATCCTATATAAGATGCATTTATGTGTTTAATCCAATAACCATCACAGTGCCTATTAATGTAATTCTAATTTCCATATGAGAATAGACTTCCCGCAAATAATCTGAGTTTTTTACTATGACAGAAGTATACATCAAAGTTTTAGGATATCTTAACATATTGTAATTTTGGAACAAATTGTGTATTATATTTTGGGAATAACTTTTTTCTAATTTCATTTAAATGCACAATTGAAAGAAATCTTAAAAACTAGAGTACCTTCAAGAAAATTATGTATAGCATTTATTTAATGCAGCAACATATGTAAAAATGTGTATCAAGTCACTGATTCTTTCTGAAGCAGCACAGAGTTCTCCCTGATCTGGGCTTGTTTGAAACCTATTTGATCATGATTTTCCTGAGGCAATTTATGAGAGTGTTTTCATTTGCAGCCTGCGGACAATTCATAATTCTGTCTTTGTAAATCCTTGGAATAAATTTTCTCTGCACCTATTTCAGGGCTACCTCCTCACTGAATGATAACAGGGAACAATTAGCTTTACTCCATAAACTTACACAGAAGAACTAGTCAACGCTGAAGAGGAAAAACTAAATCAAAGGTATAAACTAAGAAAAATTTATTTATTCATAAAATTGTGTTTTTAGAAATAGAAGTAAAGTTTAGATATAGAAATTCATGACATATGAAAGTTTCTGCATTTTTAAAATCATTGATTGCAACTTGACATTTTACAAGACCATTGGACAAATTAAATGCTGTTGTTAGTCTGATGATCTGGGAAAATTTGTAAATCTTTGCATGCTACACATTTTTCTTTTTTAAGGGAAAATAATCAGAGTGGCAAAGCTGATCAGACCAAAATGCAATGGATGTGTTTTTAAATATGGCACCAATTACTCAAAATATATTATATTTGCTAATTCTTACTAGATAATTTGGTCTTAAAGAGAAAAAAAATAAGCAGAATTTGCTATGCATTTAGGTTAGTACAGTTCTGCTGCTTATGTGTATTAAAATGCCATCCAAAAGTTAGGTACCAGTCAGCTATCAAAAATATATAACTATAGATGAAATATGGACAACATTCAAGGAGCTACTGTAGATTTCTCAGACAATTATCCTGTGTCTCCTCAAATTTCAGATCATTAGCCACTTGTTCTGCCCCAGCTGCATCTGTAGCTACTTCTTTCCAAGGTCATGCTTTCAAATGTACCACCTCGGCTAATCAGGCACTTGTTCAAGATTCATCCTTGCCTACTGCTGCTCTTGAAATCCACTTGTTACATATCTTGACTTCCTTCCATTGCTGATCACTTCCAGGAATGGAGGATGCCCAACGCCTCAGGCCATGGGCGGAGCTTCTGGAGAAACTGATAAAGGGGAAAGGTCCACAAAGCAAATCTGAAGAAGAATAATTTTAATTCTTCTTTGGATATATTCTGAGCAATAAGAAACTGTAGATAGAACAACAACATTTACTCCTTCCCCCCTTCTATGGACCATTCTGTGACATTTTCTATCAACTGCCTGTCTGATGATGTGCTATGGTGTCCTTGCCAAGTGACGGCATCTGTTACACAACTTGGTGTGAAGCAGTGGCTGGTGGAGTAATGCATCACCTTGCATGATTTTCTATTCTGCCCTTTTTCTTTCCTTTCCCCCTCACCTTGCTGGCCTGGGATAACATCTACCAGATAACCTATTAGCACTTAACCCTTGCCTCAGACTTCGTTTTAAGGGAGTGTAGAATAAGACTGTAGATTGTCTATGAAATAACCTGTGCTATTTCTATCAGGAAAAGTACAATTAAGTTAACCATAGCAAATAATGCACTCATATGGGATTCTTTTTAGAAATGTTATCATAAATACACCACTTTTTAAAAAATAATTTACTTATTCCTTTGAGAGAGCAAGAGCTAGCATGAGCAGGGGAGGAACAAAAAGAGAGGGAGAAGCAGACTCCCTGCTGAGCAGGGGGTCCAGCACAGACTCCCAGGACCCAAGATCATGACTTGAGTGGAAGGAAGACTCTTAACCAACTGAACCACCGAGGTGCCCCTGAACAACTTTTGTTTTAATTTCCAGTCAGACATACTAGTTCAACATTACAAAAACTCTCTCAATTAATTATATAGAGAACATTCAAAGAAGCTGAAACCTTGTGCTGTGTATGTAAACATACACATATGAATCAATAAAAAGTGATCAATGAAAAAGAATATATATTTTATAAGCAATAAAGAAAATAGTGGGAAAAACTTAGCTCAGTGGTTAAAAGTAGATTCTATTATATACTTTGCAGGAACCAAAATGTAGTTCCATGACATTTTAGATGTGTGTTAAAATGAGAAGCATGTCGGCAATTATTGATATTCTCATATGCTCTGACTATGAATTCCTTCAACTTTTATTACAAAAATTTTACTTAATCCATGGTGTCATTCATTAAGATGACATCACACCGTGTCATATACTCCTTACCCCATATTTTCCAGTCTTTATTTTCAATTTGTTGAATTTTATTTTATTTACTTATTTTTAAAGATTTTATTTATTTGACAGAGAGAGAGAGAGCCAGAGAGGGAACACAAGCAGCGGTGGTGGGAGAGGGAGAAGCAGACTTCCCGCTGAGCAGAGAGCCCAGTAAGGGGCTGGATCTCAGGACACTGGAGTCACATCCTGAGCCAAAGGAAGAAGCTTAACCCACTGAGCCACCCGGGTGCCCCAAATTTGTTGAATTTTAGAAAGAACCATTTCACAAATCAAATAATTAGATTTTGAAGAGAATTTTACTTAGGAATACTTAGTTTGGTGGAGGTGTTTTTCCTTCAGAAGCCCTGATAAGATATGGCATTACGTTATTAAGCAAAGAATTCAGTTCATTTCAAATTTCAAAAGGAAACTGAATGCAGCCAATAAAAATCCACATCTTGGAAAATTAAGTTAAAGTGTTTATATTATAATTTGATTAGCAAAACTGGGTAGATAATCTGAATTATCAATCAAGGCCTTTAAAAGATTAATATTGGGACACCTGGGTGGCTCAGTTGCTTGAGCGACTGCCTTTGGCTCAGGTCATGATCCTGGAGTCTACGGATCGAGTCCCGCACTGGGCTCCCTGCTCTGCGGGGAGTCTGCTTCTCCCTTAGACCTACCCCCTCTCATGCTTGCTCTAATTCTCTCTCTCTCTCTCAAATAAATAAATAAAATCTTAAAAAAAATAAAATATCAATATTAACTTTATCATAACATATAATTAAGTATAATATCATATAGATAAAGGATATACCTTAATAATCTTTCTATTTTGAGAAGAAATCTCTAGAGAAAGAAATGAAAATAAGTTGTTCATTGCATACCACAATTATTTATCAATATAAAGCCCATTATATTATATTTTATATTTATTCCTTTCTTTCTAGGTATCTATGTCCCTTCCCCTCCATTACAGTTGGAAAGTATCATAGAGATCATATCTTCCAACAACCTCATCGAAAGTAGAGACTGATATGATCAGTATCACAAACTAGTTTGGCAGATTTAGAAGTAAAACTCAAGTGACCTTAGCTGGCGCTCCATACATAGGGATGTTGAAAGGTATAATGGCGCAGCGTTTAGAGCAGGGAAACATTTTCTATGCATAACTTTTTCACCAATAGTCATGTAACTCTTTTAGCCTCACAGTTTTCATTTGTAGTATTAAGATAGTTAAATTAGATACAATATAATGCTATTTCAACCTTAAAAATTATATGAAACTCTAAATACATTTCTTTTTTCTTTCTTTTTTTTATTTGACAGAGAGAGAGATCACAAGTAGGCAGAGATGCAGGCGGTGGTAGGGGGGGAGCAGGCTCCCTGCTGAGCAGAGAGCCCGATGCAGGGCTCGATCCCAGGATCCTGAGACCATGACCCGAGCCGAAGGCAGACACTCAACCCACTGAGCCACCCAGATGCCCCTCTAAATACATTTCTATATTAGTGGGAGTTAGAGTGACAAAAGAGAAACATCAAAATTCATTTTATTTGTTTTTAATCATTTCTTTTCTAAAATGCTGCATCACTTCCAATTTTCCATAAGGATAGTCCCTCTCTAAATTGTTTAGGTAGCCACATCCTTATATCAACCAACCAAATTTTTTTTCCCAGTAGATCAGGTAAGAGTAGACTTATTATTACTTTTCATGTCATAAGCATAGAATGTTCTCAAAGTCAATTACCAGTGATTAAGTGAACTGCAAAAAAAGTCTTTACTATGAACCTCCTTTATCTTTAGTTTGTACATAAGAGAGACCATATTTGCATAAAAATCTGAAAAGTAAATTTCAATATTAACATTTAATTGAATACTTATGATTAAAATTTTAATCCTACAAAGTAATTAAATTTTCTTCTGAAATAATTTTCAATTGACTCTTTCTGCCACTACATTGAGAAAATACTTAGAAAGTCCTAAGGCTTAAAAAAATTTAGCACATCTCCAAGAAATCTTGTCATTTTCTTCTTTATTGGCTATGCGGAGCCTAAGTAAGAGAGCTTATTGCCTTAATAATTTTTTCTCTTTCCACATAAATGATAAGCATTAAAAACATCTCCCAAACAACATGAAAAAAAAAAAAGGTGATGTGATGGTTAATTTTATGTGTCAACTGGATTGGGCCACTGGGTCCCCAGATAATCAGTCAAATTATTCTGGGTGTGTCTTTGAAGGTAATTTTGGATGTGATTAGCATTTTAACCAGTGCACTGATTGAAGCAGATTGCCTTCCCAAATGTGGGCTGTCTTCATCCAATTAGCTGAAGGCCTGAATAGAACAAAATGCTAACCGTCCTGTGAGTAAGAAGGGACTCCTTCCACCTGACTGCTTTGTACTGGGACATGGGTACTTTCCTGCCATTGAACTTGAACTGAAACATCAGCTGTTCTTGGATCTTGAGTCTGATGGCTTTCAGAGTAGAACTTACACCATTGACTCTCATGAGCCACCAGGTCCCAACAGCAGACCTTGGGATATCTCAGCCTCCATAATCACATGAACCAATTCATGTATATAAAATTCATTCATACTCATACCAATTCATATATATGTGTATATTCATGTTGATTGACTATGAATTGATTCTGTATTGCTTCTTTTTCTCTAGAGACTAATACAGATGGTATACCTAAATCTTCTTGTGTTTGTAAATTAATATTATCTTTTATAAAAAGGAAAGTAAAAAAAAAAGGCTTAGTAAATCAACTAAGGTCTTTAAGGAAGAGAGTTTAGCATGACTTTAGGAAGATTCAAAGAGAAATGGAAGGTTGAAAAGAGTGTAACTGAAAGAATAAAGAAAGGACTGAGACTTAGAAAATCAGAGTTGGAGTCAGCTCTGGGGGCTTGGCCAAAGCTATAACCTTTTAGAATCTCTTTTTACTCACTGAAGCATACAGGATCACATCTACCCTACACACATCATTCATTTACTCACTCACTTATCCAACAAAGGAGATAAATGTGCATTTTAAACCCAAGTTGCCATGTAAAAATAATGTCTGGTTTGACAGAACTGAAAATGATAATGCAAATAAAAATAATTAAAGAAGAAGATAGGAATGTGAAAATCTGACTTTTCCATAAGTGTGGAATGAGTGCATATGTAGATCAAAGGGACAAGTATAGCAAGAAGCTGTATAAAAAGTACTAATTCTTGGGATGCTTGGGTGGCTGTGTCATGTAAACATCTGCCCTGTGCTCAGGTCATGATCCCAGAGTCCTGGGATTGAGTCCTCCATCAGGGCTGGTAGCTCAGCAGGGAGCCAGCTTCTCCCTCTCCCTGCTGTTCCCCCTTGTGCTTTCTCTCTCTCTCAATCTGACAAATAAATAAATAACTTTTTTTTTAAAGTGCTAATTCTCTGTACTTTTCAGAAAGAGCATTGTGAGACTTGCTTACCCTTAGATTTGAATATTGAGAGAAACCATGCAAATTCATAAATATTTAAGTTGTGACTCATTGTCAATCCATTATGACTTTTTCAATATCTTGATATTTTAAAAAATCATATTTAACATCTGATGATGGCTAGTTAATGGCAGTAAATAGGCTTTTCAACAGCTTATATCTTTCCTGTCATTTTGTTAGATGTCACTTACATTCTTATCACAATATATATCTGAAGAAACTGGTAATAAAATATCCTCCTTAATGAATTAGCCCAGTAATGATGAGAGTCACCAAAAAGGATAAAGAAACAAAGTTGCAACAAAGCAAAATAGTAAATTTTCCAAAAATAAAAATCATGACTTGTTAAGTAGTGAACAAAGAAATGGCAATGCCAGTAGGAAATAGTAGAATTTTTACAAAAAAAAAAGAAAAATCTAAAATGCTAAATAAGAGAGGACAGTAGGAAGTTGTTTACTATTTATTTGAATAGAAAAAAGAAAATGATAAAAAAGGTTTGCAAATGCATTTCTCATCTTGTTCTCTATTTTTAAAATGTCATGTTCATAAGGCATAAAAGCATAAAGCATAAAAGAAACCAGTGTAATTAGAAGGAAATGAGAAGATAAGTAATATTTATTGAGCACCTTTCCTATAAAAAATGTTGACATATTTTACTCTGTTTAATCCTCCCAACAGTCTCATAATTGATCAATATTTTATGGAAAAGGAAAATAAGTCTATATTATTTGTCACAATGCTTTTAAAAATATAATTGGATTAAAATCAGATATTCTTTCACTCTGAAAGTTAACCTTACCTGAAGTCTATGAAAGCAAAACCAAGTATTACTTGTGAAAATAACTAAGGATTCTTAGTTCACCAGGAACAATAAGCACATAATTATCCTGGAGTATTCACTATTTTTTATTTTAAAACCCCCAAGTATTATTTAATCAAAATGCATAGAAACCAACCAAACAACAACAGCCAAAGCCAAAACAAAACCAAAAACCAAAAACAAACCAAAAAAAGCCTTGAAAAAGATTGATAAACAAATTCTCCTGGTAAAGAAAAGCAAACCTGAATTCAAGGAATAGTCTTAAAATAGTTTAATGATCTGAGAACGTCACTGTGGAATTATCAGGTTTACAGAATTTGAAGAGTGAGCTTAGTGATGTAGTTTAGATGCATTTTTCAGTAAAAAGAATAAAGGGGTAAGGTCCATGACTTGGAGCAGTTTACAATTTTGCTGAAGCACCTGTTTGAGTTACCCATATTGATGTGTTGAATGACTCACTTAGCTTTATAAATTATTTTAGCAATGCATTTATAGAATCATTAAAAATCCAAAGGGGTCACTTAGGAGCTTCATGTTTTACTGAATTTTATGACAGAAATTACATTCTATAATAGTATTGGGGGTTTTAAAGATTCATGAAATTATCAGTACAGGTCCCTTAAGGAGAATGTCAGTAATCTAGTATAAATGAAATGTCACTTTTTAGGACTGGTGCCCTGAACCCTCATCAATAGCAAGGAAACCAGGCCAAACTGCTTCCTGAGGATAACAGCCCAACATTATGGGTTTGCAAAACAGACCTTTTAGATGATGAACAACAGCTGGAAAATCTATCAGGAAGGAACAGGATCCATTCTTTTAACCTTACAGAATATGGGTGGGTTTGCACTTAATACTAGGTACAATCTTTGAATATCACTTCTCACTAGAGAACACCTAACAGGAGAACTCATATGTACTGGGAACGTTATTTGTTTTATGTCATTTAATCCCCATGGCAATCCTATCAGACAACTATTATTTTTATCATCATTGCTATTTAAGGTAAGGAAAACTGAATTCAGAGAGGTGAAGTAATTTACTGAAAATCACATGAGATAAGAAGTACTAAAGCCTGGATTTGAATGCCCATATATGTTCTGTTATGTCATCAATCTCTGTCATAGCAGCCCATGTGTAGAAGGAGGAGGAGGAAAGAAGAAGAAAAGAGGTATTAAAAAAGAAAATTTGAAATGACAACATGATTATTTTTATTAATCTTGAAGGTGGTGGAAAATATAAACATAAAATTACTAAAAACAATGGTTTCCTGATAGAGATATGTTTATAAAAACATAAATTTTTGTTTTTAGAGAAGATAGTAAGTCAGGCAAACCATAATTCCTGATGCGCTATGTAAGAACATTACAGAAATGATTAGACAAAACGCTGGGAAGCACCTATTTACACAGCATGCTTCCTGACTTTTCAAGGGTGACAGAAATAAAACATGGACATTTTCTTAGAAGAGAATTTTTATTACCATTCAGAGATAGAAGGTCCTATATTTGTAAAGGATTGTCAAACACTATCCTAGTAATCAGAAAATTTGGTAAAACCAAGATTATAGTTTAGGTCTGTTTTTTTTTTTTAATTTTATTTATTTGACAGAGAGAAATCAGAGCTAGGCAGAGAGGCAGACAGAGAGAGAGGGAAGCAGGCCCCCGCTGAGCAGAGAGCCCGATGCGGGGCTCGATCCCAGGACCCTGAGATCATGACCTGAGCCGAAGGCAGAGGCTTAAACCACGGAGCCACCCAGGCGCCCCCAAGATTATAGTTTAAAGAGATCACTTTGCATTTTGAATTCATTAAAATTCATTTCTTCATCCAACAATCATTTATTAGATTTCCTATTAGATGCTGGATATTGTAGGAGGTGCTGACATGGAATGTTAAAAAAGACACAGTACCACTTCTTTCAAGACATGTCTCCAAAGACAAAGGAAACAAAAGTGAAAATGAACTTTTGGAACTTCATCAAGATCAAAAGCTTCTGCACAGCCAAGAAAACAGTCAACAAAACAGAGGCAACACACGAAGTGGGAGAAGATATTCACAAATGACACTACAGACAAATGTCTGATATCCAAGATCTATAAAGAACTCCTCAAACTCAACACACATGAAACAGATAATCACATAAAAAAATGGGCGGAAGACATGAACCGACACTTCTCCAATGAAGACATACAAATGCCTAAAAGACACATGAAAAAATGTTCATCATCACTAGCCATCAGGGAGATTCAAATCATAACCACATTGAGATACCACCTTATACCAGTTAG
Organism: Martes martes; assembly: GCF_963455335.1. Lineage (NCBI taxonomy): Eukaryota > Metazoa > Chordata > Mammalia > Carnivora > Mustelidae > Martes > Martes martes. The sequence continues at coordinate 41,389,228 of NC_137901.1, read as the reverse complement.
AATGGCCAAAATTAGCAAGACAGGAAAGAACATGTGTCAGAGAGGATGTGGAGAAAGGGGAACCCTCTTACACTGTTGGTGGGAATGCAAGTTGGTGCAGCCACTTTGGAGAACAGTGTGGAGATTCCTCAAGAAATTAAAAATAGAGCTTCCCTATGACCCTGCAATTGCACTACTGGGTATTTACCCCAAAGATACAGATGTAGTGAAAAGAAGGGCCATCTGTACCCCAATGTTTATAGCAGCAATGGCCACGGTCGCCAAACTGTGGAAAGAACCAAGATGCCCTTCAACGGACGAAAGGATAAGGAAGATGTGGTCCATATACACTATGGAGTATTATGCCTCCATCAGAAAGGACGAATACCCAACTTTTGTAGCAACATGGACAGGACTGGAAGAGATTATGTTGAGTGAAATAAGTCAAGCAGAGAGAGTCAAGTATCATATGGTTTCACTTACTTGTAAAGCATAAGGAATAACATGGAGGACATCTGGAGATGGAGAGGAGGAGTGAATTGGGGGAAATGGGAGGGGGAGACAACCCATGAGGGACTGTGGACTCTGAGAAACAAACTGAGGGTTTTGGAGGGGAGGGGAGTGGGGAGTTGGGTGAGCCCGGTGGTGGGTATTAAGGAGGGCATGCATTTCACAGAGCACTGGATGTCATGCATAAACAATGAATTTTGGATCACTGAAAAAAAATTTAATTTAATTTTTAAAAAAAGACACAGTATCTTCCTCTACTTTCTTAGTGTCTATTGGGTAAAAAAATCATAACACATTTTCAGTAACAGAATGCACTCAGAAAAACTGTAAGTTGAGCACAGAACCCAATCTTGGATGGGTAGTAGTAATAATAAAACTTCATAAAGAAGCTAGTATCTAAGCTTGTACCTTCATGCATTAGTTAAACAAATATTTGTTGGAAGCCTCGTATGTATCAGTCACTAGTCTAAGAACTAGCAATAAATTAGTGAACAAGTTTTTTTTTTTTTTTAAATCTCTTTTACCATTGCAAAATCAACATAGAGAAGAATAAAGGAAATAATGAAATAAGCATAGAAATCAGCAAATTGGAAACTAACAATTAATAAGAAGGATAAACCGGGGCGCCTGGGTGGCTCAGTGGGTTGGGCCTCTGCCTTCGGCTCGGGTCATGATCTCGGGGTCCTGGGATCGAGCCCCGCTTCGGGCTCTCTGCTCGGCAGGAAGCCTGCTTCCTCCAACCCCCACCCCCCCGTGCCTGCCTCTCTGTCTACTTGTGACCTCTGTCAAATAAATGAATAAAATCTTAAAAAAAAAAATAAGAAGGATAAACCAATAGATGGTTCTATGAAGAGACTGGTAAGTTAGAAAAATCTGACAGGACTGATCAAGGTGGGGGAAGGGAAGGAAGGTGGGAAAATATACTATGAAAAAGGAGAGATATCTATAGACACAATATTATAAAAATAATACAAGAATATTATGAAAATATATGCATGCTAAAAAATGTGAAAATCTAAATAAAATGGGTAAGTTTCTTTAAGGAATACTGTAGTATACCTTTATTAGTCATTTTGGCTAAATAGTATCTGACGTCCCTTCCCATTGTTTAAGATACTCCTCACCTTATTGGTAGAAAGGGCAAAAACACATGACGAGATATGCTGGTAAGAAGAAAACAGCATGTGCAAAGCCCCCAGAGGCAAGACAGAATTAGCAGGATTGTGTAGGGAGTATAAATAGCATGACTGGAGAACTGAATGGAGAAAAGTGGTTCCAAATCATCAAGAGTAGCGTAAGCCATTTTAAAGGTTTGGGATTTTTTTTTTTTCCTGGCATTGACAGAGTCACTCTCTGTTTGGGGAAATTGGATAGTCAGAAGGTAATGATGGTCTTGATAACTTCTAACTAAAACATCGTTTTAGTCCTTTTCATAGGCTGAGACTAAGGTACTCAGTGATTTATGTAAACTATCTCAGTTAACTCCCATAGGAACTCGGTTAAGATTGAAATTCCTATTATATGAACTTTAAAAGTAAAGAAACAAGTTAGCAAACTTACCAAGTTCAAGTAAAGAATATATATTTAAAAGCAGAAACAGATTCTTTCAAAATACCTGATATTCGGGTTCAAATGTTACAGATTGGATATAATATACAGAAAAAAGAGAGGGCTCCTTCATTCATTGCCTAGCACTAGAAGAAGCTTCAGCATCTCCAGCCTGCTTATTCTCAGTTGTGACAGATGTCTAACAGATACTAACTGAGCAGTGTACAAGATTGGATTTATTAATAGGAATATGTTAGAGAGTCTGGGGCATCCATGAGATACCCATGAGACACAGGGGAGGAATGACACAGGAAGATTTTAAAAATATGGATTTCAGATAAAACACCAAGCATCATGGGATAATTTGTTGAGATTGTGTCCCATGCATTTTTAGTGACACCGCTGTGCACTATTTCTGTTTGATTCTCTCCAGCAGTGCAAAGCAACCTGAGTTTAAGAACAAAGAAGACAACACAAATAGATTGTCCATGTAGGTTTTATGTTTGGTTAAGTTTTCAAGAAAATGAGATAGCTTTGTGAACCAGTTAACTTTCTTTATTTCACAGTTTCTACTCAAGATCAAATTATAAATGGTGAGAAGTTGCCAGGAGGAGACTTACATTTTCATCCTTAGGAGAAATAAAGGTAAAATGAGGTATCAATTCTACAGATGGTAGATCAGCATCATCCTGTTGAAAAAGGTAGGGCTTACTAGAGTTACACATGGACATTGATATGCACTTAGCATATCTTAAAATCCTTTCACATTCTTTTTTGATTTAGAATTTTTTTTGTTGTTGTTAAGAGAATGTATTCTAAAGTCTCAGAATTTCTTTCATTTATCCCTTAAAACCTACATATCTACCATATTAGCTAGTGTATGATTTAAATTGAATTAAAATATTCTAAAGAAAAAAATTATGAATTTGGACTAAAAATTACATATTTACATTTGTGGGTGATAACACAATCTGTCCATAAGGCAAAAAAAAATTATGTTTAGGACATTATTGAATCTTTAGGACTTTGAAGTAGACAAAAAAAAGAAAAAAAAAAAACAACCTGTGAGTTGCAAAATGCTAGCTGATGTGCTAAATTAATGATAGATGACAATATTGGCTATGAAGTTATAAAAGTTTATGTGTGATACTTGGTTTTATAAAAACTAGTGTTTATTCTGAGCATTCAGCATTCAAATGTACCTTTAAAATAAAGAATCTCTTATATCTAACTCATACTTGTTAATCACCATCAGGAAACTGAAAATAAATCTTATTTTTCAAAAGACAGTCCAATTATTAAAAGCAAAAAAATGTTTACATGTAAAGAGCATTTATATTCATAAAAATGTCAGTGTTTATGTCAAATAAAAACAATAGCTATTCGTTTGTAAATTTCCATATTTGGTTTGCTTCATTTCCCAAGAAGAACTTATTGAATGTTTATTCGACTAGGGAGTAAAAGTAGAAGATATAATCATCAGACCCAACTATCAAACTCAGTTTTGAAAAATGAGTGCAGTCATATAAAACTGCTTTTATCTGTCTTCTTTTCTGTAAAACTAGGGAGAAATCATTTAGCAAAACAATACTAAACTACATGAGCATTCAAATCATTTTAAAAATTGCTATTAGAATTTTTAAAACTCCAGAGAAGCAGTAATCTGTTGATCCAAGACTAGTACTTCTTATCAATCTAAGTGAATATGGAAAAAAATTATGTTGTATATAAAACAATTATTGAAAGGAGAATTAATGAAATCATCTTTCCTTTCTCTTTATTTGTATATCATTCTTTACAAAGTAGATATATATAGTTTTCTCACATGTTAATTTTTATTAATATATTTGAATCTTGAAGTAGTTCAATACTTTGAAAATTTTAAAATACATATGTATTTTCCCATCTGCTTTCAAAAGGCCATTTTTGTCTTATTCCATCTATATCATGACCTATATTTAAAGGCTTAGTGTTTTATTTTTATTCATGTGCTTAAAATCCTGTATAAAACAAATCCTATATTATGGCAGAGATAAAGTGTCCAGGGCAGTCAGGGTGTACCCATTCTACTGATGTGCTAAACGTGAGCTGCTCTTGGTTTACAGTGTTTTTTTAACTGGGGCATCAACACTATAGATTGCTAATTTTCCTTGGAGCTTCCTTTAGTATTTGCCTCTTCAGTACTTCCTCAAAACTGAAGTCAGGAGCACCTGAGTGGCTCAGTCATTAGGTGCCTGTCTTCGGCTCAGGTCATCATCCCAGGGTCCTGGGATTGAGCCCCGCATCAGGCTCCCTGCTTGGTGGGAAGCCTGATTCTCCCTCTCTTACTCCCCCTGCTTGTGTTCCCTCTCTCGTTGTGTCTCTATCAAATATAAAAAAAAAAAAAAAAAGAAAAAAGACTGAAATCAGATATTGAATCATAGAGTGATAGAATTTGAGACTTTGAACTTTGAAACCTTCTCTAATGACTAAATGGTGGCCCCCAAAACTAGATGTGCACCTCCTAAATCCGTACCTGTGAATATTACCTTATCTGGCAAAAAAGAAGCTTAAGACTCTTGAGGGGAAGATCTTATCCTAGATTGTGTGGATGGGGCCTAAATCATCAGTATCCTTACAAAAGAGAGGCAGAGAAGAGACTACTGAGGACAAGACCATGAGAAGTGGAGGCCAAGGTTGGGGTAATAGGACTGCATGTCATCCAATGAAGAGGACCACCAACAGCCAATATGGCAGCTGAGAGGCATGACATGGATCTTCCCCAAGAGCCTCAGGAGAGAGTGCAGCTCAGCTGACATCTGGATTTCAGACTTCCGTCCTCCAGAGCCATGAGGTCATCAATTTATTTTTTTAAGTTCCCAAGTTTGTGGTAATTTGTTACAGCAGCTGCATGAAACTAATACACCATCTACTGCAGTCTTGTATGTCTTCAGGGGAGAGATTTATTTAACCAATGGATGTCCATTTTCCCCCTGACTGGTTCAAGTCTAAGCTGACCTCTAGGTAGCTAAAAAGGATTTTCTAGTACTACCTGGCTCGATTATCAGCAATTCTCCTTCACACCAAGCTGAAATCTGCTTCCTTACAGTACCCCTTCAGACCCACCACATTTAAAAGGTAACACTCAGTTCTCTGCTATAACATAGACCAACTCTCTTATATAAAATCCCTTTGCGTATTTGAAGATGATATTAACCCCCTTTTAACATTCCTTGCATAACCTGAAATGCCACATATCTCCCATATCCTAGCTAAAAGCTGTCCTGTGAACATCTCTCATCTTCTCTGCACTTGGCCCACTGAGTGGTAAGGATACTTGATCGTGACCTTTACACCCACAGAGGACCTGGCACATAAAGACACATGCAAACATGAAAATACAACATTTTGAAGTACCTGGAGGTTGCAATGTGTGAAAATGGAGGAAAGTAATTTTAGAAATGAGAAGGACCAGCAATAGAGATAGAAATAGACACACATAGGTAGAGAGACAGAGATAGAATTAAACAGAGTGAGAGAGACATAACACAGCCTGTAGGGCCATCAATCTCATTTGTGCAGAATCATTGCATCATAATGAATAGGAATGGGGAGAGCTAGAAATTAGAAAGCAAGATTTGCTAAGAAAAGATGGTTAAGGAACTTTGGATAATACTAATACATAATAGTTAGAAGTTTATCAAGTACAAACTCAGCACTCTGCAAAAAACTACACCTGTAATAATACCTCCATTATCATCATAGTGAATTAAAGTGATAATGGATTTTGTTAATCAACTTAAGGGTTAGTAAATTATTTGCTATTATTATTATAAATTCAAAATGAAAAAGATGCTTAAATTCTTCATTGAAATCGTGCTCCCTATAAATTGTGAAACTGGGATCTGAACCCCAAACTTTTTGTTGAGAAGATGGCTTTTTAAGCATTCTGATAATGCTATCTCTCTTCATCCAAATAACCATGTATCTTCCTATTATTACTAGTGAACTGTCTTCATTACTATTTCTCCCTCCTTATCTTCTCTTTCTGTCCCCATGCCTTCTCTTCTCTGAACACCACGCTATGGTCTGCAACCTTAACTTGAAAGCCAGAAGAGAGTCCTTGAAATGTTATTATCAGAGGGCTGCAGCCATCAGACCAAAACTAATACTGAGCACAATATATGAAACAGGATATGTAACCTATTTACATACATCTACATTATATCTCGAATGTATTTCTAGAAAACACTGCAGCACAATCTTGCCACACGTAATTCTGTGATGATCTGGAAATAGATTTTTTTTTTTGTTAATACTGTGGTTTTCTTTACCTAAAGCCTCATTCACTGTTATTTTCCTTATAACCTCTTTCATTTAAATAAGATACAGAGTCTGTTTTCTATATCTTTGTTTAGAGGCTACGGATATTATTACCCTTAATTACTTCCCTATGTGGCTTTAAATTGAAATTACTTCCATAATTACTTTCCCCCTGAAATTTCTATGGTGAAGTTCAGCAACTAAATGTTGATGACTTCTAAATGAAGACATTTGGTCTGTGCTGTAATGATCAAGCAGGTAAAAAGGTTTTATATGGTCTTGGAAAGTTTAAACATTTCAGGTAGTCCTGTCATCTCTTTTTACTCATTTATTTATGATTTAAGAAATTAATCCTAACAAAGTTACTTGATTCTGTGTGTTATGTTGCAACCATAGCAATTCTGTTGGTTTTTAATAATTAATATAAAATTTTAAATGAAGTGTTTAATTGTGTTTGCAGATAGTTTCCTGAGCCATTAATCGCCAACTCTCAAAGTCGTCTTCCAGTTTCACTGACACTAGGTAATCAATCTGCCCATTTTCATTGAAATGAGGCACAAGGAGCTTGGTGCCAGCAAGGTCATCACAACTCAAAAAGAACATGTGAACATTTTAGGTCGCCATGAGTCACAGAGGGCAAATAGAACTTTGCATATAGGTTTACCATAGCAATGTATCCAATAATTATTTTTCTTAGAATCTCTTCTAATTCAAAAGACTGCAGTGATCTCTGCATAGAAATCTAATTATTATTCCCACTCATAACAATAGGCCACTCTTGCTGTTTCTCTTGTCACTTTCAGGTCGTGTAACTCCAATGTCATTTGTTAAATGATGTCCTGGAAGAAATCGTTTTTCTTTAAAGAATGAATAATTGCAAAGTTCTCTGTACTCATTTTACTAACCCAAGAAATTATTTCCCATTTGCTGAATGAGATGTTTATAAAATACATAATTTTTTTTAAGATTTTATTTATTTATGTGACAGAGAGAGTGATCACAAGTAAACAGAGAGGCAGGCAGAGAGAGAGAGGGAAGCAGACTCCCCACTGAGCAGATAACCTGATGTGGGGCTCAATCCCAGGACCCTGAGACCATAACCTGAGCCGAAGGCAGAGGCTTAACCCACTGAGCAATCTAGGCGCTCCTAAAATACATAATATTTTTATTTTAATCATTATTGCATAAGTTGCAGTTTTCCTAATAATCTGCCTATGGTTTTAGCAGAATGGCAAAGCTGAATATTTGAAAATGACAGAATTTTCATGTTTAGAATCCTAATATTTTTCTGAAAGTTGAGTGTATTATTCATCAAATAGAAAACAATAGACAAAAGAAATTTTCATATGAAGATATAAGGAAACAGTACAATATCAGTTTATTTTAAAAACTCTGTCTTGTTATTTAACATCAATATTTGAAATAAGGAAGAATTAAAAGAATATATTTCAGTAAGAAGAATTGGGTGATAAAATGGACAGTGGAGAAGTTAGGCGCTTTCTTCATAAATTGTCAATACAAAAAATTGCAAACATTTAAAACTTTATGTGCTTATATAGAAAGCTAAAGCCTATTTTCTAAAATACAAGAAATGCAAAACTATTTACAGAACATAATTATCTCCAGCTTCCTGTACCCTGGAAAATGGGTCCAACTTATATTCTAAGGGCAAACTCTAGACCATGAATATTTCATAATGTCTGACTCTGGGACCATTAAAGCAGTAAGGATTTTCATTTATCCTGAATTTATTCAGAGTACTCACCTAGTACTAGAGCTGTTAATGCTTAAAGTGTTAAATAGTATAAAGCAAAGTGATTCCATATAAATATTTCCCAGAAACCTATCTAGTGCTACCAGGTATAGAGATCCTTTAAACATGATTTGCAAATATAATAGTAAGTTCTTGTATGACAAATTTTTATAAAACAATGGTGTTATTTATGTAACTCAGCATCACATTTTTCAATGGACTCACTATTAATATTACTATGTTGGTCATAGTAGACGGCCTGTGTTGTGCAATGATTAAAGAGCACTCAAGTCCTAAATAAGGACTAATCTGATCTGTCCCAATCCACTGCCTGTTCTGGACTGAAATGGTATTTCTGTATGGACACTGCCATGTATTCCAACATAATGAAATAAATTTTAGTAAGCAGAGTCTGAAGAATAATGAGCTAATTGTATATTTCTGAACTCTATGAAATACTACCTACCTTAAATAAAAGTGAACTGTGAACATATCAAGAGATCAGGTGATTTATCAATTTAGGAAATAATCTTAGTTTCAATGTTTGATTTTAAAAGAGGTCATATATACAGACTTACCCAATTTATTTAGAAGGGCTAGACACATTGAACATGCATGACTATACTATCAAATTAATGTAAATAATAGATATTATTTTGAGTAAAACAATCCTTATATAGACAAACATCTCTTTGCAGTCTCTAAGTCTGCAACTGGAAATCACAACAAAACTCAATTATTTAGAATTCATTAGTGAATTCTAATGACAAATAACTATAATCCATAAATGGAAACGCGCAGCGGGAATATGTTTTTTTCATGATGTATGGACAAGATTATAACTTTCTATTCTAACCATTTGTAATATAAATTATTGACAAAGTTACTGAAAATTATCCTGTTAACATTCTAGATACTTGATGATATTTTGTAACAGTTCTTATTCTTCCCTTTCTTATGAATGGTAGGCTACCATAATGTTTTATGAAAAACATCTTTTTTCCTTTGGGAAATGTTTAACATCTGCCTTGGTTAGCTAGATTTGGACTACTGTGAGGACCAGGTCTACTGTAACAGGTGATTTACAAATCAGAATGTGAATTACGGTTATTGGAGTAACACATCATAACTTTCCTTCTTTGAAATTTATGTCCACTAATTCAAATCATTTTAACAATACTTATTGAGCAAATGTGATTTTCAGGAAAATAAGATTCTAATGATTCATAGCAAATGATTGTTGACCACCATATGGTCCTCAATTGTGGGAATTTTTGCCTCTGAGAGGACTGGGGCATAGGTCATTCCACTGTAACATCAAATTAAGAGTAGAATCAGACTCAGTGTTAGACAGATCATTTCATCTTTCATCCAGAAAGAAGAATGTTGCACCTATCAACTTCTTGACTGAGTCTACATCAACAGTCTAGAGATGAATATCATTTTGCCTGAACTTTCATTGTGATATGACAGTAGGAAACAAAATAACCCAAATAAATACATAAAACTGACTAACAAATCTTAATTCTTAGGCCACATCGTTTTTCCCTCTGTAGTAAAATGCTTATAAGCATACTGAAGGGAAAATAACAAGCAATATTGCCATCCAATGGTGAAATTGTAACATTTAAGGTATAGTAAAAATCAAGGTAAGATTATAGGGCAATATCTCAACATTAGTAGATATATCTTTCTTTTGACTACCTATGTTTCCTGGGAAATATAAAGGAAATATTTGGATGTTATTAATATAGTGAATGCTAGAATAAAATAAGAAAATTTCACTAAGGGTGAGTTTTCACCTCTTTCTAGCACAGAACAAGAGAAGCTTTAATTCCTATCATTTAATTACCAAAGAGGTAGGAGACTAGAGCTTACAAAGCTTATTAATATCATTATTTTAATTCTTTGTTTTACATTGTGCTTAAACAAATATTTTCCCTTCACAGTCTATTAAGGATCTACCTGAATTTTGTCACCTCCTAAAAGACTTCAGAATTCATCTCTCTCTTTCCCAAGCCACCAGACACTTTGTGCCTGCACTGTTCTTTATTTATAATTGTTTGATTTCCCTCAGAATTATTCACATCATTGACACATGTCTTTAATTGGGAAACGAGAGACTGTGTCTTCTTTATCTGTAACATTCATAACCATTAGTGCCTAATAGGTCAACAATTATTTATTGCCAAATATAGTATAATTGTCTTAAACTTTGAGTGACTCTGGACATAAGAATTTGCATGTTCATGCTGAAGTGACTGTATCTCACCAGTGAGGTGGATTTTATCTCACTCGTAAAATTCAAAGGACCACTTCACAATTCCCAGTATGTGGACATCTTTGCTATGTTCAATGGCAAAAGGAGATTACAGTAGCAAAATATTGGATTATTATATCAGATAAATAATAAAGTGCTTGTAAAATATGTATTGTTATGCCTTTTATATGAAATGTACTCAATAAAGAGTAGTTGGTAAAATTGCATTGTTGTTGGTAATGACAAGTATTACTCAGGCTGCTATAGCTGGACTTATTAACTTGATATCCCAGACATATAAATTTAAAAAGAAGAAATATATTTTTTTATGTCTCAGAGTTTAATTACTGCAGCAATCAATTTATATATGTATTATTGTTAGCTTACATATTTTTCCCTCAGCTATTCAAGAAATATTTAAAGAACATTGATTTTCTTGCTGCTCACTCTGTTAGGTACTAGGAATGCAAGAGTAAACCAGATAAATGTGGTTTCTGCCCAAACGAAAATAGTCTTATGAATAAATGGATATTGAACACATAATTACAATTATGATAAGTGCTATGAACATGGTAATTGGGTGGAAATAAGGAGAAAGTCTCCCCTAGAGTGAGACACTCAAGAAATGTCATCTGAGAGAAGCTAAGGGCCCAAGGATGAGTTAACTTGGTGACAAAGACAGTGAAAGGGGAGTTTCAGGGAGAAGAAACTACTGAAAAGACAGATCGAAGGTGAGAGAAGCTTGGATCTAAAACTAAGAGCTTCATTTGATTTAAGAGAGCAAGAATGGAAAGTGAAATTGAAAACCTAGGCAGGGTCTTTTGAACTACGGTCAATTATTTAAGATTTACCTTAAAGGTTGGAAGTCCTAGGCAGCACATGAAAGAAAAAAAAAAAAAAAGTAAACGTATGCTTTGAGTAGAAGAAATGTTTTTATCTACAGTTGACAAGTGTCCATGTAAATAATATAAATAATGTAAAAAAATCTTTAGAATTAATACATGGATTGAGCTGGGTGGCAGGATTCAATGTCAATTTACAAAGCCAATGATATTTCTATATACAAAATTTACATGGAAAGGCTATGGAATCAAAGAGTCAAAATTCTAAAAAAACAACACTGGTGAAGGATTCACATTACCCAACATCAAGGCTTTTTATAAAGTTACAGTAATTCTGTTGAAACTGGACTACCTAGTTTCGCATGAGAGAGAACCCTGTTCGTACTCTATCGGTGTGCTTCAGGTTGGTTGACCTCATTCCTGCTGCAGCACGACCTTCCTATTGTGAACACATCCACACACCCTGTGTTAAGTATGATTCCCCAGACCCCATCCCTGAGTCAACCCTGGTACCTTCTGGGTGTTCCTGCTTTTAGGCCACAGATGGTCCCTGCTGATACCAGTGAGCTGGGCTTTTTCCCAGTTTGTCATTTGGCTTCATTGAGAATTTGGCTGAGCATCCAATACAGACTCTTGTTCTTTCTTTTATGATTGATTTGAAGCTTAGAGAATATCAGTTTGTCTCAAACACCTCTGAGCCTAATGGAGCTATTGAGAAATCAAGTTGATAGGGCAGAAAGTAGGGCCAAGAGATAGAAAGAAGCAATCCTACAACCTTATTTTAATTCTGAATGCAGCTTTGCCTAAAGCTAGATTCTTCCCTGATGCTTCAGTTACTCCAAATTACATGAACTGATAAATTCTTTTCTTACCTTCTATTTTCTTTGCTTAAACCAGTTGAACTGGGTTTTTGGTCATTTCACAGAATAATGAAAACTGATAGAGGGACCAAAAGAATTCTAAAAATATTGATTCCAGAGAAGCATTTTGTAGGATATACAGGAGTTAACAGAAGAGTTTGCTCTGACTTCTACTGGCTCCTAAGACTGTGTTAAGGTATTGCAGAAAGTGAAGAGATAAAACCATATCAGCCTTATCATGAAGGAATTCAAGTATTTATTTATTTTGATGTTTTGAACATCAAAATAAGTATACAGAAGACTATATATCCATTCAGCCATCTGCCAAAATTAGTACGTGTTACTATTTTGTCAATGTAAGCTTTTGGATAGAGTTGAAATACGCTTCATTCCACTTTGCTGTCAAATACTCAAACCTCTCTTGGTTTGAGAAAAATAAAACCATCACTATCATAAAACAAAACTATTTTGTTTATCAGAAAAACAAAAACCATCACTATCATAAATTTATGTACCTTTACCCTTATGGATTTATAGTTATTACATGCCACAAAGTATATGTGTATACATATTAATAGAAAGCACATATGAAAACAATAATGTATGTATATAAATATAATAAAATCATCTTGTTTTATGATTTATTTCAGTTAATATTATGTTTCAATATACCTATTTATTTAATAGTAAATGCCATAGAATTTCAACATAACTATCTCTAATTACTTATATTTAACAAATATACCTCTTTAAATTATTTTATCTTCCAATTTTATGCATTATTTTACTAGGTAATATCACTTAAAATCAGTGAAAAATTGAATTATTAAAAATCTAATCTAAGTCTTCTTATTCTAAAAAATAAAAAAGTTTATTTAAAAAAATGATTGATTGCTGATACCTTAAGGATTTACTACTGCCATTTTATTTTGGCATTTACATTTACTACATTTTATTTCTGTTTTTCTTCTTTCCTGGCTGCTTTTTGATTATTTTTCTCTATTTCTTTACTTTCCTCTACCTATTAACCTTCTATATCTATTTTTCTAATAAGTTATATCTAAGTTTTAGCGTTTCTATATCTTTCCTCCTTGCTGAAAAACAAGAACTAGAGAATATAAACTATAATCTCAGGAAGTTTATTCTCATGAGGCTGGGGCATTTAAAATATTCCTATCCTGTCTACATAAGAAAGTCTTTTCCCTTCTTTACATTGACTTTTATAAGGGGAATCGGGCACCTAAATAGGAAAACTAGTAGAAAAACTGTTGCTAATATTGTGTGTGTGTGTGTGTGTGTGTGTGTGTGTACAGTGTGTGGATTTAGAATAGATTCCCACATAGGAAGTTACAACATCAAAACAAACATTTTAATTATGATTAAATTTCCAAAAGACTTTTCATGACTGAGAAGTGGGCACATTAGGAATACTCTTCATTTTCAACTCAGATTATCAGTCTAGTCTACCCTCTGAAGCTCCACAAGGGAAAAATAATCCTCATCCTCTTCCCATGCTTTCTTTTAGCATAAACAGACAGAATTCAATTCATAAAAAAAGTTTGGAAAGCCTGTGAGGGAATAATATGGTGAAGGGGAAATCACAGATTTTAGAACTAGATCTAGTTACAATGAAGATCATCCTCTGGAGAAAGGTAAGTTCCCACCTGTTTGGTCCCAAATCACAAACACATGTATACATTTTGTATTGTAAAATACAAATGTAAGGTATCAGGGGGCTCTTTGCCACTGAAAAGCTTTGTAGATCTCTAATAAATAGCATTTGTAGGCTCCTTAGAACTTATTTTACCCTTGAATGTTTGTATGTGGTAGAGTCACACTCCTAAGTATTAAGTAGATGCTTGAATAAAAGGCACCTTAAATCGACATGGCATCAATTACAGTGTGCTTTTATGAAAAAGATTAGGCTTTCCATCTCAGACAACCTGCAAACCATGGTTACTGCTTAGTAAAAACTGTGCCTCAGAAATATATGGTTTTCATGGCTTTTAAAAGAGCAAAGGGAAGAGACAACTGGCAAGACATCAAAGTGCACTCTGAGATCAAATTTTCTTTGTGTGTGCATTTGTTTATTTGTTTGTTAGGCATTTTAGCAAATGCAGAGAAAGCAGTAAAGGTTCTATTTTGTCCAGTAGAGATAGGTCATTATTCCGGGGGGGGAACCATCAAAAAAGTCAAGCCTTGTCCGAGATGTTGACACAAGGGGCCTAGATATCAAGGAGCCCCAAAAGAAAATATCAAAAGGATTTCGACTGGGTAAATTAAGATTTGCCTTTCACTGAGTTTTTCTAGGGATGGTGAGAGCAATGGAGAGAGTTAGGAGCACAGACCATTGTGGAAGTTGATGGAAAGGACCACAGTGATCACTGCCTTCTTCTGAATGATAAGCCAAAACATGAGGGAGGAAAGAACACTCAGTTCTTCTGTGCAAAGACAAAAGGATTGCATTTGAATCATGCAATGGTTAAACCTACATTTGAAATCTTTGTAGGACTTTCTTTTTAAAAAAATATAATTTATGAATAGCCAAGATGTGGAAGAAGCTTCAGGATCCATCAATAGACAGATGGATAAGGAAGATTTGGTATGCACACAAACACGCACACATGATGGAATATTATTCAGCCATAAAAAGAATGAGATCTTGCCATTTAAGACAATATGGATAGACCAGAAGTATTGTGCTAAGTGAAATAAGCTAGACTGAGAAGACAAATACCTTATGATTTCACTTATATGTGGAATCTAAAAACAAACAAACAAACAAACAAACAAAAACAAGTAAGTAAATGAATAAGCCAATAAAGAGCAGAACCAGACCTACAAATAGAACAAACTGAGAGTTGTCAGAGGGGAGGAGGAAGGGGAATTGGGCAAAATGAGTAAAGGGGAGTGGGAGATACAGGCTTCCAGTTATGGAATGAATTAATTACAGGAATAAAAGGCACAGCATTAGGAGTATAGTTAATGATACTGCAATAGTGATGGATGGAGACATGTAGATGGTAGCTACACTTGGGAACAAAGCATAATATATGAACTTACCTGAACACTATGCTGTATACCCAAACTAATGTAACATTGTGTGTCAAATATAGTCATAATAAAAGATATACCTTTATATAATTTTTATATGTACATATGTAACTTGTATATAATTAATTCATTCAGTGACTATTTATTGAGTGCCTACTATGTGCTATGCACTATTAAAAGTGCCTGGGATGACTCAGTTAAAACAACTAAAAAGGGAAAAAACTGGACCTTTGTAGAACTGACACTCAAGTAAGATAAGTCAAATAGTAAACAATATATTACAAAACTACAAAATTATAAAGCAAAAACATCATGAATAAGAAAAACACATTGCATGTCATAAGCTAGCACATGTTGAGAGATATAGATCATGGTCAAGGTGAGGAGATGGGTCACAATTTTAAGGTTGGTCAGAGTAGGCCTCAATGAGCTGAGCAAAGACTTTAAGGATATAGAGGAACGAGGCAAAGGAGTATTTCTACAAAGAGCATTCCAGAAAGAGGGAATGAGAAGAAGGGCCTGGAGGGCAGCATGTTGTGTGTATTCAATAAACAAGAAAGCCATGCATGCTTGAAGTCAAGTGAGTTGAAGAAACAAATATGAAGAGATGTGGTCTTAAAGGTGATTGAGGCCACATGACATAGGGCTCTATTGATCTTTGTATGTACTTTTGCTTTTGCTCTGAGTGAAATGGGGATTGCTGGAACATTGTTTGGAATATATCTTTTAAATAAATAAAACATGTATAAAATTCCTTGGACACCCCCATTCCATTAATGTTTCAATAAGATACTTACAATTCAGTTTGCCTTTTCAAGGTTAGAATACACACAGAGAAGCTTAAACCATTTTCTATTCAATGTCAGTTCCTTCTTCTGAATAATTAATGTTTTTCAGAGTTCGTGTCTTCTGAATGGTTGAGGCTTTATTCCGCTCTTGATTTATACTCTTTCCAACTTCTGCTTAAGGCAAACTGACATTTGAGGAGGGATTCTCCATTCTTTTTTTTTTTTTTTTAAGATTTTGTATTTATTTATTTATTTATTTATTTATTTATTTATTTATTTGACAGAGTGAGAGAGATCACAAGTAGGCACAGAGGCAGGCAGAGGAGGAAGGGGAAGCAGGCTCCCCACTGAGCAGAGCCCAATGCGGGGCTTGATCCCAGGACCCTGAGATGATGATCTGGGGCAAATGTAGAGGCTTAACCCACGGAGCCACCCAGGTGCTCCAGGATTCTCCATTCTTGAATGCAGTGTCTATAAGAGGATTCTTACTGATACTAAACTTGCCTTTTTTGGTAACTGAAATGAATATATCTCTTTTAAACAGAATGTAATATTTAAATACATTTTAAATGGATGAACAACTCTATTTTCTATCAGTGTGCCATTTAGAGTCTAACTGACATTAAGGTACTAGGAAATATCACTGAAACCTTATCTATACCATGGAAGGATCACTGACCCAAAGTGTTTCCTCTATCCTCTGCTTGTTCCCAACTACTTTTTTTACCTCATTATACCAAAAAAATAAAAATAAATAAATTAAAAACCCAAAACTTCAATATTGGGAATATTTAAAAAGCTACTAGCTATTTTTCTATCCCTTTTTTTTTTTTCATTTTATTTATTTGAAAGGTTGTTCAATGAAGAACATCAATCCAAGGATGGTAGGTGGACCTCCCACTACTGCTGAATTCAGATGTACACACTGATGTAACTGTCATGCCAGTATTACTCAGTCATACTCATCATGTTGGAACCCACTAATTATTTCCATATTTTATCCAAAAAATTTTCTTCTATCCACCTAGAAATATGGCTTACCTTGCATGTTATTTCAAGCGGTGTAAGACACTCTAGCTGGGAGATGATTGAAATTAAGAGTGTGGCATATATTCTCCCACCAGAAACCAAAACCAGTATATTCTGGACCCCTGGAAAATGTTAATGTCAACGAGTTGTTTCCAGTCTAATGTCACTGAGAAGACTTATAAAGGATCTGATCAAATCTAACATCTAAACTGTGTAGATGTGACTCATGCTTACTAACATAGAAGGTGTAATTATAGTTAATGCTAGGACAATAAAACTTGAAACAAGTCATGTAGATAAGAGTTAGAGGCTTAGTGAAGACATACAAATTTGCAGTAAAATGTACCGATGGGTCAATTACAAATGTACTAACAACTCCCTAAAATTATGACAAATTTGAGTTTACTGTAATAGTTAAATATTGTTTATAACAATCTAATCCTAGGTGATAACATACATCTATTTGACTCCTTTTATAACACATGGGTATCAAAATAGCTAGATTATATAATATCCTGACCACACCTTAATATGAGTTTGAAGGATTCAATTTTCTCTGAGGTTCATATAATAAATACTTTCACACGAGCCTCTTATTTTGCCCTTTGTTAAGCAATCTAAATCTTCTTGGCATTTTCATAATAAAGTAATGTAAGATGTTCTATTTTTAAAAGTTTTTTTTTGGTTTTGAGAATATAGAAAATGTCAGAAAAGTAATTATTATATATAAAGAAAGAATTGAGTTTCTGATAACATCAGGAAAAAAAAATATGTATTGTGGTTGTAAGTTACCCAGAATTTTAGCATTGATAAATTAAAATGTCAATCCAGCATTTGAAAAAATATGAATAATAACCACAATCTTCAAGAATATCTACTCCTGAAAAACTAACAATGGTCATAACTTGTCAGTTTGTTACAGAGTAAAATATTGCTACTAAGAAGTTAACTTATTCTTCTTGCTTCTAAAAAATTATTTTTCAATGTGAGGGAAAAAAAAAAAACCCTCAACACTTCACGGCCTAAAGACATACAGTTTGAAATTACCTCGTGGGAAGAAGAGAACTGCAAAGGTGTTCTCTGAATAGATTTTGATCCCTGCAAGGATATGAACTATAGTGATCAGAGGGCGTTCTAAAATTCTTCAAAAATTATTAAACCAAGGAGTAACTCAACCTGGACACCCTTTATCTTTTCAAGATTGAATGCTAGTGAGCAAGAGCTGTGGATTGCCGCAGCAATAATAGTATTCGAAGTATAAAGATGAGATTTTAAGTAACTGGACCTTCTTTCAGCATCGTGTTAAGCCATTGTACATTCTTCAACGTTTAACACATAACACATGCTTATATACAGCTGTACCTTCATATGTTATAATTAGGCAAGATCAGGCTTTTATCAGTTGAATAAGGTATATAGTTCCATATCAAATAAAAACTAAAGCTCTGAAAAAGACAGTATGGTTAGTTTTCTCACTAAAACAGAGAGCCCTAAATATTAATATAAATGCACACCTTATATAATTTGTTAAATTTTTATCATTTTCCATAAGTAGCAGAGATAATGCTTTGTGTACCATCTAACTTTTTAAATATGAAAGACAGAAGGGCATCCTACAAAGAGAATGTTTGCAATTAAAAAAATTTATAAATAGTGCACGCTACATTGAAGGGATCAGAAAACTGGATTTAACTATTTCTTCTCCCTGTTCTTCATAGTGTAAAATATATTTGCCATGTATTTTGCAAGTCCATGTTCATGCATTACTCTTCTTCATGCATCAAAATGCTAAATAAACCCATATATAAGAGATACACTTTAATATTTAGAATACATTGTATTTTCCTGTTTAAGGATTTGGTATTTACTCACCAATATGGTCTTTGTGATGTTACATTTTTACTAGGAATAATCGCTTTGAATAGCAATTATCTAAGTCAGCTCCCTACACTCACAGTGTGGTTGGTTAGTTAGGATTGCTGTTTGTATCCACCTTTCCCCCAAAGCAATTGGAGCATTATCACATGAGAATAAAGGTTAAAATGGCAACAATACAATTGGCAGTATTTTAACCAAGGTAGACAGCAAGTACTGGCAATATTCAGTTGACCCTTTAACTAAATGTGTTCTTTGCAAATTTTTATCGCTTTGCTTTTCTTAAAGCAGAGACTCATTCTAAACGCTTGTCTTAAAAACAAGACATTGACTTCCAGGCACACTCTGTGAGCTATGTGATCTTGAAAAGAAAACCTTGATGGACATTAAGGAGAACACGTGATGGAATGATCACTGGGCGTTATATGCAACTGATGAATCACTGAATTCTACTATTGCAACTAATAATATACTATATGTTAACTAAATTGAATTTAAATTAAAAAAGAAACTGTCATAGGGTGTTCTGCCTTACTTTCTTCATCAGGGAAAGAGGACATTCCTTTAAGTGATATCTCAAGTCCATTCAGTCTCTAATGTGCAATGCAATGAATCAGTTCAAATATGCTTATTATTCTCTCCAGTGCATATTTATCTTGTTGTTGAAAAACCTAACTAGATTCCAGGTTTGAATTCTATGTTTCCATACATCAAAAATGTGGACAGTCACAGAAAACTCTAGACAAACAAATTATCAGAACTGTTAGATGATAGGTAACCCTAAAAAAAAAAAAAAAAAAAAAAACTTGAGGTGTTTAATATCTTAGAATCTATGCAGTATATAATCATCAGCATTATTATTATTTTATTCTCAGAATGAATTAAGCATGTCATATGCTCCAGATGCCATGCAAAGATGTTTGAAGTCTATTTTATTAACAGTAATAATAGTAATAATAATAATGTCTAAAAAAATTTAGTACAATCTGAAGTTTATTCGTATTTTTACATTTTTGTAATATATTTGAACTGAAGTTATACTATACTAATTACATTTTAAAATTTAAATCTTAACCTTTTATTACTAGATATTTATGAATTCTCTGGTGACATTATTACATTTTACTTATTTTCATGTTAATGAAATTCATCACAGTAAACATAATACAAATAATTCTATTTGTGAGTTGATTTTACATATAGTTGTTTAGGCCTTGTGGCTTTAAGGCACTCCTGAAAAGTTTTATAAATGAATATACCAGTGAAAAAGAAATTGGTAAAGATTAATAATATATAGAGATTTGTGAAACATTACATAGCCCAACTTTGTAATAATTATTGAAATTACCCTGTACTTTTCTTCACCACTGGTGTCAGTGCAGTGCAAACCACATTGCTTCATGTCTGTGTTTTATTAATATTCTTGCAAGTCTTCCACCTCTGATTTTTTCCACTTCATTTCATTCAGAAAATTTTGATAGAAAAACCTAGGGTACCATACCATAACTACCTAATACGGAGGAGACCATGTTGCTGTTTCTCAACCTAAATGAAAGATTTTATTTTTTTTTTCTCCCACAGGTCTATAT
Source organism: Martes martes (assembly GCF_963455335.1). Classification (NCBI taxonomy): domain Eukaryota; kingdom Metazoa; phylum Chordata; class Mammalia; order Carnivora; family Mustelidae; genus Martes; species Martes martes. Next base: position 41,368,839 of record NC_137901.1, on the reverse strand, counting down.
CAGTTCCTTCTTCTGCATCACTGCCTCAGCAAAAAAGCATCTTCTGGAAAAGGCATGCTAACTCTGTTTTCAGAGTGTGAGGCCCTACCTTACCTTTCTCTAGCCAACAATCACTTATTTACAAATGCATCCACCTCAAACTCCACCTGTTGCATGAAACCCTTTCCACAGTTTCAAATGAAGTTGCCTGCACCAAATAATTGTCTCTAAACCTTTGTAATATATCAAGTCATATATTATCAGTTAGCCATCCCTGTTTGTTGTCTATTTATAGCTCTGATATCCTGATTGACACATTTAACCTGAAGACCCTTATTATTAGCATCTCTAGGATACAGGTTTTTATCTTTAGAACCACCTAAGAGAAAGGCTTAGGGCTATTGGCCAGAACAGTCCAGCTCCTGCATACTTCTGTCTCACCACTCACCATGCCGCCCTCACCCTCCAGACACTAGCTGACGTGATCCTTTCTCACACCATTTTCCATCTCCATCCCAGGTTGGATACGTGCTCTCCCTTCTGCTTGGTGTGTTCTTGCTCCTCCTCTGGCTTAATTCCTATCCAATACTTCGATGTCAACTCAAGATTGATCCTTTAGAGGAAAGCCTTCCCTGACCGCCTCTGTGATGATTCTGAATCTCCTTCTTCCACACTCTCTTAACACCAGGCATGTCTCGTTTGCAGCTACCAACATGCTTGGATTTTTTCATACATGTGTTTGTGTATTTGTCTTGTCTTCCCATTCTATTAGAAAACTTCCATGTCTGGAATCCCAGTGCAAAGAATAGTGCCTGAAACTTAGTAGGCACTCAATACATATCTTTTTAAAGATTTTATTTATTTATTTGACAGAGAGGGATCACAAGTAGGCAGAGAGGCAGACAGAGAGAGAGAGGAGGAAGCAGGCTCCCCGCTGAGCAGAGAGCCCAATGAGGGGCTCGATCCCAGGACCCTGAGATCATGACCTGAGCCGAAGGCAGAAGATTTAACCCACTAAGCCACCCAGGTACCCTCAATACATATTTTAAAACTAAGCCTTATAACTCTGGTCCAACTCATGGTATCTCGAAATATGACAACTATGATATCCTACATGGAAAACTCCCCAACGAGGTACTTGCATCCCTATTTGATAGTCCACAGTGCTTTAGCTCTTCACTTCAACTCTCTTCATTAGATGAGAGTATCATTAAGAGAGTTTTTTTTTAATGGAAAATACAAGGGGCTATCTCTAAATTCTAACTGTACATCTAAAGTGATTTTCATTACACAGTAACAAAGAATCTACTGTGAGCCTTAATTTCCTCAACTTTAAAACCATCATTAAAAAACAAACAAACAAACAAACAAACAAAACAGGGGGTCCAGGATGGCTTAGTTAGTTAAGCATCTGCCTCAGGCTCAGGTCATGATCATAGGGTCCTGGGGTTGCGTCCCATGTCTGGGTCCCTCCTCACCCGGGAGTTTGCTTCATCCTCTCCTTGTGCCTCTTCCCCTTTGCTCAGGCTCGCTCTCTCTCTCTCTCTCTCTCTCTCTCAAATAAATAAAAAAAGGTTTTAAAAAATAAAATAAAAACCATCATAATATCAACCGTTCTTTCTGCTAGAATTGTTTATATCTTTATATAAAAATAAAATATAGGGGCACCTTCGGCTCAGGTCATGATCCCAGGGTCCTGGGATGGAGCCCCACATCAGGCTCTCTGCTTGGTAGGGAACCTCCTTCCTCCTCTCTCTCTGCCTGCCTCTCTGCCTACTTATGATCTGTCTGTCAAATAAATAAATAAAATCTTAAAAAATAAAAATAAAAATAAATAAAATAAAATAAAATCTAAATATGTATACAATAATTCTATCATACATATTTTATATAGTATCAATAATCCATATACTATATATATTTAATAGTTTAAATGTAAAATGCTATCAAATAAATTAAATTTTCCTAAAGTAGCACGTAATATTGTCCTCAATGACCATGAAAACTTAAAACTTAAAAAGTCTTTTGGGTTTATCATTAACCAAGAATAATGTCAAAATGAAACTTCTTTAAAGTGAATTCTGCTGTGTAGTCAAAGGTGTTAGAGTGAGTTTCTAGCATGCTTAATACTAAAACAGAAACTGATACGGCACCAGGCTAAACACTAAGACATTGGAGATTTTTAAAGTCCATTAGATTATAGTGTCATTGACATGGGAGGGAACAAGTATTTTATTTCTTTTGTAACCTTCTGCCTTTCACTATACAGGACAGGATTTTGCACAGAGTGAGTGGTCAATAAGTTATTGTTGTGGTGACTGCTAGATAATGAGTCACAAAGAATAGCTAAATTAGAGTCAGGAAAAATCCACGGAACTATAGCAATCACGTGCGCTGCATTGAATGTCAAGAGACTAGTCAGAGGATGGCAGTGAGAGAGTAAGATTTTGTACTCCAGGCAAGAGTGTTGCTGTGCAGCTATTCAGGAAGTAACAGACTGACTTAATGTGATGTAAGTGTGAATTCAGGAACGTAAAGTAGAAAACTCTTGATCTGTCATCCCAAATTTCAAAGCAATAATTACAACTGCAAGAAAAGAAATCTTACTAGGTACCTTTGAAATTATACCATCAAAGGACTTGGCTGTCGTCACCTTTGTGTCCGTATGTTTTAAATAACTTTTTTTTTTTTTGGAGAGTTAAATTGAAATATTTCTTGCAGGGAGGAAATTGGAGGAAGTATTTATACACCCAAGTAAATGTGGAATTCAGATATATTTTCGGTCAAAACCAAGCTGCATAGTAAATGTGATTTTTATCTTTCAAACTTCAATGGCAATTTTCATTTTAATCTCGTAGGCATTTATTTCATGGTGTGTGTGTGTGTGTGTGTGTGTGTGTGTGTGTACTTAAGAGTAATGTCACATGTGAAATGGCAATGATTTGAAAATATTAATGTTCTTACTATATTAAGGTGATCTTTCAACATATCTGTGCCTGCTTAGGCAGTGGAGGGTTGAGGACTCTGCAAAGGGATCTAATTTTGGGGTTCCCATTGCACGCACCTGAAATTCTGTCAAGCAGTCACGTCAAATTGAACCAGTAGAGCGGGATGGCAGGGGAAAAATAAATGCTCAGTTTTAGATGCTTTTATTAGCCAGCTAGGGAAGTCTCTCAGCCAAAGTAGATAATAAATCCTACCATCAGGTAGCTTTAGTCTTAAATGCAGTCAAGTAAGTGATGTTCAGAGGACAGAATCAAGGCTGTAAAGGGGTAGAAGAGGCTGTAATCCCATAGCAGCTCCTGTCCCTGCTCAGCTAGATGACATGGGGTGAGGATGTGGAAGGAAAGGAAAGGGTACCAGTTTGCTTACCTGGTTCATCCTGGCAAAAACAGAGAGCCCTAGCGAGAGCATATCTGGTTAAACTATGTTGAAGTTAACAGAAGGTAACTGGCTTTTTCCCACTATCAAACAGGTAGGAGCTAATGAGGAAGACCAACCTTTTTTTCACAACATAAAGCTACTATAGTACTGTCCATACCTGAAAATTATGTTTGTATTCCTGCCCACTTCCTTTATTATTATTTTTTTATTTTTTTTAAAGATTATATTTAATTATTTGAGAGAGAGCTAGAGAGAGAGAACATGAGCAGTGGAGGAAGGGGCAGAGGAAGAAGGAGAAACAGACATCCTGCTGACCAGGGAGCTTGATGTGGGGCTGGATCCCAGGACCCTGAGATCATGAACAGAGCTGAAGGCAGATGCTTAACCCAATGAGCCAACCAGGTGTCTCCCTGCCCCCTCCCTCTAAACCTGAAATTCATTTGATATATACCATCATTCTGCACAGAGTAGAAAAAGTTTTATAGAAATATGCATTTCCAAGTTCACTGGGCTATGAAGAAATAAAGAAGATTCCAAAAATATCAAAAAAAGTATTGCTATTTCAGGAAAAAAAAAAGAATAAACAAAACCAGAAAATTTATTTTTTCCCATATATCCCTGAACAAAACAAAATTGGGAAAGTTTTAAATTGCAAAACTTTGTGTAGATCAAAACATTTTAAACCTATATTCCCTTCATTTTGTTTACCAGCCATCCTCCTCCTCCAAGTCATTTCCCACTTTCTATTCAACAATAAACTTAATAATTAAGTTTTGAACCTAAGTGTCAGGGAGAAGTTCTCTCTATGCCACCACACTACAAAATGAGTCTTTCCCAAAATTGCATTAAAAGATTATCTACTCTTCTTCCTGATGATATGGACATCTTGACTCCTCAGATTCCCCAAACTTAGGAAAATCTGCAGAGACACTTGAGTCGATGGAATCATAGGATGGGTAGAGCCCTTGGTAGTGAGGACATTTGTTTAGGTATTCTGAGCTTCTCCCATGCCTACTAATGTTCATTATATGGTTATGCATAATCTACCTTTGCATCAATTAATAATGTGTGTCCTTTTATATTCAGCCATATTTCACAAATTAAACTGTTAGAATCATATAACTTATGGAGCATTCATTTTGATTTTTAATTAACTTAAGCACTGAGAATATCAAACTTCTCCACTGTTAAACTGAAAATTTTCCTATAGTTCTCACATGATGGCTAGGAATGTAACTAAATGAGGGTATTTGACAGGGAGAGGGGATTTCTAATTTCTAATTATTTCTGGCCCAGGATACGAAAAATATGGTTGCTCTGTTTTGGCACGCGTTATTATTTGCGTCTTAAAATTGTGTGACACAACAAGCAGCTGATCTCTTGGTATTAAGATAAGTTGTTGAGAACTAGTTCTGTGCATTTTATGCTATATATGTAATGTAGTGTGGGCAAATATACCAAATAAGGCCTCATTTACTGTTAATATGCAAAATACCATCATCCATGCATGCTTCTACATGGAGTTATGTTATCATCATTAAATGTAATACCCTTTTATGGGGTTTGGTGTTGAGTACACCACAGATAGAAATCCCACCTGCTACAGAATCTGCACAAAAATAACATTGTGTTGAAAATCAATTACAAATTCCTGTTGTAATTCATTCATGTTTTCTATATCTGATGATGATTTCTTCTAAAATGAATAAAGAATATTTTTGGCAAGTAGAGAATGGAGGGAAAGAGAAATCAAATGGCCAGACTAAATGAAACTCTATTATAAACACAAATACCATTTGGAATTATTCTATTCACGTTTACTTTCTTTTTCTTTGTGTTTATCAAAATTTATATTGAAGTCAGTAAACAAAAATTTATTTAAAATAATTTATTGTAAATAGCCGTAGGAAAGCCAAGCCCTTGAGGTAGTCTTCTAACACACTGGGGCAGTGAGAGTGCAGGAAATGGCTTCTAAACCAGGACAACCTAAGAATCAAAAGTGCCTTGCCATACTTATTCTGTTCTGAAAGGATTATGACAAAGAATTACCTCTTCCTTATTTTCCTATATTTTGAGAAATTATTCACGGAACAGTCATATAGTTAAGACAAATGTGAGTTCTTTATTCGGGCAAAAACATTCTTTTAGATACAAATGTAGTGAAAAGAAGGGCCATAAGCACCCCAATGTTTATAGCAACAATATCCATAATAGCCAAATTGTGGAAAGAGCCAAGATGCCCTTCAACAGATGGATGGATAAAGAAGATGTAGTCCATATATACAATGGAATATTACTCAGCCATCAGAAAGGATGAATACTCAACTTTTGCAACAACTTGGATGGGATTGAAGGACATTATGCTAAGTGAAATAAGTCAAGCAGAGAAAGTCAATTAGCATATGGTTTCACTTACTTCTGGAACATAAGAAATAGCATGGAGGACGTTAGGAAAAGAAAGGGAAAAATGAAGAGGGGGTATCGGAAAGGAAGATGAACCATGAGAGACTGTGGACTCCAAGAAACAAACCGAGGGTTTTAGAGTGGAGGGGGGTGGGAGGTTAGGTTGGCCCAGTGATGGGTATTAAGGAGGGCATGTATGCATGGAGCACTGGGTGTTATATGTAAACAATGAATCTTGGAACACTACATCAAAGACTAATGATGTAATGTATGGTGACTAACATAACATAATAAAAAATAATAATTATTAAAAATTTTTAAAAAACAAAAGCATTCTTTATGAAGAAATCACTTAAAGTAGTTTTGAATGGTGCCATGTAAAATGAGACATTTTGACAAGTAATGTGGAAGAGAGTATGAGAGCACTCTAGGTAAAGATTGAGCATGAAGCAGCATATGACTTGATTTTATCTATTTATCTGTATAGCTATAAATCTATCTATTTATCTAATATATAAGTCCATCTATCTATTGAGTTAAAGAGTGCAATAAATCTGAGATTAGAGGGAACTATGGAAAATATTCCGTGCCACTGATAAGAGTTGATAATTACATATATTTTTAGGTAGAAAATAGGTTGTTATAGTATGCTTTTGAGCAGATTGATAATATAGGGACATTATAATTTAAGAATATAATACGGCTTTCCAAAATTTTGAACATGATATTGATTAAGAACTATATTTTACATTAAACTCAATCCCCTTACTTATGAAAAAGTTATTTCATGGAATGTTACTTATCCTGACCATCTACAAAGAACTCTGATGTTTTCTATTCTGTTCTTATACATTTCTGTTCTGTTTTGTTACAAAAATACTAGTCTGCCTTCATTACATCTACTTCATAATGTGTCTCCGGAGTTTGAAAAATACTGCCGTAGCAATAGTAACTATTGATAATATATAGGAAAGATTAACTTGAAGAGAGGCTAACGTGGGAGGTTTAGCTATCGAATAATAAAGACATTAAATTGTGGTGTACTTTGATGTTATGAGGGAAATCATGAAATACAAGAAATAGCATAAACATTAGAGAAGATATTTGTATCTAAAACACTGAATATAGCTGAAGGAAATAAATGGATTTGCTTGTGTGTGTGTATGTGTGTCTATTTGTCCGTCTTTCCATCTGTCTCTTGTCAGAATGTAAGTTTCACTGTGGCAGAGACTTTATGATTTTTGTTCACTGCTCTGTCTCCAGTCACTACAAAGTTATCAAGCATATAGTAAGTGCTGGAACAGTACTTGTTGAAGAACAAGACAACCATAAAGATTACTAAAATATTAAAATAGAAAACATCATTAACCTAAAAACTCCCTTTACATTCACCAAGCCAAAGTGTCTTATGTGTTTTTTGTTTTATTTATCCTATTATTAAAAATGGAGTAAAATATTGATTTCATTCCAGTAAATAAAAGTTTATTCATTCCCACTGTGATGAAAATTTATTATGAAATTTGAAAAATATAAGCTGTTTTGTGATGACAGAATCAGCCTCAGGGACTCCACTTATGATCATGTAGATAATCAAGGAATTGCCTTGAAAAAAATAAAATATATTTATAAGGAGACATAAACATTATCTTATTTATTTTCATATCCTCCAAACCCAGCAATGTGACTGGCAATAAGGGCTTAATAAATGCTTCAAATATGCAAGACTAATCTTTCTCTTATTTTTTTCATATTAAACATATCATACATGTCTATTGTAGAAGACAAAATTACAAATTAGCAAGAAAAATAACCACCAGAGATAACTGTTATTACTGCTAACACATAACACATATGCTTGTGTATATTAGTTTGATTTATTTTTAAAAACAGAAACATTATTGTGCATATTTTATGGCCTTGTTTAAAGTCACTCAAACCTCATCAACATTACCCATTTCATAGGGTTATTATGAGGAGAAAATGGGAAAAATGCATGTATAGGACTTAATATAGTGCCTAGCATATAAAAAGAAATCAACAAATGTTAATAACTACTATTGAAATCAGACTGTTTTATAATCTGTTTTATATTCACTTAATACATAATAAACATTTTCATGCCATTAAATATTATTCTGCAATGTTATTTTAATGACTTCAGCATATTCCATTATATATAATTATATTTTCACCCATCCTATTTTGTTGGGCATTTAGATTGTCCTTTTCACTATTAAATTCATGCTTCAAAGAACATCCTAATAGATACATGTTTACATACATGAGGCTTATTTGTTTATGATATATTTTTAAATTTTTTAATTTAAAAATTAAGATATACATACCACTTTAAAAAGCAAGTGTTATTGCAAGGTTTAAATTGTTAGTAAAAATTATAGTAGTAGTAGTAATATAAGTAACATTTTTTATTATAAAATAACAGGGTGGTGTCTTCTTTCCATCATTCTTAGTTCTGACTTCTTAAGTTCTTAAAACCATAGACAATTATGTTCATAACCATTGCTACCATATTCTAAATAATTTTTTTCTCTCTTGCTCTCTCTCTTCTTGTTAACTAGAAATTAGTTACTTTCTAGAAGGAAAACTCAGAAATCTCCCTTCACTACCTTCCTTATCATCTTTTTTGATTAATCAGTATTTAGTATTTACAGTGTAACTTTTATTTACAATGGAGCCCTGTGTAGTACATAAAGATGTATTTCTTCGTCAAAATATCCTTAAAATATTTTTTAAAAAGTCGTTTAGTATTCTTTGGAGTTTATTGTGCCTAATTGCATCATTTTTGCATTACATGAATGACCTGCTAATTACTTTCCAAATTATCTAACAAAACTGAAATTTTTGTCTTAAGCTTCAGTTAAAGTCTATTTTATTTTCTACTCAGAAACATATTTTTTGAAACCATTTCTCCTTGGCATTTCTCTGGTAATTCTATTTTGCAATTTATTTTCCTTTGTGTGGATGTGTGTGTGTGCATGTGCCCACGCACGCTAGGCTTGCCATGCCTTACAGTCTTCTGTTTTCTTTTTCATGTTTGTGGGTCACATTTTCTAATTGATGACTGTAGATGGTAAACCGTTTTGAGACATTACGTGTCTGATATTTCTTTATCCTCTATCTCAATTGATATTGTGGCTCAATAAAGAATTTGAGATTAAAAAGAAGTCTGTTCTGAGAATTAGGACTTTGTTTCATTGTCTCCTAGCTCTTACCGAAAATCTCCTATCATTCTGATACCGACACAGGAGAATGTAACTGACCTTTCGCTTTGAAAGCTGACCAAGAGGACCTTCATGTTCCAGTCAGTGTGACTAATCTGTGAATCTTCTCCAGCACAAAAATGTCTTTTTCTAGGACGTGGGACCATCCTTTTGAACATAATCATGGCAAGAGATAACATCCCTATCTTTCAGTCTCTTTGAGAGGGTAGGAGTCTAACTTTCCAAAGTGCCGGTTAGCAAACCCAGGTCGCATAATCATACAGATGGCATTCCTTTCCCAAGTCTTCCAGTTCTTTTCCATTAACTTACCCCAGCATTAAAAATGCTCCTGGGTGCCTGGGTGGCTCCGCGGGTTAAGCCTCTACCTTCAGCTCAGGTCGTGATCTCAGAGTCCTGAGATCAAGCCGCACATCGGGCTTTCTGTTCTGCAGGAAGCCTGTTTCCGCCTGCCTCTCTGCCTACTTGTGAACTCTTGTGAAATAAAAATAAAATCTTAAAAAAAAAAAATGCTCCTGCCTTTTATTTCAGTAGACTTAATTGAGTTCAGTCTCTCTCCTATAATTGCAGCGGTCTTGACGGCAATGCAATAATATTGAATAAAATTTTCCTTGCAGTTTTTATCAAGCCTCTGTTTTTCCTTGCCAAAGCATTTTGAATCTCCATTTTATCCCTAGTATTCTTAATGTGTTATATTGTGATGTGTTATATTGTGTCCTCTGCCCCACACCTGTTACCTGAGCACGCTCTGGGACGTTTTGATCTACAAATTCATTTCTTTCAATTATAAGAATGTTGATTTTTGAAAATAATTCATTTAAGAAACTATTTCTTTTTGGGTTTTTTTTTAGTTTGTTTATAAAATTTGTATTATTAGTTCTTGAACCTTGTAGCTCGATCCTTTCATTTCCTTATATTTTCTATAGCATGTCTATGGCTTTGTCTTTTTGTTTGGGTTCTGGGAAATCTTCCATTTTGATTTCCAAATCTTATAAAAGATTTATTGCTGATATAACTTTCATTTAATTTCCAGAACATTTTTTCCTCTGATTTTTATTTTTCTATTTAATATTATCTTTTAACTGCAATATTTGATTCTCTTATCTAATGTAATAGCAGTTTGTTTCGTTCTGGGTTGTGGATTTTCTGTTGTTCTTTTTCTTTGAATCTGACATTATATATTTCATCTGTGGCCTCCTCTCCCATATATTTATATATGTTTTGTGTAATAGAAGACTTCCTTGGTTGCCTGGTGGTTAATGGCAATCATTTTATATTTAAGTAAGATATTAAAATTTTACTAAAGGGGTGCCTGGGTGTCTCAATCAGTTAAGCGTCTGCTTTGGGCTCAGGTCATGATCCGAGAGTCCTGGGATTGAGACCCGAGTTGGGCTCCCCACTGAGTGGGAAGCCTGCTTCTTTCTCTCCCTCTGCCCCTCCCACCCTGTTCATGCTCTCTCTCTCTCAGATAAAAAAATAAAATATTTTTTAAAAATTGGACTAGAAGCCCTATGAGTATGTGTGAAGGAGAGAGGGAGTTATCAATTTCTGAACATCATTATGTATGATTAAGTGGAGAATCCAGGAATGTAGTTGAGGGAGGCAGTACCCTGTGAAAATAAAAATAAACTGGCCAGTACCTTGTGAAAATAAAAATAAAAATAAGAATAAAAATAAAAGCTTTAGTTATTGGGTTAGGAAAACAATCTTGCCTGCATGTTACTCTGAGAAAAAAAAGTTGAAGAAATGGGGCTGGGCCTGAATTTTTAATATGAAAATTATTAGATAATTATTCCTTTTCAATAAGAAAGTGCTTTTCTATTGTCCTCAACTGGGCCTGGTATCTCCCAGTACTGCCATTATGTTTTAATCTCTCCAAATAAAACTTCCAACTTCTGTTTGGATGAGAGAGAACGAGTGACCAAGATTTAAGCAGTGAGAAGGCATCTTGGCATCCACCTTAAAGTTGTTTTTTTTTTTTAAAGATTCCATTCATTTACTTGACAGACAGATCACAAGTAGGCAGAGAGGCAGGCAGAGAGAGAAGGGAGGAAGCAGGCTCCCTGCTGAGCAGAGGGCCCGATGTGGGGCTCGATCCCAGGACGCTGGGATCATGACCTGAGCTGAAGGCAGCGGCTTTAACCCACTGAGCCACCCAGGCGCCCCCACCTTAAAGTTTTTAACTAGTCCACTGGTTTGTCGCCCACTCTGTCCCTCTCCTTCAGGGGACCCGTTATGGCCCCTTCATGAGACATTATTCACAACCCTGGAGGAGACCTCGTTGGTTTTTATTGCCCTACTTCTCCACAGGCTTCTGCTACCTTCAATGTGCTAGGTTTTTCTTACCTAACTAGTCCATCCTTAAGTATAATTATTTGCATGCAGGACCCATAAGGTGTTTCAAGTGTCTCTGTCTTGCAAGAAATGTGTTTAAGGATCTGAGACACGGCATTCAGTGCACCCCCGACATGCCAACGGGAATGCGAATTCCATGAGAGATGGAGCCTGATGCCGCTCACTTTTATAATGACTTCAGTACCACATGTAATGGCCTGGGCATACATACACACCACACGCCTATAGCAGAAGTAGAATACTTAGAAGAATGCATGACCGGCATTATTTTCAGAGTAGATGAGTAAATAAAATCATTCCATAATATGGCATCTTTTCCCAGTATTATTATTTCTCTGAATGTAAGGTTGCAGCCACTTTCAAAATAATGTCCACAGGAAGGCATGACTGCCTTCAGTTCTAAAATGTGTAAAGCGCTTTAGGGCCATTAAGAATTGAATTCCAGCGAAATGAACTGAAAGGAAACCCACAAAGTTTCCACTTCATATCCTGCTTAACTTCAGTTATTTTTCCCAAATGGGGTAACAACTGCCTTGAACATCTAAATATTTTCTCCTGAGAGTTAGAAGTTCTTACACTTATAGGAAAACAAAACAGAAACAAAAAAACCTCACTCCAATACCATCTAGAAAGAAAACAGAACAAAAATAAGTACCTACAAACATACGAAGCAAAATTTTGGAGTAGTCTAAGGAGGTGTTATGAGTTTACATACTGATTTATTCATTTGTTTGTTTCATTTTTTTAAACCTTATTTAACTTGCTTTACCTGCAAACACGGTATTTGAACCGTGACAGCCTATGTGTTTATCTTAAAATATATATTAGTTTGCTATAGTGCATCATAAGCTGTTCTTTTTTGGGTTAAAATAATCTCATAGATCTTACATTCTAATAAACAAGATGAAATCATCTAAGAAACAAGGTGAAAACAAGATAGCATAAGGTATCAGTAAGATCTAGGAAGAAAAGAAAAACGTGCTAATGTTGCGGAGACCTTGGAGTGCTAAGGTACATTGAATTGTCAAAGTCTCCCCGAGGAGGTGACGTTTGAGCTGAGATTTGAATGATGAGGAGAAGCCTAGTAGTAAAAATCTCTTCATGGTGGGAGAATGCAAGGAAGACCAGGTAGCATGAGGGGACTGTGTGTGCTGGGAGAAGAGGTGTAAATGAGCAGAGGAGGTTAGGGCAGAAAATAAAGAGCAACTATCCTTCTACCTCCCCCCAACCCAAAAAAAAAAGAAAGAAAAAAGAAAAGAAAAAAGAAAAAAAATTAATCAAGAGACAGGAAAAAAGACAGGGATGAAGTAGGGCAGTAACCAAAGAGAATCAGTGAAAACAGGTGGTCACAGAGAATCTGCGGAGGTTAAAGTATAACCGGCTGGAAATTGAGACCAGGGTTAAGTCTGTGAAATGATCGACCTCAGCATCGGCATCGATCAGTACCGGCTGCGGTTACAAACGAAAATTTTAGTGGTGCAGACCTGTGCGCTGTGTTACCAGGGGCAAGTTCTCTATGGAAGACTGAGTTTGCTCATCTGTGAAGTGGGAAGAACAGTATCTATCTGATACGGTTATGACAATGCAAATTAAAAAAAAATGCCCTCAAAATGTGTAACATCTTGCCAGGCTGGTACTAAAAGTATGATAAATGCTGTATGGGCTCTATCACTATTGTTTAAATGTGATAAATAAAATTCAAGTAAGACAGATACTTTTGTTTCTTTTTCTGTCTTCAAAAATACATGAAGCTGAAGCCTATGTAACTTAATCCTGCTTTAAAAGGGGTTTACAGCTATTTACCTATTTTTGTGTTCATTGTTTTTCATTTTTTTACTTTGCGAAATCCGATTACTGTTGTAATCTCCTGTTCTACAACCACTTTGCAGCAATTTTATGTGCAAGGTCCTGTGTGGATTTATTCTAATTTGACCAGATTGTACTTGGAAGGCTGCAAAACGCTGCAAGATCCCAGTACCAGTTTTATCCCTCCTGTGGGCATTGGCCAACATGACAGTTCTTTGCTTCACGGTCACACCTACTGCTTCCCCTCTCTGCCTCCCAAGTCCCTCAGCTGTAAGAATTACAATCCCTGTCTGTTTTGACCTGCAAATCCTTTCTAATTTTTTGCTGGCTTTGTGCTCAGGTGAGGATGTAACACTGCTACCCCCTCCTATTAGAAGTGAGGCCTCTAGAGAACGACATAGTCCAGAGCAGAAATGCAGAGACCAAGAAAACAAAGAGTTCTTGTAAATGGAGCCTGAGTCTAATCAAATGTTGGTAATATCCGTCTGTAACCTTTTCTCTGATGAGTGAATTTTGCACAGCTTAACCCCATGTTCCCTGATCACTTTATGTATGCCTTCGCTTTCTGCCACATAATTACCGGAAAATTTCAAATCTTTAGTTGGACTTAATTGGATTTTTTAAATCATTTCTATGTGATTAAAAAAAGTATATTTGTTTATTCTACACATCCTAAAAGAAACATTTGTTAGGAACAAAGCCAGTACACTTAGGAAATTTCAGAGTTATTATATTCAGCCATTAAATTTCCCAACATATAATTGGATAATGCTTTCTATAATTCACACCCCCCAAGTGAACTGGGGTGGGGGGCATTTCATTTACCAGGTATTATTTTTTGTTATTAAACAGAATAGAATGAAACTCCTTCTGTTTGCATTTAAACTTAGTACTTCATCTCTTTTTCAAACCGGTCTTAATTAAATCTAAGAACCCCCTGCAATGAATGGTTTCCTTGTTCCATATGAATACTTACTCATTAAAATTGAAAAAAAAATTAAGGTGATAACATTTCCTTACTGATATTTATGTTTTTTTCATAAAAATCAAATTAGAATTCTGCAGATATAATGTCTCATTTAGCATTCTGCCTGCCCATTTAGAAAAATTCAATATTGTCACTAATTGTATTTGACAGTTGGAAAAATAGTGAGTCATCTGAGACAGTGTATATTAAAATACTGCTGAGTTTCATGTACTTATATTTCTATGGATTTCCATAAGATTTTTCTTACAGGTTACATTTTTAAACAATAATTTCATGGGTGCAAGAATGATAATAAAAAAGGAATAAAATTTGGGGAACATTAAAATTATAAATAAACTTCATATGTAAAATGGCATATCTTTCGTTTCACCTACATATTTATGATAAATAGCTATTTCTAAAAATATTAAAATTTCTCAGGATAGGCAAAGTTAAATTGTGTTAAAATTTTAATAAAATCAAACTGTCTATTACAAAATGTGACTTTTAAAATAAAATGGCTTAAATGGACATAAAGATAGTCTTTGAGTCTAAATCCAACATAACTTGCAACTTATTTTTACTAGATATAACCTATAGTTGCTATTTCACGGAAATATTTTTTAAAAGACTATACTTAGAACTTTCATGTCACTTACATCAAGCTTAATCATTTTCCAAAATTAAAATTATATCAGCAACTCCTACTTTTCAGATTTTCAACACCGCTTAATAAGAAGATATAAAACAAAATAACAGAGGGACTAAAACTGGGCTCTATTTCTGCTGAAAGAGGGCTACACTTGGGCAATTAACACGTAAATAAAGAATAGATCTGGTGAGATTATAATTCAAAAATTCCAGCTTAGACTGCTCCTAACATGACACTGTTTTTAATCAAAACATGTAATAGAAAGTCCTATTTTCTTCTTCCCTATACCCTATCCTCTTTTGTAAAAATACAGTCTCCATAGTTAATTCTTGATAATCGGTACAACCAATTCATCATTGCACATTGCAAAGCATCTTGTGCATTTTCAATGGTGTAATTTAAGTATGTATAAAAAAAGGAATATTTATTATTTTATCTGCCAAGATATTATTATTACAAATCCTTATACTTAACCATATCATGAAGACTAACATGGAGCATTAAAATATGCTTGCAAAAGATTTGACTTCTTAATAAAATCTAGTTGCCTCACAAACATCCAAGGTTTGCCAAATTTCTGAGAGTACAGGGAAATTGTCTTTGATGGTATATGAGAACCCACTGATCCCAACATGTCATGATTTTTTCTCTCTTTGGAGGGTGATAGAATTATTCTTGGATAAATTGTGTCATGACCTGTGACTCTTTGCAATATATCCTTTTTCTATCATTGGTGTGGAAGATACAGCAGATGACGGCTTGGGCGACTTTGTTGAAGTTCTCTGATATGGTTATGTTGTGCTTAAAGATTCTATGCAATAAATCTCTTATTATATTATTATAAGTTCATCATTAATGAGTTATTAAAGTATGAGATTTATTTACTGAAATTAAGAAGATTCTTGTTTCCCAATGTTCCAAATGTGGTAGAGGACGAGTTGTGACCGAATGTTAGAGAGGCCCTGAGATCACAGAGTGAAGTGAGAACATACCTATAAGAGCTGTGTCGCATGGTATGGGGGACACGCTCTGCCATTTTCATCCCTTGCCAAATGTGAAGATTCCACAACATCTTAGGAATCAACTTGCCAGAATATTTGAAAACTCCCTACTTTAGGCAGAAGGACGAGTAATTGTGTGGGTAAAACTAGCACTGGAAAATGAAATAAATGATCAATGAAATTCATATTGTGATCTGTCTCATTATCCGCAGAGGATCAAATATGGTGTTGCCCGGAGGTAATGGGGGGCTCCTCTCTATTTTGGTAGCTAGGATTGTTAACTATGGAACTGAGGAGACAAGGGAAAAAAATCTTTCATTTCTTCCACTGCTGGAGATTCCTGTAGCCGAGGTTTTCTTCTCAGCAGTGAGACATTTGCCCCTGTCAGATGCGATTCTGTCATTGCATATGACAGAAAAGTAGAAAGAGTGGGGCAGGGGGAGGCGAGCAAAAGTCAAACAAAACAAAGCTCAGACACATAACAAACTGCCAGCTCAGCACTGAAGGATCTACTTCTCATTCTTGCTCATAATTTCTCTCACCGAATGTCTCTGGCTCAGTAAGTTGTAGTTTGTCCAGTGCTTTGGGGATTTATAAATGGCTCTGATGAACATTACCTCAGATACAGACCCTCACAAAATCAGTTCTATGATACCCCAGTATTAATTAGATCCCTCATTTCTTAGAAACTGAAAATCTTGCCACCTACTCAGGTGCTTTCAAAAGAATATAGATACGGCCTAAATCAACATCAGGGTTTGTATTCTAAGTCCTAAATATAGACTTCAACCTTATACTGTCTGCAAACCTCTTCTTGTTATTTACTGTTGAAGGAAGTAACAATCCGGACAGAATGATTGACCCGCAGTTTTTCAAGGTAGTAAAGTAGTAGAAGCATGGATCCAATAGACAGAGCTTAAATTTTCACATCAGTTTCTGCATATATTACATAACCATCTGATCGGCGCTCCTCATGCTCTGCAACGTAGGGTTTTTTTTTGGTTTTTTTATTTAGTTTTCATCAAAATTAGCAATCTCTATCCTAAAATGTATACCAAAACAGCATTCCTATACAGATGAGAGAATGGAGGGAGATATTCGAAAATATCCCTTACATGACTGAGATAAGACTCGCAGTTGCCCTCCTTGCTTATGTATGACAAAGTTAAACACAGATCCTCCAGATTCCTATCTCTTGCCCTGTAAACGATTAGCAGAACCGTTCGTACTTGCTGACCAATCTGGACACAATATCAGACTTTACAAAATTTACTTTTAACTCTCTCCTTCCACCAGGACCCTGATCACACCCCACCCCTGCACTCACCCTGTGCCAAGATAAAGCCCCCTGCTTTAGGTAGCCTCCTGAGAATCAACTGACCCCTGGAGAAACATTTTCCAATGATTGATCTATCTACAGCTGGTTCTTTCCAGACATGTTTATTCCTCTCTATAAAAGGAAATTCCTTTTGGGGCACCTGGGTGGCTCAGTGGGTTAAGCCACTGCCTTCAGCTCAGGTCACGATCTCAGAGTCCTGGGATGGAGCCCCGCATCAGGCTCTTTGCTCAGCGGGGAGTCTGCTTCTCTACCTCTCTGCCTGCCTCTCCACCTACTTGTGATCTTTCTCTGTCAAATAAATAAATAAAATCTTAAAAAAAAAACAAAACTGACTACAAGAGTCCCCTTCTTATTATACCAATTCTTTCAAGTAAAGTCTGCTACCTAAGTTTAGGCTTGTTTTAATTTGACAAAACATACATAAGATCACATCACTCCTCTGCTCAAAATTCCCCCTTTCATTCAGAGTCAAACCAAAGACTTCACAATGGTCAAAACGTGAACATTTCTAAGCAGGATATATAAAGCTTCAGATAACCTAACTGGACAAAATATAGAGGTTTTTTGTTTGTTCTTTCCACTTTGAGATTCTATATCATATTTTTGAATTTCTTTTCTTTTTTTTTTTAAGATTTTATTTATTTATTTGACACAGAGAGAGATCAGAAGCAGGCAGAGAGGCAGGCAGAAAGAGAGCAGGAAGCAGGCTCCCTGCTGAGCAGAGAGCCTGATGTGGGGCTTGATCTCAGGACCCTGGGTTCATGACCCAAGCTGAAGGCAGAGGCTTTAACCCACCGAGCCACCCAGGCACCCCACGTTTTTGTATTTCTATTATCACTTATTTTGCTTATAGTCAGTGGAGCTTTTGAATTATCTTTTTTTTAATTTTTCCCTTAGAACAGATGACATATGAGAGGTTTAGTCAAATGAGTTCTTCTTTCTTGATTTATATTTTTCTTTACTTCATTGAAGACTTCCTGGCCATTTTGATGGACTTCTCAAATGTTCACACATTCCTATAAAATCTAACAGATTTCTAAACTCATGGTATTTGTTTCTGAAGCTAATTTGAAACATGTAAGTTGGTATATTTCATTATGATGCAATAAATATTAATGATTAGAACTATTATTACAAAGGGAAATATATGTCTCCTTGATCAAAGACAGAACTAAACCTTAAAAAAAAAAAAAAAACTCTTGAAACTCACACACACCAAAAAAAAAAAAAAAAAAAAAGAAGAAGAAGAAAAGAAAAGAAAGAAAGAAAAAGAAAAAAAAAGTATTAATTAAGACCACAGGTGCCTTCAGAGTCTTATTAATTATTTTAAAAAGTAGTATATTAATATCAATCTATGCAGAGAAATGGCTTGCTATTTTATCTCACATTTATCAGGAAATAGAAAACACTTCAAAAAGATAGGACCTAAATTATTTCTAATGTAACCCTTACAAATGAGAAAAAAAATATTTTCAGTGATGTTTGTGGCCATATGTAGTCTACATTTTATACATAGGCTATATATGTGATATACTGCTTGTCAGCCTGAAAATAGAAACCTACAATTAGAGGCAAATGAGCTTTTATTTGGGAATAAAGAATTACAATTTGGGGAGCACAGATACCCAAATAGTGTTCCTGCTTGTAGGGTAAAAGCAAGGAGGTTTTATGAGGAAAAGAAGTTGTGGGGTCATTACTTGAGTTAAGTGTAACAAAAAGTTTTCTGTGGGTATTTTAACAAACTAAGTTACTCTGGATTATACATTGATTGACTACTGATTCTAACCTCAGTAAATTCACAACCATCAGAACTGTGCTCAGGATGTCCACTCTTTTAAAGCTGACTTCTCAAACAATTGCTTCAAACAATTGTTTTGCCCAGTCCAAAAGTTTTGGCACATTCAAAGAAGAGCACAAAAAACAGCTTTTCTACATAGTGGGTTCTCTGACTGTTATCTTAAAATGGCTCCAGTTATCTCAGTTTTTCGCATGCGATTCTATTCATATGATTTTTATAATTAAGTTCACAGAATTTCTTGACAAGAAGCAAACCTCTAGTGGTGGACATTGAAGATAGCAAATTGATTGCTTTGTTATCTAGCCTAACAGTAGGCACCAAAATGCTACCTAAGCTAAGGAGGTTAAAGAATAGGGAGAAGCAAACCGTATCTTCTAGTATTTTCCAAATGTAGTCTGTGTAAGTATCACATGTTAATAATGGAAATTTCCAGTGCATGCTAGAAATTCTGGAAAGCTTAAGGTTTAAAATGGCTCTTAGAATCTGCATTTTTAAAACCCGGGTTATCCTGGTGCAGAGATCTGTAAGATCTACCTACAGATTTTACTGAACACATTTCTGGAAAATAATGCTTTGAAAGAAACTATTAATTTCATATACATTCAAAATTACCCCTATAACTCTAGTTGGCAAAAAGGTCCTGTTGAAATTGTCAATGGAATTTTATCTCAGAAAATAGTTCTCTCTAGTTAATGCAGATAGTGCTTAAGTGGCACCCTAGGAAATTTAGCCAGCCATATTCACTGCTCTGCATTGAATGGTGACCTCTGAAATTTATGTCTATATCCTAAGTTCCAGAACTTGTGACTGTCACCTTATGTGGTTAAAAAAAAAAAAAAAGTCTGTGAGTGGAATTAAGCATTTCAAAATGAAATTATCCTGGACAAGCCAAATGAGCCCTATATCCAGTGACAGGTGTTTTAATGAAAGAAAAGGAGAGGACACAGATACTTGGGAAAGATTATGTGAACACAGAGTCAGATTAGAGTTATACAGCCACAGGCCAAGGAATGCCTGAAGCCATTGGAACCTGGAAGAGGAAAGGAAAAAGCCCCCCTACAAAGCCTTCAGAGGGAGCACAGGCTTGCCAAAAAATAGCTTGATTTTGGACTTCTGGCCTCAAGAACTATAAGAGAATGAATTTCTGTTGTAAGCTACCCAGTTTATGGTCATTTGAACAGCAGCCTTAGAAAACTAATATGTGCGCAATGTGAAACATCTTGTTTGTAGGACTCTACAATGGTGCCATTCACTAGAAACATATTACCACTTTCTTATCCATAT
This sequence comes from Martes martes, assembly GCF_963455335.1. Lineage (NCBI taxonomy): Eukaryota > Metazoa > Chordata > Mammalia > Carnivora > Mustelidae > Martes > Martes martes. The sequence continues at coordinate 41,348,632 of NC_137901.1, read as the reverse complement.
CTATTATGTTATTCTTCACTTATTTGCTTTTACACAATATCTAATGCAACTAAAGGGAGTAGGCATTTTACAAGCTGACCTGACTAGACATACCATTCCATGCATGATAAAGAAAAAGGGAAAATGAAAATGTAACACATACAGATAAAGATGACAGATGAAACTGGATCAGAAATATTTCTCTTGTGATAGCAAATTAACTATGGAGAAAAACATCAAAAAGCATAAAAAAGAAATAATCTAATACCTAAATCTAAATAAATGGGGAGCAACTTTTAAGGAAGATTATGACATAACTCTCTGACCCAATTCACACAAAAGCAGTAAAAATGATTTAGTAACAGCTAAATTACTTCTCAGCAATTCTCTAAACCTACAGAGAAGCATAAACTGGGCATCCTTATGTTTTTCATTTGGGAATGAAGAGTGGTAGAGATTTCTTCTGAATAGATAAAACGGGGAAAGAAACAACTTTACTTAGAGCCCAAATGTTCATTGACTGATGAATAGATAAAGAAGATGTGCTATATATGCACAATGGAATATTACTCAGCCATCAAAAAGAATGAAATCTTGTCATTTGCAATGATGTGGTTAGAGCCAGAATGTGATATGCTAAGAGAAACAAGTCACTCAGAGAAAGACAATACCACATGATTTCACTCATATGTGGAATTTAAAAAACAAATTGGGTGAACACAGGGGAAGGGGGGAAAGAGAGGGAGAAAACCATAAGATACTCTTAACTACAGAGAATAAACTGAGGCTTGTTGGAGGAGAGGTGGAAGCAGAATTTATGGTGGGTATTAAGGAGGGCACTTGCTAGGATGAGCACTGAGTACTGTATGTAAGTGGTGAATCACTAAATTCTATTGCTAAAACCAATATTACACTATATATTGACTGACTAGAATATAAATGAAAACCTAAACAAACAAACAAACAAAAAACATTATGATTTCCAAGATTAAAGGCCACCTTGGGGAAATTTTTTTCTTAAGCCCAAGGATCCCTTGCATTAACACGCAATACGCCCACAGGAAGTAAACTTGAACCCACTTGATTTGACACACAAATAAAGAGGCCAGGTCATCCAACCAAGACCTAATGTGGGCCTTTAATAGTTTCCTCCCACCATCTCAGACAAATGTACTCATAAGAAAACAAAACAATTCATAATGCAGATAAAAAAAGTCAAGGAACATTCACTGGAACAAAGACTGTGATCTTTGAACCAGTCTACATGTCCCTAAACTCATGCTTTCCAAACTTCCAACAGACATATAGACACAGATAGGTTTAAGGACAGATTCTCAAATTCCTCAAGCACTCATTCACTAAATGGTTCTGCCTTAGAATAGTTTATTGTCTAGATATAATGTTGGTTTTCTTTTCCTCTTCAGCTCTACCCCACCAAGAAAAAAATTATCACAAATCTTATTGTAGTGCATTGTCCTGGGACCTAAAATTTCCTAGGATGTCAAAGTGGTCATGGTAATGAGAAACAATAGTGAGGAACTCCTAATCAAGTATCCATAAACTCTATCTTTAACCTAAGTTTTCAGAAACAATTTATAGAAAATGCATTGGATAAAAAAATATCAAAAATCACTGTATTGGGTTAGAGAAGGTAGCTTTAGGTGAAAGAATAGCAGACAGAATAAATATCATTTGATGGAATTCATTCGATTTTTTAAACTCTCTTGTAAAATTGAGAAAGGAACTGAATCTAAGGACTGGATACCATATGTTCTTGCAAATCAAATTATTTCGAATCCTTTGCCTCCCAAAAATTGCAAGGAGAGTTATGTTTCTACCAAGATAGAACAGTTCCATTTCTTCCAGATTCTCTTAGTTCCAGAACTAAACAATTGTGGAAATCATGCATCACATAAGCATAGGAAGACCCTAGAAGGTGGAAAGAAGAGGAGCTGCCTAATGTCCTCAGAACCTGAGCTGACACTGTTGAGTCCTTGGGGTTTCCTCATTGCTTTCTCCATATACTAGACAGGGTGCTGCAGGATCCTCCAGCTAATGCCACCACAAGGCCCAGGTCAAAAAACCTCCAAGGAAAACATATTCACCCTGGTCAGAGGAACGGGAAAAGGAGGGCCTTACAACAAAACATTTAAAAAACATTTTTTAAGATGTTATTTATTTATTTGTTTGTTTGTTTAAGAGAAAGAGAAAGAGGGAGTGGGTTGAAGGGAGAGCAGAAGGAGAGGGACGAGAAGACTCCACATTTAGCACAGAGCCTGATGTGGGGCTTAATATCACAACCCTGAGATCATGACCTGAGCCAAAATCAAGAGTCCCATGCTTACCTGACTGAGCCACCCAGGCATCCTACAACAAAACATTTTTAGTAATACACACCTTACCCCTTTAATGGAAAAACCTTATCACCATAAACATGCTTTCAGTTGGATAATGCAGGGAGCTGATTTTCCACCCCTACCTCTGGTTCCTTACCAAATCCCTCCCACTGATGGGCCAAGACTGAGCAGGAAGTTGATCTTTCATCTTCTATCTGGCAGAAATAGACAGTGCTCAGAGTTTCATCCCAATATCAGTGGCATCAATCAGTAGAAGAAAAAGAATTTGCTAAGATGATGCAAGGTGGGGCTGCTAATCACCAATATGCTTCACCCCATCCCCAGCGTCTGCAGGTCCAGGGGAGCCTCCAATTCACCAGATGTTACCAAGACTGAGCAAGGTATTGCAAACTGGGGCTGGCAGGCACTCCTTGTCCTGCCACCCCTGACACCAGCGAAGGCCAGTGGGGCAATGGACCCCCTCATCTCCCTAGCATCACCCAGATGGAGGAAGAGGGAGGTAGGACTGGGTGGCACTGTGCTTCTCCCTCTTCCCTTGGCTGTTATCAGCAAAACCAACCTTCCTACACACCCTGGAGCAGCAAAGCAATAATAGTTTCTTGTTTGTTTACCTTTGCTTGTCATGTCAAGGCTCAACAAGGACCTGATCTTAAGCCACCCCCAGTCCTCACTCCCAGGAAACAACAAGATGGTACAGGTCAGAGACAGGAACTAGATTTCTAAGCCACCCTTCTGCAACAAGGCAGCATGAGTCAGTGAGCTGAACATCCATGCCCACCCAGCTCTTAACGCTACACTGCAAAGTAGGACCACTTGCTAAAAAAAAAAAGAATAGAATCTAGTCTAGAATGTAATGTCCAAAACACCCAGAAAACAATGGAAAAATCACTCTTCATACCATGAACCAAGAAAGTCACAACACAAATGAGAAAAGACAGTCAGTGAACAGAGGCCAACACCAAGATGAACCAGACGTTGAAATTAACAGACAAAGATTTTAAAGCACCCATCATAAAAATGCTTCAACAAGCGATTAAGAATTCTCTGGAAACAAAGATAGTGAAGAAAAATCTAATCTAGCTGTCAGCTGATAAATTATTAAAAGTAATTTTTGATGATAGATCATTATATGATTTTTGGCACATAGATCATTATGTGATTTTTGGATGGAGTTCAGATAATTAAGTTACACTTCTATAATAAAATTTCTTCCATTCCCATTTATTTGTTTCTGTGAACAGATTTTCTCAGAGCTTACACATTGGGAAAAAGGAATAGAATTGTTGCTAAACCACTTCTCATTTGTGTATTGAAAAAGGTTCTTTTTCACATAATTAAGCTAAATAGGAGAAAATGCATCTCACATCTTACTAGAAGGTTCAATTACAGAATTATTTATTGCTTATGTTTAATAATCATTTGTCAAATTTTATAATGTATTGTTTTGATCAGTTGTATAATAATATATTTTGGAATAAAAACTCAAACCAAAACAACTTTCAGCATATAGGTAAAGAGATCATTTCAATTCATCAGCATACTCTTATAAAGAAGTATGATAGAGTTAAAAAACAAACCATTTCAAGCTTATTCATGTATTTCTATATATTGCTTTGGAAATCAAGTTCAAAAAACATGAGGAAAATGATAACTTTTCAAAAATCTTAAAACATGAGAATAAGCTTCATTAGCACTGGCCTTTACTTCATAAGTAAAAAGAAAAGGCTTAGAAACTGAGGACCTCTTGTGTAAACCTACTTTGTGGAAGACGGGAAGGAAGGAGAAAAGGAAAGAAGGGAGGGAGAAATACACAAGAAGGGAAGTAGGAAGGAAAGTAATTTCAAACCATGTATATAGTGTGAAACAGGTGCCAAGTGTTATTCTAGGATACCATAGAATCATCAATGTAAGCCTATTAGACAGGTTCCATCATAATCATTTTAAACATTAGAAAACTGGGGCACAGCCTTAATTTGTATGATGTTAGTAGTGGAGCTGGTTTCAAACTTTGGCTATTTGCCTCTAAAATCTGTACTCTGAATCACTGTTGTATGCACAGGGATTCAGAACAAGAAAAACAACCAAGATTACATACTAGTGGGGAATACATAATAAACAGATAAATCCAGTCTATGATGGTAGGTAGTGATAAGTGTCAGAAAGAAAAATAAAGTAGAAGATTGTGTTAGAGAGTAAGTAGCTGAAACAAAGTGATATTTTTGATGGTGGATCAGAAAAAAGAAACATTTTTATTTTAAACCAGAAGGATCTCAAGCAAGCCTCATGAAGATCTATAGAGAAAAGTAATTTTAAATGTTTGTAATCCTTTCAAAAACGTTAAGACACAGTACAGGAAAAGTAAATTACATCACAGGTGTTCCATTTTGGGCTTCTGTTCTGGGAATCTCACTTCCATTTCAACCCTTTAATCAAGCTATTGTTTTTGAAACAATCCAATGATATCCCAAATATTTGGTGTATTCAACAGTCTTCATCTTACTATGTTTATGTATCAGCAACATAGAAAAATATTTTCGTATCTCTCATTCAGTAGAAAAAGAAGGCAAAAAGAAGAGAAACAGCTTTGATAACCATTTGGAAAGGTGACATAGAATTCAAACCTAAATTCCGAATTTCTATTTTTGTATTGATCATTTTAATCATTTTACAATTAAATTCTGAAAATGAACTGCACAAAATATCTGAAAGACAAGTGTATTATGAGTCATCATTTTTGTGCCTATGTGTTGTTTATTTTCTCAGGGTGTTTTGCTGTTCCCGAGTTTCTATAATATTAAACTAGTTTTAAAAACAATTTTGTAATTTTTAAAAACTATTTTGTGATTTTTGTATATTTTGTAAGTTTGTAAGTTTTGAACTCCTGGACTCTTGAAAATACATTCACTAATATTATTCATAATAAAAACAAGATAATAAGTCAAAAAGCTTTTAGAGAGATAGTATTTTTTCTATGAATCTATTCTATAATTAATAAAGTGATTGTGTACAATTCATTGTTAGTTGTTACTGAATTATAAATAACATAGCTTAATCTATAATTGACTTTATCTATGCTTTACTCTAAAGCCTTGAAGGGCTGCAATATGAAACCCAAAAGTTGCAGGCTTCCAAAAAATTAAGAGATTCACAGAAGCAAAATGATTTTCATTTATTTATTTTGTTTTTTTTAGACATCTTTCTTTCCCCCATTCATTCAAAAATATTAAAAACAACAATAGGAGTATTACCAGCTAATACCAGTCTAAGAACTTAATACTTGTTAATTTATTTACCCCCTACATATGCTTTGTTTTATACATATAGGTTTGACTGAAATGAATAGAGTGAATATTTTCTACCCGCAAAGGGGGGGGTGTAGATGCTAGACATCTTAGCTCTCAGACTCTCCAGGAGACCATGAATGGGTCATTGTTTTAAAAAAATCTGAGCTTCCTGAGGGCAATAAATCAAGCTTTCTTAAAGAAGGGACAAAGCACACAATTAACATAAAAGAAGAGTGTGACCTTTGAGGGGCAATTCATCAGAGATTGAGAAGGACAGGGACATAGGTCTCCCAGGTGACAAAACCTGGACACTCTTGGATAATTTGCAATGGAAGTGGCAAACCCTGTTAGTGGAGTCTGGTTGTGCACCTAGGATGGACAGGCCATTAACTATTGCAATCTTAGCACCACTGCCCCCAACCACCATTCCTCAAAGGTCCACGTGGCTGAGCACATTTGTCCTTGAGAGTAATTTTAGAATTTTTTTTTTTTGTGAGAGTAGCTAGTCCATATTTCTTTTCAGTGAATTTGGGGATTTTCAAATAACTATTCTTTAGATGTTACTTCTCTTAATTGAATCTTATTTTTTTTTCTTTCATCTCCTCATTTTTAAATGTATCTTTTAAACATATTCTAGGGCAAATTTTAGTGTCTTGACCTCATGATGTGAGATGACTCTTGAATTTTTTTTTTTTGTCCTATTGATTCACATTTTGATTTTATCTTCATTTAGAATGCTCTGTGTTGAAGAATTTTGATTTTTTTCTTTTTTAAAATGAGTTTTGAAGTCATCAAAGTTACAGTTTATTTGGGATCTTACATTTCTACTTTAAAGAATGTCCTCAGCGGTACAAAGTCAATGCTGACTCAGCTCTTTAGTTTGTAAAAGTGTGTAATTTCTTGTAAAGTTTGCAAAGACATGTCATTGGAGATGCTGGATTATCCCTAGTCTTGAATTTGTTTCTTTAGAAAGATCTTAATTTTTATTTCTTTAAGGACACTTTCGGATTTTATCCAAATTCATGCCAATAAAGGTATTATCAGAGGGTAGCTGCTATGAAAGAGGCATAATAGAGGTTTGCATTAACAGTTTAGCAATGGATATATAACAAAATAGCCTAATAATTTGTGTCACTTGGATTTATTTCCAATTGCATTAGTCTTAAAATTTATCTCAAGTTTTTATTGAGACTAAAAAACAAATCCATAGAGCAAATTCACAGTTTTCTTGTGATAAAAGTATCCAAAAATGAGAAACCAGGATAATGTTCTAAAGTAACTAGCTAAAGTCACACAGAGTTAATGAAGTACACCAAATACCACCTCAGACTGTCATCTTCTCATTCTCCATATAGAATGATTCATTTGCTGGGGCACCTGGGTGGCTCAGTGGGTTAAAGCCTCTGCCTTCAGCTCAGGTCATGATCTCAGGGTCCTGGGATCGAGCCCCATATCGGGCTGTCTGCTCAGCAGGGAGCCTGCTTCCCCCTCTCTCTCTGCTTACCTCTGTGCCTACTTGTGATCTCTCTCTGTCAAATAAATAAATAAAATATTTAAAAAAAAAAAAAAAGAATGATTCATTTGCTTACTCACCAATGCATCAACATAATTATGAAAGTATGATGGTGAACATTTGCTTTAGCATACGGATGACAAAATACACCAGCTCCGTACTGATCCCCAGATTTGTTTTTGTAGTTTTCACATGTAAGTCACTATTATCTGAGGATTAAAAAACAAAACAAAGCAAAACCAGAAGTTCAGTTTCTATTTCCCAGGCATGTTTTAACAATGATTGTTAAAACAAAAAACAAAAAACAAAAAAACATTAAAAACGTTATAAAAAATGAAATTGGTTATATATGTGGTAGTTTGAGTAAATGTCCTTCCAAACATGCCAGCATTCTAATCCTTGGTCCTGGTGAATATGCTTATTTATATGGCAAAAAGGACTTTTTAGAACTGATTGTGTTAAAGGATTTGGGGATGGAAAGATTATACTGGGTTATCTATGGGAATCACAGGGTCCTGTTAGTATGGTTCCTCCTACAGAAGAAGCAAAGATGATATAATGATGGAAGGAGAGGTTGAACTTATGTGCTTTGAATCTGGAGGAAGGGGTCACAAGACGGGGAATATAGGTAGCTAGTAGAAGCTGACCAAAGCAGGGAAAGAGATTTCTTTCATCAAAACCTCTATGAAGGAAACAGCCATGACAAACCCTTGACGTTAGCCTCTTGAAAATGATTTCAGATCTCTTAACACCATGATAGTGAAAGAGTACATTTATGTTGATTTCATCTACTTAGTTTGTGGTAATTTGTTATAGCAATAATACAAAGAGAACAATTTCAAAAGTAAAATATCATTTGATAATGGCAAAGGCAGAGGTTGGTTCTTTTGAGAAGGTCCTGAGAATACAAATTGGAGGATACAGAGAATTCTGACTAACAGAGGGATTACATCATGTGAACTTATCTTCAAATTCTTAAACCTAAATAAAATGATAGAAAGGAATTTAAAAAAAAAGGATTAGTATAAAACCAAAGGGACAAAATGAATAAGAACAGATGGAAGATCAGAAATATAATGTGGAAAATGAAAAGCCAAAGATGAGTGATAATCAGCTTAGCAACCTGGGAAAGTTAAAATGCAAGAGAGGGTGTTCATTCCCAGGCACAGAGTAGAACCAGTGTCTGGAAATGCCTTCCCATCTTAAGAAACTAAAAAAAAAAACCCTAACAAAATATAGGCACAATAGACAGCACAGGATGGCAGAAGTTCTGTTCTGGAGGAGATGATGCTTTGAGGTCATGATATATTATAAGTCCTCTAGAAGTACTTCTAAACTTCTCCACTCCAATATTTTGCTCTATAGTGTGTCCTTTATTAGACAGTAAAAACTGGAGGGCTTTTTGTTGTTTATCTTTGTAAGCCAATGACTATATCTACACAACATAGGCATTAAATGCATTTTTTCAATTTTAAATTAGGGTAAAATATACATAAATTTACCACCTTAACCATTTTTAAGTATATGGTTCAGTGGCATAAAATACATTCATAACGTTGTGTAAGCATCTCTGCCATTCATCTCCAGAATTTTTCATATCTTGTAAAACTGAAACTATATTCATTAAACACTAACTTTCCCTTTACCACTTTCTCACAGTCCCTGAAAACTATAATTCTATCTTCTAACTATATTATTTTGGCTACTCTATGTACTTCATATAAATAGAGTAATAGAATATTTACCTTTTAGTGACTTCCTTATTCAATTACCATAATATCCTCAAGGGTCATTGTTGTTATAGCATATATCAGAATTTCCTCCTATTTTAAGGCTGAATCATATTTTGTTTATGTATATACCACATTTTACTTATCCAATCATCTGTCCTTATTTGCTTTCACATTTTAGCAATTGTAAATAATGCTGTTATTGCTACTATGAACATCAGTGTCCAAATAGCTCTTCCTGACTTGGTTTTCAATTCTTTTAAGTATATGTCCAGAGGTAGAATAGCTGGATAAGTATATGATAACCTTATTTTTAATTTTGCAGGAACTGCAATACTGTTTTCTGCAGTAGCTGTGCCATTTCACATTCCCACTAACAGTGTCCAAGGGTTCTCACCAACCCTAGATTTTTTTTTAATTTTTTTTTTTTTACTTATTTTTGGTAGTGTTAAAAAAAATGGAGACCAATTTTGAAAATTTTGAAAATTTCCCAAGCAGACTAGGGATGACTGGGTAGCTCAGTCGGTTAAGCATCTGCCTTTAGCTCAGGCCATGATCCCAGGGTCCTAGGATAGAGTTGGCATCAGGCTTTTTGCTCAGTGGGGAGCCTACTTCTTCCTCCACCTTCCACTTTCCCTGCTTTCGCGCTCTCTCTCTCTCTCTCTCTGACCAATAAATAAAATCTAAAAAAAAAAAAAAAAAAAAAATTAAAAAAAAAAATTTCCAGAGCAGACACAACTAGTTTAGTCATACAAACAAAGCTTAATTTAGTTTACTTTGCAAGGTTAACTTGACCTGGCTCATTTCTTCCTAGGCCTCCAAAAACCATAAGGAGAACTTAAGCTGTTTTCCAAAATTGATATGAAGTGAACTTTAACCAATTCCTTATCATTCAAGAAAATTCTCATATTATAATCAATCACTGTTAAGAGTAATCAGTCACTACTTTCTCATTGAGTAAGTGGCTTTGTAACAATATACCCCTGAGCCTCATTCCAAGTTTTGTTTGAGTTCTCCCAGTATGCAAACCGTCTTTTTGGTGTGTGCCCAACAAACTTTTACTGATTACTACTTTGGTAATTTATTGGTTTTGCTTCTGTTACTTATGAACTTTGGAAAATAGTAGCCATCTTAATGGGCATGAGGTCATATCTCATTATAGTTTTGATTTGCATTTCCCTAATGATTAGTGTTGTTGAATGTGCTTTATCCATTTAATGTGCTTATCCATTCTTTATATTTTCTTTGGAGAAATGTCTATTCAAGCCCTTTGCCCAATTCTTGAATTGTGTTTTGTTTGTTTGTTTGTTAATTGGTTATTATATTTTCATATTATATAATACTTATATATTATACTTATATATTAGTCAATATATTTTAAACAAATAAATAAAAGTAGGGGAGAATCCCCCAAAATTTGAAAATATGCTAGGAAACCTGGTTAAAAATTTTTTATTGATATTTGGTTTGAAATCTTAAACGCTGAATAATGGTTTTTCTGGAAGAAAAGGAGACATTTCAAAAGAAGAAAAGAAGAGGAACATTGTAGAAGAAGAGCAAGTTTTAAGGAAACTTTCAGAATTTCCTAGGCTAGAATCAGGTCCAGAGACCTCTAGATATCTGCTTATCCCACAAGTTCTGTAAGTACTTTTAGTACAACTAACAGTTTACAATTTGGCTATGAGTGATCCAACTGGATGTGTCTGTCTGTTTTACTACTTAGGAAATTATATTTTTTTTTCCATTTGCATTATCCAATTCACTGACTATATTATGTGTAGGTACTATGAATGGTTTCATATGTAAATAGGATGAGGTGATTCCTTCTGTTAGCCTTGAATATAATTTGCATTGACAATTATCTTTTTTCTGATTAAAAAATATATAATTTTGCATAGGTTGAATAAATGAGAAAAAAGGAAGGCTTATTTTTAGAGAGGTTTACAACTAAAAATTAAAGAAATGTAGCTTATCTTCCTCTTTGTTTTGTGTAATAAATATAAAGTACTCCATGTCAGTTGGATGAATGGTTAAGATTCTTTGCTTTTTTTTTTTTTTTCCTTAAATTAAATTAAGTCTGAATTAGTTCCCATTTGCCTAGGTCAGTGAATATCTAATGGTAGTCATTTGAGAATGCTATTTGTTTATTCTGGGATAGAGGTGTGACAAAGGAGGTAGGGACAGTACTTGGGCATATTTTGTGGATCTGTCAATTATAATTTCCATTGGGATACTCTTTTTGCCCCATTATTAGAAACAAGGTGATAGCATGTTTACTCTTGTCCCCAAACCAGGCCACCAGAACTTGACTCTCATTTTTAAGGAGATGTTATTTAAAAGATCAGTTAAGGGCATCAGTGCAATCACCATCTTCAGTGTCCTAGCTATCTCTGGGGAGCTACATATAAATGATACCAATACCCATCCTCTTTCATTCTTCCAATATCAGAGTCATATTCCTTAGCCATGGAACATAGCCATCCACTATTTCTTTTATGTATTATGTAATATGTGTTATATATTATTTCTCCAGAGTAAGAGAACCAATAGGAGATGATAGAGAGATGATAGATGAGAGATAGAGGGAAGGAATAGCTGGGTAGGTAGGTAGATAGATGTTATAAGGAACTAGCTCATACAATATGGAGGCTGCAAGTCTACAGAGTGGACTGGCGCTGAAGGAAACCCATGGAGGTCAAAGGCCATCAAGGCATCAGCAGCCAATGTTGCAGATGAAGTCTGAAGGTAATAGGCTACAGAATTCTCTCTTATCCAGAGAAGAGTTGGTCTTTATATTCTAATCAGGCCTTTAAAGGGTTGGATAAGGTCCAACCATATTATGGAGGGCAATCTACTTTACTGATTAAAATGTTAATTTAATCTAATGGTAAGGTCTTCCAATTTAAATGTTAACCACATCTAAAAACACCCTAGCAGAAAAACCCAGAGGAATGTCTGACCAAATATCTGGACATCCCTGGCCCAGTCATGTTGATAAATAAAATTAACTGTCACATCTTATAAACACAAAAACTATTTCCTCACTCAAGAACCACCCTGTAGGTATCTTGATGATGCAATTTTTGAGCAATATAACCCAAAAAGTGTTGTCTACTTTCCTGTGGCAAGGAATCTTAGAGCTCACAATTTGAAGTCTTGACTTTCTTTTCCTGAAGAGACAAAAGGGGAGACAAAAAATGGTTATGAATACAAAAGACACCAAGATAATCATAATCCTAACATTCATAACAACAATTTTCTTTCTTTATTCTTTACTAAATAGGCATTCATCCATTTACAAGTTAGTTTAACTAACTTTATATAAAATGAATTACATTTGATATAATTTTTGTTTCTTGCTTTTTTCATTTATTTATTATTTATTCTTTTTTTTAAAGATTTTATTTATTTATTTTCCAGAGACAGAGAGAGCAAGAGCAGGGAGGAGCAGAGAGAGAGGGACAAGCAGACTCCATGCTGAGCATGAAGCCCAAAATGGGGCTCAATCCCACAACTCTGAGATCATGACATGAGCCGAAATCAAGAGTTGAAAACTTAACCAACTGAGCCACCCAGTCACCCTAAAATCACCTTTAGTTTAGCTATAATGCATTTATTTTTATAGTATTCTTAATTTTCCATTATATGAATGTACTATAGTTCATTATCCCTTTTACAGGTGATGGATATTTGAATGGTATCTGGCTTTGAGTATGAAGAACAATGTTGCTGTGAACATTCTTTTATATCTATCCTGGTTTTCTTATGCACACATACTTTGATGGCATATATCTAGGATTGAAATTAATGAGCCTATGATATCTGTATATCAAATTTGACTAGATAATGCCAAACTATTTATAAAAATATTGTATCAGGGTGCCTGGGTGGCTCAGTTGGTTTAGCAACTGTCTTCAGCTCAGGTCACGATCCTAGAGTCCCAGGGTCGAGTTTCACATCGGGCTCCCAGCTCACCAAGGAGTCTGCTTCTCCCTCTGACCCTCTCAGTTCTCCTACCTTCTCTCTTTCTCGCTCACTCTCTCTCTCAATCTGTCTCTCAAGTAAATGGATAAAATCTTTTTAAAAAATTTTAAAAAAATTGTTAACAATTTATATTCTCACCAGTCCTGAGAGTTCCTGTTGCAATGTTCTTTGCCAACAGTAGTTAATGTAAACATTTTAATTTTGTCTATTTTTTAGTATCTCATAAAAGTTTAATTTTTCTCCCTTAATTCCAATGTGGTTGATGGTGTAGATTTTCTCATTAATGGCATGTCTCCACAAGTCTTTTCACCATTTCTTTTTTCTTTTTCCAGTTCTATTGAGATATAATTGACATTGACCATTTTTCTATTAGTTTATTTTGTTGCTGAGTTTTAGAAATTCTTTACGTGTTAAGATTTAGTCCTTTGTCTTTTCTTTCTCTTTTTTTAATATCTTCATTTTCTTCAGCTTCACTACTTCTATCTAAAGTTTAATTTTATTTATTCCAGTAAACCACTGAAATAAGCTTATTAGAATAATAGTTCTCATATGTTTTAGAATAAGCTTTTATCTCTCAAACATTTTGTCTTATAATTTCTCCTCATCTTCTGTTGGAATTCTGTTTTAATTTTCTATTTGTGAATTTCTACTACCAGAAATAATGACAGATGGGTTACAGCTACTGTATGTACTTCTTGCTTCTGCTGCATCTCACTAATATTTTTGGCTGGGTGTTGGTATTGGTCACTGCCCTCAAAGGTTATTTGTAGAAATTCATTGGGACCACGATAAAGCATCTTCATCCACAGAAGATTTGTGTTTGATTCTTCCATGCAACCATACACAAAATCAACTGAGTGCCACTTCAACCCAAGTGTGGCTTTAAGACCCCTGGATTTTTCAGGCTTCGGGTATCTGCTGCAGGGTTCGTGGCCAGATGTAGACACAATTTCTCAGGGAGTTTTATTTTATTTTTTTTTTTTATCTTTACTGTGATATATCTTGTTCATTTAAAGTTAAATAAAACAAATGCACAAAGAAAAACAACTAAGCAAAACAGAACGGATAAACAGGTCTTCCTTGCAGGCTATTGCAATCAAGATACCCGGTGGCAGGTCTATATCAGGTTCATATTTACCCTGAGTGAGCATAACTTCTTGTGAAATCCTAACTTCAGTATTCTCACATTATGTCTCCAAGAGTTCTGTGAAATTTCTCCCCTGTGCTAACAATGGGCCTTGATTTCTTATCTTTTCATTTTGTGAATCACACACACACTTCCCTTCAGTGAACACTGTCAAGGCAAAAGTGATGTGAGTACTTGGTATTTTACTTACTTTGATGGATTTGGGTCTGACCCAACACTGAGCTTGCAAGTTCCCTACAGTCTTGCCAGCTCTTCAACATGATTAATTTGATATTTAAAGAAAATTCTTCTTCTCAGCATTTTTAATTGTTTTCTGGGGAAGAGTTAGATTAATTAACCCAGCGTACTATTATTGAAAATATAATTCTATCATTTGTTTCTATATTTAATTTGGCTACACAAAGAAAATGTAATAGATCTTTATACAAGAAAATTATAATTCAATTGAATAGAGTCCATCTATTTACATATCTCTTTTATTTAACTTTTCCTCAGCTCTTGCCATTTCAATTGTATTTATAAAGTAGTATTTTTGTTGTTGATGATTATATTCCTTATGCTGTGCTTTTTATTCCCATGACTTATTCTTTCCATAGCTGGAGACCTATATCCTCCAGTATTTTTTCTTGATGTCAGCAAATACTATTTACACAAGGAAATACTAGAGCTATGCCTCATCTGTCTGCTTTTGTTGAAACTCTAAGTTGAGTAGAGCCCTTTTGCTGAATTCTCAGTTTTCTTTTGGTCTGCCCCCCTACCCCCATCCCATCACCCACCTCCTTCGCAAGCCAGTGCTAATGCTGGCTAGTGAAAAAATTCTTCCTCCTAAATTGTGTTCTCTGGACATCATCGGTTACCTAGGAACAAAGAAGCCGTTGGCCATTAGTGATAACGAGGGATTGGCTGACTTGGCTTTTGGTGAGAAATGAAGCATATTTTCCAGTTTGAAAGCCAAATGCTATTTTTTTCAACCCTATTACCCAGAAAACATTTATTTTGTTGTCGGTACCTGTGTAATACCTTCACCTGGTTTCCTGTCCCTTAACACAAGCTCTCCTTCCCTCTCACTATTTCATCAGCATAATACCATGTCATAATAGCATTCTTATTATACTCTTAGTATTATACTTACTAGAGAATAATTCAGTGGTTATTTCTATAGTTATTTGTGTTTTTTAATCTGAAAGTGTTAAGAATATTAAGAAAAAGCTTATTCTGACTGGGGCTGTGACAGGTCTTCAAATATAGCTAATCTATATATTCATTCAGAGTAAAAAGCTGACATTTTCAATTCATGTATGTGTTGATAACATCCACAGATACCCGTTGAGTATCGACATACTCCTGGTATATTTATGTTTATTGAATGAAATAGGTGTTCTGCAGAGTTTTCCACCAGTCATTTTGATCAACTGGTATATCACCTATTATAAGAAATAATCTCCTTATTGATCTCTTTGGTGTTACTGTTTTATTGCTTGAGAAAAGAATCACTCTGTAATTGAAACAGGGCTATTATAAATCATCTGTCTTTATTGTATTCCACTTAGATAGACTAATACTTTCTTCATTACTCTTCCCTTTAACAATAATTATTAAACACACACATACACACACACACACACACATACATCCTCTGTTCAACCTTTGATGTCTTTGACAGTGAAATGACTCAGAGAGAGCCACATCACTCAGCGATATTCCACAGGGCTCTCCAGAAAACTCTGCTTGATGAAGCCATGACAGTTTTTCTGTCCCATACTGTCTGGTGACTATAAAAGAAACACAGTATATCTGGAGAAGGGCAATATAAAATAATTGGCTCCGGGCCAACCCACGCTGCTTCATGCCATCAACCTCTTCACATTTGGATCCAAATTAAAATCTAATTTAGAGGGAGCTTAAATTAAAAAAGCACACTTAATTCCTTCAATTTGCGGAACTATTCCATTCCATTAGGCAACTAATTTCTACCTGTCAGATTTGGAATGAAAGTGGTCTCTCTCAGGAGGAAACTTTTCACTTGTAGTAATTAGGTATGGGGAGTCTGTGATGATGCCTGTGCTTTGATAGCTGTGTGTGGTTAACTCCCCAAGCTTAGGGACCCTTGGGTAAACTCAATTGAAGTGTCAGCTTCAATACTTGCCTGATAGGAAAGCTGAAATGAGGTTACATATTTCATAATTAAATAACACAACTACTTTAATTTTTATTAGAGAATCATGAAAGGTTACCTTATATAAAAATCCAAGAGCATAAATTCCTTTGTTGATCTATGATTTTAACAAGCTCCTAAAGAAAATCTGAAAAGGTCTTGATTACAATTAGAGAAAAGCCAGGAGAATGCATGTGTTCAACAATATCAAAGTAATGAACGAAATTAGCAAGCAAGATGAACTGTAGTGCTATGTCAAGCTCCTCTCTTTCATTCTGTTCTTCACTTGTGCATGGTGGCATGTTTTGGTGTGGAAACCTGAGGCTCTTAGGCAGAAGACTTGAGTCCCAAGGCTTGCCGCTCACTGGCTGGGAAATGCTGGCCAGAACACTTGACCTCACTTAGTTTCATTATTCTGTCATCTACAAAGTGATTTTTTTTTTTCTCAAATTCATCAGAGACTTCACTTTTTATAAATGTATGTGGTTCAACACTTCTTCCCAAAAGCATGTACTGTATTTGCTGATGAGTATAAAAGTTCTTGCAACTTTAAATCTACATTTTACCATAAGCTATTTTTATTCAAACTGAATCAGTGGAAAAAAAACTGTTCTCACCACTGCTCTATCTTCATTATAAAGCATTTTATTTTCTTTCTTCTTCTTTTTCTCCTTTTCTTCTTTCTCTCTCTGTGTTTCATTATTCTGATATAAATGTGTGTGAGATATGGGAATTTTCAGGAAGAAATTTAAAAAATGACCCTTTGTGGAATATTTCAGGGAGTTTAGATATTCACATATTCGGTTACAGAAAATATTATCCCAAAAGGAAAGCATGTTCAGTGATATTTAAATTCATGCCATTGTTGCTTTAGATTAAATGTGTCTTAAATTATAAGTGGGTGTCGGTTTACTTTAACTTAAAGAATTTATCAATAGTAAGACAAATATGCATGAAAGATTTGGGGGCAGAAGGCAAAATTGTAAGTTTAATGGACAGGGACATTTTTAATTATTTTTATTTTATTCTTTAAAGATTTTATTTATTTATTTATTTATTTATTTAAATTTTTTATTTATTTTCAGCGTAACAGTATTCATTGTTTTTTCACCACACCCAGTGCTCCATGCAATCTGTGCCCTCCCCAATACCCACCACCTGGTTCCCCCACCCTCCCACCCCGCCCCTTCAAAACCCTCAGGTTGTTTTTCAGAGTCCATAGTCTCTCATGGTTCACCTCCCCTTCCAATTTCCCTCAACTCCCTTCTCCTCTCCATCTCCCCTTGTCCTCTATATTATTTGTTATGCTCCACCAATAAGTGAAACCATATGATATTTGACTTTCTCTGTTTGACTTATTTCACTCAGCATAATCTCTTCCAGTCCTGTCCATGTTGCTACAAAAGCTGGGTATTCGTCCTTTCTGATGGAGGCATAATACTCCATAGTGTATATGGACCACATCTTCCTTATCCATTCATCCGTTGAAGGGCATCTTGGTTCTTTCCACAGTTTGGCGACCGTGGCCATTGCTGCTATAAACATTGGGGTACAGATGGCCCTTCTTTTCACTACATCTGTATCTTTGGGGTAAATACCCAGCAGTGCAATTGCAGGGTCATAGGGAAGCTCTATTTTTAATTTCCTGAGGAATCTCCACACTGTTCTCCAAAGTGGCTGCACCAGTTTGCATTCCCACCAACAGTGTAAGAGGGTTCCCCTTTCTCCACATCCTCTCCAACACACGTTGTTTCCTGTCTTGCTAATTTTGGCCATTCTAACTGGTGTAAGGTGGTATCTCAATGTGGTTTTGATTTGAATCTCCCTGATGGCTAGTGATGATGAACATTTTTTCATGTGTCTGGTAGCCATTTGTATGTCTTCAACAATGAAAATACAGAAAGGCAAATTAGAGAATCGATTCCATTTACTATAGCACCAAAAACTATAAGATACCTCGGGATAAACCTAACCAAAGAGGTTAAAGATCTGTACTCGAGGAACTACAGAACACTCCTAAAAGAAATTGAAGAAGACACAAAAAGATGGAAGACCATTCCATGCTCTTGGATGGGAAGAATAAACATCGTTAAAATGTCTATACTGCCCAGAGCAATCTATACTTTTAATGCCATTCCAATCAAAATTCCACCAGTATTTTTCAAAGAGCTGGAGCAAATAATACTAAAATTTGTATGGAATCAGAAGAGACCCCGAATTGCTAAGGAAATGTTGAAAAACAAAAATAAAACTGGTGGCATCACGTTACCTGATTTCAAGCTTTACTACAAAGCTGTGATCACCAAGACAGCATGGTACTGGCATAAAAACAGACACATGGACCAGTGGAACAGAGTAGAGAGCCCAGATATGGACCCTCAACTCTATGGTCAAATAATCTTTGACAAAACAGGAAAAAATATCCAGTGGAAAAAAGACAGTCTCTTCAACAAATGGTGCTGGGAAAACTGGACAGCTATATGTAGAAGAATGAAACTTGACCATTCTCTTACACCGTACACAAAGATAAACTCGAAATGGATAAAAGACCTCAACGTGAGACAGGAATCCATCAGAATCCTCGAGGAGAACATAGGGAGTAACCTCTTTGATATCAGCCATAGCAACTTCTTTCAAGATATGTCTCCAAAGGCGAAGGAAATAAAGGCAAAGATGAACTTCTGGGACTTCATCAAGATAAAAAGCTTCTGCACAGCAAAAGAAACAGTCATCAAAACAAAGAGGCAACCCACGGAATGGGAGAAGATATTTGCAAATGACAGTACAGATAAAAGGTTGATATCCAGGATCTATAAAGAACTCCTCAAACTCAACACACACAAAACAGATAATCATATCAAAAAATGGGCAGAAGATATGAACAGACACTTCTCCAATGAAGACATACAAATGGCTACCAGACACATGAAAAGATTTTATTTATTTGAGAGAGTGAACACAAGAGAGCAAGCATGAGCAGTGGACGGGGCCGAGGGAGAAGCAGACTCCCTGCTGAGCAGGGAGTTGGGCTCAATCCCAGGACCTGGGCATCCTGACCTGGGCTGAAGGCTGACGCTTAGTTGACTGAGCCACCCAGGTGCCCCTTGAGAGGGACACTTTTATATGCAATTTAATGTGTTCATAATTTTAAAATATAAGTTAAAAATATTTGAAAATCTACATCAGAGTAGAACGGACTTTGCAATCTTTAAAGTATGAAAGCTTCCTCACATGTCTCCTGTGGCAGGTTCAGGAACTTTATATCCTCACAGATTGTGTGAAGGAAGATGAAAAATGATTCATAATGTTCACGCAGAGCTCTTTCATTGCAAATTATTTTCACAGAGTTAATTCAGAAATAAATGACTATATTAAAAATACAAACAACCCAAAAAATCAATGATAACCTTCGAACATAGGGCAGGAAGTAAGACTTGTTTTTTTTAATAGCATTAAATGTATATATATCTCCAAAGAAGATATAAAAATGGCTAATAAGCAAATTAAAAGATGCTTACCCTCACTAGCAGCAGGGAAATACAAGTCAAAACTACAGTGAGATACCACCTCCACACATAGGATGGCTACCATCAAAAATCACCAAACAGTAAGTTTTGGCAGGATGTGGAGTAATTGGACACTGTTTAGGGGGAGCATAAAATGGTATAGTCACTTTGGAAAACAGTATGATGGTTCCTAAAAACATTAAAAATAAAATTATCTGATCCAGGATTTTCACTTTTGAGTACCCAAAAAAGAATCGGAAACCAAGATCTGGAAGAGATAATTGTATACCCATGTTCATAACAGCATTATTCACAACAAACAAAATATGGAAACAATCTGAATATCCATTGATGGATGATTGGGTAGGCAAAATGTGGAGGTACATACAATTGAATATTACTCACTCTTTAAAAGGGAAGAAATCCCTATATATGCTATGACATAAATGAACCTTGAGGACATTATGCTAAGTGAAATAAGATAGTCTCTCTCTCTCTCTCTCTCACACACACACACACACCCATGCACTCAAACAAATACTGAATGATTCCATTTATATAAAGTACATAGAGTAGTCAAAATTACTGAGTTAGGCAATAGATCAGTGGTTTCCAGTGCCTGGGGGAGGGAATAACAAGGAGTTATTTTTAATGGGTAAAGAGTTTCAGTTTTACAAGATAAAAAAAGTTCTGGAGAAGGAGAGGGCAATGGTTGCACATCATTAATATTTAATATCATAGAACTTACACTTAAAAATGGTTAAGATGGTAAAAAAATGTTTGGTACAGAAATGATATAGTATTATAAAGAGATATTTCAAACTAATTTGTAAATGAAAGAAAGACAAAGATATGTGTGGATATCCATCTGACCCCAGGAAAACTATACACTCTCCTTTAAAAAGAAGAAGAAGAAGAAGGAGAAGAAGAAGAAGAAGAAGAAGAGGAAGAAGAAGAAGAAGAAGAAGAAGAAGAAGAAGAAGAAGAAGAAGAAGAAGATACCATGTCAAATGCTTATTACATAGAAAAGGAATTCGAGTTTACATAACAGATATTTTTCTAGTAATCAGAATGAACACAGGTGAACTAGAGGGAGGTAGGTAAAGAAGAGTTGGATGGAGGGAAGATTTTCTTAGTAGAACAAATACCAAAAGCAATAGATTCATTAATTTAGGTATGAATTATTGCATCTTTTGAGAAAGCAACCTGTGGACTTAAAAATCATAAAATATTCACAATAATTGATATTTTATTTTCATGTTCAAAATTTATTTTGAGGGTAACCATCCTAAACATGCACAAAATGTTCAGGACAGCAAATATCCAGTAAAGTGACATTTATCACACTGAATAACTGTATATTATCTAATGTAATAATGCAATTTTTAAAATTGCAAGATACTATTAGTTGAATTTTTAATAAACTAGAAGCTGATTATTAAATAAAATACTTTTGGGGTGCCTGGGTGGCTCAGTAGATTAAACTTCCAAATCCTGGTCTCAGCTCAGGTCTTGATCTCATGGTCATGAGCTCAAGCCTTGTGTTGGGCTCCATGCTGGATGGGGAGACTGGTTAAAAAAACACAAATAAATAAAATATTTTACAAGCGGAAAAGTAGAACATGATCTAATTTGAGCTAGCATACTCAAGTAGTATTCTAGTGGTATATATCAAATATTTGATATAACAAATATTAACAGTGATTTTCCCAGGATGTGAAATCATGGATTTTTGTTCTTTACTCCTTGGTATGTTTTCCAAAGTATTAATGAAAGAATTTCAAATTTTTTTAAGCCCAAGTGATAAATGCCCCAAATTTAGGTCATTTAAAATGATCTAAATTAAATTACAAAAAATCTAAATTAGGACACAATTTTGTTATTGTTAAAAGAGCAATGCAAGCAACCGTGGATATTTGAGATGATCTCAGTTTCCATTAGCCTTGGGGTTTTTTTGCATTCTGCCTTTGATGATCACTAAGTGGAAAATTGATATGTTGGATAGGTTGGAATAAAATCAAATAGGAAAAATAACAAAATACTCCAAATCATCAAAAGAAAAACTGAAAATGTCTTTCAAAATAATATACATAAATATAACAGTATCCATGTCCTAATAAACCACCTGTGCATAATATTTTTTGACGTTATTGAAAATAGTAACGTAGAAAAAGAAAGACTGCAGCACAACAAAAAGTTTTAACTAAAAATCATAAGGAAATATAAAATTATTTTTAATAAAATAGTTAGCAATTATTGAAAATCACAATTACTTAAAGCAGATTCTCTTTCATAGCTGAGTTCATCAATTTGAGAGACAATTATATTAAACTACTATCTCTGCTACTGAAAAACAAGTTTTCACAGAATGTCATACTAACTTTTTAATTGGCCCTTAACAATAATGAAATACCAAAGATCATATCAAATCTTTAAAAATAAGCATCAACAGCCAAATTCACAACCTTAGCTTAGTTTAATATGTGGATAATCAATAATCTTAATGAAGAGAACATGTAAATATATTCTAAGATCACAGTTACTTATTCTTTTGTATTTGTGAAATTTTTGCTAATATAAGACATTGAAAAACATAGTAGCAATGTGGATAAAAGTGAAAATTTGTTGTTGAGATACATTTTTATTATTCGATAAGAGTTTTACCTTTTAAATTTATCCAAATATTTTAATTCCTATTTGTCAAACTGGAGGACAATGATTGACGTAAAAATATATTTTAAAGCAATTTAAATTAGTATTCAGATTTATTGTTAATACCTCCATAAAGCCTATGCAAAAAAAAAAAAAGCAAACTTAAGTATTTTAGTAAGGGGTGCCTGGGTAGTTCAGTTGGTTAAGCGTCTGCCTTCTGCTCAACTCATGGTCTCAAGGTCCTGGGATCAAGCCCCATATCCAGCTTCCTGCTAAGTGGGGAGCCTGCTTCTTCCTCTTCTTCTGACTTCAGCTCCCATGCTTATGCTCTTTCTCTCTCTCTCTCTGCCAAACAAATAATAAAATCTTTTTTAAAAAAAGTATTTTAGTATTATTTTCCTATGTCACGTTTGCCTTTCTACTGAATAGCTTTAAAATCAAGATCAATTTTCTATAGGAGGGAAAATTGAAGAACGTCTTTATTAAAGACATATTTACCTAGCAGAATATGACATAATTCTGGGAAATCTTAAAACAAAAAAGGCTAATATATTAAATTCTGTTATGTGTGCATTAAATGATGAGGTTTGGTTTTTTTGTTTGTTTGTTTGGTGTGGGTTTTTTTTTTTTTTTCCCAAATTTGTAGTGATTGATCTCTGCACTCTGCAGTTTCTCTCCTGACTTGAAATTTTGGAGTTATCATTTACCTTCCCAGCATCTCAGCTGATTCTTCCAGAACTAGCAAAAGTTCATGGGGAAAATACATCTCAAAGGCAAGGCTTATTTCTCTGATTTCTTTCTTTTTCAGGATCTTCTATTTGTGATATACTATTGAGATTTTCTATGGGATCTCAGGGGGAGGGTTTTGTCTACCTTTCTTTTCCTTCACTGCCAAAAATAGAAGCCTATATAATGTTTGCTAAAACTTTATTTTCTTATATTCTATGTTTAATCAAAATCTAAGATAAGTTGCCTCCCCTGCAAAGAGGGTGTTGTTCAAACTGACTAACATTTTAGAGTTTACAGCTCTCTAAAAATACCTGTTTGTTTTTAAGGGTCAGTCTGTGTACCCAGCAGAACCTGGTAAGTAGATTAAATTTTGAGCAGTAGTATAGCTCTGTAATATTGAAAACAGTGAGCACACAGAGATTCTGTGCTAATAAGAACTCTATCTAGTCATAACCATGTTTTAAAGGCTGATCCTTGATTTCACTCTCAAATAGTCAAAGTCCACTGGAGACTGTCTTTTAGCATTCAAAGATTAAAAACTGACTTAATTCCTAAAGGGGCATTTTTACCTCCCAAATAACTTTTATATAAAGAATATCTCTCTTTGTCTTGATTCTTAAGTTGAATCCTTATTGGAACTCTTGGGGTCATCAGAGGAAACTGAGGTAATGTTGGAAAATACAGACTCACAATTACTAGTGACTAATGTTTGTTATGTGTTTCATACTTAAAAATAGAACCGTAATCATCATTCTTATACAAAACTCTTTCATATATAAATATGTTATGAGTAAGTTTAATGCTGGCTCTTTGAATGGTAAATTTGGTTCAGCAGATGAAATTTGCTAGAAGAAATGAACAGTTGGCTGAAGAGCACTGCCTTGCATGTTCAACCTAATTAATGTATTAAAAGAAAAACAATCTCATATTTCCTGACTGTGACTTCTTCATATTTATTAAATTATGCCATCTGTTACTTGACTTGCAGCTATAGCATGTGATAAATTAGAGTCTCTATCTGTGACAAGGCCAATAATACCAGTTAGGAAGCTGAGAGCAACAGCAATGAGAAAAGTAGTGCAAACAGGATGGTTTCCATCCTCACTTCCCCTCCAATTGTCTGTCTCTATTTAATATTTCTCAGGAGGGTGTGCATGATATGACATGTTATGTGTGCATGCATGTGTTTGACAGAAAAGGCTCTATGGGAGAGTTAAGGAGGTACTTTTAAATCCAGAATGGTGGGTCTAATAGAAAAATGAGCTGAGCTGATAGGACTGAGTCATTTTTGTTGCCTTTTTGTAGATTTCACAGACAGTTTCTTGGATCATCAGGAGCTATATAGTCTCTATATATATAGATATATATATATATAGATATAGATATCGATATCTATATATATAGAGAGAGACTATATATATATATATCTATATATCTATATCTACATCTATATATATATATATAGAGAGAGAGAGAGAGACTATATAGTCCTCTTCACTCTTGTCCATCCACCTGGCTTCATGAAAACTGCATAACATGACCAGTCAATGCTCGTGAGTAGCTTTGAGGGCTTAACTGCTCATGATACAGAATGTAAATATTTAATCCTCCAGCTAGTTCCAGTAAAGATTTCTCTAGCAAATACTCAAATAAATTTAAAAACAAAGAACAGATAATGAGCAGTAATGGAATAACACAGCTTTTTTGGGCAATAAAATACAGTTTATCTTTGCATTGCATTTCTATCAATATCAAGAATCACATGGGGGACCTGGATGGCTCTGTCTGTTAAGCGTCTGCCTTCAGCTCAGGTCACAATAACAGGGTCCTGGGATCGAGTTCTGTGTTAGGGGCTGTCTGCTCGTCAGGGAGTCTGCTTCTCCCTGGTCTCCTTCTCCCTCTTCCTCTCCCTCTGTGCTCTGCTCTCTCTCAAATAAATAAATAAAAATCTTCAAAAAAAAGTCACAAACTAATGGACAACTGGAGAGACATGAGATGAGCCCAAGAAAAATCTGCTTCCTTTTATTTATATTTTATTTTTTTTAAGATTTTATTCATCATTTACTTTAGGAAGACAGGAAGAGCGCACACACGTGCATGAGCAGGGGGAGGCACAGAGGAAGAGGGAGAGAATCTTATGTGGACTCAGCACTGAGAGCAGAGCCCAACAAAAGGCTCCCTGAGATCATGACCTGAGCCAAAACCAAGAGTCAGACACTTAACGGACTGAGCTACCCAGACATCCCTGCTTCCATTTATGGAAAGCAAAACCTACAGGTTTGGTTGAAATAGTCACTCAGTTCATTTGTTGAACACTTGCAGAAATTTATACCCAAAACGTAATGTGATTTGAATGCTAAAAAAACCTGTTCTCAATCACATGTTTCACCCTATGCTTGGCTTCAGATTAGAGCCATAGGTACAAGAAAATGGAGGGGGGCAGGAGTAAATTTTTCCCTTTTCACACTGTTGAATTGTAACAGTTTTGTTGAACATTTGGGGCTAGATTTTACGCAGCGAATTGGCAAATCTGCGTTGCTCAGCTAACATAAATCTTTAATATTCTGTGTTGGACAAAGAAATATTTCCATGACTATTTCATTAAGGAGATTGTCAATTTGATTATTGTGATATTTCTGTGACACTTTCCTAGGTATGAGATTAATTTGATTGTTATAAATTAAACTGATTTAGAATTTAGTTGATTTTACTTAATAGATTATTTTAATTGAAAAAAAAACAGAGTCAAATAAAAAAAACAGAAAAATAAGTTTTCAGGATTTTTAATTAATCTGACAGCTCAGTCATGTTATTAAAATTGAATGGTTTTCACAATGAGATACTACCTTACACAAGTTAAAATGGCCAAAATTAACAAGACAGTAAACAACATGTGTTGGAGAGAATGTGGAGAAAGGGGAACCCTCTTACACTGTTGGTGGGAATGCAAACTGGTGCAGCCACTTTGGAAAACAGTGTGGAGATTCCTTAAGAAATTAAAAATAGAGCTACCCTATGACTCTGCAATTGCACTACTGTGTATTTATCCCAGATACTGATGTAGTGAAAAGAAGGACCACCTGTACCCCAATGTTCATAACAGCAATGGCCACTGTCACTAAACTGTGGAAAGACCCAAGATGCAACGGACAAATGGATAAAGAAGACATGGTTGATATATACAATGGAGTATTATGCCTCCATCAGAAAGAATGAATACCCAACTTTTGTATCAACATGGATGGGACTGGAAGAGATTATGCTGAGTGAAATAAGTCAAGTAGAGAGAGTCAATTATATGGTTTCACTTACTTATGGAGCATAAGGAATAACATGGAGGACATTGGGAAATGGAGAGAAGTAAGTTGGGGGAAATCGGAGGGGAGACAAACCATGAGAGACTGAGGACTCTGAGAAACAAACTGTGGGTTTTGGAGGGGAGAGGGGTGGGGGGGTTGGGTGAGCCTGGTGGTGGGTATTATGGACGGCACGTATTGCATGGAGAACTGGGTGTGGTGCATAAACAGTGAATTCTAGAACACTGAAAAGAAATAAAATAAAATAAAATGACAAAAAATGAATGGTTTTTCACAAAAAGTTAACCCTTCCTTCTCCATCCATCTAAAGTGGAAGACAATGGACCTGCCGAAGGAAATGGCCCCAGAATTACTCCTAATCCATGGATATGTTATAATGAACCTCTGACATAATTTTTTTTAAGATTTTATTTATTTATTTTATTTGACAGAGATCACAAGTAGGCAGAGAGACAGGCAGAGAGAGAGGAGGAGGCAGGCTCCCTGCTGAGCAGAGAGCCGGATGAGGGGCTCGATCCCAGGACCCTGAGATCATGACCTGAGCCAAAGACAGAGGCTTTAACCCACTGAGTCACCCAGGTGCCCCAGCTTCTGACATAAAATTTAAAAGATGTTTTAAAGTGAAACCATTTGGTGAGCATTTTGCACTGTTTCAAATTATCTGTCCCTTCACAATTTCATCTCCTCCCTCACTCCTCCACCAATCTTCTTGATTTAGAAGGTTCAGAGTCCTGCAGAAATCTATTGAACTCAGCTCAGAATCTCTTATATAGTGATTTTGAATCCATGGGGAACTTTAAAAGTTCTCAATGCCCATGTTGTGCCCCACAATAATTGAAAACTTCCTGGGTGGACACGGACATAAGTAAATTTTTTAAAACATACCAGGTTATTCCAAAATCTGGCCGAGGTTAAAATCCACTGCCATAAAGCAATAATTTGTAAAAATGATTTTTTTTAATAATAAGCTTCTGTGGAATGTTCAGGCATAGAGCTCTGAATAAAAGATGTCGTTTTGGCAATTTGGGATACACACCTGTGGTTTTGGGTGGAGCCATTAAGTAAGCAGATCAATATGGAGAGAATTGATTTTAAAAAATATTGAGGCTTCTTATCCATATATGACTCTCCATTTACAAAGACTTTATATGTCATTCAGTAAAACATAATTTTTAATGGGTTTTGAATTTTTTTTATTTTTTTATAAACATATAATGTATTATTAGCCCCAGGTATAGATCTGTGAATCGCCAGGTTTACACACTTCACAACACTCACCATAGCACATACCCTCCCCAGAAACTGGCAAATATTCTAATATATAACATGGACTTCTATTCCCACCTTCTTCTATGTTCCCATCTTACCTCAGTGTTGAGAAGCTTAGGAACTGTAAAAGTTTCCCAGACTTCCTTGTAGCTGTAATTCTGAATGCCCAGTTGATTCTTCTACTGAATCTCACTGTAATGAGATTTCAAAGGAGAAAGGAAGGAAGAGGTTATCTTCCTTTGACATGGTACTGACTAAAAACAAGTTGTGACAGAGGCAAGTGTTTTGGTGGGCATTTCCCTCATCCTGGTATTGAGTTGCTAGTCTTCTAGGTATGAGGAAGTGTGTTGTGTTACTCATAAAACCCACAGAAATAGACACTTTCTGAACTCAGGATCAAAGCTATTAATTTAAGGTTTAGTCTTAAATTCAGAAGAGGTTTGAACACTTGCTTTTCACTCTTCCAGTCCTTCCAACTTTTTTGTAATGCGATCTCTTTTTTCCCACATTAAAGTCCATTAGGATTGAAATAAACCACAGCCCAGGGCATTTGCAGTATGTCAGAACTTAACATCAAAAAGATTTGCAGGTGAATGCATCACCTGTTCTGGGATCCTGCAGAGAGGTACACTTGGAGCAAGGTATAGATAAACACATCTACAAAATAGAATTCAAGAGAGTAATTCTTCTTGCTGTTGTTATTTCTTCTTATAGAACAAAAGAGCAGCCTCGTAAATAGACACTTTGGACTCAGGTATAATTTATTCAGACTTTAGGTACCTCCTTTATAAGAAACTGCTAAGAGATATAAATCTCTAGAAATGGAGATTGTCACCACCCTCAGATCTTTGAGGCATGCCCTTCAGAGGGAAGAAGAACCCACGGTATTGAAAGAAGTTGCAGTCCCTTTACTTCAGAGTGAGGGTCTCATGCTCAGCTGTCTTGATACCAGGCAACCCAAAGAAATCTCTGGGGCAATCACTGGACAATCATGATTGTCTTCATAAATACCTAGAATGCTGTCTCCACCCTACAGTGATTGACTAAGCCACAAACTCCAGCAAGTATATTAACAAATAGTTTATGTTATAGGAAAATAATCTAAAAGTAACTTCAAGCTTAATTATTAGGAAACTTACATGATACGAAAGTTGTAGTATCCAAGCATCATAATTAAAATTCGTCAGTGTAGGTTATGAGAGGCTTAAATTAGAACAAAAGTGGCATGTCTATTGCTGATTTTCATTCCTCAAATAAAGCTTTTTATCACTTAGATATTATTAGTCACTGCTAAATTAGAAATCCATGCATAAACCTGTAATAATCATTTCCATCAGAAAAGTTATTTGGATTTTTCAGTGATGTATTTTTATGGTCATTTTTAGTCTGATAAGTTAGTGTTTCACAGAGAGACTGTATGAAAAAATAAAATCTTAAAAATGGGGTTTTCAACCAAAATTTCTTCCCACACACATAAATATGAATGATGTAAACTTTCATTATACAGGGAAATTAAAAATAAAGTTTCTATAGTGATAAACTTGAGACCTTAATCTGTAGAAATGGCCAAAAAAATTGGAGATAGGAAGATTGACAAATCTAATAAGCAATGGTAAAGTAAAAACTAAAACAAAACAAAAACACTAGCAGCATGACCAACATATGTATATGCTGCTTAGGTGAAAAATCCCCAGTATGGAAGCAATTAAATGTTCTATGCTTCTGCTGTCTTCCCATTATGATTCTTCCATTATTTTCACAAGCTGCATTAGGATGCTTCAAGATGATTGGCATTTCCAGCAGCACCATGCTATTCATTGTGTTCCTGGCATGAAATGAGTAGACCCCCCAGAAAACATAGTTATTTTCTCCTCTAATTTTGTCATGAGAATCCATATTCTTCACTGTAGGAAAAATAAAACCAGGTAACAAGAAATTTTATAAATTCCAAATACTGCAATTCGAGATACTTACTGATTCAGGTCTGTGTAAATATATATCATTTATATTTTATGTCTCTTTAAAATTTAGTCTATTTCATAATTGTTATTTTCAGATAAGAATATATTGAATTGTGAAAAAATCTCATATCAATAAATTTAGCCTATATTCTTTTTTTACAAATGTAGTGCTATATAGCACTTACTATAGAGAAAACAACTATTTTTGGACATTTTATTTATTTATTTGATGTCTTGCCATTTTAAACAATATTGCAATAGTTTTGTACATGTACTTTTACCTACATTTCTGATTACTTTTCTTAGAATGACTTCCTAGAAATTGAAACACTATATCAGTTTAAATCAACATTTAAATATGATTCTATAATGTGTCATTTGGAGACACTAATGGGACTATGGACTTGACACAGAAAAATGTACATTTGCAAACAAATTTCTGTGATGTTTAGAGAACACATGTCTCTTCAGAAAGCCCATTTATAGACATTCATCCAGGAAATTATTTAGCCCATGTTAAGGTCATTTATGCTATACTATAATCCCATGTTTATAAAAATATATTCATACAATTATCAGGAAAAAATCTATCCTAAAAGGTTACTGATGATTTTGTTGGTGAGGTGGTGATAGATGAAAATGCAATGTTGTATTGTTTGAGCACCATATCAAAAACACGTTCTACTTTTATAATCAGCATGGGAAAAATTATTTTTGAGGATTTGTATTGTACAAACAGACCTTACCTTGTCCTTCAAATTCTCTTCAACTTATAATTGTGTCCCTATTGATTCACAGCCAAAATTCTTGAAAGTTTATTTCATACTGTGTTTCTACTTAAAGCCTAGCCACTCTTCAGTTGACTGCTATCAGGGTTTCTCTCCTGCTATTCTCTTGAAAATGTTCTTAGCAAGTAAGTAAGCTATGACTCTTAATTTCTTAAATCCAGCCATTTTCTGGCTGCCAATAATAGTAAAGTAACTAATTATGGACCCACTCACCTGCTAATTATAGTTATAAGCAAAAAAATGAGACCTGTCTCTTGAAGGAATTTATAAATCAAAATCAAGAACGAAGTCTTAGCAGTAAAGATTAAGTCTCAGGAATAAGGTTTTTTTGGTTTGTTTTCTGTTTTTTGTTTTGTTTTTGTTTTGTTATGTTTGTTTGTTTTAAAAAGCCTATAAGTAAGCATCTACAAGATCAAGATGATACTAAGTTAATTTAGCAAATTTTTCTAAAAACTAAAAAGTAAAAATTTCTGTTGCTAGGACAAAACACAAAGCTCTACAGAGAAAGATAACAAAACCGAGGGCTCGACAATATATCACTCACAATGTCCATTATACAATTAAAAACTCACTAGACATTCAAAGAAACAGAAAACATATGACCTAAGGCCAAGAGAAAAATCAGTCAATAGATATTGATACTCAGACCACCTGAATGTTGGAACTGCTAAAACAGCATGGGGAAAGAAGTATAGTAAATATGTTTAAAAGTCTGCAGGAAGTAATAAACATATTGAATGAAGAAGAATTTCAAGAGAGATATGGAAACTTTAAGAAAGAAACAATGTATATATTAAAATAAAATGCTTATCAATATTTAAAAAAATGTATTGCTTAGGATAAGAAGAAAAGATGGGTTAACTCAAGGAAAAGTCAACAAAAATCATTAATACTCAATATAAGTCAATTATATAAAAAATTTTTCAATTTTACTTTACAAAGTAGCCCATGTGTCCAGACAGCTCAACAAACTCTACAGAAAACTACAAAGGAAAACACTTTAGGCATATTATATATTCATCAAAAATACATGTCTCAAGTGAAATAAAGACATTTCAGAAAAAAAAAAAAACTAGTAGAATTTTTTAAGAGCAAGTCTTCACTATGAAAGATAAATACATAGTCATAGAAAGAGAGAGACATAGATTTGTTCACTCTGAAGAAAATAATACAGATACAAATTTTTGGTCCATAAGAAGGAATGAAGAATGCTGGAAGGGATAAATGTGAATAATTACAAAATACTCATTTATTTTTTATTTTTTTTATTTATTTGTTTTAGATTTTATTTATTTATTTGACAGAGATCACAAGTAGGCAGAGAGGCAGGCAGAGAGAGAGGGGGAAGCAGGCTCCCTGCTGAGCAGAGAGCCTGATGCGGGACTTGATCCGAGGACCCTGAGATTATGACCTGAGCCGAAGGCAGAGGCTTAACCTACTGAGCCACCCAGGCGCCCCTCATTTATTTTTTAAATGCTTTGAAAATCAACTGACTACTTAACAGAAAAGTGATAATAATGCATCATTGGGTTAATATCATAAATAGAAACAAAATATACGGCAACAATAGCACAAAGGATGGAAATAGATGTAAACAAAATTAACTTGACATAAAATTTGTTTAATTGAAATGATATATTAATCATGTATTATTAATCACAGTAGACTATAATAAATTCAAGGTGAATATAATAGTCCCTAGAACAATCAATAAAATATAATTTAAAATTATAAGTAAAATGCCAATAGATAAGATAGAATAAAATGTTTTAAAATATTCATTAATCCAAAAAAACCCACAAAAGGTAAAACAGAATACTGGGGTCAACCAAAAAACAAATAGCAAGACGGTTGACTTAAACTCAAGCATCTCAATCATTACAGTAAATATAAATAGATTAACAGTTTGAATTAAACAGAAATCGTGAGACTGGAGAAAAAAAAGCAAGACCCAACAATATGCTGTTTATCAGAGATATAATCAAACTACAAATCCAATAAATATTTTGTAATTCTCATCCTATTTAACATAACTGAATTACATTTTTAAGAACTAGTTTTCTCATATGGATCATTTCTAGTCATCTAAATAATTTTTTGCGATAGTTATTATTAGCAGTAATACCAATAGCTAAAATTTATGGAATGTTTGCTGTGTATTTCTGGTGCTAAGATTTGTTTATAAGCATGGTCTTTTAAACTAATTACATCAAATTACTACGTAATAGTTAACTACACCATTGTTATTTCATAGACAATATAACAGGTAGAGAGGAGACCAATAACTTATTTTAGGCCACATATCTAGTAACTGAATTCAAACAATGTAACTCAAAGCTCTCTCAATTTTGTCCAGTCACCTGAGTAACATCTACCTTCAGCTCAGGTCATTATCCCAGGATCCTGGGATTGAGTTCCACATTGGACACCCTGCTCCGTGGGGAGCCTGCTTCTCCCTCTCCCCCTTCCCCTGCTTGTGCTCTCTCTTTGTCAAATAAATAAATTCTTTAAAAAAACAAGTTTATTTAAAAAAAGCACTCTCAATTTTGTAACTTCTGTCCAATTCTCCATGCATCTATCTGAACTCAAATTTTATCATACCATTCTGTTGCTTACACCCTCTTAATGGCTTCTTACTGCTCTTGGTGTAATGACAAAACTTTGCAGTGTACGTTCTACCTATTCTCTAGCCATCCAAACATTGTCAATTCCCAAACCTACCTTGCTATAGTTCAACTGTGATTCTTTTGACTTGCTCATACACCCAGTCTTCCAGGTTTCTGTGTAACTCAAACCTTCAGTCTGGTTTAGGATCCATTTCATGTTCTGTATCTTGCTGGTTTTCTGCTCTCTAGTGCTCATGACTTACTAGGTCATTCTGTGCAGGGACATCAAGCAAATATTTATCTTATGAGAATTTGGTTGATACTGAATGTAAAACTAATATTAAACAATTTGCTTTTTCTTTGTACAGACCTTAAACAGAAACTATTTTATATTGTATTAACTTTAAAAAGTGCTACACTGAAGGGGAAAGAAAAAGTGTTATAACTGAAGGGGAGAAGAAAAACCCAGCTCTGTTACTCAAAACCACCAAGAGTATGTTGGGCTCAGTTAAAATAAAACAAAACAGAACAGAACAGAACAAAACAATCTCTATACCCTTACAGTGGCTGTCCAGATTAAAAAAAAAAAAATCTTTATTACAATTAGTATTGACTTTTAGCATTGTTGACCCTGGATGACATTCTATAGTGCCTCACCTCCTCACACTCCAGGACTTTACTTCTCCCATCCATCCATTCTTTCCTCCTCTGTGGCCCTAGTTTGTTCACTGAGCAATGACATACTTGCAAACCACATGTTATGGGATAATCACATTCCTTTTTTGTTGTTGTTGGTAAAATTTATGTTTTTTATTTTAATTCCAGTGTAGTTAGCTAGTTAGCGAACATTGTTATATTAGTTTCAGATGTACAATATAGTGATTCAACAATTAAATACTACAATTGTGTTATGCTAATGAGGAAATTTTGGTTGCACCTAAGGATGGGGACTGGTTGCCAAGGGACCCAACTGTCTTCAAGAAGGAGTGTACTTTTGGGCACCTGGGTGACTCAGTCCATTAAGCATCTGCCTTTGGCTCAGGTCATGATCTCAGGGTCCTGGGATCAAGCCCTACATTGGGTTCCCTGCTCAGCAAGGAGTCTGCCTCTCCCTCTTCCTCTGCCTCTCCCCCAGCTCATGCTCTCTTGTGTGCTTTCTCGGTCTCTCAAATAAATAAATAAAATCTTAAAAAAAATATGAGTGTACTCTTAACCCCCATCACCTGTTTCACCCACACCCCATCCTCATCCCCTCTGGTAACCATGAGTTTGTTTTCTATAGTTAAGAGTCTGGTTTTTGTTCTCTCTCTCTCTCTTTTCCCTTTGCTCATTTGTTTTGTTTCTTAAATTCCGCCTATGAGAGAAATTTTATGGTATTTGTCTTTCTCTGATTGATGTATTTCAGGTAAAATTTACCTTATATGCTCATCGTGATACTACAAGGTTACACTATGATTTGGGGTTGCCTATTCTGTATTTTCCATTAGACACTGAGCCACAGGTAGCAGTGAATATTAACATTTGCATCATGTCAGGTTTTCTCACCAGTGTGCTCCCCTGCCAATATCACCAACAAAGACAGAAATTTTTATTTTCTTGTTTTGAATCCTGACATTTTATAATGGAAAACCAGGGCAAAGGATAGGGAAAAGCATGCAATGATCGTGATTTTACAGCACAAAGTAGTAACTTTGAATTTGGTCAAAGAATTAAGAATGGTATGTTATGGAAGTGCTGAGAGGGAAGAGGAAGAGAATGCATATGTAAATTATGACCCAGAGAGGCTTTGTTTGGGAGTAGAGGAATTTGGGGAAGAGGACTCCCTCTGTAACAAAGGGCAGAGGAGTAGGTAGGAAGAAAGAGAGTGAGGCATTCTGAAGTGTATTCTAATGGCTCTCCTGTCCTTTCTTTCACTGGTATTGATGTAGGAAAAATGTGATCAGGGTTTGAAGCCAATGGCCAAGAAAGAATTCTTGAGATGTCTTTGGTGCAAAAAGGTGATTTTATTAAAGTACGGGTACAGGACCTGTGGGCTGAGCTGCACTGGGGTCATGAGGAGTGGCCCATTATATACTTTCAAGTTGGGAGGGGTTTGAGATAGCTGTAAATCTCTAAGGAATTTTGGAAGCAAGGTTTCTAGGACCTTGAGGGGGCTAGCCATTGTTGGGAAAAGGTCATTTATTACCATCTAATAAAACCTTAGTTATGAGAACCTTCAGAGGTAAATTGGTGGGCCATATGCTTGGGGTGATTGTCAACACATATCTTGGGAGGTTTAGAGATAAAGGAAGTTTCCAAAGGAATTTTTATACATTAAAGTATACTTACAGGATTGCTGGGGTGAAGGGAAGAAGGAGAGGTCAGGCTAGGATTGCCTTTTGCCCTTAGTAAAGTATTAACATCAAGGCAGTTGAGTCCCTAGAAGAACGTCACTCTGCCTGTTTCAAGGACTTGTCAATGGGCTGTAGGTAGTAAGAAAATTTGACAATTTTTCTTCTGCCATTGTTTCCCACATCAGTATGATGGAGACCACTCTCAGTATGCTGTTTGTTTGAATCAGCACCATTTCCCATTGCATCAAATCAGTTCTAATTTTCAGTTACTTTGGTATTGGGGGGAAAAAAACAATTTTCATAGAATATTTTCCAAGAAATTAATAACTTGGTTAACATAAATTTTTAAACTTTGGTAGGTACCTCTTTTGAAATGTCCTTAGATATTTTATATAAAAACAGAAATAGACACTCAACATAAAACTTCTTGCAAATGTAGAAATTCTTTCTGTTGTGTAACCAACTCTCTATTCTCAAGGAGTTCTTAATACTTGGGTCTGTCTTCTGTGGGTATTTAAACTTTAATTGATGAGTATACACATTTCACCTACATTTTCATTTTCTGGCTATGGCCCACACAAAAAGACATTAGAGTTAATCATCGCAAAGTCCCTGGTCTCAATTGTTTTATCATACCTTTTAATTTTTCAGAAGATTAAAATAGCAAGAGCTCCTTGGAGATTCCTGTATCTAGTTTGGCAGGTGGGTAAATGGTGCTCTAGAGTGACATTCTTTCTTACTGATGAAATTGCTTCTATCATCTAAGCACCTGTTAGATCTCTGGAAGCACGGTTTCAAATGATGGTTTCTGTGATATCTATAAAAAGCTCAGAAGATATTCCCCTGGTGGTTCCCTTACCCTATGAGGAAAAAAACTGGGGTGGAGAATTGTACAGTTATTTCTCTTTTAAATTGTCATTTATGTCCCAGTATAATCATATCTCATGATCTTAACAAGTGCAGAATACCTCTCCTAATGCATTTTCCTTGGTCCTCTTCCAAACCAGAAAGGCAATCTTAAAGTTACTCAAGATATAATTAGATCAGAATAAAAAAAATCATATTGTTACATATTTACTGTTTATATTTTCTATAATATCTTTTTAGTTAAAATTGGTCATATGCTTAAAATAATCAAATATGCCATAAAAGCATTACTGTGCTTTGAACAAAGCAACAACTTTCAAATTTGTTAGTATAAAGAACTGTTATTTAAACTCTAAATTTCATTTTCTCAAATTTTATAAATGTAAGTAAGCCACAGTTCTTGAATCAAATCAATTAGTATAGAGTAAAATATTTAGTATTTTAGCTTTTAGACAAATGGTCTAATAACAAAAATTGGTTAATTTATTTCCCTTCCTCTCCAGTGCTAACCTTCAGTGGGAGTTTTGCATGCATTTTAATTTATCTTAAATTTATGCAGAAATAGATTAGCATTTCCTAGCAATCATTTGTTTTGCATTTTTGCTTTCAGTCATTTTTTAAACCACCTGCTGTATTTGCCTTATGTTCAAAATATGCTGTTGACAGTTACTAATAATGCTGATTAAATTTGCGTATGATGACAGGCAAAACACTAAGTAAAAACAAAA
The DNA here is from genome assembly GCF_963455335.1 of Martes martes. Classification (NCBI taxonomy): domain Eukaryota; kingdom Metazoa; phylum Chordata; class Mammalia; order Carnivora; family Mustelidae; genus Martes; species Martes martes. The sequence continues at coordinate 41,311,727 of NC_137901.1, read as the reverse complement.
CAATATAATCCTGCATTTGTTTTCTCTGTTTCAGTGGTGGCATAAAAGAAACATCTGATTTGTAAGAGCATTGATTTATTACCATTTGGCAAGTCTTATTGAACTGAGGTATAGACAGTATGTGAAAGTGAATATAATTACACAATTTTCAAATATTGGTCTATTTTATGAAGTTAAAAATATGCATGCAGTCTAAAATAAATATCTTTATGTTCTTTTCACATTTTCAGAAGTCATTAGAGTTTGCCACTGAGGTATAATATCATTAGTAAATGAAAACATCTAGGCTGAAAGCAAGCATCTTTTCTGAAGGCAAAAATTGTCAAGGCAACCATAGATTTTCCATTTTTCATGTGTTTTTACTTTATTCTTCTTGATGTACATATAATAAAAGCAGCACAAAGAAAATACCTTTCAAACTTAAAAATCAGTGATTAAGACCTGACACAGGGATATTTGTTATACTTTATAGGGCTGTGTTGGAGAGTAGCAAAGATGATGGATGTGATAGATAATGGTCCCTGAAACCCATGTATTTTGACCTGAAGAATTAGCCTTGCTTTCACAAACCTTCATGGTGAATTGTGGCTATCTCTGAGGTTTCCATTTATTTAAAAGAAAAATATATGGATACTCATGATCCCATAGCCCTTGCTACATGATTGCTTCTTGGATGCTTTTAACTCTGGGATTAATTCTTTGAATTTATGGAGGCAAAAACAATATAAGCAAATTATATTCAATTTATCTCTGTAGACAATGTAGAAATTATAAATTATTATGCAACATGTTTACCTATAAATGTCAAAAATATGTTTTTCATTTTATATTTAACATATTGAACTAATTTTTGCCCATCTATGCTACCCTGATATATATCTTACAGGTTTTGTTTTCAAGGCCAGACATAAATGTATGGAAGATTTTGTATGGTCATTTCAGTATTCACTCCTCCCAGGAATGGGAAAATTAACTTATATTCAACATAGTGATTTCCACATTTGAGTATTACGTGCCAGACTTTGTGCTAATAATTTCTATCATAATTTATTTAATTGTCATATGTGTATAAGGTAGAGGATATTATTTATCCCATTTTGCAGATAAAGAAACCAAGACACAAAGATAGATAGATAGATACAGATATAGATGCATTTTGGCAAGGGATAAAATTTGTCGCATTGGAATGAGAAGACGACCACAGTCAAATGATTTCACAGCCTATGCTATAATGACTTCATTGTGCCACATTTTTTACTGCCAAAGAGAAGAGAAAGAATCGGAAATACATTACAACCTTGACAGGGCCACTATAGCAGTTCATTGCCTTAAATATTTTCCTTCTTTTACCTGTGGCATAAGGAGGACAAGAGGCAGAATCTGCAAGAAAAGCTATATACGTACCCTGGAGCTACAGATTCTGCCTTAAAGCATTTGGTTGGTAGCTCTGTGATATTTAACTTTTCCGAGCTTCAGTTGTTTCATCTGTTTATGGGGAAAATCATATCTATCCACAGATTTTTCAGCATTGACAGTAAGGACCAAAAGGCAATGAAATAACAGTTTTAAGGTGCCAAGAGAAAATAGTGATAAAAAGAAAGTATGAAAGCATAGTATCACAATATTTATGTCATAATAGAAAATAAACATGAAATACGACAAGCAAACTTCTAACACAGAATAAAGCTAAAATAAATTTATTGTTGTGGACCCACAATAATGATAGAGTTTACCACTCATGACTCCTAGTTGGAGAAAGTCTGAAGAATGCATTTCAGGGAAAAGGAAATGGGTAGCATCCTGAAGGAATGACATGCAAACAGGAATGGTGTACAAGATTTTTAAGCCTGGGTCTGACCCCTTCTTCACTAAGCTTAAGACCTAATGGGAAATAAACCTTAAATGATTCATTATAGTTCTCCAGGATAGAAAAATTGCTGTAGAGTATAGATAAAGAGATATAAGTAGTCATTTAGTAATTGTCATTCTACTGTAAGAAAGAGCTTTCCCATATTTCCTATTAATTAGGTAATTCATTTATTTATGTACTTACTTATTTTACTTATTTTATAAGCTTGAGCTCAACGATTCTTATTTTTTTCCTTGGGTTTTCATTGTATCCTTAAGGCAGGCATCTGTTTCTTGGCTTCCTGGTTTATTTATTAATCTGTTTCTCTCTACACCCATACTATCCATACTGGTTTTGCCATGTGTTGTTATTTGTATTATAAATTTTCTGATTGAGATGTTCATTAGTATTTTTTTTTTTTAGATTTTTAGTTTGTCTTTGTGATTTTGGGAATTCTATTCCAATTTTATAAAAACTGTCAACCTAAAAAAAAAATCCTATTGAAATTGGATAAGAATTATATTGAATTTATGGATAGAAGTAGTAATATTTTAAGGATATTAATTATCTGCCATCATGAGTAGGTACTCATAATGCTCAGTATTCATGAATTAAAAGATATAACATTAAGGATGTTAACTCTAATGAAATTAACCTAAAAATCAAAAACATTATTTATCAAAAAAACAGATTTAAGGGGAAAATTTTATAAAGTGATTCTAAAATTTATAGACAATATAAATAAAAAAAGAAGCAAAGGCAAATTTTCAAAGAAGAACATAGATGGTAGACTTTATCAGAAAAAAGATGTATTTTAAGAGTGAATTAACTAAGATAGTAAAATTTTAGTGTAAGGGAAGTATTAAATAAACCAGTGAAACAGAACAGAGAATGAAATATGTAGTATGGTCCCCCAATTTATGACAAAGAATACATTGAAGTGAAGTAAAAAAGATAGCACTTTCTTTTTTTTTTTAATTTAAATTCAATTAGCCAAAATATAGTACATCATTAATTTCAGATGTGGTGCTCAATAAGTTATCATTGCGTATAACACCCAGTGCTCATCAGGTGCCCTACTTAATGCCCTTCACCCAGTTACTCCAGTCCCCCACCTACCTTCCCTCCAGCAACCCTCAGTTTGTTTCTTAGAGTTAAGAGTCTCTCATGGTTTTTCCCTCTGATAACCCCCCTTTCAGTTTTCCCTCCATTACCCTATGATCCTCTACACTATTTATTATAGTTCACATATGAGTGAAACCATATGATAATTGTTTTTCTCTGACTTATTTCACTCAGCAAAATACCCTCCAGTTCCATCCATGTTGAAGTAAATGGTAAGCATCCTTCCTGATGGCAGAGTAATATTCCATATTATATACATAATCTCACAACTTCTTTATCCATTCATGTCAGTGGACATCTCAGCTTTTTATACCAGTTTGGCTATTGTGGACATTGCTGCTATAAACATTGGGGTGCAGGTGCCCTTCATATCACTTCATTTCTATCTTTGGGGTAAATGCCTAGTAGTGCAATTGCTGGGTGGTAGGACAGCTCTATTTTTAACTTCTTGAGGAACCTCCATACTGTTTTCCAGAGTGGCTATACTAGCTTGCGTTCCCACCAACAGTGTAAAAGTGTTTCCCTTTCTCCACATCCTTGCTAAACATTTGTTGTTTTCTGTCTTGTTAATTTTAGCCATTCTGACTGATACAAGGTAGTATCTCATTGTGGTTTTGATTTGTATTTCCCTAATGACAAATGATATTGAGCATTTTCTCATATTTCTGTTGGCCATTTGCATGTCTTCTTTGGAGAAATGTCTGTTCATGTCTTCTGCCCATTTCTTGACTGGATTATTTGTTTTTTGGGTGTTGATTTTGATGTTTTTTATAAATCTTGGTTACTAGCCCTTTATGTAATCTACAAATATCTTCTCCCACTCTGTAGGTAGCATTTTTCTTTTGTTGACTGTTTCCTGGGCTGTGCAAAAGCTTTTTATCTTGATGAAGTCCTAAGAGTTCATTTTTGCTTTTGTTTTTCTTGCCTTCGGAGATGTGTCTAGCAAGAAGTTGTTGTGGTTGAGGTTGAAGAGGTTGCTGCTTGTGCTCTCCTCTAGGATTTTGATGGATCCCTGTCTCACATTTAGGTCTTTCATCCATTTTTAGTCTATTTTTGTGTATGGTGTAAGAAAATGGTTCAGTTTCATTCTTCTACATGTGCTGTCCAATTCTCCCAGTGCTGTTTATTGAAAAGACTGTTCTTTTCCCACTGGATATTCTTTCCTACTTTGTCAAAGATTAGTTGGCCATAGAGTTGAGGGTTCATTCCTGGGTTATCTCTTCTGTTCCACTGATCAATCTGTCTGATTTTGTACCAGTACCATACTGTCTTGCTGTTTACAGTTTTGAATTGAGCTTGAAGTCCAGAATTGTGATGCCACCAGTTTTTATTTTATTTTTCAACATGTTTGGCTATTTGGGGTCCTTTCTGGTTCCATACAAATTTTAAGATTATTTGTTCCAGCTCTGTGAAAAATGTTGATGGTATTTTGATAAAGATTTCATTCAGTGTGTAGAATGTTCTGGGTAGCCTAGACATTTTAACAATATTTATTCTTCCAATCCATGAGCATGGAATGTTTTTCCATTTCTTTGTGTCTTCCTCAATTTCTTTCATAAATGTTCTGTAGTTTTTAGAGTACAGATTCTTTACCTTTTTGCTTAAGTTTATTGCTATGTATCCTACGGTTTTTGGTGCAATTGTAAACAGAATAGATTCCTTAATTTCTCTCTCTTCTTGTCTCATTGTTAGCGTATAGAAATGTAACTGATTTCAGTGCACTGAATTTGTATACTGCCATGTTGCTGAATTGCTGTATAAGTTCTAGCAGTGTTGGGGTGGAGTCTTTTGGGTTTTCCCTATAAAGTATCATGTCATCTGTGAGGAGTGAGAGTTTTACTTCTTTGCCAGTTTGAATGCTTTTTATTTCTTTTTGTTGTCTGATTGCTGAGGCTAGGATTTCTAGTATAAGGAATAACAGTGATGATACTGAGCATCCCTGTCACATTCCCGACCTTCAGGAAAAAGCCCTCAGTTTTCCACATTGAGAATAATATTCTCTGTGGGCTTTTCATACATGGCTTTTGTGATACTGAGGTATGATCCCTCTAGCCATACACTGTGGAGAGTCTTAAGAAAGAATGTTGCATTTTGTCAAATGCTTTTCTGCATCAATTGAGAGGATCACATGGTTCTTGTCCTTTCTTCTATTAAAGTGATGTATCATGCTGATTCATTTGTGAATGTTGAACCTCCCTTGCAGCCCAGGAATAAATCCAACTTGGTTGTGGGAAATAATACCTTTAATGTACTATTGAATCCTATTGGCTAGTATCTTGGTAAGAATTTTGGCATCTAGGGACGCCTGGGTGGCTCAGTGGGTTAAGCCGCTGCCTTCGGCTCAGGTCATGATCCCGGGGTCCTGGGATCGAGTCCCGCATCGGGCTCCTTGCTAGGCAGGGAGCCTGCCTCTCTCTCTCTGCCTCTGCCTACCTCTCTGCCTGCTTGTGTGCTTTCTCCCTCTCTCTCTCTAAAAAAAAAAAAAAAAAAAAAAAAAGAATTTTGGCATCTATGCTCATCAGGGATATTGGTCTTTAATTCTGCCTTTTGGTGGGATCTTTGTCTGGTTTGGGGATCAAGGTAATGCTGGCTCCATCGAATCAGTTTGGAAACTTTCCTTCCATTTCTTTTTTTTTTTTTTCTTTGAAAAAGCACCAGAGGAGTACATGAGTTCTTCTTTAAATGTTTGGTATAATTCCTCTGGGATAACATCTGGCCCTGGACTCTCGTTTTTTGGGAGATTTTTGATTATTGCTCCAATTTCCTTGCTGGTTATAGGTCTGTTTGTGTTTTCTATTTCTTCCTATTTCAGTTTCATAGTTCATAAATTTCCAAGAATGCATCCATTTCTTCCAGATTGCCTAATTTGTTGGCATATAGTTGCTCGTAGTATGTTCTTATAATTGTTCGTATTTCCCTGGTGTTAGTCATGATCTCTCCATTTTCATTCATGATTTTATTAATTTGGGTCCTTTCTCTTTTCTTTTTGGTAAGTCTGGCCAGGAGCTTATCATTCTTATTAATTCTTTCAGAGAACCAGTTCTAGAGTCATTGATCTGTTCTACTGTTCTTTTGGTTTCTATTTCATTGATTTATGCTCTAATCTTTATTATTTCTCTACTGCTTGGTTTAGGCTTTATTCACTGTTCTTTCTTCAGCTCCTTTAGGTATAAGGTTAGTTTGTGTATTTGAGATTTTTCTAACTTTTTGAGAAAGGCTTCTATTGCTATGTACTTTCCACTTAGGATCACCTTCACTGTATCCTAAAGGTTTTGAACCATTGTGTTTTCATTTTCATTTATTCCTATTAATTTTTTAATTTCTTCTTTAACTTCGTGGTTGACCCATTCATTCTTTAGTAGGATGCTCTTTAACCTCCAAGTGTTTGAGTTCTTTCCAAATTTTCTCTTGTGATTGAGTTCAAGCACTGTGGTCTAGAAATATGTAGGGAATAATCTCATTCTTTTCGTACCAGTTGAGACCTGATTTGTGACCCAGGATGTGACTTATTCTGGAGAATATTCCATGTGTATTCGAGAAGAATATGTATTCTGTAGGTTTAGAATGGAATGCTCTGTATATATCTGGTCCAGTGCATCATTCAAAGCCCTTGTTACCTTGTTGATCTTCTGCTAAGATGACCTGTCCATCACTGTGCGTAAAGGGTGTTGAAGTCCCCTACTAGTATTATATTATTATGAATGTGTTTCTTTAATTTGATTAATTGTTTTATATAATTGGTTTATAACATGTGTCCATGTTAGGAGCATTAAGACTTATAATTGTTTACTCTTCTTGTTGGAAAGATCTTTAAGTATAATATAGTGTTCCTCTTCATCCCTTACTACAGTTTTTGGTTTAAAATCTAGTTTGTCTGATATGAGGATTGCTACTCCAGCTTTCTTTTGATGTCCATTAGCCTAATAAATTGTTTTTCCAGCCCTCACTTCAATCTGGAGGTGTCTTTCGGTCTAAAATGAGTCTCTTGTAGACAGTATTAAGAGGGGTCTTGCTTTTTTATCCAGTCTGATACTCTGTGTCAAAAAGATATTTTCAGTAACTTTTACAGGGTCAATTTTTATCTATATTGGATAGAATAAAAAGAATAATGACTTTTGGTTAGTATGGCACATAATAATTTATTCCTGATGAAATTTGAGAAAAAATAAAAATAAATTGCCATGAATTTGTGGTAAGAAAAATATGTATTAAATAAGACACAAAAGTATGAGTCATAAGGGAAAAAGTGAAAAATTGTAGCTTATATAAAATATGAACTTTTTTATGGAACAGCAAAGTTATGACAATGAAAAGATAAGCTGTGGAGTTGGAGTATATATATAAATTCTTATGAATCAATAAGGAAAGGGGGAAATTAAATGGAAAATTGGTAAGAATTGCTTGAACTCTTAAAAATATGAAAATCCCAGAAGCCCGCTACAAATTAGAAAGAGGCTTAAATTCAGTGATCATCAGAGAAAATAAATTTAAAATATAGTTCTACTATACACTACCAAAATTATGAAAGTGAAAAACATGAAGGTACATGAAGTATCAACATAACCATGGAGTTTCTGGAATTGTCTGCATATATTTCCATAGGAAACTGTTGGCTGATATAGAATAAAGCTACCTGTGACACAGCATCTATACTTCTAGACATAACCCCCAAATATTTGTGCATATGTTGGCCAAAAGTCACATACAAGAATCTTCATAGCACTATTCCTCAAATAACTCCAAATTCCATCCATGAAGAAATAAATTTGTGACACATTAAGATAACAGCATAGAATATAGTAGTGAGGATAAACAAACCAAAACTGTAGTCACTAACATGGATGAATCTCAAAAATGATATTCAATAAGAAAAGTTACCTAAAAAGAGCACACACTATTAGATTCTGTGAACTTAAATGACAAAATGCATCCATGGCATTACGAGCCCAAGACTGGTTATCTCCATGGTGAGGAATTAAGACATTGGAATGAGGCATGGGACATGTGTCACAATTGACAAAAGTGACTGCTTCTTGTTCTAGGTGCTTCTTACACCAGTGTGTTCATTTTGTGGACAGTCTTTTGCACTCTTTTTAAATCTTGTCACTTTTCTTGATGTGTGTTTCTATCACACGCATGGGAAGTCCTGGCAGCAAACAAACAGCACCTCAATGATTTTAGCAGAAATATTTTACTAAGACCAATTGTTCACCACTTATGGATGACCTAAAAAATGCAAAATGAGGAATCATATCACTTAATCTGCACTTGAAAGGGGGGGCCTATGGAACTGTAATGAGACAACAAATGTGGGAGTGCCCATGGTTGGCACTGGTATCTCTGGGAGACATGATGCAGCTCGTTCTTTAAGTGTTGCAAAAGTACAGAATCACTAAGGTACAGAATATTGAGTTAAAACAGTGAGGCAATAGCTAAAAAACTGCCAAAATCTAATTCTTAAACAAAAATCACCCTCCTTCCAAAAAGGAAAAAAAAAGATACTAGAAAAGTATTAGAACAAATAATGAAAGATTATTTTATATCTGTAATTTTAATTGAGACACAAAACTCTGAAGACACAAAGTAAAGAATTTATACATCATACATTAATAAGTTATGAGTGCAATAACCAAAATAAGGAAGACTAAAATTTAAGCGATAAACTAAATACAAAAACCCCAAAAACTTGCTGTTAATATCTCAAAGATCTAATTTTCTTAAAATATAAATGGTTTCTTTCATTAACATGAATAAGACCAATGATCCAATAGGAAAATGTAGGCAAATTATTAGAACTCATGGCTCACAAAAAAGAAAATACAGATTTCTCTTAAATGTATGCATGATCCCAAATTCATTTAAGATGAAAGTTAAATCAAATTTAAAACCATGTTAAAATTTTATCAAACTGTTAACAGTCTCACCAAATACTATATTGATAAAGATGTAGAGAAACAGCAATTATATATTCCTGGTGGGAACATAATAGTGTTATTTCTAAAATAATAAATACTCAAGCCATTTGACAGAGCTGATCTATAGAAAAAATCAAATCTATGCAACATGTCATATTTACAAGCAATTCAACTTCCCCAAAAAAAGAAAATGTTTTAATGATTGTTAAGGAAAAAATTCATTATTGTTAATAAAAATGTTATGCAAAAAACAGTATATTTATCATTATACCATTTTTTTGTTTTTAAAAAGGAAATATGCTAATTAATTTTCTTTTTTATAGAATATCCCTTAAATTATATACAAAGAAACCTGCTACTAATGGTTGCCTGTGTGGAGATTAAGAGGTTGGATTGGAGGCAAGATAAGAGATATTCCACTGCCTACCTTTCACACTATGTTCATAAAACAAATAAATACAACTACTTTGTATTGACAATACCCATAGATTAACAGTACTTTCAGTCTGTTTACAAGGTCACTTAATTGATTAGTTTCTCCCACCCATGCCTTATTCAGTCAGGAGAGTAAGAAAGATATGGGAAATAGAATGACATTATTCTTCAGAAACTAATATAATGTCAGGCCATTTTGCTGTAAAACAGTGATTAATATAGTTGCGCTGATTTGAAATAACATAATACTTCTTTATAGATAAATACTACACATTTATGTTAATGTTAAATATTTATTAGATTTCCAAAATCTGAGTGTGTTATTAGTGTGTTGGTGTATTACATGCTGTTGACCTTGATTCCACAAATTTATTTTTACTTGAAAATTTGATTTTGGTGTATTAACATTCTTATGTATGTGACTAATAATAATGATGATAATAAATATGACAGTGGTAATTTGAGGCTCTAAGAGATTTGTTGAGCTCTGAAAGGAATATCACATTTTTCAAGCCAGTTAGGTTTAGCGCAGTTAATATTCAAATCTATAAACCAGCCTTTTATTCTCCTAATGACAAATAGAATTATTATAATTAAGTTAATGATCAGATTTGTAGCTACTTCAACCATCTGTGAATGAGCCACGAACCCAGAAATGAGCCCCTAGTAGAGATTTATCACATTTTGCTGCACCTTACATCAACCAACTGCTGTCAAATACTTATGCATAACAATAGTTAAAATAGCTATTACTTCTTAAGTATCACATTACAAACAGTGCAATATGGACGTTATACAGAAGCAGTGTAGTCCATGAGACGACCTAGAAATTACTTTCTGTATTGCCTATAGATGAATTGGTTGGAAAAATGGGCAACCCCTTCCCAGAGGAGAGGCTATTCCTGACCTCAGCTTTGAGGGAGAAGGAGCCCAGTTTTTAGTCTCCAGGGGCTACAGCCAGCTCTCCTAACCTTCTCTGAAGAGTTCCTTTCCAAAATATTTTGGTGCCATAACAGTCTCTTTGTCACTGAGTCCTCCCAATCCTATGCTCTTTTCATTAAAAATAAAACAAAACAATAATAACAGCAGAGAGGCTTTTCTCTCTGCAGGAGTCATTCTACCAAATCCCAGACTTACTGTTTAGCCACCTGTGCCTTAGACCTAGCACATCTCTCCAAAGGATGCCAAGTTCAAGAGAACTTATTTTGTTCCATGAGTTCCTGTTCCAAATGCTCCTTTTTTTTTTTTTTTTTACAATTTTATTTATTTATTTGACAGAGAGAGATCACAAGGAGGCAGAGAGGCAGGCAGAGAGAGGGGAGAAGCAGGCTTGCTGATGAGCAGAGAGCCCAATGCGGGGCTTGATCCCAGGACCCTGAGATCATGACCTGAGCCCAAGGCAGAGGCTTAACCCATTGAGCCACCCAGGCATCCCCCAAATGGTCCTAATTGTTCAGAATCTCTTTCATGATACATTAACTCATGTAATCCTCATAGTTAGGATATATACAATGATATAGTACCTATTACAATTCTCATTTTACAAATAAGAAAAGTGTGTCTTACATTATCCAAGATCACATAACCGGCTAATTATAGAATCCATATTTGAACTGAGTCCATAATTATAGGGTCCATTCATCAGAGCCTGAATACCTAATTAACTTGCATAACTATATGTTTTCATTGTTGCTATTTGTCTGTTATAAATTGTAGTAGATCAGTATAAAATCAGGTGATAAGGAGATCCTCAGAGAGCTACCAAAACTAAATCTTTTTGAAATGGAAATATATATCATACAGTTCTATTACATGCTAGCACTTTTAAATGCACTTGTTTAATCATCATAAACTTTTCATGGAATATATAGAAAAGCTATCACAGGCTTTTCCACAGATCTGGAAGGTAGCCATAGTCCCTTACCAAGCTCATATTGCTTTTCCCTATGGAATGTCAAGACATCTTTACCTTCCACATTTGGGGTGATTATTAAATTTTCTCCTGGAATCAGATTTTTGCCTTGCCTTCCTAGATACTCTCCAGATCATGATATCTGGTATTATACTCTCAAAGTTGAGACATTTCCTAGCAACTACAAAATAGTTCTCCAGTACACAATCCTCATGTACCCAGCACTCACTTCTTCGTCACTCGAAACTCTACCCATCCTTGGCAGAAGAGATCATAGGAGTCTGTGTTTCTGGAAATGAACACCTTTTTTTCCTCTTAAAAAGCAGAGGTAAACTGAATCTATGAGTTAGTAAATCTTGATTGCTTTGCATATAATTTTCCTGAATAACAAAAATTTTATAGTATCACTGGTTCAGAATAATTCTTCATCTTAGAGATAATGATATAGGAATGCTTAATCATGGAGAAGCAAACACAATCATAAAATAATCCAAATTTTGTATTAGAAATTTTGTACATGTGGAATGTATTCTCCTTTCTCAACTTATCACAACATCCCATCTCACATTGTGATATCAAACAAATTAAAAAATGCTATTTTACTCATTGGAAATCACATACATATAGATAGGTAGATAGATATCAAATAAGTACATAAAAAGATACTCCATATCATAGCTCATCAGGGAAATGAAAATTGAAACAACAATGAAATACCACTGCACATCTGTTAGAATGGCAAGATCCAAAACACAGACTCCACCCCACACTGAAAGGTTGCAGAGCACCAGAACTCTCACACACTGCTGGTGGGAATGCAAAATGGTACAGCTACTTCAGAAGACAGTTTGGAGGTTTCTCACAAAACTAAACATATTTTCCAGCAATCTCCTTGGTTATTTACCCAAACGAGCCAAAACCAATGTCCACACAAAAACCTGCACACAGATGTTTATAGCAGCATTTTTTAATTCATAATCACCTAAACCTAGAAGCACCTGTCTTCTTCAGTAGGTGAGTAGATACACTGTACTTGATCCAGACAGTGGAATATGCTAAAAAATGAGTCCTCAAGTCATGAAAAGAATGAAGGAAATTGAATACATATTACTAAGTGAAGGAAGCAAATCTGAAAAGACTACATATTGTATAATTCTGACTATATGACATTCTGGAAAAGGCAAAACTGTGGAAACAGTAAAACGTTCAGAGGTCACCAAGCAGTGGGTTGGGGAGAATGTGTGAGTAAGCAGCACATGAGATTTTGAGGATAAATATGCTGTAAGATACCATAATGATGGATATATGTCATTACATATTTGGTCAAACCCGTGGTATGTCAATCACAACAGGGAAATTTAAAGTAAACTATGGACTTTGAATGATTATGATGTGTGAGTGTGGTTTCACCGATTGTAACAAACATCCCCTCTGGTTGGGGTTGGTAATGGAGGAGACTGTGCTTGTGTGGGGTAGGAGGCTTATGGAAAATCTCTGTACCTTCCCCTTAATTTTTCTGTGAACCTAAAACTGCTTTAAAAAATAAAGTCTTAATAAAGAAAAATGTATTTAAGTGTGAACATTTCCAAGAATGTATCATAAGAAAATAAATTTGCATAGCTGTATGTATAAAAATATAGAAAGGCATAATTTAAAATCACAAAATTGGGAGGAAAAGCACTAGTTAATGTTATCAGCCTGAGATTTATTAAGCAAATTATTATAAAGTATTTCTACAGAATACTATCCAGCCATTAAAGATAATGATATAGATGTGTACATTTGAAACACATGGAGTAATGTTAGTGTTATTTTTTCAAACAATTGTTGATACAGTTTTACATATGTTACATATCTTTTGTATGTATAAACATACATATAGACAACTTTGGGAAGTTTATATAGCTTATATAGCAAGACATGGAATTATAGATTTATTTTGCATTTTAATCTGTGTGCATAATAGTTTTTTTCTTTTTATTCTTCAAAGGATAAATGCATTTTGTATAATAACCTTAGGTGTTTTGTAATTTTGTAAATAACCTTAGGTAAAGGTTTTTTAGAGAAAACATAAGGAATCAAATGTGGCAAAAATAACTTTTTAAAATTACTTTTGGTAAATGTTAATAATGTATTTTCATCTCATATCTGATCCTCCCAAAGCTATTAATTATATTAACTTCAATCAAGTTGGATTTCATAATTGAAATCAGAGGCATTGGCCTTGATATTTTATCTCTAACATTTTACCAGTAAAGTGATATGGAAATACATTGTGTTTTATTAAGTGTTTATACAGCACAAAACACAAAACCACATATAACCCTATTTGATCAATGTCATGTTATTTCTTTGAGTATAGAGGTGCCTAATTTCCCTCATACATAACTATTAATGCTGAAAAAATCTCCCATAGTTAAATTTTATTTCAGGGGCACCTGGGTGGCTCAGTGGGTTAAAGCCTCTGCCTTCGGCTCAAGTCATGATCCCAGGGTCTGGTGATGGAGCCCTACATCGGGCTCTCTGCTAAGCAGGGAGCCTGCTTCCCTTCCTCTCTCTGCCTGCCTCTCTGCCTACTTGTGATCTGTCTATCAAATAAATAAATAAAATCTTAAAAAAAGTTATTTCAAAGAGCACTTACAATTATTTAAATGTATATACAAAATGGCAGAGTTGAGGTTGAAAGCAATATATTCTGTGGTACCTTGAAACAATGAATGTTTTTTTTTTCTTTAATTATCACTGGAAAAAAAATATGGTTTTGGAACAGAAAAATTTTATTATTAAGAGTGCTATAATCATCTCTTGCTTCAGCATGAGCTCAGAAGCAAAACCAAAACAGATGTGGAACAATAAACAGCTGCCACTCCTGCCCATCAGGACAATATACAGACCTTTTCTGTATAAATTCAAATTGTTGCAAGAAAAAAGAACAAAGCTTTTCATAATGATTATGGTTAAAGTGTATCACTACCATTGAGAGCTGGATTGAGATATGCTGTATTTTTTTTCTTTTACTTAACAAACAAAAAGAATTTTTAAATAAGAATATCCTTACCATATAATATAAATCAGTGGATAATGGCTGATTTTATTCTATAAAGTACTAAATAAAGTCAGAGTGCTGGTATAGACACATAGCCCATCCAAAGACAAATGATTGATGATAACCTTTGTTATTTTTCAATCAATATAAGAAGAGTGGAAAGGAAAATATGACAATAGCTACTGTATAACTCAGAATTTTTATCCAATTGTCAATGTTTCCTTTTTTTTTTTTTTTGGAGTTCATCCAAAATGTTTAGTTTGATTGATATCTGTTATTGATGGATGTATTTTAGCCTGTCATAAAGATTCACAGGAGTGAATAAGATATAGCTATAGATATAAATATAATCAATTAGGGAAGATGGACCTGTTATCAAATAAATTACAATGAAGTGTGAAGTATAGCAACAGAGAAAGAGTTGAATGACTTACATCCATTGTTTTGGTTTTCTTTTACTGAATTGTGTAGTTTGATGGTTTTCAAAACTTAACATGCAGTTGAACATGTAGTTTGTTATAGCAGAAGTTTCTGGGGATGACTTTCAGAATTTTTGATCCTGGGGGCACCTTGATGGCTCAGTCGGTTAAGCGTACTACCTAGTGTCAGCTCAGGTCATGATCTCAGGGTGGTGGGATCAAGCCCCGAGTCGGGCTCCATGCTCAGGGGAGAGTCTGCTTGAAATTCTCTCCCTCTCTTCTCCCTCTGCCCCTTCTCTCTCTCTCTCTCTCTCTCAAATAAACAAATCTTAAAAAGAATAATAATAATTTTTGATCCAGTAGGTCTAGGTTGAGGTCTGAGAATCTGCATTTGTTACAAGTTTCCAAGTGTTGCTTTTGCTGTTAGTCTGGGATCATACTTTGTGAACTAGTTTTTGAGTCTTTAATGCGACCACTTCCAATATATAATACAATGTTTATGATATACTGCAACCACACTCAGCTTGTATATAAAATAGCCATAAAACTTCTTTCCTTTTTTTTTTTTTTTCCTCTTTCACTTCTCTTTCTATCCTTTCATTGGTAAAGAACATTGGTACACTGCTCCAGAAGACTACATTTTAACTTGGTAGGATAGTTAATGGAAAGCCACTCCAATTTCTCTGCCTTCCTTCTTGTTATCTACACGAAAGTTTAGGGAACGCCATTCAAATTAATAGATAAAAACCTGAATTTGCATTTGAATCTAACAAATTTTAATCAGCTCCTATGATAGTATCATCATATGAGTAAAATAGATAATTTTCTTAGCAGAAGTTGATAAATGAAAGTGGAAACAAAAGTAAATTAAATAAAATCATGCTTGTATATATATTTTTAAACTTTCCCCTGAGTCACATTATCAATTTTTCAGATAATTATGAAACATTCAGTGAACAATAGACTTGGAGAGCTGTAACACAGTTAATAGAATCTAGGACAAGTTTTTTAGGAATAAAATTTTTAATCTTCCTCAAGTTTTTAATCAATTATGTATTAAAATTTTTTCTTCTGTAGATGTACTGGGGCTGGCTTCTGATTACAAGTAACAGAAAACTCTTGTGGCTAACTTAAGGAAAAAGAAACATACAGGAAGGATATCTGAGAGCTTCCAATGTCTACAAGGTGTAGCCAAGATGGAAGTGCCTGACCAGTGGGCTTTGGACAGAGCGTCTGCCACTGCCCCTCCCCCCATACTAGCCCTGGGCTGCCAGACTTTGAGCCTTCGCTTGGTAGCTGTGTTGAGAACTTTCTGACTACCCACAATGGTTTTGCTTCACTCTAGAAGAATCCAAGTCCTTGTGAAAGGATTCAGTGGCCATGCCCTTGTCATACCTGAAGATGCTAGAGGCCAGTGAGTGAAAGAAAGAGCATCTGACCCTCTTGGGCTACTGTAAAGAGAGGCTGGGCTCTACCTTTCATGTATGTGATTCCTTTCAAACCAAAAAGTATTGGATGTCTTATAGTCAAAATGATAATTTCTACTATAACAAGGGTAATAGAGAATAAATTCCTGCCATCATTTTTTCTCCTCATGTGTTCATGTTTAATCACTTTTTCCCTTATTCTCATAGCATTTCAGAGCTTATTAAATTTATAAAAACTTTATGTACAATGTTATTATTTGGTTTCATGTCGTCAGGGACAGGAATTCGGAAGAAATATTTTTTATTATTAATTATATTATTTTTCTACTTCTTAAAAAATCAAACTTCATGGAAGATATGCAATTTCTTCTAAAAACAAATATATAGAGTTTCAAACAGAACTAGACAACACCTTTTAGCTTCCTTTCTACCATGTAAACTAGGAAATGTGTGGTTTAAAAAAAACTAATCACATGTTTATTTCTTTCAGTAATGTCACTATGTCTGTCAGGATGCTGTTAGTTGCAAGCCACATAAAATGCAACTACAACTAACTTGCATAGTAAATATTTATTATATCACAGTACAGCAAGTCTGAAATTGAGGTTTTACCAGGTAGGATAATAGACCAAATCAATGGTATCAGAGCCTTTTCTCTCCCAATATCTTTTTTTTTTATTTAATTTTATTTTTTTCAGTGTTCCAAAATTCATTGTTTAAGCACCACACCCAGTGCTCCATGAAATATGTGCCCTCCATAATGCCCACCACTAGACTCACCCAACCCCCACTTCCTCCCCTGCAAAACCCTCAGTTTGTTTCTCAGAGTCCACAGTATCTCATGGTTTGTCTCCCCCTCTGATTTCCCGCAACTCATTTCTCCTCTCCATCTCCCAATGTCCTCAATGTTATTCCTTATGCTTTACAAGTACGTGAAACCATATGATAATTGACTCTCTCTGCTTAACTTATTTCACTGAGCATAATCTCTTCCTGTCCTGTCCATGTTGATATAAAACTTGGGTATTCATCCTTTCTGATGGAGGCATAATACTCCATTGTATATACAGACCATATCTTTATCCATTCATCTGCTGAAGGGCATCTTGGTTCTTTCCAGTTTGGCACCTGTGGCCATTGCTGCTATGAACATTGGGGTACAGGTGACCCTTCTTTTCATTACCTCTGTATCTTTGGGATAAATCCACTAGTGCAATTGCAGGGTCATAGGGAAGCTCTATTTTTAATTTCTTAAGGAATCTCCACATTGTTTTCCAAAGTGGCTGCACCAACTTGCATTCCCACCAACAGTGTAAGAGGGTTCCCCTTTCTCCACATCCTCTCCAGCACTTGTTATTTCCTGTCTTGTTAATTTTGGCCATTCTAACTGGTGCAAGGTGGTATCTCAATGTGGTTTTGATTTGAATCTCCCTGATGGCTAATGATGATGAGCATTTTTTCATGTGACTGTTAGCCATTTGTATGTCTTCTTTGGAGAAGTGTTCATTCATATCCTCTGCCCATTTTTTGATGTAATTATCAGTTTCGTGTGTGTTGAGTTTGAGGGGTTCTTTATAGATCTTGGATATCAGCCCTTTGTCTATAGGGTCATTTGCAAATATCTTCTCCCATTTCGTGAGTTGCCTCTGTTTTGTTGACTGTTTCCTTTGCTGTGCAGAAGCTTTTGATCTTGGTGAAGTCCCAAAAGTTCATTTTTGCTTTTGTTCCCTTTGCCTTTGGAGGCATGTCTTGAAATAAGTTGCCGTGGCTGATGTCAAAGAGGTTACTACCTATGTTCTCCTCTAGGATTTTGATAGATTCCTGCCTCACATTGAGGTCTTTTATCCATTTCAAGTTTATCTTTGTGTATGGTGCAAGACAATGGTCTAGTTTCATTCTTCTACACATAGCTGTCCAATTTTCCCAGCACTTTTAGATTCTCCTCATGGCTGTTATCTTCTCGCATGGCACTCACAGACAATCCCACCTACAGACAGGAAGTCACAAAACTTACCTTATAAACCCTTTATTTATTTATTTAAATTTTTTCAGTGTTCCAAGATTCATTGTTTATGCACCACACCCAGTGCTCCATGCAATACGTTGACAGATTTTCCCCACAGCTCCACAGCTCTCTTCCCTTTAAAAGCCTAACACCAAAGACTAGAGAATATCTAAGCCAATTATTTTTGTTTGAAGATACCAAAATATACCCTCCTTTCAAAAATTCCTTGTATATGTTTTGATGATTAGGAAGTTAACTACATTTTTTTTTCATTGTGGACTTTGTACCACATTTATTGTAAAATTGTTCAAACCAGTAGATGACTATAGCATTCAAGGCCACATCCTATTAAGCCTTAGCAGAGTTGGGTGCACAGGATCTGTATATGAACTTGAGATGGCATGTAAGTTGTCGAATAATTACTTTAACACACTGTGTCATGTTAGACATGCTATCAATCCTTTTGAAATTTTCTTTCAATTTTATTTATTTATTTTGACAGAGAGAGAGCACAAGTAGGCAGAGAGGCAGGCAGAGAGAAGGTGAAGCAGGCTCCCCACAGAGCAGAGAGCTCACTGTGGGGTCCGAGCCCAGGACTCTGAAACCATGACCTGAGCAGAAGGCAGAGGCTTTAACCCACTGAGCCACCCAGGCACCCCCCCTTTTGAAATTTTTAATCTTATTTTTAGCAATATGAAATTTATCCTGTATGACATTTACATTTGTGATTAAGAATGCTGACAGTTGTTTGATATTGATAGTGACTCACTATTGGAAAACAAAAACAAAAACAAAAACAAAAACAAAACAAAACAAAAAAAAACTTTCCTGGTACTTTCTTTCAAATTTGACCAGGACATTGAAACAGTAAGAAAAATTGCTTATAAAAGCTATCCATTTGTAACTTCTTATGTGTGAAAATCAGTTTGGGAGGTAGGAAGTTTTGAGGCAGAACAGAGGAAAAAAATATTTGTTTATATATTTGTTTTGAAAATATGAGAAACGTGTTTATCTTTTCAACTATAGACAGAGATACAGAATTGCAAGCTCTAGCTATAAATAGGCCTTGTGAAATCCAACATGGTAGGCTCAGATGAGAAGGGAAATAAGGGAGAAATTGTCTATTTCAATTACATGAGAAAAAACTCTAATAAATGGAGTGAACTTCTTCTATGATTCAACTACACTTTTTTTTTTCTATCATGGATACAAAATTTTCTCCCAAAGTTTACTCATTAATAGGAAGACCTGAGACTGGCAAATATAGTAGTTACGATTTAAATATTTAAGCCATGTTGTTTTTAGGACAATTATTCATCTATTTGTTAAACTTATATATTTTGTAGTATATTAAACATGTTTTTTCAAGCTGAAAAGTGATCACACAAGCCTTGTTTTTGTTTCCTGTAAGCACATGTTGTATGAATATTCTTTTATCCTTACTGGAAAATTCTCCAACCTTTGGACTAATGTTCCATTTAGTGAATTTGCAAAATGCAACTCAAGAAAAAAGTGCCCTTAATGGATTCATGTTATTCCATACTTTTTCTTGTGTTAGTGGTGGTAAAGAACTAACCAAAGAAAAAGAGGCAGATGCTTCATCTTGATAGATTTTAAAAAATCATCCATTTATTCATCCAATAAGGATTTATTGAGTGCACTGTATGTGTAAGAAAACAAGAATCTTTATCTTTCTGGATGTTGTCAGATGGTTTTCAGAGCTCTGAAAGCAACTGAAAAGCTAAGCAACAAAGTTTGAACAGAGACTAGCCTTATTGTGTCCATTCTTGACCAACTCAGCTCTACCTTGACTAGTCCACATTCACTGGCTTTCAATAGGCCACATCTTCTTCCACTCAGATAGATAATTAATAGGCCATAGGTCCCAATAGAATTCATTGGATATATTAGCTTAGTCTTGGCATTTAAAATGTGTATATGGGTTTGTGAGGTCTCACCAAGCAGCTTTACTTTCTGAGATCAGAACTGGTTGGCTCAAGCATACCTATTTAAAAAAAGGCTAAAAAGAAGGCGGTTACGAATGAGGGTGGAAGGAGGGGGTAGAATGGTCAAACTACCGTGTCTGTAACAATAGTCATAGGAGTTTTTATTCTCCCTAACCTATCAATTACTGTGAGAAGTTGTTCAAATCTGACATTATGATTGTGAATGTATCAGTTTCTTCAAAGTAATGTCACTTTTTCTGCAGTATGCAAATTTCAAAATATTTACATTATGTTATATCGTTACTCTCAATGAAGTCTTGTGTGTGTGTGTGTGTGTGTGTGTGTGTGTGTGTTTTGTTTTAATGCTTATTTTTCTGTTATTCATGCCCAATAGCTTCCACTTTTTTTTTTCATATATCTGTTTTCTACTCTTTTAAGGTCAATTTTTCTTTGCTCTTAAATTGTAGTTGTGTGTTCCGTAAACAAAATCAAAAAGCAAATTGTTGTTTTGACCAAACTGAAATGCATTAGTTTTCACATTTCTGAGGTATTTGGACACCGCTTTATTTTGTGCTTTACTTTTCTTGGCTTCATTTTTCTTCTTAACAGAGTTCACTCAAATTGGCTAAGCAGTCAGTATTCTTTATTTTTCTTCTATCATTTACACATAGTTTTCCAAGATTTTAATGAGTACATGGGTATTTGACTTAGTAAGTCTACAGTTCATCAGAATCTCTCTATTTATTCTCACAAAACTAACGAGTTTGTTGCATTCTAATACCAAATAATCTCAACCTCTTTTAATATATAACTGTTACTCAGTATTTCAGTTTTACCTTGAACTTCTTCATTCTAAATTAATTTCAACACATAGTCATTATCATTACATGTTTAAGAATTCCATATTAAGAATTCATCCTCATAAAAAATAGTTTTATTATTCAGTTTTAAGTAGTGGAATCTTGTTTACTTATGCCCACTTGTTTGCCAATATCTCTACTCCCACAGTTTCCAGTATCTCATTTTTCATGGGATAAATCCACTTCCCTCTCACATATATTCTTTGGTCGTTCTTTCAATAACAGTTGCATTCATTTCCCTGAAAATATGGTGGGCTTTTTTTTCACCGTTAGTTATGAAAGATCATTTAAATAAATAAATTATCTACATTGAGAATTATTTTTCTCAGTATTTTGAAATATTATTTCAGTATCTTCTATTGTTTCTTCCTATTAAAAAGTACGCAGTCAGTTTAATTTTTCTCTATTTGAGAGCAATCTGAGAAACATTGTCTCTGCAGTTCTAAAGTTGCAATACTCAACCTGGGAATGGCCTTATTATGATTAGGGGAATTTATGAATCTGAAAAACCTTCATTTGTAATCTCTCACTATTCCTCTCCTTCATTTTGTCTATTCTATACTCCCATAATTTCTTCTTATTATATGTTGAACTTATTCATCCTATTCTTTTTGTTCTTAGCCTATTTTTTTATGTACCTTCATACTGCAATCTTCCCACATGGACTTTTTGGTAAACATCCTTTTACTTTTCCCAGTTTATCAGTTCTCTTTGCAGTTGTCTCAGATCTGCTGTTCAACTCTTTTACCCACTGAGTTTACATTTCAGTAATGTCATTTTTTATTCCTAGAACATCTATTTTGTTATTTTGCAAAACTGCACATCTGGTTTCATAATGTCTTATTATTGTCTCATGTTCTTAACTGTTTTAATGTTAAACTCAACATCAGAGAGTGTTTTATTTTTTTTAAGATTTTATTTATTTATTTGGTAGAGCAGGGGTGGGCAAAGAATGGGGAAGGGAGGAGCTGAGGGAGAAGTAAACTCCCCACTGAACTGGGAGTCTCACGTGGGGCTCAATCCCAGGACCCAGAGATCATGACCTGAGCTGAAGTCACATGCTAACCAACAGAGCCACCCAGGTGCCCCAGAAAGACAGTTTTATAATCTGAAGTATTTTGGTATACAGTCCTACATTTGTAATGTTTATTAGTTCTTAGTCATTGAGGGGGATTGTTCCCTCATATATGAAGTAATTTAGCTTGGTAGGAACCTACAGCAGGGCATTAATTCATTGAAATCCCACAGGGCTTGAATTCAGGGTCTATTGCCCCACAGCAATCTTGCTTTTTTTCTGTGGGCACCCCAGAGTAATAACAACTGTGAACTAAAAATGCTGTGAATACATTTCAGTATGTGGGTTGCTGGATGACATGGATAATCTAAATCTGAACTTCAAATTAATGTGAGGGAAAAGTTGCTGGCTGTGAACCATCAAGGAGCCTTAATACCCCATTTGGAGCTCACATTAAACATCGTATCATTTTCATACATTGTACCGAAGAAGGAATGTTTTGATCCTCTCATTTTTATTGGTGGCTTATTACCTAGGTGATCAAAACTTTGTGTGTTTTCTCCCTTCCAAACCCCACATTTTGAATCACAGGGTCTCATACCTTATATCTAACATGAATGGGTTTTAAAACATCAGCCAGTGGGCAAGACTCACCACCTCCTCTGTGTGGGCACTGAGCCAGTTTAACTGTTTGCCATCCGATTGTCTTTCGAATGCTCATTGCCATTTCAAGCACTGGTAATATGAACTGTACTGCATCAGTGTGGGAAGTTAAAGCAAATACTTATTTAGCATTTCCCAACTGATGGAAAGTTATCTTTTGGATTTGAATGAGCCTAAACATAACCAACTCTCC
This sequence comes from Martes martes, assembly GCF_963455335.1. Classification (NCBI taxonomy): domain Eukaryota; kingdom Metazoa; phylum Chordata; class Mammalia; order Carnivora; family Mustelidae; genus Martes; species Martes martes. Next base: position 41,288,917 of record NC_137901.1, on the reverse strand, counting down.
TGGACTCACCTTTTATTACAGCCTATATAGTCCATACAAATAGTTTTTGATAAGAATCTTTATATTTATCTGAAAAGAATGACAGTCTTTAAAAAAATGTTACTGTCTATGATTTTAGTGATAGCAAGCAGTAATGAGATCAGATATCATGTAGCGTTTATATTTTTCAAAATATAAATGCAATAGCTCATTTAGCAATGTGCTTTAAAATGTGATCGTAAATCATCAAAATTGAACAATAGTTGTCAGGAAAAATGAAAAATGTGCATTTTTGATGTATTTTTTTGCCTCAAATGTTTACAAAATATTCAAAGTTTGGGAAATTTTTAAACAACTACAAATGGTAGGACATCTCTAAAAAGAATACTTTGATTTCAAGAGAAAACTGTTGATAACAAGTGCTTTGCCTTTTACTATAGTGATGGGCAAGGATTGAAATGATTTTTAGAGACAGGTCTTGAGAAAAACAATTCAAAGTCTGAAAGGTCCAGACTAAGGAGAATTTCTAATCCAGATAAGAAGGAATGTATTAGTCACACAAAACTATTTTCTCAAATAAGCATTTTTTTTTTTTTTTTTTTTTTTTTTTTTTTTTTACTATTTGTTTAAGAAAAAAAAATGATGCCACCACCTTTTAAAAATTATATCCTGGGCACCTGGGTTGTTCAGCCAGGTGGGTATCTGATTCTTGATTTCTATTTAGGTCATGATTTCAGGGTTGTGAGAACAAGCCCCACATTGGGCTCTGTGCTCAGCTTGGAGTTTGCTTGAGACTCTTTCTCCCTCTGCTCCTCCACTCACTCACTCTCTCTGTGTCTCTCAAAATACGTAAATAAATAAAATCTTTTAAAAAAATTTTTTCCCTAATTGTACTTAAGTACCCTTAACTAAAATGTTATAGATCTTGGGGCACCTGAGTGGCTCAGTCGGTTAAGCGTCTGACTTCAGCTCTGAGCCCCATATCTGGCTCCCTGCTCAGCGGGGAGTCTGCTTCTCCCTCTCCCTCTCCTCCCTGCTCATTCTCTTTCTCTCAAATAAATTTTAAAAAACTTAAAAAATTAAAATATTATAGAAGTGTTTACAGTGAAAAGAGGCTCATTCGGAGCTAAGTCTTTCAAAGATCTGCAACATTATTATATCGTTAAAAAATAAAATATTCTTGGGGTGGCTAGGTGGCTCAGTCAGTTAAGCATCTGACTTTAATTTAAGTTCCAGTCATCATCTTGGGGTCATAAGATTGAGCTCTGTTTGAGCCCTGCTTAAGATTCTCTCTGGCCCTTGGGTGGCTCAGTGGGTTGGGCCTCTGCCTTTGGCTCAGGTCATGATCTCAGGGTCCTGGGATCCACCCGGCATTGGGCTCTCTGCTCCGTGGGGAGCCTGCTTCCCCTTCCCTCTCTGCCTGCCTCTCGGCCTACTTGTGATCTCTCTCTCTGTCAAATAAATAAATAAAATCTTAAAAAAAAAAAAAAAAAAGATTCTCTCTGGCCCTTTCCCTCTACCTCTGCCCTTTGCCTTTCTCTTTCCCCCATCTAAAACAAAATAAAGATAAAAAATAAAAATAAAAAAAATCCTTTAAAGTCAATACAATCTTTTTCTCAGCAATCTGAATCAACATATCTCTCTCTGTCCCAGTACAAATAAGAGACCTAAACAAAATTAAAATAATAATAAGGTCAAGATCTTTGGCTTAGAATTCTCTTAAAATCTGAAAATTCGGAAGACAATTATCTTGGCTAACTATAAGATATAATTCTTATCAAGAACAGGTTTGGTTTTTTTTTCCCCCCCATGGCATCCCAAGTTATCTTCATTATGACAAACCAGAGATATTACCATTTATAAAACACTTGCTTATACATGATTTTATTTGGTATTTATTACTATATGATGTAGATAGAGAAATTGTTACATTGACACAGTTTGCTGGTCCTAACTCAAATAACTTTTTGATTAAGTGTTCCCTAACATTCTAAAATTCACAAGTTCCTTCCTCTGGGCTTTATAGTAGATAAATAATAACTATTATAAATATAATAAATAAATAAAAATATTTATTTTTGTCATTATTATTATTATTTTGCCATTATTGTTATGTATTTAACCACATATCTAAAAATGGTAAACTATATTAAAAAAATTATCAAAACAAAACAAAAGACACCCATTGCCCTGCCTAGATTCTTTGCTCTGGGATTGTGCACAATTTCCTAACTGCTGTGAGTAGAACTGCCCTTGGTCAATGGAAACAGCCTCATTCCAGAAGTTATGTCCCCAAGAAATGATGGACTGGTACAGCAGGGCACTGGTACAGCTATAACTCTTGTTACAGACCTTCCCTGGGTCAGGCTGAAGTTGATCTCTCTGCTTAACCTTCCTCCACTGCCCTCCTCTAATTCCCCTCACTTCTATTTCCTCTGTGTTCTTGTTTCTATTCATTTATTTTGTTTTTTAAATTTCTCTGTTTTCTGAAAATGTCCTTGAGGGCCCATTAATATTTAAGAGGAAGCCTTTAAAATACTAGTTCTGTCTCTGCATGTTTGGTTAAGCTTTGTTGATGAGGGAGTGGACTTCTTTCCTGGACCTTAGAATATATATGTCTTTTATCTCTGGCTACCATTTCTCCAGAGAAGAAGTTTCTAATCTACTGCCTGGCATTTTAGATTGGTTTTCAGCATTCTAGAAACTAGGAGAGGGAGAAAAGCTTGGAGGTATCTCTATTTACTATGTAGACTTTTGTTTAAGTTTCTTTATTTTTAGTCCATGGCCTCAGTCTTGCCCTCCACATGACCAACACATGGAGCATTTTTTCAAAGAATGAAACCTTTAACTTGAGGTGGTAGGGGAGTTGTCATGGAATATTTTTTTCAGCAGGAGTGGGGCTTAGAGTCATTAACTAATCCTAAAACAAGATCTCAGCAGCTGTCCTATATATATCCTGCCTCATTTTCGTCTTCTATTGTATCACATACCTCAAATTCCTAATAGATTGAAGGATTCTTGGGTCGAGTTGTTTGATTTCTTGTTGCATAGTCCAGAAACAGAACAGTTTATGTTTCATCCACTAGACAATAGTTATCTTCACTCATTTAACAGATATGTATTCAACAACTATTATTAGCTAGGCACCATTCGAACTTTTTTTTTTTTTAAGATTTATTTATTTATTTTAGAGAGAGAAAGAGAGCATGAGTGCTGCAAGCAGTAGGGAGGGTAGAGGGAGAGGGAGACAGAGAATCTCAAGCAGACTCCCTGCTGAGCTGCTGAGCATGGAGCCCAAGGTGGGACTCGACCCCAGGACACTGAGATCATGACCTCAACCAAAAACCAAAGTCAGACGCTTAATTGAATGAGCCACCCAGGTGCCCCTGAACTGTGCAGTACATTTTGGGATGCAAACAAAAATTACTATCACCATGAAGCCTATATTTTAAGAGGAATATAAAAATAGCCAAATAAATAAATTACAATGCAGTATTCCAGAACATGCGAGTATTATAAAGAAAATTGAAGCAGGGACTGGGGATGGAGAGGGCTAGAACAACTCAACAGCAATTTTCAGCAGGATACAGAGAAGACCTACAGTGATGAAAATAGACTGTGGGTGGAAAAGGAAGAAACAAAGAGATCTGTTAGGAGCCTAGGATAGTAATTTTAGAAAGAGATGGTAGAGTCAGACAAGATGATAGGGAGCACCTGGGTGGCTCAGTCAGTTAAGCATCTGACTCCTGATTTTGTCTTGGGTCATGATCTCAGTCTTGTGAGACAGAGTCCTGATTTGGGCTCCATGCTCAGCATGGAGTCTGCTTGAGATTCTTTCTCTTGCTCTGCCTCCCACCCCCAAAAAAATGAAAAAAAGGAAAGAAAAAATGTTAGGGACTTGACAGCAGTGACTGGGAAAAATGATGGTGGTTTGGTATTAGAGGAGATAAAGATAAATTATTTTATTTTATATGAACATGAGGATAGATCCAACAGAAAAATTCATTAAAGATCCAATATGCAAGGAAGAGGAAATAGAAATGTGAAGGGTCAACCCTAAGGAGATTTATATATTGTTGAACTAAATTTTCAGCCCTAAAATGGAGATGCTCCTGCCTAGGGCATCATGTCAACAAAAACTTAGATAATTTTGGTATCCTGGTAAACGTTCCACTTGATCAGAAATGCAGTATACGCAGTCAGCCAATGGTAAGTCACCACTGAGCTTTATACTTATTTTCTTGTTTCTTGATCTTTCTAAATAAGGTCTGATATGCAACCCCAGTCAATTAACTTAAGCTGGGTGCTTCCTCCTTGTCTCCCACTTTCTTCTTTCTATAAAAGCTTGCAGTCCTTTCCCCTACTTCGTTGCCCTTCAAATTCTTGAGAGTAAAGACCACCTGCTCCATGAAGTGTTCAGTAAAGTTTTTTGTACCCCTTAAATTTTCTTCTTTAATCATTTTATATATGTGTGTGTGTATGTATTAGGTTCATAGATGGATCTAGGAGTCTGAAGTTCAGGAAAAAGGCCTGCACTAAAGATATGAACTTGGGAGTAGTCAAGATAGAAATCAGATTTTTGTGAGGCTCTGTGATCTCATTGGATAATGTTTTAGATAAAAGTTAAAAGAAAAGTCAAAGATTTAGTCTTAGGTCACACCTACTTTAAATGGTTGAAGAGAAAAAAGAAACCATCCAATGAAACAGAGCAAAAACAGCCAATGAGGGGGAGTAAGAAATCTAAGAAAGTATGGTGTCCTTGAAGCCATGTGAAGAAAGTGTGCCAAAGTGGAAGGATGATCAACCATATCAATCGCTATTGATAAGAAAGTTGAATTAAAAAACATAGAGGTAATTGATAACCTCGACCAGAGTGCTTTTGGAGAGTGGTGGAGTGAAATTCTGATTGGACTAAATTTAAGAGAGAAAAGAAAAACTGGGTACAGTGCCTATGAATGACTTTCTTGCAGAGTTTAAAGTTTAAAAAGAAAGCAAATAAATAGAGTGATGTTCAGTGGAAGCAGGGGCATCTAGAGATTGTTGCCTGTTATTAATGTTAACCAAACTCAAGTCCAGCTGCCCATCACCTGAAAGATCATCACTCAAGACATGAGTCTGTGTTGGAAAGGAACATGAGCTTTATTCAGGCTCTGACAACCTGGGAAGAAGGTGGACTCTTGTCTGAAAGCCAACTCTGAGGTTTCTGCCTAGCCCAGGGATTTTTAAAGAGGTTTAACCTAGTTAATCAGGAAAGGGAACGCAGTGATTTGCAGCCTGTCTTGGTCACGTGCAGACTCCATAATGCCAACTACAAACAAGATCTGAGTGGCTGGTGGCTATACGAAGGTGTCAGATTCTTTTCCCGTGGTGTGCAGAGGCACTCTGTTCTTTCCCTAAAGGAGGGCAAGGTCTACAGATCCACAGAACAAGGTCAGTCGAATCATTTATATGACCTAAAAGAAAGAAAAACATTCTGCTACACCAATTGCTAGGCAAATCAGAAAGCCTAGGCAGTTCTGGTTCTTTAGTCTTCAAGACCAGTGGTCTGCAAATCTCAAAGAAAATTAGGCCTGTTTCAGATCAGGGGCCTTAGGTCAGCAAGTAAGAAGTATGTTAACTTGAATCAAGTTAACCCTCAAGACCAGTTGGGGTGCTGTTACATTAACAGGAAGTAGTAATGGCTTTTTGGATGCCAATGGGGATGGGAATTAGGTGCTGATAAGGAGTTATAAATAATGAGGAGGCACAGCTTCAAGTAAGAAAGTGGTATCTGAGTCAAGTTTCTTGAATAGGATAGAAGAAATGGAATACAGTGCAGATGAATCATTTTAGATAGAAGAACGAACATGTTTTTTAGGTAGAAAAGGGGTATAATTGTCCCAAGACAAGACTCCTAGTAGCCCATAAATATAATAGATTTTATCTTTTCTTTTTTTTTTAAGATTTTATTTATTTCAGAGAGAGAGAAGGAGAGAGAATGAGCAGGAGAGGGTCAGAGGGACAAGCAGACTCCCCATTGAACAGGGAACACAACAGGAATCAATCCCAGGATCCTGGGATCATGACCTGAGGTGAAGGCAGTTGCTTAACTGACTGAGCCACCCAGGTGTCCCTAGATTTTATCTTTGATTATGGCATGACTTCAATTTTTACATTAAACACCCCATTTGTTCTTTTGTTATCCCAACCATGAATTACTATAATAATACACTAGATTTTTAAATGTGCCCACTTTGAAATTAAGAATCTGTCACTTCTCACCCTTAGACTTTGAATTTTTTGAAAGCAGAGTGTTTTGCTAGCAGACTGTCTGGCAGTTAGAAATTGCTCAACAGATGTCTTACGAAAGACAGAAAGAATACTAACTGACGATAACATGGTGCTTTTTTTTTTTTTTTTTTTTTAAATAACATAGTAAAGTTGAGCCTGTCCATGTAGTAGGAGATTTTTCTTTAAGGCATATGGTTGGATTTCCTACCGTATTCGTGTGTTGCATATACTGGTAGTGAATTGGATCATAATTGTTTTTTCAGGAGTCCTGCAATGGTCTAACTTGAGATCTGATTAGAATGAATGGACCTCCTCTTCCACAAAGTGTTCTGATGAGGGTGCCTAGGTGGCTCAGTTGGTTAAGCATCTGACTCCTGATTTTAGCTCAGGTCACGAACTCCAGGTCCTGAGATTGAGCCCCACATGGGCTCTGCACTCAGTGGGGAGTCTGCTTGAGATTCTCAGACTCTCCCTCTGCCTTTTTCCCCACACCCCTCCCCAGCTAGTGCTGGTGTGCATGCTCACACTCTTTCTCTCTCAAAACAAAACAAAACAAAACAAAAGTTTTCTGCTGCATACATAGGTTATTCTATCCAACATCTTTTAACAGACTTTATTCTTCTCTGTTGTATGTAATTAAAGGATTATTTTTAGTAGAATTAATGTCTTTTATATTAACATAAAGTACATTATATATGTATTGTCATATATATATATATATGTGATATATAAACAAAAAGTACAAGGTTTTAAATAGAAGTCCATATTTTAATAAAGGAACACATAAATGTGTAATTTTATCGTGAACACAGTGCCTGCACTTAGCAATACAATAAGGATGCCCTTTAAGATATGTGGCAGTCATATTTTATGGGTTAAAATGCATACAATGATTACTTACTAAAAGAGAGAAACAAACTTGCGTTTTTTATTTAATGACTTTCAATAAGTATTTCTCATTTTTAAGAATAATGTACTTGTGATAAAAATCTTCATATGTTCCACAATGTGTTTACATTTTATGAAGAAGAAGAAAAAACATGAATAAAACACAAAGACAACCACAAAGAAATGATTTGTGTCATATGTCATTATAATAATAAAGGCTGGACAAATGAAAAACATACCTTAAAAACACATATACTCAAAAAAAAAACAAAACACACTGAACTAAGAAACATGAAAAGCTAGTAAATAATAAAACTGGCATTTTCTACTTCACAAAGAGAAATAGCTGCCTTTTCATTCATCTTGGTCAATTACTCCCATTATAGTTTCTAGGTTAGTTTGCTTTTTTTCATTTTAAGCCATCGAGAAGAATCTATGATCTACTAGCTGTCTTTATGAGAATTGAAGTTTGTTTACATTAAGAAAAGTTTTCTAAGGGTGTTTTTGTTACTGCTGAAGCTTGTCTACCCTGCTTCAGTTTTATGAAGGAAAACCACCATATATTTTGTAGCATTTCAAACAATTTTATTCACCATTACATTATATGGTAGCAGCATTATCTAGCAAGTCAATGCACATTTATCAAGCCTCGCCTCAATACGTTATTCCAAGCATGCTTTTGAAATGTGTACTGACATTGACACTGACACTTTCTACTATCAGCAAGTGATTTATTTTAATTCAAAATGACATAATCAATTGGGAGAGAAACTCTTTCACAGAGAAAATAAGTTATTCCTTTTCTAGTAGAATGTGTTTTTGCATATCTTAAAAAGTTTAAGTGTATTCTGATAGTTTGTATTCAGGTTTCATTAACCTTAATTTTTAAAATTCTACTGAAGGTTAAGTTTTCTAGAAACAGACTCAGTGGTAGAGTTTAGCATGCAAGACACTTATTAGGGAGTGACCTTGGTTGAAATCAACCCTGGGGGAAGGGAGAGGAAAGGAACAGGAGTGAGCAAAAGGACAAGTTCAGCTGTGATGCAAGTCTGGCAGCAGCCTTGGCTGAACAGTGAGAGCTGGTGCTAAATGACCCACCAGGGTGGTCCCACATGGCCAGGATAGTATACCTCACTGCCATCAGACATTGGCTATAGACATCCTGGAAAGGGCATGACTTCTCAGAATAGATCAACAACTGAAAATTATCATCCTCAGCATCTGGTCATTGAGTCCTTCCATGAAGCAGGATTTCGGCAGCCCATTGCCCTGTCTACCATGGATTCCACATACTTGTAGTTGGCAGTGTACTTAAATCATGTGGAATCCATTGTCTAGAAAAAAAAATTATGTATTTGTCCTTATACCGACCTTGGGGATATACTTTAGAGAATTAAATATTAGGGACTTTACTGAAGAAATAGAGATAAGTATTATAATTAATACAGTTGGCTGTCAGTATTTGCATTTCAAATTGGATGTGAAACATCTGAGAAGGTCTTTTGTAGTCATTGTAGTCTCATTTAACAAACTGGAAAGAGTCAGGGTATTTCTTATAACTGACCTGGATAGTAATAAAGAACTTAACCAAAATCCCAGCATTAGCTCCCATCTTCTCCAATCATAAGGAAGAAAGCTTAATTTTATGTACTACTTATAGCTTCTCAGTCCAGGATAGTCTTGAGCATGCATTTGGAATGTAATTTCATCCCCCTTCACCAAATACAGCATAAGATAGGTTCTAAAATTGATTGTCATGGAATTTAGGTATAAAGGATGCTTAGCTCTGGTTACTTCAGTCTTGTCTTTTCATTTCTCTAGGCACCCAGTACACTTTCACCCCTTTGGTGATTATAAAAAGCACTTCTCTCTCCTTCACTCATGATTCCTTCCAGAGAGTCAGTTTATTTTTCTTCCTGGTGTACCTTCCCACTCAAAATAATTACTATTACATTATTTCCACCTTACCACCCTTTTGGTCCTTCTCCATTCATTATTTTTTTTTAAGATTTTATTTATTTATTTGACAGAGATCACAAATAGGCAGAGAGACAGGCAAAGAGAGAGGGGGAGAAGCAGGCTCCCTGCCGAGCAGAGAGCCCAATGTGGGACTCGATCCCAGGACCCTGGGATCATGACCTGAGCCGAAGGCAGAGGCTTTAACCCAGTGAGCCACCCAGGCGCCCTCCATTCATTATTTTTAATGAATGCATAGACCCATACATGTGACATGGGTCATGTGTAACACTAAGGACAAGCGATATGATATGAAACATAGCTTATCATCCTGGTCCTTGAAAACATACTAATTTTCAATGGGAGGAGCAACAGAAAATACAACCTCTATATCTTTGGATACCTTAATTGTCTCTATTGCCATTACAAATTATGAATTGGCTTACTTGAAAGATTTCACTTTCTACACAAGTCTTGATGGGACTATTACATTTTGAAAGGTTAGAATTGAAAGACAAATTACCAGCCAAAAAAAACTCTCTGGAAGAGAAGATGCTGGCAAGATACCAAGAGGTTTCTTTCACAATTCCAGAGCGTTCCATCTATGAGACCTAGTAATGAGAATGAACTTCTTTCCATGTTGTGCTGCTCACTTCAAGTAAGTTAGGCATGAGATCAGATCATTATTTCAATACTTTTCAGTAAGTCTAAATGTACATATATGTGTAACTTCAGTTAAATAAAAATAGAAGTGTATTAACTGGGAATCAATAGATAGGTAATGGGACTAAATAAAATAATAATTTCTTAAATACCAGAAGGTGGTGTTATGAAAACATATTTTGACAATCATTTTTTGACAATCATCTCTTGCAGAGAGGGCCCATCTCCCTTTATCTGAGCTGGTTTGTAATTTTTTCGACCAACATAATATGGCAGAAGTGACTGTGAGATTTCAAGGTTAAGTTCATGCATCCTTTGCTTTGTTCTATGGAACACTTGGATTCCAGGGACATGACATAAGAAGTTTGATTATCCTTAGGCCATCATACTTTGAGGAAGCTTAAGCCATGTGGAAAAGACTCAGATAGGAACTCAGGTCAGCAGACCCATCTGAGCCCAAGTTTTGTGTGTCAAATATGCAAGTAATATAGCCTTCATATAACCTCTATATCATTCCAGTTCCTGGTTCTTTGAGTAACCCCTCAGTAGCTGAGATTTCCAAGCTGAGGCCCCAGACCTAGAGATAAGTCATCCCCATAGTACATAGCCAGACTCCTGACCCACAGTTTTCTGAGCATAGTAAAATGTTTATGGTTTTATGCCACTAAATTTTGAGGTAATTGTTACACAGCAGTAGGTACCTGAAATGCTCACTTACTGTAATTATATGAGCAATCTTACCCCAAAAAGAAAATAAGGAAAGCCCTTGAAAAATTTCCAGCAAAATTCTCTAATTATTAGATGTTCACAGAGTCAGACCTACAGTAAATGTCAGAAATTTTTGTATGAAAATCAATACTTAAACTTATAAGCTATTTTTTTCTTTCTTTTTTTAAAAGATTTTATTTATTTATTTGACAGACAGAGATCACAAGTAGGCAGAGAGGCAGGCAGAGAGAGATGTGGGGAAGCAGGCTCCCTGCCGAGCAGAGAGCCCCATGCGGGGCTCAATCCCAGGATCCTGGGATCATGACCTGAGCTGAAGGCAGAGGCTTAACCCACTGAGCCACCCAGGCACCCCTATAAGCTATTTTTTGAAGATTTTATTTATTTGTTTTAGAGAAAGAGAGAGAGACAGCAAGTGCATACAAGTGAGGTGAGAGGAGAAGGCAGAGAAGAGAGGGAGGGAGAGAATCTCAGGCAGACTCCCTGCTGAGTGCAGAGTCTCACTCTGACTTGATCCCATGACCATGAGATTATGACCACAGCTGAAACCAAGAGTCTGCCACCCAACTGACTAAGCCACCCAGGATCCACATTTATAAACTATTTTTACTTTTAAAAATTTATGTACCAAGTTTAACTTGAAGCAAAAAAAAAAAAAAAAATTCTATTCTTTTACATTATTTTTGTCTACTAAATATGCACAAAATGATTTTCATATATGTACTACAAAAATCAGATAGAAAAATATAAACCTTTTACTAGCAGTGATTCTTCCAAGATTGTTTGATAACTTTATTCAAAAGTACAGAGAAGTATGTTACCCAGAAGGATAATATACCTACTTGATAAAATTGATTTTGGGTATGTGCATAGGTGTTTCAATAAGCTTTATATTGAATGAAAATAGATACTTAGTAAAACCATTTTCAGGGTAAAAGTAGTCAATAGCTTTTCTTATTCTTCTAAGTAAGACCATTTCAACTTATGATTAAAAAAAAAATCCTTCTTGATTTAGCCATTTTTGTAGGCTTTTCCTCAGACTTGGAGTTTACTGGCTAATGAGCAAAACTCCCATAAGTACTTACTTAAGAAAAGAGAGAGAAAAGACTATAAAACAACTACATACATTCAAGCCCTTAGCGATTCAGAAATTTTATTAAAAGTTTACGGAGAGTTCCAAGTATTTACAAGCCTGAAGTAACACCAAGCTACTGATATGTTCCCTGTTCAATTCTCAAAAGACATTAGCTTTGGCCTCTATTAGTACTGTTCCATGAGATGCCCTGAATTGTGTGTAATATTATGGCCAGACCCGAGTGTTATCAGAGCTGAAATTAAACTTAGTGGTCTACCTCAAACCACCAATTAAATACCAGAATTGAACTGCTTCCATGACTTAGTTACTGCCTTAACTATCTTGAAAAGAAGTTGCCTGTAAAAAAAGAAGGAAGAGGAGGAGAAGGAGGAGAGATAGCTGTTGCTTATATCCTTTTTACTGGATCAGGTTCCAGGAAATTCACTATGAAACTCATCAGTCAAGTACAACTTGGATTCCTACTATAGGGAGTCTGACAGATTCTAGGACAACTTCAGCAGGGCCAGAATACTGATATTTCATTTCCCTATAGTTTTTGAATTAAGTATCAGAAGAACTTGCAAGATTTTAAATATAAAGAAACATTTACATCTATGCTGAAAGGGCACATTTAATAGTGTTATCATACGGAGATTTATTATCTTTTATGGTTATTTATTTTTGTGAGTAGTTGACAATCTCTGCTCTATTCTGACATCATAGAAATTCCTTTGTCTAAATCTTATCACTAAGAAACGGATACTGACCACAAAGCCAATCTTTAGTAGTCCATTTTATTTCCCTTCTTAAATCTCTAGGTTAGTAAAATTTTTAAGGAGAGGTTTGACGTGAAAATGGCAAGCAGCCCTGAAGGTAAAACGTTATATAGTACTATGAAGAGAAAATAAAAAAAATGGATCCGATGGGACATCTCAGAAATCTGAGACATAAAGCAAACATACATTTCCCTTTTCAGATTTTATTGACATTCTGGACCTGAGTGCCCCATAATGCTATATGGGAGTCCTATATGGATTATGGAGTATTAGGGGCCAATCCTTCAGAGACAGAGCCATGAGTAGATTTCATTACAGCATCTTAGGATATCATATTTTATCAACCACAGCTTAAAGTGCTTAGCCAAAAAAAAAAAAAAAACCCAAAAACAAAAAACAAAACAAAAAAAAATAATATTATTCCCTGGAAATTGTCACTAATAGGGTAAATGAGTAAACAAATATCATTACATCATGCAGGAGAAATGGAGATGATACAATATGCAGATATGCTGGATGCCAGATAATTAGTAGGTACTAGTTTGCATTAGACTGTTAAGCTGTTATGCTTCCCTATCAAAAGCATGTGGTTTGAAAGAAACATAGAATTTGCTTCTTTTTCATTTTAATAAACATCAATTTCAATGACTAAATTTTCACTCTTCAAGTCCTGAGTGTTAAAGTGTAAGATGTCTTTATTCCATATCCGATAGAGCGATGGGTTTGACTGAGAGCTCAAACTCTGGTAATAATAACAGGTAAACATCATAAAGCATCTAATATTTCCCTATTAGCCAACCTAAAGACATGTCAATGTTTTTAAAAAGGCTGTTCTAAAATCTTTTTTCCAAATAAAGAGCATGTTTATGTAAATGACCCTTGCATTAGTAGTCTGTCAGTATACAGCCTTTTCCTACATGTAAAGGAAAGTAGTATTCAGTCAGTACAAAATGTATGTCATATATTATGAAATACGGATATGTGGTAAGTACAGGCTATTAGTGAATTTTACAATTTTAATCTCAAGTCATATGTAAGATAGAAACAACCTATATATGATGCTTTTTTAAAAAAATATTTTATTTATTTACTTGACAGAGAAAACACAAGTAGGCAGAGGGGTGGACAGAGGGAGAAGCAGGCTCCCCCTGAGTAGAGAGCCAGATAAGGGGCTGGATCCCATGACCCTGAGATCATGACCTGAGCTGGAGGCAGATGCTTAGCCGACTGAGCCACCCAGGCGACCCCATATATATGATGCTTAAAGAGAACACACAGACTTTTTACACTGTGGAAATTCAGCAGGAAAGACAAATGGCATTCTTCCTTATGGGGAGTTCATGATTTAGAAAGGGAGAGAAAAATTTAAGTAAAACGTTAAATATTTAAAAACTTTAAATGGGTAAACAGATAATCAACTCTTTCAAGTATACGATTTATTTATTTGTTTTAGATAATACTCTAATCTTTTATAAAGTAACAGGGTGGCAAGGAGCTAAAGGATGGGTGGTGAGTTTTTTCTGAAAGGTAATATTTGAGCTGTAACCTGAATAGAGAGTAGGGTCACTTATTCAAAGAGCCCAAGTAAAACAGCTCCAGGGGAAGAAGGTAGCAAATGAAAAAGTACTGAGGTAACTGAAGTGGGCAAGCAGGAGCAAGAAAAGAAGAAAAACAGGACCCATTGTGATTGAAAGATTAGTGAGTCATCTTTTTTAGTGCTTTTTGAGAAGTAATTTCTAGCAAAGGAGCTTAAAGATTCTTGATCTCTCATAGCTTAGTGATTAAAAGGGGATACTGCTTTATTTTATAATTACAGATTAGTGAGGTATTTGACATCTGGGTTAATCAGAGTATGTGGGTGAACACATTTATCTTGGTTTGGGACAGGGTAATGGCAGCATAGCACTGAGATATGTGTGATAATTTCCTTCAAAAGGTGCTGTCTTTGAAACAGCTTTATGAACCACAGATTTAAACCAACAAGTGAATCAAGTTGGCAGATTCACCATCCATTCATTCTTTTATTCAATCAATCATTCTAGAAACAGTTATTGTACACCTGCCTATTTGCCAGACCCCCTTCTGCCTTCCAACAGAGGCACATGCAAAAGGACCACTATCAGGAGAATTTAGAAGCATCCTCTTTAGAAGGAAATCCTGAATTGCTCAATAAAGACCAGAATTATATCATGGAGCCTTGTTTATGATACGATCACAGTCCATAACCGATAAATGGCAGGACTGAAATCCAAATCTTTGTCTAGATGATCTCTCCTTCCTTTCCTCTTTAATTCTTTCTTATTGAATTCTTGCTTGCTTGTTGCTGCTTTTTCTATTTCCCTTTTGTTTTTTATTTGATTTTTCTCAGGTTATTTCACCATTTTCCCTGTAACTGTCTTCCCTTATGTAAGTTGTCCTTTCATCAAAATCTCTGCCTTATGAACCATAAAGGGTGGTAATGTTTCCTATACAGACTCCAATTGGTAGACTGATCAAAACACTGAGATGTCAAGATGTCAAAAGGAACACCTACATGGGGCAGAGTCACAGACAAAAACAGTGGGGCAGGAGCTAAGATCTTCAATGAATAAAGTTGTGGGACCAGGATGTAGGTTGATGATGGGGATTTTGTCAGATGTCAAAGGATCTAAGAGTTTTGGAAAGAGAAATGAAGAGAAATGACTTGAAAGTGACAATGGGGAGCGAGAAGAGCATCTATACCATTTCCTGACCCTGTGTTACTTGAGAGGCATGCAGACAAGGAAGTTTGCTCAAGAAGCAGCCAGATTTATGTCAGGGCTGAAAGTGACCAGAAAAGCAATAGAAGAAAACAAGATGCCAGAAACATCTCCCAGTTTATATATAAGGTTCCTAGGACTCAGGAAAAGAAGTGGTAGGAAGGAATATTTGGCTGTTATTGAAATAGACCAAGTTATTCAAAGCCTGTAAAATTTAAAAATTGAGGAAAGGCACGTTTGTGGAAAGGATTACATAAAGGCTGGGGCAAGCATTTTGGAGATACTAAGCAACACCATTGCAGATTTCTATGAATAATTCAAAGGAAGAGATAAGACAAGGGGAAACTTTTAGCACTTGGCATTATTTAAGGGTTTAAGTAGCAGTTGCCTTTCAAGTATAGAACTAAAGAAAAAAAAAAAAAAAAGGTCCCAAGATTAGAAATCTTGGAAGAGATCAGAATATGTGTACTGTGGTCAATGTGGAATTATAATACTTTCTTAAAGACCACAGAGGACAGGTTCGGATGTCCCTGAAATGTCCCTCATTCTACTCTTCCATCTTAGTGAAGAGCTGGGTTCAAGGCTGTTCAGCTTGTCTACATCTTCCTGTTCCCCCAGCACTTAGGTGTGGCCATGTGACTGAGTTTGAATCAAAGGGTGTGGAGACAATTATTAAACCTTTAAATATTTGAATGAATTTCTAAAGGTTCTGTATGAAAATGAAAACAACTATGAACCAGTATTTTCTCCTTCTACATTTTATACAGTCTAGCATACTGTACCACTCTGCATTTTTTTTTTTTTGTCACTTAACATATACGTTATAGATATTCCACAGAACAGAGAAATCATAATCATTTTTGGTTTTTGGGGGGAGTGCATAGTATTCTGTTTTGTGTGTTTATTATATTTTACCTAAACACTCAGTTTTAATGGACATCTAGGTTTATCCATTAATTCAATAAGCATTTATTAAGTGCTTCCTATGTACCAGGATTAATTCAGACCTTTATCAATGAACAAAACTGGTAAAGATTAAAACCTTATATGGACTTTGTATTCTAGCTGCAAGAGGTAGGCAATATGGAAACAGTGTTCCAATCAAAGGGAAGGGCCTTTTTCCTGTACATGCCTGACATGTTGGAAGAACAGCAAGAAAGTCAACAACATGCCTGGAGCATAGTAGGTGAAGGGAGAAAGTAGACAAAGAAAAATGATCAAAGAGAAGCTACTGGGATATATTCTTGGAGTGAAATATGAATCTATCTCATACGTTGAGCAGTGAGTCGATTTGACTTGCATTTTTTATCACTGACAATGTTGCAATAAGTAAACTTGTGCAAATTTCATTTATGTATGTACAAATGTCTTTATAGCATAATTCCCAGATTTAGGATTATAGGGAAAAGGACATATGGTTTTATAAATGCGACCAAAAATGTCTCCCAAAAAAAAAAAAAAAAAAAAAAATGTCTCCCAATGGAGGCTGAATCATTTCACACTTTTACCAGAAATAAATGAATATCAGTTTCTGTTTTATATTTACCTCTGTTCACTTTTGCTGGTGTTCATATAGTGTATTATCAGTGCTATTTTTGTAACATGGAAAAAGTTGTTTTTTCCTTTTTCTATTTGCTTTGTTTTGGGGGGATTTGAACAACTCATATGAAAATAGAAAAGGTTCCTGGTTAACACAGACAGTTTGATATTCTAGAAGAATATGAGTTAAATAATACTGGGTCCTGAAGAGTTAGGGCAAAACACAGCTTAAAATACAGGAGCAAATGTAGACCTGACATTGGTCAAAGAAATTGCTTTTAATGAAAGAAACAGGTGTGTGTAGATGCAGACAGGACTGCTGGTTTTGCTGGAAGCCACAATTGGACTTCACTTCTCAGTGAGGTCTACTTTCTTCGTGAAATAGGGGGCTAGATCATTAAGGAGAATAAAGGGGACTGTGGAAGAAAAGGAACCAAGTGCAGAAAATAAAATATTTCTTGTCGGAAATGAGAAGGAACATTGCCGGGTGAAACATAATTCAATCGAAATCACTGTCAGAACACTGATCGAAGAGGTGACCATGAACGTACAGTGTCACTAGTCGGCTCAGGTGTGTGATTTTCCCTGGTAGTCTGAAAAGTCTGTGTACAGACAAAGCGAACACAGACAGCAGGATTTACCCAAGGCTAGATGCCTGAAGGGCAGGTGGATGAAAAGACATTAGGTCAAGGTTGTTTAGAAAATCTTCTGGAAGAGCTTAAAGTATTGAGCTGTGACACTGAAGATGGAAAGTAAAAAATTTCATTGAAAAACTTTAGAGAAAATTTTAATTTCCTCCTCCCGTATACCACTACTACATACCATGACTTTTACCATGCTATATATCATCATAGCACAACCTTTGTTCTATTACATAAAATATGTTTTGACTGACATCCTTAATTAACAAAACTCATGGAATGCAACCAGAAAGAATGCATTTCCCCACCACACACAAACTTTAAATATGCTCATGAAGAACGATCTGCTTCTTGCTACATGAGGACACCAGGAAGCCTCTCAACATTGCTGATCACCATGAGATTTATTTTTTTAAGTTTTGGTTGTTTGTTTGTTTGTTTGTTTGTTTTTTTAACTCTCGTAGGTTGCAAACTGTCTCAACTCATTAAATCATGAACAATATGAAGTTGCCTTTTTTCCCCTCACCAAGATGTGGTTCGATATATGTGAAGAGATTGTTGATTTTCTTTTTTCATGCTTATTTCCCCTTTACTACCAAATGCCATTTTCCTATTCCTATAAAAGTCTGGGGAGGGAGCAGAGGTAGGGATACTAGAAAGTTCTTTATTGTCTGCTATTTTTAAATCTCACTTGTTATCTTAGGGCCTGATCAAAACTTAAATCTCATTGTCTCCCATGTGGAATTTAGTCATAAGATCTTCAGAGAACTTAACAATACTGCTGGTCTTTTCACTGTAACTACCCTACAACAGGGTGCATGTGGTTTTTGATGTTTATTTGTTTGTGAGTGTCTTTCAGGACCAGATGATCAACAGTTAATCTCCAGCTTCTCTTCTGTTAAGACCTGAAAGACTGAAGTGATTCCCATGTCCTGCCTTCCTGTCTCCTAGAGGTTGTTTTTGGTGCACAGGAAACTCTAAAGTAAACTTTTACCCTACATTCAGCAGAAGTTCAGTTAATTCACAACAAAGCCTTGTCCCCCTCCTGCCCTTCCTCTCTGTCTCTATATCTTAAATGCTGCCTCAGGCCAACAGAAATAGTCTCTTGCCTTCAGGCTCCTAAGCCATTCGTCAGATACGAGTATGCCTCCCCAAATCCAAAGGATATATATTAAGCTCTTCTATTTACCCCATGGAAACCCAACCTCTTATCTTGAAAAGAAGAGCATCCTACCCATTCCCCTTGTTTTTGTTAGAAGGTTGGATAAGGAAGTGTTAGAGAATACTTTTTCAGACAAGCTTCTTTACAAATTCTCTTTCCCCCTAGTTTCCAATATTTAATATGGATGTGACTGGGGCATCCTCAGGCTCTGTGGGTCCTTGAGTCATAGTTTCTGTTGTGATTTTGTCTATAATACCATTTAATTATAAATATATTATTAAAATCTGTACACGTGGGTCACTTAGTCAGTTAAACATCTGACCTCGGCTCAGGTCATGATCTCAGGGTACTGGGATTGAGCACTGTCATTGGCTTCCCGCTCTGTGGGGAGTCTGGTTGTCCCTCTTCCTCTGCCCCTGTCTGTGCATTTTTTTCCTCTCTCTCTCAAATAAATAAATAAAATCTCTTTAAAAAATAAAAAAAATCTATGACATGGGCCCATGTGATATATAAACATTCATCAATGAAGATGTAGAATAATGAGTACAAAAAGACAACTTACATTTTTGCTAATTGTACAATCCCAGAATGTGAATACTAAGTATTCAGCACCATCTTTCCCTCTTCAGATCCTCCAGCCCATACATTCATTATCTTTTCATATCCTTTTTTGCCAAGCACAGCCATTCCTTGTTAGTTTCAGATCTTCCCTCCAAAGAAAAAGGTAACAATACTATTATTTTACAGAATGTTCTGACTTTTTGGAAAATGTTCATTTAAAAACAATACATACCTTTGTACTTCTAAATTCCCCTAATACCATGTATTTAATTCTAGTTCTATCATTTATACATGATGCTGTATCAACCATCCTGCTTCCCATGGATTCTGTACCTAGATACCAGCAGGGAACTGAAAAAAAAAATGAGGAAGTTACCCCAAGTATTGAGACCCTGTATTGTTCCCTGGGGCTACAATAAACAAAGTACCACAAAATGTGTAGCTTGACATCTCAGAAATTTATTCTCTCCGTTCTACAACCTAGAAACCTGATATCGAAGTGTCGGCAGGGCCACGCTCCCTCTGAAGGCTCTATTGGCCTCTTCTAGCTTAGAGTGGTTGCTGGCAATCCTTGATGTTCCTTGTTTGATAGATACATCACACCAGTCTCTGCCTAGGTCTTCACATGGCCTTTTCTTTGTCTCCATCCAAATCTGCCTCTTGTTAAAAGACCACCAGATATACTGGATTTAGGACCCACCCTATTTCAGTATGACCTCATCCTAACTTGATTACATTAACAAAGACCCTATTTACAAATAAGATTACATTCTGAGGCTTGGAGTAGACAATTTTTTTGGGGGTGTGGGGAGGAACTATTCAAACCAGTGCAGTCTTTGAGGCATAGAGACCTAGATAAAGACCCCACCTGCCAGGGTCTAAGGACAGCATCTGGACATGAGACAATGAGTTGCATAAAGGAATTTGGGGTATTTCCCTTATAAATGTGATCGGATATGTATTCACTTTGAAGTTTCACATCTATTTTACCGTTTGCTGTACTCAAAACATCGAATCAAATATCGTGTTAAAAGCATATATGTTCAACCAATAGTGAACTTGCAGTCATGTCAGGAAGTCGTTATAAAATAACTAGGAAGTAAATATATACGCTACAATAAATAATATAGCCAAGTAATACAAAAAAATGTTGTAACAACAACTTATGACAATATATGCCTTGCAGTTAAGGTAGCAGCTGATGGTTGTACCACTGCAAATATGAAAAACCACTTTCATTTTAAAAGGGTGAATTTTATGATACATGAATTTCATCTCAACAAAGCTCTCTTTAAAAATGACAAGAATCATTCGGAGATGAGGTTAATTGAAGCCCACCTTTCGGAGTTAAATCCACTTTAAGATGTCTTCAAGAAATTGAAAAGTGTAAATTGGAATTTGTAAATTAGTTTTTAAAATATCTATATCCTAAGGACTGTGTGTGTGCATGCGTGTGCACACTTGAAATTCTTTTTTTATGAATAAGTTTCATATCTGAAAGGCTATTATTTGATTTCATACAAATACTGACATAAACTATTATCAATTAATTAAAATAACAACTCTCAACTTATATACTATTATAGGCTGATTGGAGACCATGAATCTTCATGTTATCAAAGTTCAGCAACCTAATTCTTCATAGGACACTGGACTGAAACCATATTTTGTGTCCATCAAAAAAACATATTGCTAACTAGCTGAGGAGAGATACAGGCAGGGTAGAGAGGGCATTGTTATTAGGTTGTAATCTTATTTAACATCTGTATTAATCATTGAGTGGGGAAAGAGATGCAAGTTAATGAAACTTAAATCACAATAAATTGTCAAGTGTTTTAACACCAATTAGTACAGAAATGATAAAAAGGAACCTTCAGTGATTAAAGGGCAGCCACAAAATGAGATCCAACTTGGAAAGCATAATATGGTTGGCAAGTAGCCCTTGGGAATAAAAACAAAAATGTGTAACTGTTTTTAAGGTCACCATTCTAATGATACATGAAGAATATTCAGTGAAAGTGAAACTCAGTGAAGTCCTTACTTTTTCCATTATTGATTTCAATGTCAGTTTTTGTATTTTAATTTGGTTTCGCTTTCGGTTTTTAAGCAGAACATCTTTTCTTACTAGATAGATTTTGAAATTCATTGTCACAAGTCTGCCTCTGGATTCATATTTTTCTTGCATGCGTTAAAAATTTGAAGATGGTAGGGAAAAAGAAAATGAAAAGGTTAAAAAAAAAGAAATTTAAGAAGGATTCCAAGTAAGTCCTTCATTGACCCTTGTATAGAAATTAAAATAAAAATGTGTAAATATTCAATAAAATCTTTGGACTCAATTTGTCCTGCAATGGATTAAGTTTGTTTTGTTTTGTTTTGTTTTATCAGAGATATCTCAGGAAATGAGCTTTTATTAGTTTACTAACCAATTCCTAATGGTTTTGCAATCTACTCAGAGTGGATCTAGATGTGGAAGTTTAATATAACATCTTCAGTTAATAAAAACAATGCTAATTATTTGACATAGAGAGAGCATAATAAATGTAAGCCAAAACAGGAATATTTGAGCCAACAGTATCTCACAAGATGTGGAAAACAAAACAGCAGTCCTACAGTGGAGTTACTTATGCTAAGCCTCCCAGTTACCAAACCAAGGCTTAATTTAATTTATAGTTTCAGCTTTCCCAGAAATGGAATCTTAAACCAGTCAGTTAGAAGCTACATAATCAGCACTGGTGAGGTAATCTGTCTGATAAATCCCTAAGTGCCCTATAGGAAAGTGACCTTTCCACAACCAATCCCCTTTTTGTTAGTATAACTTGCTAGCTTGGCTCCCTTCTGCCTATAAAAATATTATTTTATACCGCTCTTCAGAGTTTTAACTGCTAGATGGGGTGCTGCCAGATTCACAAATTGTTGCATAAAGCCAATAAGATCTTTAAAATTTACTCAGTTGAATTATTTTTTTTAACACAGACAACTTACAATATGTGAAGAATGAATACCTTTTCATGTAGTCGTCAATGTGATTTTAATCATTAGCCTTTGGAAGGGCTTCAAATATTAAACTTTATACTTTTATCACGTATTTTGCCATAAACATATAAAGAAAAAGAGCTAGTTTCAAGACAGAACTTGCATTTGCATGCCAAGAGTCTTATCTCTGTGGTCAACAATTTCATGCCTTACATGTCTGAGATGACAAGCCTCAAGAATAACTTTTAAATACACAATGATAAAACAACACATATATGATACGTGCCATTTTTTCACATCTGAATATCTTATATTTGGTAGTTATGGAAAATTTGCATCTTTGTAAAAATTATAAAGTAATTATTTCATCTTCAGAGTATAGACTCCTTTAGAAATCTTAAAATAGTATTTTTATAGGAAGAAAATTACAAATGTTAAGAATAAAATATATTTTTCTTATCTTAATCAATTTCAAGAATATTCATATTTGACTGCTTTGCACAAAACATTAATTACTTTTAAAATTGAGAATAATTTCACTAGCACCAAATATGCTCCAGTAAATTACTCAAGTGTTTGAAAGAGGAGAAGATATTTTGAACTGTCTTACAGGAATCAGTTAAATTACTAACTTTTGTAATTCAGAAAAACACGAAAGTACAGTGAATGTATGTTGTAAAATTGAGTAACAGCTGCATCCAAAATCAGTCCACAGTGGGCCTGATTTACATCAACTTCTGTATCCCCTGAATATCTTTACTCTGTATGGCTTCACTTTGGAGCTAATGACAGCATAAGCGCAAAGGAGAAATAAAATGAGAAAAAGAAGCAGTGCATTTTTCAAAGACAACAGCAGATGGGTAATCTGTATTTATAGCCATTTACCCAAAAATACACCTGGCTATCCAATGAATTTTACAAACTGAAATTATTTTTGAATAATAATTTAACTTTGGATAATGTCTATTCTGCACTTTTGGAAGCTTAAAACTTAATTTACACTTTTGTCCTAAGAAGGGACGAATCCCTTAGTGTCAATTATATCTGGGGGGAAAAAAAGGAGAAGAATGGCCATGAAATAAAACAAAACAAAAAGAATGGACCATAGGCAGGCAGAATTATGCTTTGGCCCTAAATTTTCATTTTGTCCCCTCATTCCATTTCCACAAGCATTCATTCAGTTTTGTCCATAATGATATCAAAATGTGTCTTAGCTTAATCTCTCTCTTTTTTTTTTTTTAAGATTTTATTTATTTGACAGAGAGAGACACAGCGAGAAAGGGAACACAAGCAGGGGGAGTGGGAGAGGGAGAAGCAGGCTTCCCGCCAAGCATGGAGCCCAGTGTGAGGCTTGATCCCAGGCCCCTGAAATCATGACCTGAACCAAAGGCAGATACTTAACAACTGAGCCACCCAGTCTCCCCTTAATTTTTCTTTTTTTCTTTTTAATTGTAAGTTTATATGAGCTAATTCTAGAATTTGACTCCATTTTAGTTTCATGTGTGGTAAGATATTTATTAGTTTCATCTCTTCCCATAAGCACAGTTTAGGGTGAGTCCCTGCATCTCTCTACTTTATATCTAAAATGAGGATCCTGTCCTAGGCTCCTAAAAATGCCAAGTGCTGATCCTACAGTGGAAGTAGATTGTTATTAGCATGGAGAAAAGGCATATTCAAGCCCCAAACTATGACCATCTTTTTAGAGCAAATTCATTGTTTTCTCATGGGTCCCAAAAACTTTAGTAAAGTTTGAGATTAGAATAAATTTTCTAGAGTCACTGAAGACTGAAATTTTGTCAGTTTGTGTCCATCCTAATTCAAACACCAGAACTCTCACACAACCCCAGGTAGAGAGGCTACAACTGCTGGTCTTCTTCCTGTCATCAAAAAACATATCACCTTAGTGTACTATCATATGAAGTGTTCCAAGCACCTAAATTTGTTTCTTCCAAGTTTGTATTTAAATTCCAGTTAGTTAACATACATCATCATATTAGTTTCAGTGATTCATCACCTACACACAACACTCAGTGTTCACCACAACAAGAGCCCTCCCCAAAACCCATCACCCATTCGACCCATCCCCCCTCCCACCTCCTCTCCAGCAACCCCCAGCTTGTTCTCCATAGTCTGTTCCATGGTTTGCCTCTCTCTCTTTTCTCCCCCTATATTCGTCTGTTTTGTTTCTTAAATTTCACTTTTGGAGTGAAATCATATGGTAGTCATTCTCTGACCTATTTTGCTCAGCATAATAATATCTAGCTCCATCCACGTCATTGCAAATGGCAAGATTTCATTCTTCTGTATGACTGAGTGAGATTCCATTGTGTATATATACCATGCCTTCTTTATCCATTCATTAGCCAATGGACATTTGGGCTCTTTTTATAATTTAGCTATTATTGATAATGCTACTATTGAACACTGAGGAGCATATGCCCCTTTAAATTTGTATTTTTGTATCCTTTCGGTAAATACCTAGCAGTGCAATTGCTGGATTGTAGGGAAAGCACCTTAATTCTATCTGAAGGCTATGACAAGGGATTTATTTTTTTCAGTGAATTTAAAAGATGAAGTAATCTAAGTAAAAATTAGTTTGCAAGTTTAATGTGAGGATAATTATTTAAACACTTATACATGATGTAAGTAAAGTCAAAATAAAGATTCCACATTCAAAAGTTAGTAATGATTTTATAAAAATAAGAATAATAATTTTATTTATGGGTTAGCTGCTATATGCCAAGCACTGCATTCAATGTTTGGATGCATTAAAATAATTAATGCTAAAATCTTGCACACAGCAAGTCCACTGTGGATCTGGGTGTTTCTTTAGGTGTTTTTCTTCTGCAATCCACTCAAACCAAAGGGTGCTGGGAAACAGGGTTGTGTGTGTCTGGGAGTAGGGAGAACCATGGACACTCATGAGCATGAGGCTAACTTGGCAAGTCTCAGTAGAGCTTGATTTTTTACCAAACTCAATTCCTTTGTTTTGTGGGCATATGGCTTGGTAAAATGTCCCAGCTTGCTTTGTGGCATTGTGACTCTGTTCTAACCATGAAATGGGAGTACTAGTGGTAAATTTCATTCCCAGCCTGGATACACAGTTTTCAGGCATAATCCCCCAGGTTCTTTTCCCTGTTACCAGCTTTATGCAGATGAGCACAGGGACCCTAGATGTCATATGTTAAAGATGGACCAGACCCAAGATGGAAAGAATCTGGATCCTTGAGTCACTTCCCAGAGGGAAGCATTCACCGTAAGGGACACCCATCATGTACATTAGTGAGAAATACATTTGTATTTTGTTTCAACCACCATAACATATTTAGTTTATATAACATAGCTTCCTCATGTCATCAAATCTACATTTTTTTTTTCAAAATTTAAAACCTCTGAAGTCAGGATATATCATACAATCAAAAGTGTCTTAAAATCATTTGACAATACTTCTTCCTTCATTGTAAAGTATTGTTAGTTCTCACAGCCAATAATGTCTTAGATTTCATGATATAGGATAATCCACAGCTTATCTTGATTTTGAAATCCATGATCTTAATCACTACCTACAGTATCTCTCCCCTAATGTGATGGACTGCATTGTGTAAGAGAGCTATCTGGTTCATGATATTATGCTGTGTTATTAGATTTTATCTCGGAGTGTTTCTTCCTTCCTGTTCAGCAAATCACCTGGAAAACATGAACATTATTGTACACATCTTTTCTAATTGCATTCCAGGTGTGTAGGTACAAATTGATTTTTTAAATGCATTTTCTGCCATTTAGAAAACTCAGAACCCATTATCTAAACTGAAAATATTCCATACATCTTCCAGAAAAGAAGCTGCCATGTGCTCACAAATGGAATAAGGTTTGGCATGAATTAAAATGATGTCTACCTTAAATTAGAGTTCAAGTACCCATAGTGGTAAAGCCCGTGTGGTTAGCATGATAAGGATATGGACTTTTTTTCCTGTGATATACTAGTTGTATGAATTTGGGGGTGGTTGCCCACTGACCCTAGCTTACTGATCTATAAAATCACAATAACATTTATTTTATAAGATTACTGTGAGGTTTAAATATAATATATTAATAATAGGTACCCAGTAAATGCTAAATCCTCTGCCCCATCCTTTTTGACTTACGGGATTTTCAGTTGAACTTTTACATTTATCTGATTTATGACTTAAATAGATGAAAGTGAATGCAAAATTAGCTGCAATCTCACATTTCTTGCTTCAATGAAAAAGTGAAAGCAAAACTAAACCTTTTCCTCTGTGCCTCATTAGCTCAGTAAAATCTAATTTTCTCTAATTTCTCTCACTTCCTATGGGAAAGACCAAGTGATTATTGGAATTCATAGTCACATTTCATGATCTTTTCATAGCTCTATAGATTTTTACTTTGTGAGATAGAACCTGAATTTGAGTTCAATTTCAGACCGCATAGGTGAGGGGAAGGTGAGGGTATATTTTGCGGAGAAAAGACAGAAACTTCATCAGTCACTTGTGAAATTTTCTCAGAGTTGCTAAAAATCTCACAAAGGAATTGGACACATTCTCATAGCTATGGACAAAGAAATAGGCCATTTCCAAAAGCAGAGCCCATAACAATTCCTCTGGGGTAGCTATACTTCTATCTTTCTTCATGGAGAAAAATAAACTGCTGAGTTGGATGGCAACATATTGGTGAGAATGCCTCCTACTCACTGTGGGCTAGCAGATATAACTAGAAAATCCATTTTTACAAATAGTTATGATGGTGTTTTCCCATAGTGCCAGCAATTTACAACCATCTCAGATCCTATAATACACTGGTGCTAAGGAATTCAAAAGTGACAACATTCTTTTTCAGAATTCATTAATGGAAGAATAGTCACAGAAAGTTTTTCCACTGCAGATCTGGAGAGAGATGTTGTGTGCTGTGTCTGATTTAAGAGTAAAACAATCATTATAAGGAAGTTCCTCCTTTTAGAAGTACTGGTGATTTAAGGAACTATGTAAGTTTCAATAATACTGGAAGCAAGAAACATTAGTAAAAGATGGCAATACATATGATTTCATTAGATGAAGTTTTCAGAGGCTTATCATTTGGGTATTAAGAGAAATGAGGCAAAGACTGAAGAGGCTAGGTGGGTTATTTTTTAAGTAAAATTTTTATCAAACTATAATATGTATAATATATAACATTTTATGTAATAATTATATATACAGAAAGTGCAAAAACATCTCTACAGACTAATTATTTTTCATGACTGAATAGACTCACAATCAGCAGTCAGATCAAAAATAGAACATTATCAGATATCCTTCATTGTCACTTTTAGAGTCACTATCTCCTCTCAAAAAAACACCATTCTGACTTGTCATCACTTAGTTTTGCTGATTTATAGCTTCATGAAGATGGACTTACTTATAGAGTATACAATTTTTGGTGATGACATTCTTATGTTCAATGTTATATTTTTAGATTAATCCATTCAGTAGTTTATTCACGCTCATTGATTTTTTATATTCCATTCAATGAATACATAATGTACTATTATGTATTATATATATAATATTATGTATTACATATAATATTATATATATATTATATATATAATATTATGTATTACATATAATATTATGTATTATATATATAATGTACTATTAATAGGCTCTAGGGTTGTTTCCATTTGCTGTCTTTTCCAATAGTATTGTTATAAATATTCTTATGCATGCCTTTTGGTGAACATATCTGCACAATTTGGGGTATATATAGGAGTAGATTATTGAGTCATAATATATGTGAACTTTAATAATCTAGATATAATTAAACAAATTTTTAAAGTGATTGCATCAATTTGTACTTCTACCAGCAGCATATAATAGCTCTTACAAAAACTGGTGATACCATTAAAAACAAACAAACAAACAAAAACAAACAAAACACCCAAACTTATCCAGTTTAATGGAAATGTGATAATTTATTTAGTTAGGTTTTTACTTTTCATTTCCTTTACTACTACTACTACTGAGGATATTGGACACCTTTTTGTATGTTTATTGACTCTGAAAATACTATTTTGCAAAGTTCCTACCCAAATCTTTCACCTAGTTTCCTATTTTGTTGCTGGCCATGTGCTAACTGATTTGTAGTTCTTATATGTTCTGGATATAAAATGAAGTTTGGGACTGTTGAATTCACTGATCTTTTTAGGGAGATTGATATCTTTATAACATTGACTCTTTCAAATTCTGATTGCAATCTCTGCTTTCACTTATTTAGACCTCGTAAAACTTCTCTAATGAAAATGTGCAGATTCCTAGAATAAGGCTTTGCACCTCTTTCATTGGATATATTCTTTTTTTTTTTTAAAGATTTTTATTTATTTATTTTGAGAGAGAGAGTGAGAGAGAGCACTAGAGGGGAGGTCAGAGGGAGAAGCAGACTCCCCATGGAGCTGGGAGCCCGATGTGGGACTTGATCCCGGGACTCTGGGACCATGACCTGAGCTGAAGGCAGTTGCTTAACCAACTGAGCCACCCAGGCGCCCTCATTGGATATATTCTTAAGTATTTGTGATCTTTTAATACTATTGTAAGTGGTAATTTTGTATTTGATTTTCTTGTCTTCTTTTTCTCTTTTGTCCTTGTATCCAAATACTTTGCCAAATTTACTGATGAATACCTAGATGTAGTTTGTATTTTATACTTCATTATCAAAGGACATATTCATGTCATTTGTGAATAATGACAATTTTACTTTTTCCTTTTCAGTTCTTGTGCCTTGTATTTTTCTCCAGTTGTATTGCCTTAAATAGAACCTTTATGAAATGTTGAATAATGTAGTGAGTGCCCATTTTTTTGTTGTTGTTTAGTTTTTGAGAAAAATTCTTCAAAATTTCACTAGAAATTATATCTGTTAATTTTTGTAGATACAGTAATCAGGTCAAGGAAGTTTCTAATAATGCTAAGTTTAATTTTTAAAATATAAATGGCATGACATTTTATCAAATATTCTCTTGTATCTATTGAGATGATCATATTTTTTTTCCTCCAAAATGTTATTGAGCTTAGTCATGGTGGTAGATTTTTTTACCCCAACCCCAAGTTTTAATGTAAGAAATGCAAAGTAGTTATGGTATGTAATCATGTTTTAGGTATTATTAGATTAAATTTGCTTATACTTAGGATTTTGCATTTATGTTCATGAGAGAGCTTGGCCTCTAATGCTTTCATAATTATGCTGGCCTCATAAAATGAAGTAAGAAGTATTCTCCATTTTCCCATTCTCCAAAATAACTTTTTAAAATATTGACACTCTTTTTATCTTAGATTTTTTACTAAACCACACCTAAAACCGTATAGAGCTGGCAATGTTTTTTAAGAATATTTTAAAATACAAATTCAATATTGTCAATGGAAACAGGACAATTATGGTGGTTTTTTTACTCCTGTTTTTTGTTTTGTTTTGTTTTGTTTTGTTTTTGGCGAATTCGGTTTTTTTGCTCCTCATTCTCTGTTCCTGACTAAGATCATGTTTTTTCTGCCTGAGAATTCCCTTTAATATTTAATTCTTTAAGTATAGTTCTGCTCCTTTGCTTTCATTTTTTAGGACTTCTTTTTATGGGGATAAAATTATAGTTTGGCAATTATTTTTACTTAGCACACTAATGGTTGCATTATATTTTCCTCTGTTTTGATGGTTTTTGCTTAAACGTTAGTTGATGGTCTTAAATGTCGATCTTTTAAGCTTAACATACCCTTTTTCACTTGCTGCTTTAAAAATATTATTTGTCTGTCTTTGGCTCTCAGCATTTGGACTACAGTATGCCTAATCGTGATTTGCTTTTATTCATTAAAGGGTGGAATTTGCAGATTTCTTGGATTTATGAGTTGAAATTTCTCATCAGTTTTGGAAAATCCTCAGTGGCTATCATATCTTGAAAAATTGGTACTGCCCAATTTTTTGTGTCTTTCTAGGAACCCTATTATAGATATGTTAGATATTTTATTGATACATGTGTGTATGCACATACACACATTTTATTCTGTATATTTTTCTGTTGATTTATATTCTAGATCAAGAACTTCCTCTCCACAAATTTGTTGTTAAATCTATCCACACAGTTCTCTATACCTGTTATTGAATTTTTCAATACCAGTATTTTAATTTTATATAAATGCCAATTATTTGGGAAGCTCTCCATATTTCATCTCTTTTCCCTGTATGTGCCTCTATTTTTCAATTTACTGTCCTTACATTATAACTCTAAAATCTGTTTTACCAGTTGGTCTGTTTTTATTCTTGTCTATTGACTTTCAATCATTTAGTCTTTCCCTTGGCGTGTTTTGTTAATATTTTGAGTGATACCAGATATAATATAAAAAGCATTTTATTACCATCTAGATCGGGTTACTTTTTCCCAAGGAGGTTTACTTTCTTCTTTGCTAAGCAGTTAAGGAAGAAGCTGACCACCTTAATCCAATTAAGCACCGACTTGGCTTGAGTCTAGGTGGTAGCTTTAGTAAGACTTCCAGCTCTGGCCTGCTCAACCGGTTACCAGCTCAACCTGTTACTAGGTCAAAGCCTTCGAGAGGTTCTACCTTAGTTGTTTAGTCTTCCAAAGTGTCCTCTTTCTCCATTGATCTCTGAACTATAACCTCTTAACTCTTCACAGCTAAGCAACTCTTGAAAACTCCATCTACCTTGCTCAGCCGTGCTTGGCCTACTAATAATAAGCCCATCAAAGTTATTCTTCATTTCTGTTACAATGTTTTGTTTTGTTTTGTTTTTTATCTTTAGGATTTCTTTTTGATTCTTTATTATGATTTCCATCTTTCCATTTACATTGCCCATCTGTTCCAATGTGTTGTCTGCTGTAGCCATTCGAGCCCTTACCCTATGAATCATAGTTGTTTTAGATTCCCAATCTGATAACTCCAGCCTCCCTGTCAGGCCCGGTTCTGCTGCTGTTCTCTCTCTTCAAGTTGTGGTTTGTTTGTTTGTTGCCTTTTGGTGTACTTTGTAATTTTTTTCTTGATGGCTAGATATGATGTACTGTGGAAAAGGAACTGTTATAAATAGACCTTTAGGAATATGGTGGGGAGATGTGGGGGTGGGGCAGGTTCCACAGTTCTAGGATTAGGCCTTAGTCTTTTAGTGAGCCTGTGCCTCTAGACTCTAGACTGTGAACTTCACAAGTATTTCTCCTGTTTTGTTTTGTTTTGTTTTCTCCCTGATTAGCTAGGAAAGCATGCCTACTGTGGGTGAGGGTTAGATTAATCAATCATCCTCTACATCAATTAGGCTCTGATAATACCCTAGCAGGTTAGACTCTGGTTAACTAGGTTCCTTGTGGACAGGCCTTGTTAAAGAAGAATGCTCCGGCATATTTGAAAATGGTTCCTTCTTCCTGTTCACCTGCCTGAAGCCGGAGGGGATTTTTCTCTGATATTTACTCTGGGAATCTGCTCAAGCTCCTGGAGGAAAATCTTGTGGGGACCTTCCTATGACAGCGTCCCCCTGGAGTTTTTAATTGTCAAAATTGTCCTCATGAAGCCTCCAGCAGCTTGTCAGGTACAGCTCAGGTTTTCCTTTTGCTGCCCAGGCTCCCACATTCAGGAAGCTCTGACTCCTGGTCTTTGCCTGTCTCTCTCCAATCTTGGGGGGCCCTGGATTGCCTGTGTCCCCTCTCTTTTATGGATCCAAGAAGAGTTGTTAACATTTCCATCTGTGCAGTTTTTGACTTGTCAGGATGGGGAGTGGTGATTTCCACACTCCTTCCATGCAGAACCAGAGATTGGAAGCATTCAGTTTGCATAGGATTCTTGCATAGAATTCAGTTTGCATAGGATTTGCATAGGATCTTGGCTGTCTAGAGCTGTCTCTGACTTCAGAGTGTAGCAAACACCACATATGGAAGAGCCAGAGTGTCGGACACGGTTCTCCATGTCTCCGTTTATACTTGGAACCTGATCTCCAATACTCTAATGTGTTTCCTTTCTGTCTTTCTGTCCCTATGAGACTCGCTAACACTCTGCTATTTTCCAGACTCTTGGGCACTATATCTCACTTTGAGTGTGACTTATACCCCACATTCAGATAGGAGAAAAAAATAAACTGCAAAATGTTCTCACACATCTCCAAAAGTTTTGCCTTCTTGGGAAATTTTTTCCCTTAAGTCTAGGAGTGCTTCATCTGCCCCCTAATATTTTTTTTAAAAAAACACACATACATTTCAGTACATTTAATATTTTCTTTGTCTTTCTAATCTTTGGGAGAAACAGGAAATTGTTACATGGCTTTTTATGACTTTTAGAGGTGGCTACTTAGATTATTGGTAACATGCTCACTGGCAAATTACATTCTTTCTCAAATTATGTTCATCCTATCCAAAACATTCACCAAATCTCACTTTCACTACACAGTTCAAAAAAAAATTACAATTTCCATTATGATTTCTTTTAGATTCAGGTTTTTTAGAAATGTTCGCTATTTTTTAGGCATTTGAGGATTCTCCAGTTATCTCTTTGCTATTGGTTTCTAGTGTAGCCAATTTATTCTGAAAGGAGGGGGAAACAAACCATGAGAGACTGTGGACTCTGAGAAACAAACTGAGGGTTTTGGAGGGGAGGGGGTTGGCAGGTTGGTGAGCCTGGTGGTGGGTATTAAGGAGGGCACGTATTGCATGGAACACTGGGTGTGGTGCATAAACAATGAATTCTGGAACACTGAAAAAAAATAAAATTAAATTTTAAAAAAAGTATGTTGTCTCATATTCTATATCTTTACTTTTTTAAAATTTCTTTGTTCTAATACTAACAGAAATATGTGAAGAGTTTCCCAGATTTGTGGTAGTAGCTATTTTTTTTCTAATTTCTATCAATTTTTGTTTTACATAGTATGAACCTGTTATTATATGCATAGAAATTTAGAATTGGTGATTCAGACAGACTGACCCCATCATCATGGTGAGATATTTTTCTTCAGCTCTAGTAATTCTATTTGCCTTAAAGTCATCTCTGATGGTAGCAAAGCTATACCAACTGCCTTATTGCTGTTTTGTTTAATTTGGTATATTTCCCATATTTTTGCAAAAGTTTGTGCTTTTAAAAAAATTTAATTTTAAATTGTAATTAGTTAATGTACCATCTGATATTAGTTTCAGGTGCACAATACAGTGATTCACTGCTTCCATAGAACACCCAGTGCCTTTGCAACAACATGGATGGAGCTAGAGAATATCATGCTAAGCGAAATAAGGCAGTCAGAGAAAGACAAATGCTGCAAGATTTCACTCACATGTGGAATTTAAGAAACAGAACAAACTAGCATAAGGAAAAAGAGAGAGAGAGAGAAATGTAAACCAAGAAACAGACACTTAACTATAGAGAAAAAAATACTGTCTGCTTTCTAGTTTCAGGTATATCTTTTTAAAGCCACCTATATTTAGATTCCATTTTTTTAATCCAGAGTGACCATTTTTGATTTTTTATTTTCTTAGAGTTACTGGATTTATTTATATATTTGGATTTATGTATATTTATTGCACTATAATTTTTTCCTCTTCTTTCTTAACTACTTTTGAATTGATCAAGTTATTCTAAATTTATTTTTCTCCTCTATGAGGTTGTTAGTTACAGACTTTTTTTATTCCTTTATTGCTCAAGAGACTACAACATGAATCTTTGACTTAATAAGAGTTACTGTGAGTACTTTGCTACTACCCTTAAAATGCTAAAATTTTAAAATAATGGGACATCATAGACCCCTCCTACCTTTTGTGTTATTGTTGCCAAACATTAAGTATACATATAAGTCAAACAACAAACATTATTATTAATGTTTTGTATGTTTAGGCTTTTTATCGTTCTTTGTATTTTCTTGCATTTCCATGATTCTTCCAGGGCAAGTGAAAGAAGCTAACACAGAGATAAATCAAAGAAATTGAAAAGGAAAGGAAAGAGTATTAAAACCCACTGATTTACTACTACATGTCAGGGAGTGAATACTGTGTTGGTAACAATAAAATTAATCATTCATTTCCTGCATACCATAAGCCAGGCACTATCTAACTCTCTATATTCAGTACATTTTAAAGCTTCAGAAAAAAAAAACTGGAATTTGGTTTAGCCCCTTATGGAAATAGGGAAAGTTCACCTTTCAGTTATCAAGTATATATAGTATGTCCTTCCTTTTATGTGCTAGGAACTATTGTGCTGGAGATATACCAAAGAGGTAAATAGGCAAAATCCTGGTCATTCTAGTGGCTACTTTCTATCCTGAGAAGACAGACAATAAAAGCAAGCTAATATATGAATGATTATATGATGTGAGAGATGATGTTAAGTGCTATGGAAAAAAATAAAGTATGCATTTGGTTTGCTATTTTATATAGGACTGAGATCACCTCAGAGACAAAGTTTTATTTGATCAAATTCCTGTGGAAAATATCAGGCTTTAAAAATAAATTAGAGCTCGGAAAAATTAAAAATTACAAAAATTCATGAAACTAATAAAATGCAGAGTCAGTCTCCTCAAATACAAAGTCTAGGTTTATTCCACTACTCCATAGAGGTGGGAAGACTAGAGGTAGGGAATACTGAGGGGACGAAAGAAACAAATCAGGCCAGGAACTAATTTTAGCTTTTTCCATATTAATATTTTCTAAACTTACCAGTTTGGTTTTATTTCATCTATCCTGCTTCCTTGTTTAATGGCAAGGACAATTCTTATTTCTCAAAATCAATATATATGTAAGATGTCCCAAAAATTTTAATGCAACTCTAAACTTAAATAGATAAATAGATACAGTTACCTGCCTATTCATATAAATAACCAATCTTTTCATGTTGTACATGAGGAAACAAGGATACACACATTTTAAATTTAGTCAAAGCTCACTTAAGAATCTCTCTCTGTTTTCTTATAATCAGAGTCAATCAATACCAATTTAAAATACATACTTTGATGAGAAAGACCAGCGAACATTGCTTTTATGTGAAGAAGTGTCAACCAATGAAAGCCCAAACTGTAAGCTTTAAAACATAATATGTGTGTTTACTTGGGGTCTTGGGGATTGCAATCGGGGAGATACAGATGCCAAACTTGAAAGTGTTCTCCAGAGAGACACAGGAAGCTAGAGATTTTGAAGAGGAAAGGAAGGAAATTGTGGGTGTTGTTTTGAATGAAATGTGATTGGTGCTGGTTTAGCTACAGTTACCACTAATCTATGTGTGCTTGGTTGCTAGGGCTAGTGTTAGGCAGAAAGTCCATTTATGTCCATTTTCACTTATAGCAGGTGACTTGGCTTTTAGCCACATTTAATACAA
Source organism: Martes martes (assembly GCF_963455335.1). Classification (NCBI taxonomy): domain Eukaryota; kingdom Metazoa; phylum Chordata; class Mammalia; order Carnivora; family Mustelidae; genus Martes; species Martes martes. Next base: position 41,253,651 of record NC_137901.1, on the reverse strand, counting down.
ATTCTGAGAAAATGAGACAGAAAACATGCATAAGCCCCACTTCTTCAATGTCTTCCTGGCTCCATTTTCTATAAGCCCCTTAACAGTGCTTTCTCCATTTTATTCTCTCTGCTATCAGTGGAAATATAAATTGTGTTTTAAAACATCTCTTATTTTTTGTATATTTGTCTTCCATCTCTCCCAAAACTTCACTTAACATTATTTTACATGGAAAGAATCTCATTGCAGTGGGGATGTGAGAGAGGGTAGGACTAATGAAAAGAAACTGAACTCCACGAAAGAGTAATCTCGTAGGTAGGGTTGTCAGATAAAATGCAGAACACCCAGCCAAATGTATCAAATAAATGAGGCAATGAACAACAAGTAAGATCTTTGTTTAGATATATCCCGAATATTGGATAGGACACTCTTATACTAAAAGAAAAAAAAAAGTTTTTGTCTGAAATTCAAATGTAACTTAAAATTTTGCATTTCCATTTATTAAATATGACGACCCTAGCATTAGGAACAGCTCAGAAACTGAGCCAATTCAGCAGAAACAGAACTTAGACTCAGAAGGAAAATAGACTCTCATGAAATAAGCCATCTTACTCTTTTCTGTGACATCAAGAGTTTTGGATGTCCAAAAGTAATAGACAGGATATTAGAGGTTGTGGGGAGGAGGTGGTTGTGATAATCCAAACTAGTTATTGGGGGTAGGGACAGGAAATTTCACTTGAAATTTGAATTCTTTTTATATTAAAAAAAAACCTTTATAATAACTTTCCTTTCTCTGAAAGCAGTACGTTGAGTTTCCTAGGTTTAATTAATTGGTTGAGCTTTAATACCTCTCTCTTGTCTTAATCTCTTTAAATAACTACCTTGGAAGATTCTTCCAGTTCTGTTTTTCTATTCCATAGAGGCAAATCCATACATATGTGCAATGTGCACGTGACAGAACACCTCAAATGCCGCCTAACGAGAAGATTGATTCTAAAGAAAACAGTTTTAATGATGCTTGTTAATCATTATGGTGATTCTTTTAGAATTTAATTATGGTATATTCTCACTAGATGGCATATTTTAGAAACCATCGCATGTATTTATCAATCGGTATTTTCATATGTAAATAAATATGTATGTGTAAAGCCATGCTGAAGTTATTCACATACAGTAAACATGACTTAATGATATTCGTGGGCAAACTAGTACATACTTGAAACCATATTGTATGGTGTGTTATATTGATAGAGATGTCAAGTTAAAAAGTGTTTATTAACATTGCTAAAGATGTAAGAATAAAACAGCAATAAGGAAACAGAAATAATTTTACAAAATCATAAATCTATATTGATATCAATTGAAATGATTAATACGTTGATACAAATTACTATGACATGCAGTATTATTTGCTAGTTAACTATTAATTGGATATATCCTTTGATTGTGTTTCTTTATCAGTCAGTTTTAGTGAGGATAGCTGACATGGGTGATCTAAGTCTATAATTAAACTTCGATTATTCACTTTTCTTTTGCAATGTCATAATGAATTTCTCCTTAATATAAAATTTCATTTGAGTATTTTTTTCACAACTAAAATAAAAATACACAAAATGATGGAAACCCAAACTATATGAAAGTAACTACAATTACTAGTAACTGTCAAATAGAAATTAACAAACTGTTTTTACATAGCAATAGAGGCTTTGAGTGCACTAAGCTTGTCAAAAATGTTTAAAGGAAGTTTGCATTTATATTCCAGTGCACTGCTTCTAAAGGTCATTTTTCTAAAGAATGCACAAAAGACAAAGAAGATCCATTTATTCTCATATTACCCTCTCATCAAAACTAGGACTGAATTGCCATAGGGAAATATGATATTGGCGACATTTTCTAATACAGTGACATCTATTTTACCTGGAACTTTTAATGTTTCAGACTTATGAGATAGAAGAAAAAATAAGATCTAACATTTAATATTTTGCCTACTCTGTGCTTGTATCCTTCAGGTTCTCCACAGGAAATAGACTTCACATTTAAACAGGGTATATTTGAAATATATCTGAGGAAATATTAAGGAAAGAACTATTTACAAAATGTGGGCAATTAAGGAAAACCAGGAAGGTTGGGTAAAGCATGACAGGGCTAGCAGGAGCAATGAGCTAATGTTCAGATTTTAAGAGGCAAGAGGATGAAGCAATCCCTAGAACCTGGAAATATATAGTGGTAAGAGGGGGCTCTGAGGTAGGAGCTGTGGTGTCTAACAGACTTCTCAGGAGTCAGCGGAATACATACCCCCATCTCAACTTTCTCCTTCCACCATGTCCTTTCCAGCGGCTTCCCACTGGTCACACCCAGCCCTAGGGTGAAGGAGCTCTTGATATAGTTTATCACGTTAACTTCCCAGGAAACACAATAGGGTGGGAGGGAAGAAGAGGAGATCTGGAGTAGCAAATAAAAATATCCAATATCGGGGGCGCCTGGGTGGCTCAGTGGGTTAAAGCCGCTGCCTTCGGCTCAGGTCATGATCCCAGAGTCCTGGGATTGAGCCCCCGCATCGGGCTCTCTGCTCAGCAGGGAGCCTGCTTCCTCCCTTCTCTCTCTGCCTGCCTCTCTGCCTACTTGTGATCTGTCTGTCAAATAAATAAATAAAATCTTTTAAAAAAAAAATCCAATATCACCCACCTCTTTTGCTTTTCAGTATTTATTCCTGTCTTTTTCATGATGAAAATTTTGTGTACCCATACAAATTACTTCATTTTATCATATTTCATTTAATCATGGGATGAGAGCATTGTAGATAGACTCCCACTTAAAACATGAAATTTTACTACATCTGTATCTTTGGGGGAAAGAAAGGCCATCTGTACCCCAATGTTTATAGCAGCAATGGCTACGGTCGCCAAACTGTGGAAAGAACCAAGATGCCCTTCAACGGATGAATGGATAAGGAAGATGTGGTCCATATACACTATGGAGTATTATGCCTCCATCAGAAAGGCCAAATACCCAACTTTTGTAGCAACATGGACAGGACTGGAAGAAATTATGCTGAGTGAAATAAGTCAAACAGAGAGAGTCAAGTATCATATGGTTTCACTTATTTGTGGAGCATAACAAATAATATAGAGGACAAGGGTAGATGGAGAGGAGAAGGGAGTTGAGGGAAATTGGAAGGGGAGGTGAACCATGAGAGACTACGGACTCTGAAAAGCAACCTGAGGGTTTTGGGGGGGGTGAGGGATGGGAGGTTGGGGGAACCAGGTGGTGGGTATTGGGGAGGGCACAGATTGCATGGAGCACTGGGTGTGGTGAAAAAACAATGAATACTGTTACGCTGAAAATAAATAAAAATTTTAATTTAAAAAAAAACATGAAATTTTAGCCACCTCCATTTCTCAATAAAAGGAAGAGGGAAAGAAACAATTCACATAAAATTTGCCTTTAACAGTCCCATGTCTATAACTTCCATCTTTCAACAGCCATTTAAGGCCCCTATTACTCTCTCAATCATCTAAAATGGATAAGATTCTTTACCAACTGGGGTGGCCCAAACCTTCATTCTTGAGATCTGCATCTTTGCTGTCTCTGTCTTTATTTGACTGCTGCTGTGGTTGAATAAGGGGCAGGTGGAGATAGGTAGGAAGAGATAGGCAGCTATGTGATCACGCTCACAGAAATCCCAAAAATGTGGAGGTGTGGAGAAACCAGAAATAAGGGGACAAAGGAACAATTTAGACCACCCTACCCTAGGCATGTGGGGTAGAGGACCACCCTGCCCTAGGTGTGTAGGGTGGGTATCTTTATGATAATCACCAACAAGGAAGAACCAACTCTAAAAAGGAAGTAAGCCATTGAAGGTGTTATCACTAGTCCTTGCTCAATGGTGACATCAGTAGAAATGTTAAAAGGATTTAAGTTCCCTGATTGGCTTTCTATAAAAGACCAATCCTAAAGACCCTCACTGGCAACCCTCTGCTCTTGAGAGCCATTTCTGTATCTTCACTTAATAAACTTCTATTGCTTTACTCACTTTCCTTTGTCTGGGAGACTCATTCTTTGACTCCACGAGACCAGAACCTAGCTCTCCTACATCACAGTGTTGACTATCACTGAGTAAAGGGATGCTAAAAGTACTAAAAGCCAGTGAGTCCTCTGGTTCCAGACATTGTCTTCCTTGTCCCATTGTGTAGCAGCTGTCGATTTTTTTCCTTGATAATGGAGATTGATCACTTCTCCTGGAGAGAGACCCTCTTCTCTGCATGGCTTGAAAAGCACAGAGAGCAATTTCAGTTTATTTCCAGGGATGTTACTGTGTTCCCCAATAGAAGCATTTCTTCCTTGGACATTAGGACTTGGAAAGCCACTGAAATCAAAGGCACAGAGACAAGAAACAAAAGTCTTTCCAGTGATTTACTTTTTTCTCAGTGATTTACTTTACATAACAGTAAGAAGAGTTTCACTTTCAACCCATTAGTTTCGGTGTTGTATGTATCTAGTTTTTTAGTGAAGATAATATCATAAGTGGCTTTTGGTCTATGACACAAGCTACATGAGGAATGGGGAATACCATGACTTCTCTCCCAGCAGTGCTGTAACCAAGCTTTTAGATGGTTGTTCACCAATCTAAAAGTTAGCTGCAAATGAATCTTAAGCATATGCTAAGAAGTGAATTCCGTGGATGTCAACTCATTGCTTTCATTGCTTTACTTTTTTGACTGGCAGTGATGGTATGTGACATATAATAGAAATGGATATCTGGTAGTCCTTGAATAGTCACTGGCAGAGTGTTACAGCAGGAAGGCTTATTTGCATTCCAGACATCTGTCTAGCCCTGTGTGGGGTATAGATGATAGATATGATAATAGGGGCTCATGTAATCCAGCGTGCTACCAGGTGGGTAGGTCTTCTTTTGGAAAATAATACTGTATCAGATGATCAGAATTAGACTCTGGGGTCTGACAACAGATAGATTAGCCTTGGTAAAGATAATTTCAGCCATAGCTGGAAATTATGGATGGCTTTTATGCTAACCTTCATGAACTACCTGATATATGAATCTGTCAGGCAAGCAGAAAAATATCTGGAAAAGAATCAATGACATCCATATGAAGGGTCATGGTCTTCAACCTTTTATTTTAAGCCTTCCCTGAAATGGATCTTTTCTGATGTTTGTCTTCAAGAATACGGTTATCTTCAATATCAATGCCTATAGTCAGAAGTCCATTCAGTTACTTATTGGCCAGACTTAATCACCAATCTGGCAAATTATTTCACTGCAAAGCCTTGATCCACCTTCCAACCCATTAGCCAAAATGGGTATTTTTCTTAGACAGTGTCTCCTTCCACATGAAGGGGACAAACAGATCTACTGCCCCAAATGCTTCCATTGGGAGGATTTCCCTTTATTTGTAACTTTCAGGCCTCCCTTGAGTGGAGCTGTAATACAGCAGCTATCCACTTTCAGATAATGTCAATGTACTGTGCAGGTGTATGTTTTTCCTCCAACATAATACCGATCACAGGGAACTCCTTGGGAAGCTTGAGCTGTGATGTGAAGGAGAGGCAGTAAAGCAGAAGGAACAGCTACTTTGCATTTCTAAGGTATTTGCTTATGCATTGTCCTTGCTTCATCTGATCAGGCTTTGTTATGTTCTTACACACTTCATCTCCGGTTTTCAGTAGATATTGAAAATACATACCGGATTTTATGTTTAGTGAATTAAATAATGCCCAAATCACCATAGACATCTTAGGTCACAGTTTTATATGGTGCTTTATTATTAGGAATTTGGATTCTAGAAACATTCCAGGAGCAACTTTTCGAATGTCCCCTGAGGTCAGCAGGAGGAACATTTTACAGCGGGAATATGTAGATTACCTGGGTGAGGGGATTTCCTGATGTTGAACCCACAAAAACTTTTCTTCCTGGAGAAAGGGAGCATGGCCTTGGTATAAAACTCTTAAGTCTGAGCTCTGAGTCTTCTTGAGGTCTGTCAGAGACTCCACTGACAGCTCCTGTTTTTTTCTACTTCAGAGAGGGGTGACTTTTTCTATGAAGGGACAGATAGTAAATATTTCAGGCTGCATGAGCTATCCAGTCTCTGTCACAACTATCCGTCTTAGCCGTAGCATGAAAGCATCCAGAGACAATAAATAAAGAAGTGTAGCTATATGCCAATAAATGCTGCTTTATGACATGGGAATTTGGATTGCATGTAATTTTCCTAGGTCATAAAATGCTCTTCTTATTTTGATATTTTTTCACCTACTTAAGAGAAAAACTATACTTGGTCCATAGACTGTACAAAAGCAGAGGGGCCAGATTTGGCCAGGGGACTGTAGTCTGGCATCCCTGATCTAGGGGGTTGTGAGGCCCAAGTGGCAGGGCAGCTTGATCTGCAGGCTAGACCTCCTGAATAAATTGCCCTTGCCTCCAAAACGAACAGTTTTATGGGGTACCCGTATAAGTATTGAAGTAGCATACCAAAATGTGGTGTGAATCGCCTTTAAATCCAGACACCATGAAGTATGGTGACTCCCTCTTTGTGGTAGATGATAGGACAACTTACCTCTCACTTTAGAAAGGATATTCTACTATTATAAAGAACCATAGGCTCTTAGCAACTCTGCAATGTGGCAGGCCTGTAAACATTTTTAGAATTTATCTCTCATTGTCTGGCAGACATGAATCCTACTGGGGCATCTAGAATCTTTATGGCTTCCTGAACGCCATAGCTGTTCGGCATGGTATTTTCAATGTAAGTGAGTAGCACAGAAGATGTTCTGTGATGTATCAAGAAGATCAAGTTCCCTCTAGACCACAGGATAATAGCTGAAGAGCTGACGTAGGCCTGTGACAGCGCAGTAAATGCATCCTGCTGCCTGTGACACAGAAATCCAAATTGCTTCTTATTGTATGTGCTCATAGAAAAAAAAATTTAAATGCCATTTCATTAGGTGCACATCTGGTGATTTGTTTCAGTAATAATCTATCTGGAACTGCAGCAGTATGACAGAATTTGCTTATCTTTCTGCGGGTAATAGATTATATAAACAGTCCAGGCATGATTCAGTGTTTAAATAGGGTTAGGAACCCAGGTCTTCCCATGTGTTGATGAACTCTTCTTGTGTGTTGGGTGTTTTTGTCTGCATAATTCACCACTGTGTCTGTATCTTACTTAGCAGGAAGGAGTAAAAAGAAAGTGAAGGGTGTCCATTCCTTTGAGCAGCACATTTTGGGAAATAAACCCATTGCTTCCATTAATATCCCATTGGCCAAAACTTAGTCACCAGGCCAGAACCAGCAACAAGAAGGAAGTCTGGGTAACATATCTTTAGCTGGCTCCCCATGCCCCAGACTTAGGGATTCTAACAATAAAAGATGAGTGAATGAGTGCTGGGCTAGTGTCTAATTTATTTTTATATAGGAACAATTTTTTAAGAGAATTCCAACTTTTTATCCAAATAAGCAGGACTCATCCATAGGTATTACTAGATTTAACACAACAATTAAGTATCTTAACGGATAATAGATGATTAAAACTAGAGAAAAATTTGAGATGATTTAATCCTAAACCTTTTCACATAAGGATAAAGTGAATCTCAGAGAAAAGGAAATTTATTTAATGCAGCAGAACTTCTTCTTGGAGGACTGGGACTGCATCCCAATTCTCCAACTTTATAGTCTCTCCCCTTTCCATTAGCCCCTCCTGCTGATCATGTTACATCTCCATTTTGTGTATGGATAAAAAGAAGCATGTTACGTAGTCTGGCTGCTAGAGTCTAACCCACAGGAACCAAAAATCTAATAAAAAAAATGTATGCAAATAATTAAGAACAAATTAAAACATAATAAAATAAGTGACTTCATAAAATGTTGAAACAGAGAAAAAGTATTGCATTCCCACGTGTGAAAGATAGGATGGTCAATGCATGAGGTATCTTTGGTATCAAGCATACTTTTTTAATAAGACTATATTAATTACAACATTAAAAGTAATAAATGAAGTGGGGGGCCTGGGTAGCTCAGTGGGTTAAAAACAATAAATGAAGGACTACCTCTGTTCTCTAAAGAATTTCAAATTCAAATTGGGCTACATTGGACAGAAAATGTAAGCACCAAACAATAAGATAAAATTTAATTTATAGTAATGTATTGAAGACTTAATTAGCAGCATATCTTTATATTCCTTCAAAAATGCTAATAGAGTTTATTTACATGATCAACACCTACCATCAACATGCACTATTCAAAGTACTGAGTCTAAAATCATGAACGCCACAGAATTTTATCTCTAAGGAACTAAATGGAGTTTAGAGACCTCATGAGTCAATACAAATAAAGTGCTTATATTGTGCCTGACAAATTGGAAATGTTGTATGAGTTGATGTTTCAGTATTGTTCTTCAGTATTATTAGTAGTACTTCTTTTTCTCATAACAAATATTCACATCTACAGTTTTGTTGATTTTTGATTGGCCACATGCTAATCATCAAGACATCTACAATGTTCCACTGGGTGATGGTTATGCCTCATGTAAATTTTCTTATATGGGGGCGCCTGGGTGGCTCAGTGGGTTAGAGCCTCTAACTTCAGCTCAGGTCATGATCCCAGAGTCCTGGGATCGAGCCCCGCGTCGGGCTCTCTGCTCAGTGGTGAGCCTGCTTCCCTTCCTCTCTCTCTACCTGCCTCTCTGCCTACTTGTGATCTCTGTCTGTCAAATAAATAAATAAAATCTTTAAAAAAATTTTTTTTCTTATATGTATAAATATATTCACTCACTGGTCATGTTTAACTAACTTTCATGTGATGGTAACTGTAAATATGTTATGGATGTTATATCATATACTTACAGCAGTTATGTGGATAGGAAATGAATTATAAAATTATAAATTATAAAATGTTATATATACAGTATATGTCAGACTTATAGAGAAAGCTATGACTAATTTTCTTTTGAGAATAAAATTCATCCTCCATCTTTATGCGTGTGGTACATAAACTGAAACTTAGCTTTCTTGCCAGACACATAGTTCAGGAAGGGGAGGAGTGTATGGGGATGAGACCAGAGATGGTACATTCCACAGAAGGAGGCAACAGGAAAAGCATGGGCATTTTGGAAGCTTTAAGAATTATGGGATGGTATATGGTTCTGAACAGGGTGAGCAGTGAGGAGGAAAAGGAATGCAGAAGTTGGTCTTGAAATACCTTGTATGCTAAGTTAGAGTTTGATTTCTCCTCCAATCAAATGGAAACCATTTAATGGGGAGTAAAATGACAAGACTTGTCCTTTAGAAAAATTCTATATTTCTGTAAGGTAAAGGTCAGAGAGTGGCAAAACTGAGAGCAAGGAAACTCATTATATGACATTGTTGAAGTTTAAAAGATGAAAAGTGAACCAAGAGAGTAGGCTATGGAAAAGATGATGTTCTTAAAGAAATATATAACCACCTAGTCTCAGATTGAATTTAAGATGCATTTCCAGATCTTTTGGAAATAAAATTTAAAGTGTAGGATATCTTATAAATAAACTTTAGCATTAATTTGGGTAAAAATAAACAAACAAATGCATGTGTGTGTGTGTGTGTGTGTGTGAATTGCAGTATCTTAAGGAGTACTACTATAGTTTCTATTTTTCAGTTTTGCCAAAAGAATTTTTAGTATAATGGGCTGGCAATACTTGATCCAAAACATGTTTCAGCTGACTTTCCTCTAGATTTTCATGATTCAAAGCAAGGTCATTTGGGGTGTACTGTTACTTCCACTGATATTTCATTTAACATATTATTAATGAATTTACTCTGAAAGCTAAATACTTGAGTTTTGCCCATGGAGTTGATAAGACATGGCAGAGCAGGTCACACTTGCCATCAATGTCATTGATCTTTAATGGTGACCTGAAGACTCTCTCCCTTTGGAGAAGAGAGAGTTGTTCAGCCTGAATGCTCATCTGATGTTGGCTTTTGTACAGAGAGCAGTAACCACTCTGTCAATTATAGTCCACAGAAATTTCTGTTCTTTATAAGTAATAGAAAATTTAGTTTCCACATGCCAAATGTCTAAGGAATGCTCCTATTATCACTCCCCCAGCTCATAGTTACTTTTTGATTCAAACATACAAGGAATTATCCTGAATTATCAAATGAGGAATCACATTTTCTGAAATCTAATGTGGAAGCTGGGGACCAAGGGTCCAAGTTTATGTGTAAGAATTTATTCAAAAATCATCGAAATTGAATATAAAAAATAGAAACATGTCATTTTCACCTGGGATAGTCAAGGAAAACTTTATTGGATTAGATGAAATTTAAAATGGATTTTGGAGGAAGGAAAGAATTTTTCTAGGACACATCTTGTGTATAAATCATATTAGAAGTTGAATCAATATGTAATAAACACAAGATGAAGTTAGTGGGCAAAAATTTAATAAATTATAATTTTACTGTATTAGACTATTCAAAGGGAAAATTTTAGATAAAATTGAAAGGACAGTGGAGATTAGATTATAGAAGCTTTTCAATTGCAGACCTAAGAATTTTAATATTGTTTAGACAACAAGAAGTCTGAGTGGTTTTGCGAGCAAGGAGGCAACATGATTAAAAAGACTTTTTAATAATATTATACTGGGGGCATTTATGCAGGATAAATTGATAGGAGCAGACAACAGAATTTGGCACAGCTCTCCAGAACTTTTTTTAATTTCCAGGTATGAAGACATAGAGCCTAAAGATAACAATTGCAAGAAACAAATGTTAAAAAATAGTTCAAAGTAGTCAAATGATATTATGAATGATTGTTTACTGAGAATAAAAGAAAGAGTATGTGCCTAAATATGACTTTAAGGTGTTAAACCTGCAAGACCATAGACTTAGTGCTTGTGAATAATGATAAGAAATGAGAAGAGTATTTAAACATATTAGGACTGAGTTACCCACAAGAAATAAAAGTTAAAACAGCTTTAAGAAATGTATGTTTAGAATACAAATAAATGGTACTGGAGATATCAAGATGAGAAAGTACTACAACATAGTTGTTGGGGTAAGAAAAGTTGTGAATATGTTGGAAAGAAAGAAATATCGAGAAAAGAGATAGATTGTAATTCTGTTCATTTTCCATCCACCAGGGTACTAAAATAGGCTATGTATTCATAATCAGCAAAGGTTTTTTTTTGTTTGTTTTTTGTTTGTTTTCAGTTTTTTTTTCCAAATTCTTGCCTATCAACTCATATATAGTTATAATTCTAAATAAGCCATGACCTCCAAAAGAATAAAGACAAGGATTCCTAGTAGTTAAAGAGGTAGTATGAGGTGAAGAAATAATCTGAAAAATAAGAAAATTAATTTGAAGTAAATAAATTTCTATGTCAAAAGGCATAGACATAAGTGACTTATTCAGGAAATTCAGCAATGTCAAGAAAGAAATCCCTCATTACAGTAAATTTTCACATTCTAATATATTCTGTGGTTGATTTATTTTAGAGAGGTGCCTAAGTATGTTCGCTTAATGGCAATTACTGAAAACTAATAAAATAACAAATCCTTTCTACTCACCTTTAGGAGAAATGCAAAACCATTTTCACAAATCTTATAAAGAATAGACGATATGATGTCAACTGGAAAGGTTAATAATCAGAGAATCAGTCTTCTCAACAAAATACCAAATGATGAAATGTTTGGGGAGTGTGTTAATTTTTTACCAAAACTTAGTAGCTTAAAACAATTATCTATTGATTATCCCCACAGTTCTATAGGTCAAAAGTCCAGGCTGACTCAACTAGTTTTTCGGCTTAGGGTCTCACAAGGCTGAAGCCAAGCTAGGTAAACTCTTATTTGGAGGCTCTAAGAAAGAATCCATATTAAAGTTCATCTAAGATATCTTCAGAATCTAGTTCCTTGTGGCTATAGGCCTGAGGTCCCCATTTCCTTGTCTACTGGTGGCCCCCAAAGTCGACTTTCTAATCCTTTCCACATAACGTCCTACATACTCAAGCTACTAATAATGCCTTGAGCCTTCTTCAAGCTTTAATTCCTCTGACTTGTTCTGCTGACAGCAGCTAGAAAAAGGACTTTTTTTTTTTTTTTTAAGGGTTCATCTGGTTAAATTACAACCACTGGGTAGTCTTCTCTTTGGTTAACTCAAAACTGACTGCTTGGTAATCTTAATTGTGTTGACAAGTTCTCTTTGCCATATAATAGAACATAATCACAGTTCCTAAAGTTAGAGAGAAACCATGGCAGGAGGCTCATTTTGGAATTCTGCCTACCAAATGGAATGTTTGTTTTACTTTCATAACAGATTATTTAAATTTTCAAGATCTCTTTAAGGTAAGATTTCTTGCATTTTTTATGACTTTTCTATTCATATTTGTTCTATTGGTTTTATGAGCCCTTTGTCTCAAGTGCTACTTCTTCCTTTTTTTTTTTTTTTTTTTTTTTGGTTTTTTGTTTGTTTTGTTTGCTTGTTTGGTATCTCACTTTCATGGTATTTTGATATAACTCAGAGATATATGGACAATTTATTTTTGTTTTTTGAAAATACCCATTCAGCAAGTGAGAATCTATGGCAGTTTGATGTAGCTGGTTTTCTGGGTGTTGACAGACCTCCCCTACCTCAGGGATGGTGAGTAGTCCTTTGGAGTACTACCTTCCAAGTTGGTCCAAGCATCTCACTCACTGCTTTAGCCTTCGGCCAAATGCTCTGGTGAGCTAAGCCCAAGGAAGGGCAGGTTGTGCAGCTGCTCAAGCTAAGCTGGTCCAAGTGGCTCAAATGACTCTCCCTCTAGCCTTAGGGGTCTCCCAAACTTTCTCTACTAAAGTACATCCTTCTCTTGCTTATTATCTTTCCCATAATTATTTCTTAATATATCCAACTTTACCTGCTTTCTAGCTTTCTAGAAGGCCTTGACATTGCATCCTTTCTTGTTTATTGGAGTATGAGTATATTTTGTCATTTCCTAGGATTTTTAAAAGAGTAAGGGGATTATCATCTTGATCATATTACAGAGCATTCACTTAGTAAAAAAAATCACCTTAATGTAGCAAGAGGTACAAAGATGTGTAAGACACGATTCTTTGCTTTTGAGAACAAGATTTATTAGATAAATAATGAATTCACTCATTTGAGTCTTACATTTAGTAAATACATATTCAATTCAAGTTACCAAACATTATGGTACTTAGATAAAATGACAATAAATATGAGCATAGTCCCTGGCTTAACAGAGCTTACAAACTAAGTATGATATGCAAAACTAGACAAGTATTTATAATTAGGCATGATGAGTATCATGATAGGTGGAGAACAGCAAACCACAGAAACATATTGTAGGCTAAAACAATCTAGATGGGTTGGGGAGGGGATGGTTGGGAAAGAATCACCCTCCTAGTCTGAGATCTGAAGACAAATAAATAAGAAAATAATTTGATAAGACTAATGTTCTAGAGAAAGGTGTTTTCTCTGGTTTGAAGTGCCATTCTTGTAGTTACTTAAGTTTCTTTGGCTCTGGCCTTATCATTTCCAAAGTACTACAGTCTTCAGGTAGATTTTCAGTTAACCCTTGGGTGAAAACTATATTCCCATTCATTTAGTTACATGCCGAAGTTGAGGCCAATATGCATGATATCTACTTCTTCATCATAGTAGTTCCCATACAGAAAACCAATCCTTGTATTCTTTTAACAAATTATTAAATGCATGAGAACAATTATCTGTTAAGTTTTTTGTAATTATATGAATATTTCTGCTTATATAAATAGCACATTTGAACGTAAGAAAAATTAGAAACAAAGAAGAAACTTTACCCCTAAAAATTTATTATAATACCTTAATTAATTCTTTTGCTTCACCTTCAGTTTTTAAAGAAAATAAAATTTCTGAAGATATTATAGAATTCACTGAGAGGATCCCAATAGTTCTCAAAGGAAGCAAATTACATAGTAACTATATGGCTGGAAAATAAAATCACAATTCCTTAGTAATCCAAGAAAGGAAATACCTTTATAGAAGAATTTCATCAAGTGAAGTTTTTCTTTCCTTATTGAATCTGAGCTGTATTTAATCAAGGCTTGAGAAGACTGCCAAGTTCCCTTTCTTATGTTTAACAAGGAAAAAGACCTCCAAAAATAGATTTTTGTTTCTTAGTATACTCTCAGTCACTGACGTTTCAAATCTCAACTAAATTTGTACTTTAACAGATTAATTCAAGTGGAGGGCAGAAGGAATATTCCATACAACTAAAAAAAAAAAATCAATTTTAAAAAAATGATCAATTTGTGTTCTCTGTGTATTAAAAAAGGATGAGTTACTTTCAAATAGCTTTATTGATGTCTACCAATAAACAAAGAACTGTACATATTGAACGTGTAAAATTTGGACATATGCAAACATCTGGATACCATCGCCACAATTGAGGTCATAGATATATCCCGCTGAGCTTTCTTGTCTCTGGCTGTGTGTGTGTGTGTGTGTGTGTGTGTGTGTGTGTGTATTAGTGTGGTTATAATACTTAACATGATGTCTGCCCTCTCTACACATTTTGAAATGAAATAAGTCTGTCTTTTTTCCTTTGTTTGTAGAAATAGAAGATCTCTCTTGTTGATTCAGTGTCCTGCTAAGAGTGTAAACTAAGCAACAGAGTGGACTATCTCCTGATTACCTTTCACTGAAAGTAAAACTTTGCTTCCTGTCACCCCACTAAAAGTTTACTGGAATGACTATAAGAATGTACCTAAATGAATGAATCTTCAACACAGATAGATTCGATAATGAGCCTTGCACAACAATAAATTGCAAGTTTAACTGCCTGGAACAGTAGTACATACGATCTATTTGATGGCAATTATATTTGTGGAGCCAATTTGAACATGAAATTTTCCAAGATATATTTCTGAGTGAAGAAATTGCAAGAATAAATTGCACATGTCCTCAGGATTTGTTTAACCTTGCAAAAAGTTACTGACTGTTGGTAGTGTTTTTTTTTTTTCCCCACATATGAGGAATATGTGTGGCTAAGTTGGTGTCAAATTTAATAAGCAAAAACCATGCCATGGTTCTTCCCAAAAAGACTATAATGTCTCAAAAGGATTAAAAAAACAAGTTCTATTCACAAGTAACACTACAACAAACCATCACAAAGAGAGTAACATTGGAATCACATAATGCTTTGGTAGGGTTTATTTCATTGTATTCCATCTATCTTAAACTATTCATTGTAAGATGGACCATTATTTTACCATTTACACCATCATTAAGGAAAAAATGCTGCCAGTTAAATGATGACTCTGTGTTAACAATAGTCTTAGTTGATGCATAAAATAGGCACATTAACTTTTCATCTATTCTGGGCTTTTGGCAATGACCTCTGCCCTCAGCTGCACTGTGGTGAGCAAAATTCTACTACCAATCTCAACAGGAGTCAAACAGCTTCTCGAGGGCATCTTTCTTTCTAAGATCCTATAAACATTTGGTTGTTGTTTGCAAGAAAGTGAGGAATTATAGTCATTTCACTAATGGTTAATGTTTCACAAATATCAAATTCACTCTCCACTGATCACTTTTCATGCTGTCCTGAATATACAGTAACTTTTCATTTAATGCCAACTCATGGAGTAATTCTTTAAAGACATTTTGTATGACGATTAAACTTAACATGTGTAGTAACAACATTACATATGATTCTATTGAAGAGAATATACAGCTATGGGTAGACCTGTCCACATACAAGCAGTGAAAACATAACTGCTACCTTGTCAAAGTGATTGTAAGCAATTGCAATGCACATCTCAACTTTACATCAACACAAACACACACACGCGCACACACTCACACACACACACAGCACTAAAAAAATATATGATTAAAAAAATGTATCTTGAGTTTCTTACTTCGGTTTGTTTGAATTTCTTTATAATAAATTTTCATTCTCACTCCTAGAATTGGTTATTTGTTATTCTATTATAAACAAAACTTTTACCTCAAATTCCCATCTTTCATTAAACAAGCACTGTTTTTGTGTGTGTGTGTGTGTATGTGTGTGTGTGCTGTGTTTTGGGTGGTTGTTGTTTTTGTTTTTTTGAGAATATATTCCCAATATTACATTAGGAATATAATAGAATTTTAAGTAGGCATCATATTTAAAAAGATGCCACAAGATCTGACTGATCAAGTAAATCGCCACTTTTTTACTACTGAAGACTCTGATAACCTCCATTGAGTCTTTTGGATGAGATTTTCACCCCTCCCCTGTTGGCCTAAGGCTTTTGCACACTGTGTTAATCCCAAGAACAGGAATATTTTTTTCTCACAGTTGTGGAGGCTTGAAGTCCCAAAGCACAGATTGGCAGGTTTGGTTTCTGTTGAAGATTCTCTTCATGGCTTACAGATGGTGCTTCCTCTTCATGTCTTCACTTGGCCTTCCTAGGGTCATGTGCGTGGAGAGAGGGGGCAAGAGAGAGCCTGTACTTTTAAGGATACCAATTCTATCAGAACATGGCCTCAAACTTATGATCTCCTTTAACTTCAGTTCCTTCTTCAGAAATCTCACCTCCAAATATGGCCACAGTGAGAGTTAGGGCTTCAATATCTGAATTTGAGAGGGAGGAGCACAAAATTCAATTCATAATACCACTGCCAGTTTAAAATTTCTACTTCCCATGTAACTGCGGTGTAACGAACAGCAACAAATATTGATATGCTTCTCATATTTAATAGGATTAATAACAGGAAAACTTTCCCCCAAAGCCAAATACATATGTCAGCCATTTATGCTCAGGGGAATTAGAGCTTACATTGTTCAAGATAAAATTGAAAGAGATTTTATTGTAAGATCCCATATGGTTGACAAGGTCCACAAACTGACATTTGCTTCTCTTGGAATGTGCATGTGCTAAGACCAGC
Organism: Martes martes; assembly: GCF_963455335.1. Taxonomy (NCBI): domain Eukaryota; kingdom Metazoa; phylum Chordata; class Mammalia; order Carnivora; family Mustelidae; genus Martes; species Martes martes. The sequence continues at coordinate 41,236,775 of NC_137901.1, read as the reverse complement.
CAAGACTGTGCTTTTGTTAAGGTCTGGGTAACACTGGGGACTGGCTCTGAAAAACTTGGGGCAAGAAGAAGATAAGAATGCTTTCTTTTTACAGGCAGCTCACTCCATAGATAAAAAGGGAAGGAAAAAATTACTGACTTAACACATGCCAATTCCTCCTTCTGGCTTCATATATCAGATAAAGGGGTAGAAAGACCAGAAGTCATATTCTAGTGTAGTTGCTTCCACATGAGACAAAACATCAGGAGGAAGAAAAATGCATTCCTTCCAACAGACCTCAAATAAAACTCTAAACATTTTATATGTAATGTTTGCTGCCAATAATAAAGACAAAAGGCCAAAACAAATTACAATATCAATATTACCAGCTGAACTAATGTAAAGAATATCAAAGAAACACAAAAGAAAATGTAAGATCTCTACACCACTCTACACTTGTTTGATATACCTATGAAACATTCCTGCTACAGTCTGCATGCTTTCATTTTTTTTTTTTTAATCCACTATCCAGATTTTGTAATTAGACTCCTAATTTTCTTTTGGGAAAATCCCCTGCCATCATGGCCTGATATTTTGGGGACTGTCAGTTAAAGTGACCAAAATATGTTCATATGAATATATAAATCAAATATCAGAGAGACTCTTTTTAAAACCTCCTGAATCTTGAGCAGCCTTAAACAAGTAGAAAGGAGCCCTGAAGGGTTTGCTATCCAGATTCCATCACCTGTTCTAGTGTTTTAAGGTAGGTTGTTTAGCTTTTGCTTTGATTCTTAATTATTCTTCAAATTTTAATTAATTTTTCAATTAATTTATGCTTAAATACTTCTAGTGATAGAAACCAATTATCTCATCTAATATTTGTCTTTATATGTTAAAGATACCCTCTCTTTTTGTGAGCTGAAACTTGAACCCTATAGCTTCCTCCTTTATATTGATGTCTATCTCTTCAGGGAGAAAAAAGATCCAAATTTTCTTCCATATTGCCATTCTTTCCAGTTTTTGAAATAATGATCTTTTCCATATTGGTACGATATCAGTCCTTAGAACACTTCTTATAGGACATAATTTAAACGTTTATCATCCTTTTGTAATATTTACTAATCTTGCTAATCTGAAAATAAAGTGTACAAATTGACTATAATGTTTTATATGCGCTCAACTAAATAGAGACAAAAATGAGACTAATGACTCTTCTCTGTCTCAAGTCTCTTCTTCAGTGGGCTTGTGCCCCATGAGTAGAAGCTAAATTATGTTAGATGATGCTTTTGAATACAATAATGTATTGTTTATTCATGTATATATATATTTATAATTATATATATTTTATATATTTTATATTAATTTAATATTAATATTAATATTATATATAATTTTATATATAAATATTTATAAATAAATATATACAAATATATATAAATATATATAAATATTTATATATATAAATTTTATATATAAAATATATATAAATATATATAATATATAAATATATATTTATATATAAATATATATATCATGTGTATAATATATAAAATATATAAATATTTTTATATACGTTATATATATTTTATATATATATCATATGATATATATAATCCCCAATATATTAAATATTATATATAATATATATTATATATAATCCCCAATATATTATATATATATCATATGATATATATATAAAATATACTTATATTTATATATTATATATACAATTATATATTTATATACATGATATAAATATAAATATATATATCATATACATATGATATATGTATATCATATACATGATATGTAAATACATATATATTTATGATATATAAATATATATAAATATAAATATATATCATATACATGATATATAAATATAAATATATATATAAGTATATATAAATATATATATAAAATATATGATATATATGATATATTATATATCATATATATATAAATTATTTAAGGGGCACCTGGTTTATATTTATATATACATAAATATAAATATATATAAATATAAATATATACATAATATATATAATATATATTATATATAAAAACATATAAATATATATAAAGATATATAATATATAATATATATTATATATTTTATATTTTTTATGTGTGTGTGTGTGTGTGTATATATGTGTGTGTGTGTGTATATATATATATATATATATATATATATATAATTATTTAAGGGGCACCTGTTTGGCTCAGTCCTTTAAGCATCTGACTCTTGATTTCAGCTCAGGTCATGATCTGAGGGCTGTGAGATAGACCCCAGGGTTAGACTCAGTGCTCAGCGGGAATCTACTCAAGATTCTCTCTCTCCCTCTCCTTTTACTCCTCCCCTCTGTACTCTCTCTCTCTCAAATAAGGAAATAAAGTTTTAAAAAATATGTTATAATTCTTTCCAAGATGTTACCAAGTGAAATAACTTGATATCTTCACTTATACAGTTGTTTTCTATTCCTAAGTGATATAATTTTACCTATTCATTTATAAAGTAAATACTTTTTAGGTTATAATTTAACCCAAATACAAAATCAAAGAACAAAAGAGGTGAATACGAAAACAAAGTCGTAATGAAGTAAGAACAGGAACAAATGAGGAAAGATAGAAGTGATAATTAAGTTTAATATTATAATCTCTATAATACGTACTTGTTATTTCTTTTTTCATCTTCCTTAAAAGATTAAAATTATTTAAAATAATAACTATGACAATGCATCATTGGATTTTTAATATAGATGAATGTAATGTGCATAGCAATATTAGCAGGAGTACCAAGTTAGTATAAATCTGAAGTAGATTCTGATAAGTTGTGTATGATAAACTATAGAACAATCACTAAAAAGATAATTCAAAAAACATGGTAAAAATTATTAAATAACTAATATTTTACACTAGAAGATATTCATGAAATGCAAAAGAAAATAGTAAAGGACAAACAAAAAGAAAAAAATAACATGAAATATAGAAAACAAAAAGTAAAATGGTATGGCAATTTGGCAAGAAAAAGAAATAGAGAGTCTCCAGATCAGAATGGAAAAATTAAAACTCTTTTTATTTGCAAATGGCATAATCTTGTATACAAAAGATGCTGAGGAATACACACACACACACACACACACACACACACACACAACTACTAGAATTAATAAGTTAGTTTAGTAAAAGCACAAGTAAAACTATAGATATATAAAAATTGCATTCTTATACACCACCAATGAACAATTCAGTAAGAAATTAGGAATAATTCCATTCAGAACATCATCAAAAAGAATAAATTACTTAGCAATAAATTTAACAAAAGATATGCAGACTCGTACATTAAAGCTACCTCTGCAATAATGAGCCTGGGTATGATTCTCTTCGGATTTATACTGTTTTGGGATTTGTTGAGACTCTTGTATCTTTTTCATCAAACTTGTGAAATTTACAGCCATTATGTCTTTAAATATTTTTCTTTCCCTTTCCTTCTTTATGAGACTCACATTACATGTGACTTACTATGTTTAATGTTGCTCTGTCATTTTTCTTTAGATTAGATAATATCTATTGATCAAACTTCAAATTCACTGATTTGCTCCCCTGCTGTCTTATATCTGTTATTCAGCAATTCTACTGGATTTTTTTTTCTGGCTACTGCAATTTTAAACTTTACAATTTTTATATAAACTTTTCTTAAATAGTTTTTATCTCTCTACTGTTAAATAATTTAAAAATACTTTACATCAACAGAAAAACTACAGTGGTGTTCAAAAATATTTGTTTAACACAAAAGAACACAGTACAGGAGGAACTGATAGAGAAACAAACAAACAAAAAAATGAAACCATAAAAATCAAATGTGTTTTGTAATCCATAAAACAGCCAGTAACTTGAAAATAGAGTTTAAAAAAATCTGCAGAGACATTAACGGATACATTTATAAGCATTTATTTAATAATAAATGAGGCACTAATGGAAAAACAGAGGACTAAAAAACAGGAGATATATAGAAAATTAATACCAGAATGGTACATGTAAACCCAACCATATCAATAATTACATTAAGTGTGAATGGACTAGTCACTTCAATCAAAAGGCAGAGATTATTAGACTGGATGAAAAGCATGACTTTCCTAGGCATTATCTACATATATATACTTTATATTCAAAGACACAAATAGGTTGAAAGATAGAAAAATATATCTTCCACAAATAGAATCTATAAAATAACTGGAGTGATTATATTAATATCACAGAAAGTAGACTTGGATTTCTGGCAAGAAATACTCGTAGATATAAATAGGGACATGTCATAAAGATAAAAGTGACAATATATCAAGAAGATATGGCAATTTTAAATGTGTATGCACCTGAAAGTCTCATAATATAAAAATTATGTATGTTTTCACACCTAAATTCTTCTTCCCTGGATAGGAAATTAGATGAATTCTGCAATATCTCTACCCCTATGGCTTTGTGCTGAGAGCTCTTTACAGTAAAGGAAAATATTTTCCTTTGCTAATGTTTGACAAGTGTGATTTTGTAAACAGTTTGCTAAGGAAAAAGCATACAGAGCAAACTAAGTGTTGAAACCGTTTCCCAAAGTCATAAGCATAAATGAAGAAACCATTTCCTCTTAGTTGATTTGGGAATGATTGGTTCACATGGGGACCTACTTAAATGATTTACGTGGGATTTTCAAACAACAGCTAAAGCATGTAAAGTTTTTGGTTCACACATGATATTATCTCTCATTTTCAGGTATTAGGAGGATTCACTCTGCTTAGGCTGAGTCTGAACTGTACCATGAAAACTGTATATCTTGGGTTTTCACAATAAGCCTCACCAATTTTTTTAAGGAGCTTGTCATTTGTCGTCGCAAAAAGATCCAGCTTTAGAGAGTTATAAGCGACATCATTTTGAGTTCTGCCTGCCTACAGGAAAGAATATGTTAGCTGATCTTTAACATCACTTTTTTTTTTATGAAAAAGAATGTTATTAATTTATTTTTCTACCTACTTTGGCTAGGACCATTCCAAAAAAAAAAAAAAAATGAAATTTTTGGGGGTGCAGGGTGATGCGGAGCAAAACACACTGTTAGAAGTCTGGTTTGAGACCCAGAGAAGTAATCTTGTATTGTTTGTTCTAGCCTCGACATGAAGCTAATTTTCTCAGTAATAGCTGCAATGGAAATAACAAATATAAAAGCTTCATATCCCCATCCTTCAAAAAGCCTTTTAGCCTACTTTAAAATCCCCAAGGAATATCTAGAAAAATACCTATCAACTGAAAAATGTCAAAGCTAATGCTCTGCTTCAAAATTAAAGCACAGAGAAAAGGCCTGCGATATAGCTAACTTTGGTTTCTCTGACACATTCCTGCTTGTGTTAATTCACAAGGGCTCATTCTACTGCTGAGGGGACTAACACAGTTTGCTCCCACTTCTGCACACGGTATATCCTTTCTTGTAAATAATGAGTAAAAATATAGGAATTGGGTGCATAAAATGGACAGGTACTTCTGCATATGGTATGTTCTCTCTTGTAAACAATAGAGTAAGAATATAGGAATTGGATGCATAAAATGGACAGGTACCCTATGCTCCTTGAAATAAATTAAGCAACTGTGGAAGCTGCATTGATATTTCAGACCAAGCATCATGGCTTATTTATGCATTAAAGGGCTCACTTGTTGAAATAAAATCTAAGGTTTCCAAAGTGAATGTCCCAGCATTCTCCAGGAACACTGATTATAAAATGCCAGATTTCAAAGCTAAATAAAATATTGACCATCTGGGGGCGTCTGGGTGGCTCAGTGGGTTAAGCCTCTGCCTTCTGCTCAGGTCGTGATCTCGGGGTCCTGGGATCGAGTCCCACATTGGGCTCTCTGCTCAGCAGGGAGCCTGCTTCCCTCTCTCTCTCTCTGCCTGCCTCTCTGCCTACTTGTGATCTCTGTCTATCAAATAAAATAAAAAAAATCTTTAAAATAAAATATTGACCATCTGGATTGTCTCAGCTTAAAGACTTACTTTATTTCAATTTCTAAAGTGTCCCTCCTAGGAGTATCCTGGGCTTTGGTGTTTCTGGTCACAGAGGCCATACATTCAAATTCTAAGAGTGGTCATGAGAGGGGAGCAAAAGTTAAGTGTTTAAGAATTCTGCACTCCCACAGCAGACTCTAAGTGGTAATCGTGTCACAGTTCTCACTTAACTTAGCTGGTGTTTGGACAATGTTGGAGCTCTGCCCAGAGATACTTGGATGTCTTTTTTCCCTTGTGTGTACATGGGAGTTGGGGAAGGGGTAGGAGCAGTGGGTGGTCATGTTTTGTTCTTTTATTTCCAAAATTCAGCATGTGCAATTCTTTTCCAGAGAAGTGTTCCTAGGCTACCAGAGCCTCCTTTGCCTGTCTTGTACAGAGATCAAGAAGCACCTGGGAATTTGATTCTCCCTCACCTCAGGTCAGAACAAGAGTGAGGCATGACATACATTTCAGAAATCCCTTGCAAGATCAGGTGGAAGTCACCCTTTGCAGGACCTCGCTTGTGATGGTACCTCATTTAGATTATCCATATCATACTCTTCCCTGTCCTGCTTTACGTACTCTGTGTCAGCTGCCCACACAGCATTTTCTTAATAAATGTCTCACCTGTCAATCCTCATCTCAGGGTCTGCTTTGGGAAATCTCAACCCATGACACAAACTAGCACCTTGAGATTGAGCCACTCTGACAAAAAGAGCAAAGGCATTGGGTGTGGGATAGAGGAGGAAGAGGAAAGACTAATGATTCAGCTACCTAAGGACAACAAAGGTGAAAGGTATTCTTTACTATCATGTAACTTACTCTTCACCACTCTTTCTCCTTCACTTTTTATCCTTCTTCAAGATGCTATGTTTCCAAACTCCCCCTAGACTTCCCTTGGGGGAATAACATCCTTCCTTTCCCTTCTCCTTTCCTTAGTTGTTCACTTTCCTGGTCAGAACTTTGAAGACTCTCCCTTAGTCTGATAAAGTAATTCTAAATGAGGCTTTTCAAAATTGTTATGTATTACTCATCTTATGTTTATATGTACATGAAGATACTGATAGCATATATATTACTTTAACAAAATCCAACAGAGAATGCTTGAAATTTAAGCTATATTTAGAAGTTGGGTAATGGATATTCATATCAGGGATTGAGCTACCTACCTTATCTATATTATTTATTTTTGTATGAATATCTACTCTATAGGTAGAGTAGATATTATATCATCCACTTATGGATTTAAAAGGGAAATTCAGATGAAGTAATACTTGCTCACACAGGTACGAAATGACCCAGATAGCTTTAGTCCCATGTCTTTCACTCCAAAGCAGACATTTTACCCAGTTTTATGGGGTTATATAGAGAGGCAAGTGTACCAGACTAAGTGGAGAGTAGGGACAAAAAACAGAGCAGGCAAACTCTGAATGTATGTGGGGAGAAGGAGTGCTGTAGTTTGGTTAAGGTATCTGATAAATGAAGAGTAGAAGGATGGTACAGATTGGCAGAATGCTCTGCTTGGATCTAAAGAGATTGGACTTCGATAGATGAGCAATAGAGGGTCATTAAAAGTGTTAAAAAAGAGACAAGAGAATCAAAATGGAGTCGCTTTGCTTAGGCCCACATCACCAAACCAATACTTACTATCTAACCTATTTGCAGTTTCAGCCTCTCCCAGGAATATAACCTTAACCAGCCCATCAGGAATTTCCTGGTGAACATGAGCAAGGAACTCTGCGCAATAGATCGCCACTGTCCCCCAAAGGAAGACAACCTTGCCTGAATAAATCCACTCTTTGAAGGAAATCTTGAATTATGAACATTTCTAACTAACTCAATGATATAAATTCAGGGGCATTCACCAATGAGGTGTCTCAGTTTGTTTGGGAATGGTTAGGGGCACAATTAGGTAACTGAAGAGGTATTACCTATGTATGTCCCAGCCATCAAGGCATTCAGAGGACCAGGGAGAATGATCACCAGACAGAGATTGTTAGAAATGTCCCAACAGAACCTGTTGGAGCACAAACCACTCTTACTAAGGTGGCACTGCTCATGGATTCGCTTTTGGGACGGTTGCAATTGCCTGTTCGAGTCAGGGGTCAGTTAGGTTTTTGGCACACACTGGAAGTAAATCTCCTAGAATGAAATAAAAAGTGGTTCTAAATTCCTTGCAAAGATGTGTGTTGGGATGAGATCTTTTTGTGACTGGGGGCAGATCTAATTTAGATAACCATAAGAATGTGAAGATATAAATGTATTATGACTTACATAGATATTTGTGTCCAACTGGATGAGTGAAAACAAGGTACTAGATGTTCTTGCCATAAAAGTTGACCTTGCTTAAACAACCCATTCTTTGTTAGAATAACTTCCTTGTCCCTCCTTCTTCGGCCCATAAAGTTCTTCTATTTTCTAAAGCTCCTTAGAGGTTTTGTTTGTTTTTTGGATTTTGTTTTTGTTTTTTTCCTGTTTGCTAGATGGGATGCTGCCCAATCATGAACCATTGAATAAAGCCAATTTTATCTTTAGATTTACTCTGCTGATTTTTTTTTTTTTTAACAATGTTTTCTAACCAAGAACATGATACTGTCAGAGATGAGTTTTAATATGCTAACTTCTTATAATTTTGTGGTACCAGAGGAATACACACCCATCTGTTAATTATAGAAATAATATTTAATATTTTGGTCAATGTGTGTTTTTAATGGGGTTGGTTTAAAGATCAAGTTAATTTCCTATTACATCTCTTAAATCATACCATATAGGTTATGGCTTATTTTATCTTTATCCAAGACAGACTGTTCTTAACCTTCAGATGCAATTTTTTTCTAATGGCATCATGGTTGATAAATAGCAAATTGCCAGCTGTGTCAAACTGCTTACATTTCCAGAGGATCTAAGCCAGTCTATGAGAATGAAAGCCCATCAACCAAATACAAACCAGCATGTAGGAATTTAGATCAAATCCACTAAGCTAACAATAACAAAAAAGCTTGGTTAAGTGCTCTGGGCAGTGGTAAAATTTAATGTCAGGTGACAGGTCATTGACAAGGGCATTTACTTAACATAAGGCCAAAATTAAGATAATTCTTGAGAGATCAACAGTTTCAGAGACCAGGCAAGAGTGTCAGATGTCCCAACCTATTGGCTAGGATTAAGGCAGACTTCCAGGCTCCCACTACCCTGCATGTGCATATGGGGTCGTGGCAGAGTGAATGGAATGTGAGTGACTTCAGTGCATGAAGAAACATTAGGCAGACAGAAACTGACTAGAAAAGTGAGGGAGGAACCCTAGCTCCCATATTGGAGAAAGGATAAGACAGCTATTATGTGGTGCTCTGATCAGATCTAGGATGCTGTTTATAAGACACAGAATTTGTTCCATGTGCAGACAGGACATTTCCAGACCTGGGTATCAGGAGAATATTTGCTCTCATGCCAGGAAGGACAGACATAACCAGTGACTGTGATTTTTGTAAAAGATATTGGGACAAAATGAAGATCTAAATCTATTTATTTATTGAAACATTTATTCATTCTGTAAAAATGGATTGGGTACCTACTATATATCAGGATCTCTCCCAGGTACTGGGAATTTATCAGTGCAAAAACAAATAAAAAGGCAATGAAAGAAAAAGATTCCTTCCCTCTGCACGCTTACAATCTGGTGGGGAAGATAGATAATGAACAACTATCATGGACAAATAACAAATCCATTACAACTAAGTGCTTTGGACTTAGTAATTATGGTTATGGTGACATTCCTCTTTGGCCACAATTCTTATGTGAGAAAGGGAGTAGGACAGAAGAGAATGTACAATCCCCAACTGGCTGGCATCAAGGCTGAGTGGAAAGAAAGGTCTTTTAAGTGTTTCAAAACAATCCACAATGTCATCAAGCCACTTGCAAAGCAGAAGGGAGTGTTTATTTGCATATCAGCGTGCCCGCCTCTCTGTCATTTCTGAAATCTTAAAGGTACTGATGCAAGGACTTGAGAATGAATATACTTCCGTGCCCTTAGGGACAGTATGGCACAGTTGGTCTTCTGCTTTAAACTGGAGTATCATTTTTTGAGTGAAACTAAAGTTTATGGTATTATATACCTAGATGGTTAAAGTGTTTTTTTTTTTTTTTTTAATTATCAATTACAAAGCCCAGGATTCTAAATTAATCGACTCTTACTGAAGGTTCATTAAAGTAGGACTGATTTTCACTATGTTATAATCCATGTCTCAAGTTTTAAAATAATGGAAACTCCTGGAAATTGCTATCAAACTTTTAAAGCATTATCTGCTATTGAAATATGTACTTCTAAAACAGAGTCTCTATGCCCATTGAACCAGTCAGCATCACCATATTACCATGAACCCTCACACATTGATTAAATACTAATGTGACCCCAAGGCAATTTCAACTAAAAAGGTTTTTTTTTTTCTTTCTATAGGCCTCATGCCTCCAAAGCTATTAAGCTACTTTGTTCTTCTGCTAATTATCTGAAATGTTATTAATCTGAAGCCTAAAACTCCTAGAACTTCTTCAAAGCTACTCTGCGATGACAATGGAACTGAAGTTAAAAATATAATGAAGAGATTGGAGAAAGAGATTCTAATGGTTAATTTTTGAAACCTCCAAACCTTAATATGTATGCCATTCTCTTGTTTTGTCTGATTTTGTTCTTGTTCCTCCAAATCTTTTTTAAGTGGTGAAATTATAGTCTTTTGCAAAAAGATTGGGAAAAGGTCACTATTAAAAAAAACAAATACATGGCTTTCATATCAAAGCTGATATTTTTAGCATGTTTGTTCAAAAATCTATATATCCTATAATGTATATTATTACCTTCCCAGTAGAATCGTCACTCCACTGTCCTTGCACCACTGAAATTGGATGGCGCCTTCTGGAGAGATGAAATTCTAGTAGCCCTGAGATGGAATTGTCACTCTTCTATACAGATCCCGAGTCTCAGGGAATGCAGAGATAAATAAAATATGCATGCACTGCATCCATTTGTCTTGGGGAGAGATAAAAATTCAGGATAGTAAGAGATTCTCTTTAGCTCAGAAAAAGACATAAAAAGAATTGGAAATTTAGCCATTCCTATAAGCTATAGACTAGGTGTAATATTTAGAGACACATTTTAATTGTCGTTTTAATTTTAAGAGTCTTAATTGTCAACAGCACAACTTTTCAACATAGTAAGTGGTCCAAAATGAGTGAAATCAAGTTTTATGGATCTAGTTTGGCTGGCTTGCGTGCATTAAAGCTTTAAATATTTTGACAGCTATCCATATTAATAAATGTTTGCAGGGAAAAACATGAAGACTCTTAGATGTGAAAGATGGTTCACTTATATCATCCTGGCCTCATAATGTATTGAGAAGGTGACCATTAAGTGCTAATCACGACCAAATTGGTTAGTAAATGCAATAATCTTGACCTAGAGGAGGAGGAGCAGGAGGAACAGGAGGGGAAGGAGAAGGAGAAGAAAGGAAATAAGGTGCTCGGATTCAGCGGTAGAGTCTGTCCCTTATTCTAAGGGTGACACTGAGCAATGGATTTCACCTTTATAGATTTATTTTTATCATTCATAACATGGAGAAAATAAGAGTACTTATTCATAGTGATGCTATCAGAACCAAATAAAATAATGCCAAGAAAATGTATTTGGTATAATGTAATCTCTTGACAGCATCCCCCCCACCCCATGCTCTCTATTCCAGTTACATTCATTCTTTTCATTTTCCTGAATGGATGACTCATTATTCCTGGTTTGTTTTGCTTTTCTGTTTTGCACTACCTTGAATGCAATTCTTTCCTATTGTAGACTCTTACTTAACAGTGAAGCTCTAAATTACACACATCTCCGTTGTAAAACTCTAGTGAGTCTGCCTCCTCTCCCCATCCCAATAGGTAGACTTGGCCTTCAGTACTTTCATACCTCCTCAGCGTGTTGAGGAGGTTTCTATTGTCATAGCAATCACAAATTTGTGTTTCACTTTTTGTTTACATTTTTGTTTCCTTCAATAAATATAAGTTGCTGAAGCCTTAGAAATACTTTATATTCACATTCGTTTCCTAAGAAAAGTGCCTGAAATGCAATTAATATGCAATAAGTGTTGAATGAGTGGCAGCCTGAATACACACATATTATCAGGATGGGCAAAATCCACCGAGCACTCAGAGAGCTTACAACATGCAGTTACTGGGTTAGGAACTTCATAAACCATTTATTCTATGACCCACTGAAACCTGTATTTACAGGCAAAAAGCAAATATTTGAAAATGAGATAACTTTCTTAAAACCATGGCAAAATGAGGATTGGCATTGAAGGCTACGGTGGCTAAAAGTCTCTCTCTCTCTCTCAGCCAAAGAAAGAAAGAGAGGTAGAGAGATGAGATATGTGTGTGTGTGTGTGTGTGTGTGTGTGTGTGTGTGTGTGTATCATGGTTTTGTGATAATCTAATATATGTTAGGGCATGAAGTGTCTCTCAAAATTCATATGTTGAAACTCTGAACTCCAAGTACCTCAGAATATGATGATATTTAGAGAAAGGGTTTTGAAGAGATCATTAAGATGAAAAGATATCATTAAGGTAAACCCTAATCTAATCTGACTGGTGTCCTTATAAGAGGAAAATTGGACATACAAAATACACCATAGGAAAAGCTATGTGAGGATATAAAGAGAGGGGACTATCTTCAAGCCAAGGAGAAAAACTCAGGAGAATCTAAATCAGCCGACCTTGATCTTGGACTACCAAGCTTCAGAACTGTAAGAAAATAAATTTCTGTTGTTTCAACAGCCTAGTCTGTGGTATTCTGTTAGGCAGCCCTAGCAAACTAATATATTTACACACACATACATACCCACACACATTTTTCATTTGTGTTAATATAGCATACATATGGGCCACCAGGTAGCTCAGTCCATTAAGCATCTGCCTTCAGCTCAGGTCATGATTCCAAAGTCTTGGGATCAAGCCCATCAGGGTCCATTCTCCATGGGGAGCCTGCTTCTCCCTCTGTCACTCCCCCTGCTTGTGTTCTCTCTCCCAGTGTCTCTCTGTGTCTAATAAATAAAACCTTAAAAAAAAGTAAAAGAAAAACATACAGCATATATTCCTGGTTTTAAATAGTCAACACTACTGAAATCCTTCCAACTATAATCATGGTCATCTACCTCACCCTAGAGTCCTATTCCCCAGAGACTATCAATTTCAACTCTTTAGTTGTTTCCTCTTATATTTTCTCATTTCTAAATTGCATGTTTATAAAATTATCATATTATTTTTCACATTTCAGATGTAGATATTATTAATTTCTACCAGAAAACATGAAGATTTACTTTTCTTACATTCTTCTCCCATCCTCCTAGAATACGTATTTCATAATTTTGGCTAAATAAATATACAGTGTTCACATAATCATGACAATAGCAATGTTTTTCTCAGCTCAATTGCAGAATAGTGGAATACTAAGTAGCAATCCCTCAGACACTTCCACCCATGAGAATCAACAAACTTCTCTTCAATCTGCAGGGGCCACTTCTGCCTTGCTTGAAGAGGCCATAATGTATTTCTGTGAGAAAGTTAGTTACCTTGTAGCACAAAATTAGTTCTCCTCATTTGTCCCTCCCTGTACTGCTCATTGGCTTCCAACCTATAATGTTAGTTAGATCCCAGTATATTTCAGGAGATCAATTACAAAGTTAAAGGTACAAGACAGGGTTACAAATCAAAAGTATTACCAGATCTTGCTAAATTGTATCAACACAAATCTGGAAAATAAGTGTGGGAATGTATTTTTATGGTGTTGAATCAGGGAAGGGAAAAATAATTTCAGACATACTGCAGGCCAAACTGCTTACATACCCATCCCCTATCTAGTCCTTTGGTAAAGTCCATGAGAGAAACTCCTCACCATGACTTTCAGAAATATATTGATTGGGTAAGAACAGAATCTTTGAAAAGTGTGTAATGGCTATTTTCTATAGATCAAGGGGGTAATAGGAGATACTGCTAATAAAATGGATATTTATTTTTACTAGTGATGCTGAAAGCATTCAAGAAGCACCTCTAATTTATAAGATGAATATATATTTGCTCTATTGAGCACTAGAACAATCTGGACTAGATAAAGCTTTGGTGGTTTCTTATTAATCATGGTGTCCTTAGCAATAAATTTTATGGCTACTCAGAAAGTTCCTAGAAATATTTTAGGTGTGCCATCAGAGATTTGATGGGAGGTACCACAATAGCCATGACCAGGTATCCAATTCCCAGATCTGTAAAATCCAAATCTGTTGAAGGATTCCAGGCATACTTGTGCAAAGAAACTCCTCTAATATCCTGAAAATCCACTGTAAATTTCTTTCCTAGCTTTCCCATAGAGCTATTTCCCAGGTTCACTGTGTACTAAGAAAGTAAGATGCCCATACTATTTGAAAATGATTGAATACTAATTCCGAACTAATGCTAACTTTGGGAGATCTGGACCACAAGGATAATGTATTCATATGGGTGTATGAGGATAAATGGATATAGTCAACAGTGATCAGAATGTAAGGTACTTAGGGGCACCTGGGTGGCTCACTGGGTTAAAGCCTCTGCCTTCGGCTCAGGTCATGATCTCAGGGTCCTGGGATCGAGCCCCACATAGGGCTCTCTGCTTAGTGGTGAGCCTGCTTCCTCCACTCTCCCTCTCTGCCTGCCTCTCTGCCTACTTGTGATCTCTGTTTGTCAAATAAATAAATAAAATCTTAAAAAAAAAAAAGAATGTAAGGTACTTAATGTAAGGACATCAACTCCCTGACAGAATTAGAGATATTGGGACAAGAAGTGTCAATCAGGAAGCCCTGGAATTTTTCTTCCCTTCCAAAATAATAAATCAAAAGTAATTCTTGGGGGAAAGGGGTTTGCAGAGTATAACGTCGGCATCAAAAAGTTGAAAGATGTCAAGGAGAGGATTCCTATTACTTTCCCCACTTAACTCACTGTTTCATTTGTGCAGAAGACTGATGTATCCTGGAGAATAGCAGTTGGTTACTAAGAAAGTAAACAAAAGATAATTGCAACAGTGTCTATTCTTCCTCTTGTCTCTTTTGTCTCCTTTACATTTGTTTGTTTCTACTACAAGGGAAAGAACACCAGTAGTTTGCATTGTCAGCAGAGATAGCATCCTATCTTGGTTCTTAGGTTTTAGAACTAAATCAATTAGAGTGATCTGTGCCATAATTCAATTTTACAGAGACCTGATCATCCCATAATCTCAAAGTAAATAAGGTTGGGCTACTAAAGGGCTTGGAAACCCTGGCCTATTAGCCAAATTCAGCCCACTACCTGTTTTTGTAAGGTCTATGAGTTAAGTATGGTTATCACATTCGTAAACGGTTGTGTACACACACACACACACACACACACACATACACACACACTACTATGTGACAGAAACTAAATTTGGCCCACAAATCCTAAGTTATATATTCTCTAGTTCCCTAGAGAAAAAATACATCAACCCACTGTCTATTATATCAATGATGTTGTATTAATAGACTCTAATAAGGAGGAAGTGACAGTAGTTGGGATGACTTATAATACAAATGTATGCTGTAAGGTATAAGACAAATCTCAGGAACAAATAGGTCTGCCCACTTGATGAAATTTTAGTGTTTCTGATGTTCTAGGGCATTTGACTGGGCCAGGGGATGCCCCAATAGCTGGTTAAACAATATTCCTGAATGCGTCTCTGAGAGTTTCTGGAAGAAGTTAGCATTTGAATCAGTAGACTGAATAAAGCAGAAGGTCCCGTCAAAAGAGGATGGGCATCAGGCAATCCATTCAGGGTCTAAATAAAACAAAAATGTAAAGGAAGGTTGAATTCATTCTTTGCCAACTGCATGAGCTGAAACATCAGTTTTCTGCCCTTTCTGCTCCTCGTTTTCAGGTCTCAGACTCAGATTAGTGACTAAACCATTGCCACTCTGGCTCTCAGGCTTTCAAACTCTACCACAGCTTTCTTGGATCTCCAGCTTATGGATGGCAGATCATGGAACTTCTCAGTCTCCATAGCCATGCAAGCCAATGCTTCATAATAAATGTCTTTACCTATATATAAATATATACCTCTTTGTGGTTCTGTTTCTCTGGAGTACCCTGACTATTACATACTTGATGACATGCTACTAAAAATTACAGCAATAATAAAAATTTCCATTCATCAGTTATTTTCTGTGTGTCAGACACGCTACTAAGTGTTTACAGACACCATCTACTTGAGTATTAACCCTGCGGAGTTATAAGCTCCATTGTAAAACCATGTGTCCCTCTCAGTCCATATTGTACATCCAATGATTAGTGTAGTACCTTACTCACATATTATACTCTATTAAATACTTACTGAATAAATAATTGGAAGATATTATTAAGCCCATTCACAGATGAAGAAATAGGAGCACAAATACATTGTATAATTTGCTCAAAGCCAGTAACTAAGTGGAAAATCTGTAATTCAAAGCAAAGTACTTCTGGTTCCATATTTTACTCTTGAATACTATGATAAATTACTTTTCTCTCATCTTACCACCTGTTTCCAAACTCAATAAATCCACCTCTATCTACATTTCCTTCTGTATCTAACCACAATCTCACTATTTCCATCATTCTCATTGAAATCCTTCATGTTTCCTTGTCTAATGAATTTTTTTAAATGAAGAATTGAATAAATGGAGACCTATGTATCATTCTAAGAGTGCACAATAATCTGACTACATTAAAGCCAATAAGATATAAATTATTTCATGTGCTAGTGAATAATTAATTATTATGTTTAATGCTTTAAACACATCAGAGTAGAGCAATTTGCAAAGCATGATGCTGAAATATACCAAACCAGGAGAGATAAAGTGAAAATATGTCACTGTATAAACTTAGTGGCTTATGAATGCAGTATACAAATGATATTATAAATAGCATTAGGGATTCTGATTGTACTGCATGGAAATTGAGAAAATTCAAGAGTTTTGACTGCAGTCTTTTGATACAAAGAATGTCGTGTTTATTAGAAACCAATACATTTTTAAATGGATAACATACCCACACATTTAGCATTTCAAGCCAGTACAAGGATGTGTTTATGATGAGATTACCTTAAATATTTGTTTGCAGTGTTCAGGGCAGCAAGACACATCCATACCATTGAACTGTGCACATAATGGTTAGTTTTAAGTTTCAATACCCAGTTATTTAATCAAATACTAATCTAGAGATTTTGCAGATGTAATGAAATAATCAGTTGCGTTCAAGTAAGACAGATTACCCTAGATAAACTGCTTGGGCCTGATTTAATCCATTATGAGCAAAAACTCAGTTTTCCTTAAGAAAATTGACCTATGGAGACAGCTTCCATTCCCATACCTAAGCCTCCATGCCTGCCTTTCCTGGACCCCTGCCCTATAGATTTCAGACTTGCTTCTCCAGACTGCAATAAATCTCTTAATGTAAATATCTTGCCGCTTCTGTTTTTCTGATGGAATTCTGACTAATACAATGCCACATGCTTTTGTGATAAAAATTACGGAGTATTTGTGTGTGTGTGTGTGTGTGCGTGCGTGTGCGTGTGTGTATGTGTGTGTATCCTGATTCACACACATAATGCCCATCATCCTGAGAAATTATTAACAAAGCTTTTCTGTTTCGTGAAGCTCAGGGCTGGGCCATAAGTTAGAGTAAATATAAATTTAGTCTTCTTATCTCCATAATACACACAAGTTGAGAGTTTGTCAATATTCCAATAGAGTCTTTTGAACATTTATCAGTCAGCATTGGCAGTTTTGACAGGCAAACTACTTGCTGAATACCAAATGCAAAAGCACTAAGCTGTCATTTTTAGAGAGGTTATTACTTTGAAATGATTATTATTTAAGATAAGTTCTTCCATATATTTAATTCAGACTCCTTACCATCTCAATTGTAAAGTGCTTTAATGTAAATTTTATCTGTATACCATAAATGTAATATTAATGCTTCCAATAAGTAGATTTTTGTATTCAAAGGATTTCTGATTATTCTTAATACATCAAAGTGTGAGATACACTACAGTCATATTACTATATTAGTTCTTTAACATGCTAAATGGAAATGGAAATTTTTCTTAAACTTGATGATTACATGGGCATTAAATATGTTTCTTAAATTATTTCTCCAAAATGCATTTCAAGTGTCATTACAAATCAAAATTCAAACAATGTCAAGATTTTTTCAATAACTGGGGGTACAGGTTTTGGGGTTTTTTTTGGTTTTTTGGTTTTTGTTTTTTGGGTTTTTTCTTTGGTCAAAGAGTAGAAGAAGCTCACAGAACATTTTATTGAAGAGAGCCATATAACAAAATAGACAAGAGAACTGCAGACACATATACACACATACATAGAATAGAACTATTTCTACATCATTACATATGCATAGGCTTGATTCACCCTTGTTATGAGTTTGTATTCTTAAGCGAAAGATGAGAATAAACTCATCAACTAGTGAAAAAGTGCATTTGCATGATATCAAATCCTGTAACTCATTAGAGTTTTTCTAATCAACTCATCTGAATAAGATATGATGATGATGATGATGATGATGATGATGATGAAAATGAAAATGAACATATAAGACAGCAATAACTATTTTTGCATAGTAAGGCTAGTCTATAAGAGTATACTCCAATTAGATGGAACGGAAACATTTACCCCATATGATTTATTTATCTACACAGCTGCATGATGTTGATGGGAATCAGGAATGCCAATTTTATTGTTTGTTCATAATTTTAGGGCTGCCTCTGGTGATTGGAGCCCCAGTTTGATTTTCTCCGAGCAAGCTAGGATGGAATATCCTCCAAGATGAAGTGAAAAGACAATGGAAGTTTTCTCAGTGTAATTTAGAACTAAACTCATGTATAAATAACCAGTTACTGAAATGATATTGGTGACTTTTATAAAGGAAACAAAGAAAAAAATAAATAGCAGCACAAAAAAGTACTCAAAAAATACCAAATATTCCTAAGAAAATAATACGAATTACTGTACTATGTAATGAAAAACATAAAATATGTATATACTTATATGGTAAAATGTTTACAGAATTTTTTAAAGATAGTTTTATTCAAATCAATATCAATTAGCATACTTTAAAACCAGGAATCCACAAAATGTTAAGCATTCTCAATAAAAAATTGTAACGATTGCTGTGAATTGTGTAAGACTGATGAATCGTACACCTGTACCCCTGAAACAAATAATACATTGTATGTTAGTTTTTTAAAAGTTAGACAAAAAAGTTATACAGAGAAGTAAAGAAGTTAAAAGATTTGAAAAATGAAATTTGAAATATAAAGAAAAGAAAATTATAATGATCATCTACATCATAATAGCTATTCACATTTTAAATCTATGCTATGCCTTACTAAATTTTAAACTAAATTAAATAAACAGACCAAAGAATAAATTAAATTTCAATGAACAGAAGTAGTGATTTTTTTTTCTGTTTTTTAGAGCATAGCCATGTTTATGTAATTATCTCTGGCCCCCAAATTAGAGAAAGCAATGAATTCAGCTAGCTGCATGGGTAGATGGGTAAGGGGATGGCAGAATGGATGAAAAGGGGAAAGAATGACAGTGGGTTAACAACTCCTGGAGTGAGAGATAGGGGATAAATTCAGTGTTATACTCAGAAGGGCAATGAGGAGGTTACTCCATTAATAAATCTTTGCTTTATGTTTGAGATAACCATCAGAAAATTAATGCAGGAAAAAAAGCTTAGAAGATGCTTCAAGCGTGGGTTCTGGAGTGACTTGGAGAAGAGTACAAACCTGAATTTCAGTAGGGGCAGAGCTGGGAGTGTTCCCTGGGACAGGGTGAAGAGCTGATACCTCTATGAGCTACACAACATTTCACAATAGGAAGTTGGACCTTGAAGGGTTCTGTTGACCAAGGAAGAATTCACTGAAAATTTAAGCAAAGAAGAAACACAGATTTAAGTAGAAACTTGAATCCTGTTCCAAGGAAGAGAAAGAGGGTGCAGCATTATAAAGATGAAGGCTTATAAGTATAGTTCTCTCTAGGTCCTCTGTGCAAAACAGTGATTGAAATAAGGTAAATTGGTGGGGCGCCTGGGTGGTTCAGTGAGTTAAAGCCTCTGCCTTTGGCTCAGGTCATGATCCCAGGGTCCTGGGATGGAGCCCCACATCAGGCTCTCTGCTCATCTGGGAGCCTGTTTCCTCCTCTCTCTCTGCTTGCCTCTCTGCCTACTTGTGATCTCTGACAAATAAATTTAAAAAAAAAAAAAATCTTGAAAAAAAATAAGGTTAATCGGGATTTGTTGGCTTAATGTGCCTGAAGGACCAAAATTTCTTAAATTAAACTAGCCCCTTTGGAAGTGAAGAATGTGAATAATCTAGTTGCCATGCTGAGGAGGACGTTAAGTCCAGGTGAGGGCTCATGGCTAGCTTAAGAGTTCAAAAACTTCATAGTTCTTCTAATGAGAACATGCTTAAATTCCTCCTTTATGACCTGCTACCCCATTTTTACTTTACTTTACATTTTACTTTCATGGGCATAATGGAAAGTTTAGTTTTCTCTTAGTATATAACTTATTTGTAAAAGGCAGTGGCATTTTAGGAAAAATATGCATATCGAATCTAAAAAATTGGGGTTTAATTCTCATTGGAACACAGATCTTTTGTGCAACCTTAGGCAAATCTACCCGCAATCTTGTCCCATAATAAATGATAAGAAGTCATCATTCAATGATAATGCTGTGAGTAGTCTAAATGCTTACTAGCAGAAAAATAACATCATTAAAAAAGAGATGGAATCACACTTCTTGACCTAGTCAAAGCAGAGAATTTGTTATCTCTCTTGAAGTCATTATAGGAAGAAATTTCTAATTTTAACTTCTTCCTGTACAAAGTATTCATTTACTCCACAACTAATACATATTTTCTGTAGAAAAATAGGACATACAGACACAAATAAATTGACAAGAAATCCTAACATGCAGAGAGATATTTATTTTCATATATATATGTGTGCATATGTACTTATGTCTATGCACATGCATATATGTATAATATATTTTTATTTTATGCTTCAAAATTATTTTCTAACATATTTTATGAATATTACTGTATAATATATGTTTATTTATATAAATTTATGTAATGTAATAAATATATATATTTAAGATTATTGTGTAATATGTATTTTTATTTTTATGAGAAGATATAATATAAGCATAGTTTAAGGAACAATAATGAAAAAAATTCTTCTGTGCCTATCATTAAGCTTAAAAATAGAAACATTATCTGTGTCTATTAACTGGTAAATGGTAGAGCAAAATCCTTCCATTTTCTTTTCTTGAGGAATACATGGTTTATCCTTTGCATTTCATATGTTTTTGAGAATCAACTTGTGTTATCCTATGAAAATAACTCCATTAAAGTCATACTGGAAATAATTTACTGTGAAATCTTTATATTTAGTCTTCCTACTTATTTATTTATTTTTAAACATTTATTTATTTATTCTAGGGAGAGAGCTTGCATGCATGGGTGGAGGGGCAGAGGGAGAGAATCTTCAAGCAAACTCCCTGCAGAACATGCAGCCCAGCACCAGGCTGGATCCCAAAACCCATGAGATCATGACCTCAGCTAAAACCAAAAGTTGGACACTTAACTGACTGACCCATCTAGGGAACCCTGAGTCTTCCTATTTAAAGTGCATGAGGAGCCTGGGTGGCTCAGTTGGTTAAGCAACTGCCTTTGGCTTAGATCATGATCCTGGAGTCCTGGGATCAAGTCCCGCATCAGGCTCCCTGCTTGGCAGGGAGTCTGCATCTCCCTCTGACCCTCTCCTTTCTCATGCTCTCTTTCTCTCACATTCTCTCTTTCTCAAATAAATAAAAAAATACAGAAATAAAAAATAAAGTGTGACCTCTCTGTCCCTTCGTTTTGCCTTGAAATTTTGAATAGTCTCATTTTTTTCTGTCAAGATTTTGTACATCTTTTAAGATTTATTATTATTATTATTATTATTATTATTATCTACTCTATATGTACTTCTTTTAACTAAACATTTTATATTGAGATGATTATTAGTTCACATGCTATTGTATGAAATAATACAGAGATTTCACATGGCTTTTACTAAATTATCCTTGATGGGAACATCCTACAAAACTATAATATGATATCATAACCAGGATATTGACATTGATAAAGTCAAAATAAAGAACAATCAAGATACATCACCATAAAGCATCCCCGTGTCACCAGTTCACAGACACATCTAATTCATATACTCAGCTCTCTAACTTTAGCCAACCACTAATACTTTCCTCCATTTTTAAAATTTTGTAATTTTAAGAATATTACACAAATAGAATCACACAGTATATAAACTCTTGGGGTTATGACAGTTGCATATTTAGTTTTATAAGAAACTTCCAAAACTTTGGCAGTGACTGTACCATTTTACATTCCCAGCAGCAAAGTATGAACGAATCCAGTTTCTCTGCACTCTTACCAGCACTTGCTGCTGACGTTATTTTTTATTTTAGTCTTCTGATAGGAATATGGTGATATCTCAGTGCAGTTTTAATTTTCATTTCCCAATAGCTAAGAAAGTTGAAAATCTTTTCATGTGCTTATTTATCATCTCCCACTGAATCAGCTTTCTTTTATCTCTTCACTGAAATGTCTCTTTATATCTCCTGCCTATTTTGTAGTTGGATTTTTGTCTTTACTCTTGAGTTTTGAGAGTCTATATATTTTCAATACTAGCCCTTTATCAGATAGGTGGTTTGGACATATTTTCTCTCAGTTGTAGTTTATCTTTTCATTCTGTTCATAGAGCTTTGAGGATTTTTTTTAATTTTGATGCAGTCCAATTTGTCAATTTTCCTTGCTGTGGATCATGATTTTGGTATCAAGGCTAAGAACACTTTTTTTTTTTTTTTTTTCTTTTGAGACAGAGAGAACACAAGAGGTGGGGAGAGGTAGAGGGAGGAGTAGACTCCCTGCCAAGCCAGGAGCCTGATTCAAGGACCCTGAGATCATGACCTAGGCCAAAGGCAGATGCTTAACCCACTGAGCCACCCAGGAGACCCACGTCTCACAACTCTTTACCTATCCCTTGATCTTGATGACGATTTTCTCCTGTGTTTTTTGGGTTTTTTTGTTTGTTTGTTTGTTTCCTACAGGTTTGTAATGAAGAGGATGACTCCATTTTTGATGTTTGAATCCTAATGTTTTTCAAACCCCACGACATCCCCATGCCCCGCATCTGGGTAAGCAATTTAAAAAGACCACATGTTCCTTCCTTTGGCACTGGAATTTCAAATCAGACACCCATTTGTGTGGTCCATGTGTGAGAATCTGCACCCCAGCTCCATTTCCTACATAACACATCTCAAACCAGTTGTCCCTTCTCACACTTCAAGAGATTTTTAGACCTGCTCGGAAGCCTTCCCTGACTTGCATGGAAAGCCTCATTATATGAATATAAAACCTCACAATTTCTTCGTGTGTATACGTAGCATCATAAGTCTTGACATCTAAACTAAATTTTAGGAGAGCAATTATAGTGGGTCCTATTATGTGTCAACCTGGCTGGGCCACAGTACCCAGATATTTAGTCAAATATGTCCGGATGTTGCTGTGAAGGTGTGTGTATGTGTGTGTCAGGGGGTGTGGGTGTGTGTGTACTTGTGTGTTTAGATGACATTAATATTTAATCAATATATTTTGAGTTGAACAGATTACTATTCATAATGTGTGTAGGCATCACCAACTGATTAGTTGAAGGCCTTAAGAAAGACTGATTTCCCCTAAAAAGGAGGCCATTCTGACAGCAGACTAACTTCAGCCTCAAGCTGCAACATCATCTCTTTCCTGCAGCTTGTCCTACAGATCTTGTATTTGTCAGCCTCCATAATCATGGGAGCTAATACCTTAAAATAAATTCTCTTTCTCTTTCCATTTGTCTTCTTCTGCTCCCTCCACCTCTATTGGTTCTATGTCTCAGGAAAACTCTGACTACTACGGAAGTACAAAGGTCTGCATGTTTCTGTATGAATAACTTCAATAAAATTTTATAGTTTTTGCATTTAGTCTACGATTCACTTTGGGTTAGTTTTCTATTAGGTGTGTGTTTTAGATTGAGGTTCAATTTTTAGTCTATGTGTGTCCAATCACTCCTACACTGCTTATTGAAAAGGTTATTCTTCTTCCATTTAATCACTTTTGATTCTTAGTCATAAACTAGTTGGACATATTTGTGTGGATTTATTATTGGATTTTTTATTCTGATTATTGATCCATGTGTTCATTTTTACACCAGTCAAAGCCTTCTGTTCTCTCCATGCACACAGTAGTGCTTCATGTGAAATAGAGTGATCCTTCCACTTTACCTCTCTTTTTCAAGATGACTTTAGCTGTTTTAGGACCTATACTTTGCCATATAAATTTTAGCATAAATGTTTACATATACAAAATATCTCAGTAAAATTTTTAATGGAATGAAATTAAATCCATAGATCAGTTTGAGAATAATCAATATCTTAACCTTATTGAGTCTTCCATTCCATGGACATTATATGTCTTTCCATTTATTTAAATCTTCTTTAATTTCAGGTCATCAGCATCTTGTAGTTTTCAACATCCAGACTCCACATTTTGTTGTTTATTATAAAATTTCCATTTTCTCCGAAGTGAACGCAAATGGTATTGTGAACATAAATGGTATTTTACTTTCACTGTTAGGATATAGAAATAAAATTGATTTTTGCAGGTGTTTTGTGGGGAACATTCTTTTGTAATTGTGTATTTTATCTGATTTTTGTATATATGTAGAAATGCAATTTATTTTGACTACTGAGTTTTTAATCTACCAAGTTTGCTAAATTTTCTATTAATTTAAATAGTGTTTAAGTAATTTGAGGGAAATTTTCTATGTAAACAATCTGATCATGGGCAAATATTGACAGTTTTTTTTTCCTCTTTTGTATTTTTATACTACTCTCTACTTTTCTTTTTAATCCAACTAAAATGTGTAGGCACTGATATATAGTTACACTGTTTAAAAGAATTGATAATAGCAATTATCTGTGCATTGATTGCTTTTTAATAAGCATTAATTCAGTATTTTATTATTATTTGTAATGTTATTGTTGAATTTCTGTAAGGAATTCCTATTCTTGTTTTTTAAAATTCTTTTATATGGAGGCACCTGGATGTCTCAGTCAGTTAAGCATCTGCCTCTGCCTCAGGTCATGCTCCCTGGGTCCTGAAGTCAAGTCTGTCATCAGATACCCTGCTCATGGGGAGTCTGCTTCTCCCTCTCCTTCTCCCTCTCCCCCATGCTCATACTTTCTCTCTTAAATGAATAAACAGAACCTTAAAAAAATAAAATAAAATTCTTTTATATGTCTTATTTTTTAAATTTTGACAAGAAGTTCTATTTCATTTTTAATTTGTTAAGTATTTTAGCTATAAAATTTTGAATTTTATGGGATGTTATGTCTGCATCTATTGAGGTGATGATCATATGTTTTCTCTTTTTTTTTTTTTTAAGATTTTTATTTATTTATTTGACAGACAGAGATCACAAGCAGGCAGAGAGGCAGGCAGAGAGAGAAGGGGAAGCAGGCTCCCCACTGAGCAGGGAGTCTGATGCGGGGCTCGATCCCAGGGCCCTGGGATCATGACCTGAGCTGAAGGCAGAGGCTTTAACCCACTGAGCCACCCAGGTACCCCTGTTTTCTCTTCTTAAAAATGTTATTGTCCCTAATTACTTCAGTCTTTTTCTGATATTTGGTTAAGATTGCGTTCCTGGAATAAACACAACTTTATCACAGCATATTATGTTTTTAAAAATTTGCTGTATTTGCTAACACTTTGTTTAGGGTATTATATATCTTCTATATGTTCTATGTGGTATGTAATTCTGCCCCCCCTTTTTTTTTATTAGTTCTTACTTGGTTTTGAAATCAGGATTTTATTATTCTCATAAAATGCTTTAGAAGTGTTTTCTCTTTTTCTCTACTCTAAAAGAGTTTGTATAAAGTTAACATTTGTTTATTAAATACTTAGTAGAACATCCTCTAAAGCCGTTTAGGGAACACTAAAATTTAGATGTACTTTGTTTAAAGGTTATGATTCTTTTGGGTTTTCTATTTCTTTTAGAGTCAATTCTGACATATTGTATATTTCTACAAAGCCAATTCTCCAAGTAATTAAAAAAATATTGACATAAAAATATCCATAAATTCTTTTTATTAACTCTAAAACTTTGAATTATGGTATCACACACAGAGAAGAGTGCATAAAACATAAATATGGTTTAATAATTTCCAAACAAGCAAATCCTGTATATTTGAAACCTATGTGAAAATAAAGAACATTTCCAGCACCTCAGAAGCTTACAACTGTAAATTCTCTTTCCTAAAAAAGTTTATTACTCTCAAATTTGTGATAATCACTTATTTTTCCCCATATAATCTTATTATCTAATTAGGAATTGTTCATTATTACTGCTTAGTGATGCTTATTTTTGAACTTCATATAAATGGGATCATACAGTATGTTTATCTCAGGCTTCTTTTGTTCAATGTTAGTTTTTGAGGGATTCAACCATAGTTTGGATGCTGTAGTATTTCATTCATTCTCAATTTTGTATAAGATTATATTTTACGGTTTTGCACAATTTACTTATGCATTCAAATATGATCAGAATTTGAGGTTTGGTTTTTGTTCTTTTTTTTTTTTTTTCCACAGTGATTATTTCTATCAAGAAGAATTAAGTTGATTTCTAGTTTTGTTACTTACTAGCTGTATGAGTTTAATTGGTCACTTAATTTTTCTAAATTATTTCATAAAATATCTATTTCATTATTCAAGCATAAGATAACAAAATGTAAAATAATCTTCTTTTTCATTATAATCATCTAGTGTTTTCCAGTATGCACTTAAAAGTGTGTTATCTCTTGGGGCACCTGGGTGGCTCAGTGGGTTAAGCCTCTGCCTTCAGCTCAGGTCATGATCCCAGGGTCCTGGGATCGAGCCCCACATCGGTCTCTCTGCTCAG
Source organism: Martes martes (assembly GCF_963455335.1). Classification (NCBI taxonomy): domain Eukaryota; kingdom Metazoa; phylum Chordata; class Mammalia; order Carnivora; family Mustelidae; genus Martes; species Martes martes. The sequence goes on along the minus strand of NC_137901.1, from coordinate 41,209,643 downwards.
CAGGGAGCCTGCGTCCCCCTTCTCTCTGCCTGCCTCTCTGCCTACTTGTGATCTCTGTCTGTCAAATAAATAAATAAAATCTTTTTTTAAAAAAAGTGTGTTATCTCTTGAAAATTTTTGGAGGTTTTTCTCCTTATTGAACAGTAAAAATATGTATCTTGGGGGCACCTGGGTGTCTCAGTGGGTTAAGCCTCTGCCTTTGGCTCGGGTCATGATCTCAGGGTCTTGGGATTGAGCCCCACATCTGGCTCTCTGCTCAGTAGGGAGCCTGCATCCTCCTCTCTCTCTGCTTGCCTCTCTGCCTACTTGTGATCTCTTTCTCTCAATGTCAAATAAATAAATAAAAGCTTTAAAATATATATATATAGATAGATAGATAGATATTATGGTGTTTGGGGCATAAGACAGTCTGTAATATAATGTATAATACAATATGTGATATGTAATATATAATATATAACGCAATATATCACTTATTTCCAACATAAGTCAAATGTAGTCAAATGGCTATAAAATTAACCACCACAATTTTTACTTTTTCATTAGTTTTAAATGTTGCCAAAATAAGAGAATTAAATGTTTTAAAATATTTCTTCTCCTTTGGAGTCTCTAGGCATATAATTCTTCAAATATTTTCTAGGCTTTAGAAATCTATTTTTTGAGAATTAAATTTACGTATCTGACTCTGAACGCTTTTCCTTTCTTTGGGAATTCCTGTGCACTTCCAAATCTCTATCATTCTACCTCTTTTCAATCACACAAAACAAACATGTAATCTCCATAAAAACACTGAACAATCTATGCAAATGCGGCTTCAAGACTAGTCCCCCAGATTTAGAGTGCCGGTATAGCTCAGTTGTTTGCGCTATATCTGCTTATATCTGCTGACTTGGGGTTATGATTAAAAGCACTTTTACTACCCAAATCTTCTGCTTATATCTGCTGACCTGGGGTTATGATTAAAAGCACTTTTACTACCCAAATCTTCCAGTCTGAGCAATAAATTACAGGGTTAGCCTACCTAGTCTTCATTTCAACTAAATTGTTGTTAGCAAACCTACTATTTCACTAGCTAAGGTAAAATGGCTACTTTCTTCCTATGTCCTCTTGTTGTATGAAATAAGTCTGGAATATAGTTTTTATTATGCATTCCAACACACTAAAAGATAATTAAGATCCTCAAGAATTTTATGAGATAAGTCAGAGGTTTTATTAATTTGCATTATCCAAATAAGAAAATGAGTCATAGAGGAGGTGAGAGATTGTTGGCCAAGTTTAAGGTAGAAGAGAAGACAAATATCCTGATTCCTGATTCTTAGTTCATTACTCTTTCTACTAGAGATCAAATAACAGGCATAACATTTGAAAATAATTGGCTGAATGAGTAGGCATTGCACAGATCAGGCATAAAAGCCATACTTAAAGAACAAAGAAAAGAGAATTCTCAACCATTAGGGCTTAGGTGCATAAATTATGTTTGGTAGGACCAGCAGAATTATCAGCACATTTTTCATCTCTTCAAGATTAACAGTTGGTAACCCTGGAAGATCAAAAATGATTTTAGATGCCAAACTGGCTACTCTAAAAGGTTGCACTTAACGATGCTAATGTTAATGAACACATGGGATGACAATAGAACGTTGGATTAAGGAGAGGCAGTTTTTCAACCAAATTAACTGATTTTACCCATTTGCTCACATATGATCCCTGTTGTGTGTTACAGGACCAGTCTGAGCTATTTCTATAGCAACTTGCTCCATGTTCTGCCTTCTTATATCCCACGCCATACTTCCTTAATTTTCACCCAACTCACTTTGTTATTATGATCTCCATGGAGACACTCTCTTGCTCAGCTCCTCCTCTTCTTTTCCTCTTTATTCTTTCATTCCTCCAAGTTGTCTATTTGCCAAACAAAAGAGGTAGGAGATTTTGCTTCTATACTTAGCTGGTGATAGGAAGTTTGCACCCTTATAAAACAATTGTGTATGTCATAAAAGTTACTCTTACATGCTTTATTGAGGGTACATATTATTTAAAAGGTGAAACATACAAGACTAAAGGGTGAGATTATCAGATAAATGAAAGATGCACGGTTAAATTGAATTTCAGACAAAGAGCAAATAATTTTTAGTTTAAGTCCCAAACATTGCATGAGGCATACTTACATGAAGAAAATCACTTGTTTATTTTAATTTCAAATTTGCCTTGGCGTCCTGTATTTTTCTTTGTTAAATATGGCAACCCCATAGGCTGTGAGAGTGCTCATATTGCTATCTTGGTTTCTGGAATAGAAGAGTAAAATCCCTCAATACAATAATTAGGAGAGTGGAGATAGCCAATTATCCTTTTTCTTCCTTTGCTTCTTTTTTCCCTCTTTTCTTATTCTTCCTCCCATTCCTCTAACTTCCATCTCTCAGAAATAGTAGTAATAATGGTAGTACTAGTCATAGTAACTGTAACAGTAGTAGTAATACTAATAATATTAATAATCCCTTCCTTTGTATAGTACTTTCAGATGTATCATCTTACTTGATTTTTAGTGACTTGTGTTTTTTTTCCATGTACATACTGAAAATGGTGGGGGGGAGAAAAAATAATCACAGAAATATATTTAACATTTCTTTTTTTAGACATATGCTTACTGTGAAAGTAACCTCTTACATAAGTAGGGCAGGTGAAATGAAATTGAGACATTATCCAGATTAATTCAGAGCCCACAGTTTCCTACTAATGATCAAAGTTGTACAGGGGCTTCATTTCTTAGATGAGTCATTATATTGGCTTTTTTCACTAAATAAAAGGATTTTAATTAAATGTGTTCACCCTGGCAAAATATAGAGGAAATTAAGCAGACCATATTTGGATGATTCTATAACGAACTGAAAGGGAAAATTGAGGCAAATGTTAGGGGTTAAACCATTTTTTCACTTCTTAGCTTCTATGTTTTTAGTCATATAGGTCAAAGTATATGCAGACCTTGTACGTCATGTAATCAATCTTATTTGTACTCTCTTTTCATGGTAGAGTAGTTCTTTTAAGCATATGGTCTTAAGTAACATTTTTAAAACATGAAGATTTTAGTATATGATTGGAAACTATAATGTGAAACTGATGAATTTTGTGCTAAAATGGGAGAGTGATTTTTAAATAAGAGGTATAATATGTTGCTTTTGACATGATTCATACTGTTTAGATCTATCATTCTCTAATTAATATCTGCAGTGCAAAATTTAAATATGTCTAGCACTGTGATAAACATTTTACAAAGATTATTTTATTTTTATCTTCCAAAATGCTTATAAGGTAGATAGCACATTTAATGTTTGAAGAAAGTTTGGCCTTAGAATGTGTTAGCAAATGGCTCAAAGTAACTCAACTGTACAGTGGAAGTTAGTATGTAGACAGGCTTGTGTTTATCTCTGAGGTATAATGAACATACAATAAGCTCCACATGTTTAAATTTTAAGATTGTATATACCCATGAAAAAAATCATCACAATTAAGATAATGCACATATCCATCACCTGCAAATATTTCCTCATGTCCTTTTGTAATCTGTCCCTCTTGTCTCTTCCAGTTACCCTTCTTATCCCCAGGAAATTGCTAATCTGTTTCATATTTCCTTAGATTAATTTACATATGCCAGAATTTTATATAAATTGAATCATACAGTATGCAATAGTTTTTCTGGCTTCTTTCATGCAGAATAATAATTTTAAGATATGGCTATATAATAATGTTTACCAATTCATTTTTTTTCTCTTTATATTGCTAAGCAGTATTGTGCACCATGTCGATATACCACAAATATCTACCTACCCAGAGTCTGTTACCAAACATTTGTATTCTTTACAGTCTGAGGCTATTACAGATGAACTATTGTGAACATCTGAGTACAAGTCATTTAATGGGCAGTTTTCAGTTTTTTTGAGTGAATACTTTAGACTAGAATGTCTGAACCACAGACTTTTTAAAGGAACCGCCAAACTGTTTTTATGAAGTGCTTGTACTGCTTTCCATTGCTACTAACAGTGTTTTAGAGTTCTAGTTGTTTCTCAGCACTGCATGGTCAGTCTTTCTGATATTAAACATTCAAGTAGGTATAAGTTGAATCACTTATGTTTTAATTATGTTTGAAAACTTTAATGACTAATGATGGCGAATAAGCATTTTTTCACATGTTCATGTACCATCCATATATTTCCTTTGGTGAAATGAAATGTCTGTTTGAAGTTTACTCATCTTTATGGGGTTATTTGTGCCTTTTTAAAATTATTGAATTTGGAGGGTTCTCTATTTATTCTGCATAGAAATATTTTATCAGACATTCTATTTGATAGTTTTTCCCCCCCAATATCTATAAAATTGTCTTATCATTCTCTTAGGAGGGACTTTTTCAGAATGAAATTTCCCAGTTTTGAAAAACTCCAATTTATCTTCTTTTTGTCTTTCATGTGTCATGTTTTCTGTGTGTTTAAGAGATGTGCCTAACCAAAGCTCACAAATATTTTCTACTTTTTTCTGTAATTTTTGTAGTATTAGGGTTTACTTTTAGACTTGTGGCATATTTTGAATTAGATTTTGTATATTGTAGTATGGGTGAACATTCCATTTTTTTCCACAGGTATTTCCAATTATTCCAGCACTGATTGCTGAAAAGACTACCTTTATTCACTAAATTTCCATGTGTCTGTTGACCATCTGTACATCTTCTTTGGAGAAATGTCTGTTTTTGTCTTCTATCCATTTTTTATTGGATTTTTGTGGGGGTGTTAGGTTTTATTAAATTATTTATATATTTTGTATACTAAACCTTTTTAATTCCTATTTTGATTACTTGTTTGATGAACAAGATACTTAAAAGTGCATTATTTAGTTTACAGATATTTGGTGGATGTTCCAGACATCTGTCTATTTTTAATTTCTAATTTACAACCATTGTAATTTAAAAACACACTTTCTAATGCTTGAACCATTTAAAAATTATTGAGATTTGTTTTATGACTCAGAATATGACTGATCCAGGTAAAAGTTTTATGTATAGTTGAAAAGAACATGTAGTCTGCTTTTGTTTAAAGAAACATTTTATAAATTTCAATTAGTTCAGTTTGGTTTATAATGTTGCACAAATCTATATCCTCTCATTATCTGTCTAATTATTCTATTAATTAGAGAAGACTTTTTTTAAAACTTTCTAGATTTGTAGGTGAACAGTAGTCTATTTCTCATTGAAATTCTGTCCATTTTTGTTCATGTGTTTTTAAGCTACGTTATTCTTAGGTACAGAAACTTTTAAGATTGTTAAATTTTCTAGATCAGTTTTCCACTTTCTCATTAAATGACTTCCTTTCTTTCTGCTAATTTTCTTTGCTCTGAAATCCATTTTGTCTGACATTAATAGACCCATTTCAGTGTTCTCTTAATTAATGTTAGAGTTATATGTGCTTTTCCTTCATTTTACTCTTAAAATATTTATCTTAGGTTTAAAGTTATTTTCTCATGGGATAAGTTGGGTCTTCCTTTTTCAATAAATCTGGGAGTTTTTTCTTTTTAATTGGTGTTTTTAGATCACTTATAGTTAATGTAATTATTGGTATGATTTAGTATAAATTTACCATCTTGCTATTTTCTCTCATAATTTTGTTCCTTTTCTCTTTTTCTGTTTTCTGTTGAACTAATTATGTATTTATTATTTTCTTTGACCTCCTTTTTTGATGTGTGAGCTATACCTCTTTATTTGTTATGTTACTGGTTTCTTTAGGATTTATAGTACCCATCTTTAACATATCACAATATGCCTCCACATTATTTTATTTATTTTTTTTAAAGATTTTATTTATTTATTTGTCAGAGAAAGTGAGCACAGGCAGACAGAGAGGCAGGCAGAGGCAGAGGGAGAAGCAGGCTCCCCGCCGCCGAGCAAGGAGCCGGATGTGGGACTCGATCCCAGGAACCCGGGATCATGACCTGAGCCAAAGGCAGCTGCTCAACCAACTGAGCCACCCAGGCGTCCCTCCTTCACATTATATTATACTGTTTCATGTATAGTAAAAGAGTTTTATAATAGTGTATTTTTATTCCATCCTTAAACTTTGTGTTATTATTTTCTTACTTCCATCTGTCCTATACATCCCACAATAATTTGCTATTACTTTTGCTTTAAAAAGTTGATTGTTTTAAAATATTTTAAAAAATAAGAAAAATTCTTCATATTTACCATTTTCACTTCTCTTTATCCTTTTGTGTACATACAGGTTTTCATCTGCCACCCCTTTTGTTTGAAGGATTTTCTTTAACTCCTCTTACAGTGTAGGTCTCTAGATGTCCAATTATTTCATTTTATATGTATCTGAAAAAGTCTTAAGTTGTGAAAGGTATTTTTGGTGAGTAAAGTTATCTAGGTTGAAAATTCCTTTCTTTAAGTACTTTAAAGTTTTTTTTTCCATTGTTCTTCTAGATTGTATTATTTCTGATAAAATATCTACTGTCATCTTTATCTTCATTCATGGCATGTAATATGTCTCATTTCTCTTGGAGTTTTAATAATTTTTCTTTATCTCTGATGGTAAATAGTTTTATTATAATGTGCATTAGTGTGTTCTCTGTGCTTGGGTTCATTTAATTTCTTGGATCTGTGGTCTGATAGTTGTCAGCAAGTTTGGGGGAAAAATGTGTCCTTACCTCTTCAAATAATTTTTCCACTTCTGCTTCAGGTGCCTCGATTTAATCTATATTTAACTTCTGAATTTGTCCCCTAGTTCACTGCAGCTCTGTTCTTTCTGTCTCTGTTTCATTTTGAATCGGCTCTATTGCTATTGCTTCAAGTTCTTTAAACATCTTTCTGCATGGTCTAATGTACTACCAATAACATCAAGGGCATTTTCATCTTAAATATTATATTTGAATCTCTAGAAGTTCAGTTTGGGTCTTTTTCTATATCTTCTATTTCTCTATTTTATGTGTTCCATTTTTTTCTCTACCTTCTTAAACATACAGAAAACAAGCATAATAAATGTTTTAATGTCTTTTTGTACTAATTCTATCACCTTTGTCATTTCTGATGCAGTTTAGATTGACATTTCTCCTCATTATGTATAGTATTTCCTTATTTTTTGCATACTTGATAATTTTTGTTTGACAGCTCAACATTGTGTATGCTAGATGCTAAATCTTTTGTATTATTAAAAATATTATTTTTCCTCTCTTCCCCTATGAGCCTTTGTTTTGTTTCTTAAATTCCACAGATGAGTGAGGTCATACGATAATTGTCTTTGATTGACTTATTTCGTTTGGCATAATCCCTTCTAGTTCCATCCACATCATTGTAATGACAAGATGAAAAAATAAAGCAAGATGAAATCAGAGAGGGAGAGAAACCATAAGAGACTCTTAATGATAAGAAACAAACTGAGGGCTGCTAAAGCGGAAGGGTAGGGAGGTGGGAGGATGGAGTAACTGGGTGACAGACTTTAAGGAAGGTGTATGAGGTAATGAGCACTGGATATTTTATAAGACTGATGAATCACTGACTTCTACTTCTGAAACCAATAACACATTATATGTTAATTAACTGAATTTAAATTAAAAAGTGGAAGAAAAATATTATTGAACTGTGTTTTAGGACAAAGTTATTTGAAATCAGTTTGTTCCCTTCAGGTTCTGCCTATAAAGTTTGTTATGTAAGATCAAAGCAATCTTTAAACCCTTATCAGTATGCTAAATAATGTTTCATAAATTATAAAGTTTTCTATTCTGACTGCTTGCAACAAACAATATCCCTATTCTTGACGTCCCATGTACTTTTCACTTAATTCTCTCTTTCCTGTCTTTAGTATTTTCCTCATATGCCTGAGTTGATCTCTACTCAGTTGAATACTTCAGATGGATCCTCTGAAGATCTTTCGGTTTTTCCCTCTTTATGGAGGTCTTTCTTGGCAGTTACCCTGGGATGCAAATTATAGCCACCCTGATTTCCCTGGACTTTCAACTCAGGGAGACCCTGGACTCTGACTGGATTCCTCTTCCAAAAAAAGAGCTTGGAAAATTCTTCCAGCAGTAAGATGGGACAATCACAGAGCTCACCTCATTTGTTTCTCTTATTTTAGAGATCACTATCCATTGTTGTATGACACAGAATATCTTAAAAGTCATTGCCACATATGTAATTGCCCTGATATTCAGTTATTTCATGCAAAGGAGTAAATGTAGTTCCTGTCACTCCATCTTGTACTGAAATGGAAGTCTTTGTGAGGCCAGTTTAAAATTTTTACATTAGGGCAATTTGAACAATCTATTTGAGAAGGTATAACATGGTCATATGAAAAGGTTATAACTGAAAGCAAAACTTAAATGTATCACGTGCATGTGTTGTTTTGTGTTTTAACTTTAATAAAAGATCTTGAAATTTATTCTTATATTTAAGGAAGTTTTCTGTTTCCTAACTTGTCATCCTTCAGAAAGGACAAAGCAAAATAAATCTTTTCCTTATATTGACCCCGTGTCGTGTATTTAATGTCACTCTGTGCTGTTGACAAAGGATGACATTTTTTATAATTAGCCAAATTTTTATCAATGCTATTATAAGAAAAACAACACCTTAATGGAAATAAAATACGGTCACCATGTTTATAAAAATATTTTTAAAGTGTACTTCTATATTCATTTTCATATTAGCAGTTATAATTTATGACATATTTTCAAAGCCTGAGACTTCGTTTCCACAGTAAACAGATACTTAATAAATGATTAATTATAGTGAGCTCTCCCATGGTTTTTCAATAGGTAAGAAGAAAAATTGAAACAACTGTTTGCCTAATTCAAGTCAAAAACAAATAAGCAAAGACAATAAAACTATTATTTGAAATCTTTCTAAATAAGACAAGGGCTTAAACTGTTGAGGCAATTCCCCATACAAACCAATTTGCAAATAAACTGTGGTTTCAAATAGCTGGCTATTGTCCATGTTCGACTTTGTTTGCATCTCCACATGCTCAAAGGGGATAAGGGAATTAAGACAAGTATCTGGATAATTCAGAAAAGAATTATAGGCCATGTTAACAATTGTTAGTCAAGAGTTACACATGGCACTTATCAAGCAAAAAGCCCAAGACAGACTAAAGTGGGAGTACAAAGCAATTACTTGATTTTTCACAATTAGGAAAGTAATGATTCTATTGTAACCTTCTCTTTCTAGGGAAATTGATGTATTTAAAGTTAACAGAGGGGAATTTTTTTATTAAGTTAGTAATGGAGATGTGCTGCTTTATTGACTTAGGTTTTACATTAGAATTCTTAAAACTTTCATTGGTGACTGGCATCATATACTGGTGGAAGATATATCTGGTTTTAAAAGTATAAATAAAATAGTAACTATAAAGACAATGTAATTGTATGATTATTGCTAAATTCCACTGATATTCTAGTTTTTAAAAAGATGACAAAAAGCTAGTTTACCAGACAACTGAAAGCCATGAATGATGTTCTAAGAATGTACAAGCCAATTTGTATGTGCAGGAAGCCCACACCTCCCATCCTGCTGCAACTGGCTTCAAACACAGCTCATCCAATGGCCACATGAGTGATCTTTCACTACTGGGTAATGAGGAAGGAAAAAATCCAAGCTTGGTTTGTAGATGGATTGACCCGGTATATGGGTTCAAGCAAAAAAATGTGCACAAGCTGCACTATAACCTCACACATGATTGGTTTTAAAACAAACTTGTGAAAAATTTTGCCAGCCAGTAGGGCTTCAGAAGTTGTAACCATTATCCATTTTGTATGGAAAGAGAATTGGCCTGAGATCTATGCAGTAGGAAATGGCTTGGTCAGAAACCTGGAGGAGACACATTGGAAAAACACAGACAAACAGGTCTGAGGTAGAGGATCATAGAGGGACAGGTGAAAATGGGGGAAAAAATGTGAATATCTTTGTACTACATGTTAATGCCTACAGAAATAGTTTTTCATGGAAGAGGCACTAATCAACTACAAAGAGAAAAATCAATTAGTTGAAATAATTCAGCTTTTGTCATTGACTACCCTATTTCTGGGACAATGAATGTATGAACAAAATGACCATGTTGGCAGAGCTGGAGACTATGGGGTCTCCCTTACTCATGGTTGATATAGTGACTGAGGCTGTCAAAATTCCAACCTTCCAGCAATAGAGACCAATGATGATCCCTGATAAGGTCATTCATTGGTAATAATTACTCACTTGGTGGAAACTTTCCTATATTAGACCCCTTTTCTTTTCTGCCTCCAAAGCCTCATTTTATAGTAAAGGAGATACATGAGTAAGCAATGACCATTACACCCACTGTCATATCACACCCTATGCTACCCAGAATCTGCCTGTGAAAGTACTGGAATAACTTGTCAAACAAATAGTCAAAATCCTAGCTCAGAGGACAAACATTATGAGTTTAAAATGCCATCATCCAGGAGATCCCGGTTCACTCAGTCAGAAGAGCATGTGACTCTTGATCTTGGGATCGTAGAGTTTGAGCTCTATATTGGGTGTAAAGATTACTAAATAATAATAATAATAATATAATAATAATAAAATGCCATCATCCAGTACATAGTACCTACGTGGAATCAAAGACCTTTAAACTGTGCTCTGTCTCCAATATGAAGAATACATAGGTCATAGAACCAAGAAGTAGAAGCAGGAGTAGCACAATTTATCTTCACTCTCAGTGAGTGGTTTGGGGAATTTGTGCTTCCCAATCTTATAACTCTGGGTTAGAGACACTAATATGCAAGAGGAGAACTTATTTGCCACTCATACCCCATAGCATGAGTCCTAATGAGCTATAAACTAATGCTACCACATGGGTTTTTTAGGCTTCTCATATCATGGACCAGGAAAACTAGAAGGTGGTCACTGTCTTAGCAAAAAGAATAAAACTTTACCATCAGGATGTTTTACTCAATGAGGCCAGAAAAGAATATATATGGAACCAGGTAATCCACTTGGATTACTCTTGGTATTTCCTCATTTAATTTTGACTGGCAAGTGCCTGAAAACATCAAGGATACCAGAGGCTCAGATTCCTCAGAAATAAGGGTCCAAATCATGCTGCTAGGTAAGGCATCAAGACCAGTAGAGGATGTGCATTCTGATCATGTATAAAGCAATGCAGCTGGGCAGTGCAAGGGCATGATTGTAGTAGACACAGAGATATTTCATCTGGATCTTCTTTCAAGAAAGATTTGTTGCTCCAGTTGGGTAGAGTGCTGACAGAGATAGCCTTCAGCTGCCAATAACTCAAGGAATCATCTCAGTTGCAGAGAACGGCTTTCTCCTCCACCCCCACTCAACCTTCTATCACACCCTTGCTGAGTTGCCCAGATCTAATAGATGTGATTATAAAGTCCATCCATTTCTTTCCAACATGGAGCAATCCATTTTAGCTCCAGAGTTCCCCCATGATCTGGGCAAAAATTACTGGATTTGTATTACAGATTGACTCCTTTGTCTATCTAATCTTGCTTCCTTCCTATTCTTTTCACAATGTTCATCTTGAAGACACTCCTTGCAAAGGAACCTCCACCCAGGAATATGCTTCTAAGAGATAGCAACATAACAACAATGCTGTAACGGAGAGACCATACAATTTGGAGTCAGAGAGAGCTGAGCTTACAATCTAAAAACTGCATACCTGTGGACAAGTTACTTAACCCTTGTAGACCGTGGTTTCTACATATACCCCCTCTTTCCTATAGTTTTTCATAAAACAAAGCAATAGCTCTAACTCACGCATTGTAGTATAGGAAGGATTGTCTGGATTATTTCAAATTTTGGATTAAATCTTAAGTACTGCATTTACGTTCAAATATATTAAAGCATTTTCTTGTTTAAATGTGTTTGCACATATACAATTACGTGAGGGTTTAACTAATTCCTTATGCTGTTCAGGAGCTATGACTGTTGTCATATTTTTAAAGTATTTATATATAAAGTGGTTATGGCTTGAGCTTACCTCTCTCAGAGCTATGTGGTGAAACAGTGTAGAAGAAACTTTTCTTTTTCTTGCCAGTAAATTAATTTACACATAAGCTAAAATAGGAAAGGAAAAAAAAATGAATGGAAGTATTTACAATTCAAATACTATCACCCAAATGCATATTAAAATAAATGACTTTTGGATAGTGTTAATGAACCAAAAGTAATTCAATTCACAAGTTGAAAGATTGGAATATTCATACATCAATTATTGATGAGTTGTACATTTCAAGCTGAGTTGTTTCATTACCAGTTACCAGACAAAAGCTAGTATTATCTTTTAGCTAGCCTAAATTGCCTCTCATTATCTTCAAAGTATCTAGACAGGCAAATAACTTTTAGTTTCAGGGCATAATCATCCTTAAAGGATTTTGTTTCCAAGTTTTTTCTCCTTTGAACTAATGCCAGTTTGTGTCTATGTCACTCCCTTGGTGACTAATCAAATGATGTTTACTGTTCTTGACTGCTTTATTTTTTACCTTTTTATTATTTTTTTAACTTTTTATATATTTAGTACTTATCCTGCTGACAAAATTGTAAACATATTGAAGGCAAAGCCAGAGATTTACATTTCCTTGATTTTAATGCTGTATACCATAACACAAATTAATATTTTTAAAAATACCTTATTTTGTTTTTACTCATAATTGGTCATGATTAGTTGAAATATCAGTCTTCAACTTCTTATGTAGAACATACCCTTTATGATTGGTCAGAATATAGATTACAGAGGCAGTAAATGAAGTCATAAATTCCCAGTTAGGAAGAGTAAAATCATGTTCTCTTCTGAGTTGAATTGTTTCAAAAATTTAAGTTAATATAGAGTGGTTCTTATTAGTGAGATTATTCAATAATACAGTTGAAAGTTCAACAATAAAATCAACAAATGGAAAAGACATAAAATTCCACAAATATTGGGGGGGGAAAGAAAATTTTGATTTAGAAGGCACAATTAGAGGGTGTTTGTGAAATTTCAGATATCCAGCCACTGAGCAAAAACTAGACAATCCTTAAAGGCAAAAATAAATGGAATGTATCCTGAAATAAATTAGTAAGTTAATACATTTTTAGAGAATAATTTAGCCTTTGAATTATATGTAACTGAAAAATTCAATTCTGATTTTTCTTGGAAAAGGGGTGTTTTCATGTAAGAAATATTGACTTTATTAAGAAAAACAAAACTGCAAAATAAAATTGGTCTTTGAAAAAAAGGATTCTGGATACACTACTGATAAATATGATCACTTTAAAAACATTGGTTTCAAAATGAGAATTTTAACCATTCCATTATAGCTGTTAGCATAGTGTGTTTCTTGATTGGTGAGAACATACTTTCAGATATATTCCATTTACATTTGATTATTAAAAATGTAGACTTCTGCTTATAGGTTTTCATTTTTATTTTTCCCTAAAATGGCTCATGTCGGATACATTTTAATATTAAAACACTGTTGCAATCCTATCACTCTATGGGTCATAATTTGATAGGTTACAGGGAATAGACAAATCAATGAAATGAAGGCAATATGACTACTGCTTAGAAGGTAATGTCCGCATCTTGACATAAAAAAATTTATTTCCATTTTTAAATGCATTATTACCTATTACATACAACAATGTCTAAAAGTGAAAATTTTTGAAAAGAACTTCCATTGCATTAGAAGTTATTATATAATCTCATGAACTATAAAGGAGTTGATAGGGAAGAAAAGGAAGGGACATTCTTATGTGAAATAGACACAAAAATACAGTGATATGAGGCTTGTACATTATGGTATTCAGCAGATAGAAGCACAGTGAATTGTCTTCAAAAGCTGGCTACATAACAAAGAACACTCAAGTCATTAATGTGACCATTTTATATGCAGGTTTACACAGGTGGGATCTCATGAAGTATTCATTGAAAATTAAATGGGAAGAGAATTAGATTATGCAACCATTAAGAGGAGAGGAGCTTCCAGATAATAGCACATGCATCCCTTTGGAAGGTAGTTCCCCAAATCAGCATTTATAACAGGAGAAAGTGGTTAGATTTAAAGTGACCAGAAGAAGGTAGAAACTTTGATTAGCTTTACCTTTTGTAAGACTTTTTTTTTTTTTAAAGAATAAGCATTAAGTATGTAATTTCTAAAACAATAGGGAAAACTTACCAATCTAACAAACAAACAAACAAAAAATGAACAAAAAACACAGTAAAATAAAGTTGAAGGAAACAGAAACAGACATGATAAATAAAAAGCAGAACATCAATGAATCTTGGAACACTGAAAAAACAAAATAAAGTTTAAATTTTTAGAAAAAGCAGAACATAAGATAAGGGATAGGGGAAATAATTCAAATAAATAAGAAATCTACATTGTCAGTTAAAAGACAAATATAATAGTAACTTTTTAAAATTTAATATAATTTTTTCTCAGTGTTCCAAAATTCGTTGTTTATGCACCACACGCAGTGCTCCATGCAATATGTGCCCTCCATAATACCCACCACCAGGCTCACCCAACACCCCACATCCCTCCCCTACAAAACCCTTAGTTTGTTTCTCAATAATATTAACTTGTAAAGATATAAGGCATGTAATTTATGTAAAAAGTAAACACAGAAATGTTGAAAATAAAATATTAGAAAAAATACACCAAGACAAAAACAACTTAAAAATGCACTAGTGTCATTGTCATATAAAATACACTTTAGGGGAAAATAGTAACAGTGCAGCTTAAGAAAACAACTTAAGGGACACCTGATTGACTCAGTCAGTTAAGTAACCAACTCTTGTTTTCAGCTCAGGTCATGATCTCAGGGTCTTGAGACTGAGCCCTGCTTTGCTCTGTGCTAGAGATGGAGCCTGTTTAAGATTCTGTCTCTGCCCCTCTGCTATGTGTGCTTTCTCTCTTTCTCTCTCTCTCTCTCAAATAAATAAATAAATAAATAATAAAATTTTAAAACCCTTAAATTCACCAAGGTAATAAACTGTGTAACTTAGGTGAACATAATAATATATCTTCATGTATATAAGGAAAACTTGACAGAATTGCAGATAGGTATAGACAAATCTAGCATGATAAAATCCCTCTAACACTCCTACTTCACTGATAAGTAATGTGGACAAAACAAGGTTTTGAAAGTTCTGAAAAACTTGATTGAAAAATTTGTTTAAAAGACATATATTTATATTACCTAGTTCTAGCAATTATAGAATCCATATCCTCCTTAAGCATACAAGAAACATTTATGAGAAAATAAAGCAATACCCAAGCTCTAAGACAAGTCTGAAAATCTTTCAAAAAATCAAACCTATAGACCATGTTCTTTTATTCTATTGTAATTATTTTTTAAATGAAATAAGAAAGAGATCATTGACATCATAAAAAATCTGTATAAGGACATGATTAATTTGTGGCTGGTCTCTGATATAAAACTGTGCTTATCCCCAGGGACTCCTAAAATTCTGTTACTGACCCCTGGTCAAAGCAAAGATAAGATTAAAATGTACTAGCTGATGATTTAAAATATATTGCATAAAGTCCAAAATTCACCTAGAGTCACTCTGGACTAACTCTGTACTAACTGTACTCTGTACTAACTGTACTCTGTACTAACCTGTCTCTATTATTTACTGAAAATATATAGACTGATTCCTTGCATGTGGTTTAACCAGTTCCCTGGCCTAGTTTTATGACCAGTGAGGTACAAAAGACTTGGCTTTGTACTATGGCTTCCTTGAGACCAAGGCACCTTTGCGTGTATCTTTTTGGTTAACAGTCTGAAGACAAAGCATCCTATCCAACTGAGAAAGGATGCTGGGAGTTGCGCCTGGAAGCTGTTGGACCTCTCTATGTTTATCTGCCATATGATGCCTTTAATAAAACCTTATGTGAGTATGCTCAGTGAAGTCTTACAGGTCCTGTCAGTGAACCCACCCTGTTACCATAGCACTTGGTACAGTGAGCACAATTATATGAACGAGGTTTTGGGGAATCTACCAATGCAGCTTCCACAAATGAGGTTAAGTGAAGGGAAGACGATGCATTCTTCAGGAAAAAAAGGAAGTAATAAAAATAAAAAGGGTGAATAATACCTTTGGACAATTAAACTGGATGTAAATGTTCAAATAATTCATTAAAAATTGGCCCCAAATGGTAATAGATGGAGGAGCTGCTAACATTTTAATGGATCAGCACAAGTGAACAGATTATCTCGCTACTCCATCAACCTCTCAAATGAAACTAGAAAAGGACCACATCAGATTCTTTCAAATTATCCTCAGTTTTATGAATATTAATAATCTGATAATGGCCCAAACAGAAATCTACAGTCCCTGGGACCTGCGCTGATTAAAAAAATGTGTGAGATCAAGGAGAGAACTATGATTCTGAGAAATATGATAGCCATGGTTTCTTGTGCAAACTCCAAAAGAGAAATCACAGTCATCCATGTAGGCTTGAGTAAATTAGCCCAAGGAGATAAAGATACCCCTGCAGGATTGCTGGACATTGGTGCACAACCTGTTGTCACAATCTAAGTTTGGTGATGAAAAGTTAAAGGTCAATATAACCAAATTATGGAGATATGATTATGCAACTGTAGAACATTTACAATGAAAGTGTGTCTCGGGGTGCCTGGGTGGCTCAGTGGATTAAGGCCTCTGCTTTCGGCTCGGGTCATGATCCCAGGGTCCTGGGATTGAGCCCCGCATCGGGCTCTCTGCTCAGCGGGGAGCCTTCTTCCTCCTCTCTCTTTGCCTGCCTCTGCCTACTTGTGATCTCTGTCTGTCAAATAAATAAATAAAATCTTAAAAAAAAAAAAAAAGAAAGCGGTGTCTCAAAATAGGAATTTATTCAGAAAAGCTATGAATAGTTGTTGCTTCAGTCTACCAGTGTGCTTATTGAGAGATGCAAGAATAAGAAACCAAACCACTGGGAACAGGATCTCACACGAACCTATTCTTCGCAGTGTTTTGTTTATTTATTTGTTTGTTTGTTATTATTATTTTTAAAGATTTTACTCATTTACTTTAGAGGGAGAGGGAGAGTAGGGGGAGGGGCAGAGAGAAAGAATCTCAAACAAACTCCCAGCTGAGCATGAAGCCTGACCAGAGACTTGATCCCAGGACCCTGAGGTCATAACCTGAGCCAAAATCAAGAGTTGTTTGCTCAACCTACTAAGCCACCTGGGCACCACTCTTCATCGTGTTTTAAAAGGGTATGTAATACTGAAAACTTGAGAATTTATTTAAAACAATGCAGAATACATGAAGACATCAAGAAATTTTAAGTTTCATTAAGTATCTGTTAGACATAGATATATTTATACTCAAAAATTCCTTCTTTAACAGTACAATATAGTGTGTGAGAAAGGCTAATGATTACTGGAGATTGATTAGGAATTATAGAGATTTTAATAAACTAATAGCCACATTGTATCAATTATGCCCCTAGAGTGTTAACACTTCGAGTTGTGCTACTGGTTACAGAAGATTAGTATTCTTTTTTTTTTCTTTTAAAATTTCTATTTGTTTGACAGAGATAGAGAAAGAGAGAGAGCATAAGCAGGGAGAGCAGCAGGCAGAGGATGAAGCAGGCTCCCTACTGAGCAGGGAGCCGGACGTGGGGCTCCATTCCAGAACCCTGGGATCATGATCTGAGACGAAGGCAGACGCTTAACTGACTGAGCCACCCAGGCGCCCCACAGAAGATTGGTATTCTGAGATCTATGTGGTAACTACTTTTTAAGAAATTTCTATTTTGGGGGAAAAGCTAAAGATAATGTGCATCCATGAGAGACTGTCTCCAGTAGACATTTACTGTACTCTTACAAGGATACTTAAATTCTTCTATGTGTGATAACCTAGTAAAAATAGACTTAGATTTTATTCAACAGGGAAGTGAGTTTTTAAAACAATTGTAATGATAATACAATGTTGATATTCCAATCAGAATATTAATTTAAACTGAATTTCAAAGTCTGGTTGATCTGATGACCACAAGAGAAGTGCATCAAAATGTTTAATAGAATTAATAATGAATTCATCTTTTAAATTCTCATCAAACTACAAGTACAGGGGAATTCTCTTGACCCAATGAAAGCTATATTCTAAAACCTTTGTTTAAAAATCACATGAAAGCATCACACTTTTGTAAATTTCAATAAAGACTGAAAAAAGATAAAAATGATCCCTAAATCCCAATTATTTCACATTGAACTTGAAACTCTAATGGCTAGCCAATTACATGTGATAGAAAAACAGAAATATGAGAGAAAATATCTTAAAAGAAGACAAAATGGTTATTTACAGACTCTGATTGTCTATAGGAAAATCAAAGGTAATCTATAAATTATTAGAGCTAACAAGAACTTTCAGCAAATTTATTGTAGGTAAGATCAACAATTAACGAATAACCAAAAAAAAAAAATGTAGTAGTAAAAACTACCTACTCACAGTTCCAAAATAAACTAAAACATTTGGGAGGAAATAGTGGACACATATGTGTAAGTTCTTTATGAAATAAAAGATGATCAAGTATTGAAGAACAAAAGAAGTTCTGAATAAACAAAAGTGTATAATAAGTTCATGAATGGCAGACTTTATATGGCAAATAAATCATTTTCCTCAAATTTATCAGTGCAATGCAATTATAATGAAAAATCTCAAAAAGGATACCTTGTGGATCTCAGACAAACATCCTAAACTTCATGAGGTTGGGACAAAAATAGGCAAGATAATTCTGGGGTAAAGAGTAAAGAATAATAAAAGATCCCTTCTTGTCAGATGTCACAACTTGTTGTAAATGATTCAGTATTAGAAAGAAAATACACAAGTGGAATAGAATAGACGACCTTGAAATTGGCCCAGGCAAATATAGGATTTTGGCAGATAGAATGCTACAAATCAGGGTAGGGTAAGACTATTAAGTAAATCATGTTAGAAGGATAGTCCTTGCATAAAGGACTAAAACATTTGGTCCTTATATAAAATAATTCCAGATGGAGGACATAACTTGGAGAAAATACAAGTTAAAAATATTACAAGGTAGTGTAAGAGAATATATGCCATATATAATAGTGAAAGATTTCTTAAATCTAAGACATAAGTAAATCTTACAAAATGAAGTTTGATGTATTTGATTGTATCAAAACTGTGAAATTCTGCA
This sequence comes from Martes martes, assembly GCF_963455335.1. Taxonomy (NCBI): domain Eukaryota; kingdom Metazoa; phylum Chordata; class Mammalia; order Carnivora; family Mustelidae; genus Martes; species Martes martes. The sequence continues at coordinate 41,190,482 of NC_137901.1, read as the reverse complement.
TGACTAAGGACACTGTAAAAAACAGTTAAAAGGTAAGCTAGGGCTTACTAACAAAAAATAATGCTAATCTGTAACAGATAAATAATTTTTATCTATTAGCATTTCTGAATTCAGTAAAAAAAAAACATAAATCCCAATAGGAAGAAAATGACAAGATTCGGTGAAAAGCAATTCACTGAAGACAAACCCAAGAGTCCAATAAAAATATTAGAATACTCAGGAAACAAAGTGAGGGTTGCTGGAGGGGAGGGGGATAGAAGGGATGGGTGGCTGGGTGATGGACATTGGGGAGGGTATGTGTTATGGTGAGCACTGTGAATTATGTAAGACTGATGAATCACAGAACTGTACCCCTGAAACAAATAATATGTTATATGTTAATTTAAAAAATATTAGAATATGACCCAAATATTTTTTAACTAATCTGAGAAGCAAAGAAAATAATATTTCTTATTTATATTGATACTTTTTTTTAATTTGATAAAGTCACATATTGGAAAGGGTTTGGGGGAAATTGTCATGCATGTTTATGACAGTACAAAATGTCACAGTAATTTGGGAAAAATTTGGCAATAACACATTGTGAATTAATTATATTTCTTTCAAGCCAGCCATTCTGTTCTACATATAAACTATTCTAAAAACTGGTGCACAGGTGCATTAAAATATATATACAAGTATTTCCATTGGGTTTCTTTTATAATAAGAAATAACTGGAAAAAAATTTATATGTCCATCAACAAGCTCACAGGTAGATAAAATGTCTTATCAACTCTGTGGTGGAATATTATATATAGAAGATGAAGAACGAACTACATAGCATATATTGACATAATAGAGGGAAAAATGATGAAAAAAGGAAATTGCAATATTGTGCTCAATATTTAAATAAAACTCACATAAAGTAATATTATATGTTACACTCAAACACATAAAAAAATCAAGAGAGATGCTGGGAAGTTACTCAATATGTGTTAAGCTGTCTTTCTAGTACTATAAGGTACAAGAGTGTAGGATGTGGAAGAGGGACACAGGTAACTTTATCTTTATTTACAATGTTTTATTTTGTTAAAATAGGCTTAAAACAAATATAATAAAATGTGACAAATACAGAATAGCAAAAAGAAGAAATTAATATTACTCAACACTCCACCACCAAAAGAGCACTAAGTACCACCAAGACAATTGAAATTTAGTGAACATCATTTCAGAGTTCTGTTGTTGTTCTTGCTGTTGCTTTTTTAATCAGAAACGAAAAGGAAAATAGACTTAAAACTCTTGAGATTATAGTTTGAATGAGTTTATAAGTAAAGCGAGAACCTACAGGAGACAATATTTAAAATCACCTTATTATTGTGATTCTGAATCTCTTTTCCACCTAAACCACCTCATTACTTACCTTTTTCTATGCAGCTCATTTTCTAGGCCAACAAAGTTTTACAGATTAGAGCATATTTATTACTGTGTCATACCATTTCATTTTCTTTCCTCTACCACTGATCCAAAATGCCAGTATTTCTGACAACATAGCTGAGAAGATTCTGTCTTAAATATTTTTAGTATTTTGTTTTAAGAATTGAAAAGAGAAAGAGATTTTTTTAGTTTCTTTGTTTAGAGTGTTTGTTTAATTCAGTTTAAGTCTCGCTGTTTAATGATGAGTTGATATCTTTCATGTTTGTTGAATGCAGTTTCTAACACACCCGTGTATTGACTACTTCAACCATGTGGTAGTGAATGAGAACTAATTGCAAACTGCAGGCAGCAAATAAGCTGTAAGATTGATTTTTCTGACAAAAAAAAAAAAAAAAAAACATTTTGAACTTTTAAATCTACAAATGTATGGTTATAAAAAAAAAAACAAAAACAAAACAACAACAACAAAAAAACCCCAGCAGGCATTATATGGCTCCAAGCAGAGTTTATGAAAGATGAGTGAGGAGAGTTTGTTCTCTTTTCACACTCAGAAATGTGCCTCACTATAACATCCTATAAAAAGGAAAAGAGATCAGTTTACTTTGGTAGCACATAATGGTTTAAATCTGTTACATTAAAACAAACAAACAAACCAAAAAACCCAGAACCTCTTCAAGGCCAAACTGATTGGAATGCACCACACCAGCTTGCTGTGCCTTCCAGATATAAGTCACTTATAATTAATGTGTTGGTGAAGAAAATACTTTCATACATGTTCTTAATGTTTCCTGGAAAATAAAGAATCATCTGAAAATAAAGGCATTTCATCTGCTTGCATTCATCTTAACATATTTTTTTGTTGTTGCCTTTGCTGCTGTTTCCTGAAGAACACCATATTCTTGTTTCTTGGAAATCATCTGAATGATTTTAGCACTTTGAGGTATTTTGATCTTCAAGGAATCTTCAATGAGTATTCCTAATTTCATAGCTGGATAATAATTACTTCTTCAATCAGTTTACTCAATATTAGTGCCATATTATTTGATATTTTCATGTCTAGACAGATATAAGTAAAACTATGGAAAATATAAGCATTAACATAAGCAGGTAAAAATCAAACACCTTTCACATTACTGCATTTAGGGTCTACATTATAGATAGGAAATAATTTCTGCAAGGAATACTTCACAGAACATTTTACACTAGCACTTATCCAGGGATCTTATTAGAAGCATATGTTTATGAAAAATGAAAACTAATCTTATATGCAGAGACTATTCCAATTCATCATTTAGCAAATATTTGCCATTCTATGATATCACATTTGTTTTGCTTTGCCATATTTAAAATATAAAAGATATAATTTCTGGCCTTGAGGTCTTAATGTTTTCTTTCTTTTCTTTTCTCTTCTTTTCTTTTGTCTTCCCTTCTCTTCTTTTCTCATTTCTTTTCTTTTCTTTCTTTCTTTCTTTCTTTTTTTTTTATAAAGGATGTTTTCCACTACAGAGACAATGAGAAGGAAACAGATGTAATGAAAAAACTAAAAAGTAAGCAGCATGGCACAAATAAACACAATATTAATTCAGTGGGGTCAACTGCGGGGTAATTACGGACAACTGCATCTTAGACTTGTTTTTGTAATAAAGATAAGGTTGGGATTGGCCATGAGGAGGTGCTCAGAAAGACAAGGATGTGGAAATGTTATGGAAAACTTTTATCCTCCAAGTAACCTGAATTAGAACAGTATCCTAAATTTGAAACACAGGTTAAAGAGATGGAAAAAACAAAATAAAACAAAACAAACACTAACAAAATAAAAAGAAAAATATTACAGAACTGTTAAATTGAATAGTTACAAGAAAGTTTTGTGTGTGTGCCAAAGAAGTGATCAGAGGACAGGAAAAGGAAAAGTGGAAGCCTCAGTATTAAACACATGAGATGTGTGACTGACCATAAGGCAATAAAAAGAAAGGTTTCTCCAGCAAGTAGCAAACTAAAGGCTTCTAAAGGAAAGGCTTTGAATCAGTAATCAAAAACGTCACGACAAAGACCACAAAGGGACAGCTTCACTGGTGAATTCTATCAAACATTAATACCAATCCTTCTCAAACTTGTCTTCCAAAAAAATAGAAGAGGAGGAAACTCTTCCAAACTCAGTTCATGAGGCCAGCATTACTTTGATATCAAAACCAGATGAGGATGTCATAAGAAAAGAAAATTACAGGCCAATATCCCTGGTGAACATAGATGCAAAAATCCTCAATAAAATATTAGCAAATCAAATTCAACAACACATTAAAATGGTCTTACACCATAATCAAGTGGGATTTATTCCAAGGATGCAAGAATGCTTCAGTATCTGGATGCAAATCAGTCAACATGATACATCACATTAACAAAACGAAGGTAATATTATCATCTCAACAGATGCAGAAAAAGCATTTGACAAAATTCAGAATCTACTTATGATAAAAACTCTCAACAAAGCAGGTACAGAGAAAGCATAGTTCAATGTAACAAAAGGCATAAATGACAAGTCCATAGCAAATACCATACTCAACGGTTAAAAACTGAAGTTTTTTTTCCTAAGATCACAAGTAAGGATGCTCATTCTCATTACTTTTATTCAACAAAGTATTTTCCAACATTCTGAAGTCCTAGCCAGAGCAATTAGACAAGAAGAAAAGAAACAAACAAGCAAAACCACTTCTGCTTAGAAAGGAAAAAGTAAAACTGTCACTATTTACAGATGACATTTAATACATAGAAAATCCTAAAAACTTCATAAAAAATGTTAGAACTAACGAACAAATTCAAGAAAGTTGTAGGATATAAAATCAATACACAAAAATCTGTGGCATTTCTATACACTAATTATGAAATATAAGAAGGGAATTAAGAAAGCAATCCTATTTGCAATTGTATCAAAAAGAATAAAATACCTAGGAATAAATTTAATCAAGGATGTAAAAGATTTATATATTGAAAACCACAAGCAATTAATACAAGATATTGAAGAAGACACAAATACATGAAAAGATATCTCATGCTCATGAATTGGAAGAATTAATATAGTTAAAATGTCCATACTGCCCAAAACAATCTACAGAATGAATCCATGCATTTCCTATCAAAATTCCAAGAACATTTTTCATAGAAACAGAACAAACAACCCTGAACTAATTTGTGACAAAGGAGCCATGAATATACAATGAGAAAAGGACAGTCTCTTCAGCAACTGCTATAGGGAAAATTACACAATGACATAAAAAAACAATAAAACTGGCCCACTGGGGCACCTGGGTGGCTCAGAGGATTAACGCCTCTGCCTTCGGCTCAGGTCATGATCCCAGGGTCCTTGGATCCAGCCTTGCATCGGGCTTTCTGCTCAGCAGGGAGCCTGCTTCCCCCTCTCTCTCTCTGCCTGCCTCTCTGCCTACTTGTGATCTCTGTCAAATAAATGGATAAAATCTTAAAAAAAAAAAAAAACTGGCCCACTGTCTTACACCATATAGAAAAATTAATTCAAGAGGCACCCAGGTGGTTCAGTTGTTAAACATCTGCATTAAACATCCCATGGTCCTGGAATCTAGCTCAGCATCTGGGCTCCCTGCTCAGCAGGAAGCCTGTTTCTTCCTCTTCCACTCCTCCTGCTTGTGTTCTGTCTGTCTCCTTCTCTGTCAAAATAAATAAATAAATAAATAAAAGAAAAAAAAAGAAAAAGAAAAAGAAAATTTAACTCAAATGGCTTAAAGACTTGAACATAAACATGATATCAAGCTCTGAGAAGAAAACATGAACAGTAAGCTCCTTGATATGACTTTGGAATCTGGCATCAAAAGAAAAAGAAAAGCAAAAATAAAGAAGTGGGACTACAAACTGCAAAGCTCTGCACAGCAAAGGAAACCATCAACAAAATGAAAAGGCAACCTACTGAAGGGAAGAAAATATTTGCAAATCGTGTATCTGATAGGAGGCTAATATCCAAAATATATAAAGAACTCATACAGTTCAATAGCAAAAACAAAAAAAAAAAACTGATTAAGAAATGGGCAGATCTGAATACACACTTTTTCGAAGAAGACATACAAATGGCCAACAGTTACGTGAAAAGATGTTCTACATCATTACTCATGCAAATCAAAGCTGCAATGAGATCTCACCTCACACTTGTTAGAATGGCTATTATCAAAGACTAGAAATTACAAGTGTTGGCAAGGATGTGGAGATAAGCAATCCTTGTACACTATTGGTGTGGGAATGTAAATTGTTACAGCTATGATGGAAAACAGTATGGAGGGTCCTCAAAAGTTGAAAATGGAACTATCATATGATCCAGCAATCCCACTTCTGGATATTTGTGTGAAGAAAATAAAAACACTGACTCAAAAAGATATGTGCCCCTCACATTCACTGGAATATTATTTAGTCTAGCAAATATATGGAAATAACCATAGTTTCATCACTAAATAAATGGGTAAAGAAATTATGGCATATATGTACAGTGGAACATTATTTAGCCATTAAAAAAAGAATAAAATCTTGCCGTTTGCAACAATATAGATGGACCTTCGGGAAGCTGTGTGTAGTGGAGTAATGCAGACAGAGAAAGATAAAGTGCTCTGTGATCTCTGTTATTTGTGGAATCTAAAAATAAATAAATAAACAAAAACCAAGCTCACAAATTCACAGAACAGATTGGTGGTTGCCAGAGGCATGGGTTGGGGGGGATGTAGAAAAATGGGTGGACCATTTTAGGTAACTTTTTTTAGTTTAAATAAATGGATCAGATAGATAGGTAGGTAGATGATAGATAGATAAACTGTAGCAGAGCTCCAAAAGTGGACAAAATATCAGTCTCAGACTGTCTTTTACACAAAGTGAGGGCCCTAATTGGGATGGACTGCAATTCTAAAAAATAGGACAAGGACATTTGGGTCAGTGCACTAAAGAAACTTGAAATCCTAAATTCACTTGGGCCTACAGAAGAGACCTAAAACAAACAAACAGATAAACTAGGAAACAGGATTTCAGTTGAAGAAAAATTTGTTACTGACCAAGGCAAAGAAAATGCAGGTATACAGTTAGGAGTTCCTATGGTTACAACCTCTGAACTAGGTTCTTTAAGGAAAGTTGAACAAATTTACTTCCGTTAATAGGAAGGTACTCCTTGGCAGATTAGCATGGCAAACTCTTAAAAGATGGATTCAAGGGGAAAGAAACTTTGTTTTAAAATAATCTTCTGCTGGGGCTCTTGGGTGGCTCAGTCAGTTAGGCATCTGTCTTTGGCTCAGGTCAAGATCCTGGGGTCCTGGGATCAAGCCTGGCATGGAGCTCCCTGCTCTCAGGGATCCTGCTTCTCCCTCTCCTCTCTGCTTGTGCTCTCTCTCATTTTCTATCTCTCTCCAATAATTAAGATCTTTAAAAAAAATAGGAAAATAAAATAATCTTGTGCTGTAATCCAGATATGAGACACTCATAAATAACAGGACAAAGCAAAGTTCAAATAAACTGAGACGGCCTTATTTCATATTTAGTCGTTTATCAAGTATTTGAGAATAATATTTGGAAGTCATCTGTCAGAACTTTAAATTGGTAACCACTTAAAATCATTAAATCCAGTGTTTTCCTCTTTTGCTTACAATTTTTACCTTCTTCTTTTATTCCTCATTGTGATTATTCAAGGTTTTTGTTGTTTTGGGGTCATTCAGTCCTGCAGGCAACAATTCTGTTCAATTATTTTGCTTTCTGCTGTTGAAATTACCTCTTTTTCAGTAATGATGCTTGTCTGAGATGTGAAACACCCAGATGCTGTAATGATGAACATCATTTAAGTACCTGAATAAACAAACTTATCTTAGGGCTATCGATTTTTCTTTTTGAAGCTCCCTGAAACATTTCTTAATGTATCAACCTTCGTTAACAACTTCATCATGTTTCTAATTAATCGTGTCCCCTTCTGGGCCGAGAAGTATGCTAACTAAATATTTCTGTGGTTGGGGAAGGAAGTATAAAGAATTTTCCTGCAAGTTTATTTTCTAGATGTCAGGAACAAAAGCCTGAAGTAAACATCATGTCCTCTTTGCTTTTCGTGTAAGGTAAATACTGATAATGACTACTCGCAACAGGGCCACCTGGGTGGCTCAGTTGGCTCAGCTAGTTCAGTGTCTGTCTTCAACTTAGGTCATGATCCCAGGGGTTCTGGGGTTAAGTCCTGTGTCAGGACCTCTGCTTTGTGGGGAGTCTGCCTCTCCCTACATCTTGTGCTCTCTCTCTCGCTCACTTTCTCTCAAATAAATAAATGAAATCTAAAAAAGAAAAAAAAAAGAATAATAACAACAGAAAATAGTTTCCAGGTTTTCCTTTATATTTACACTCACCATAGAAATTTCACTCATGTCTACATCTTTTTAAATATAAGTTCTTATTCCAGGGGCACCTGGGTGACTCAATGAAGTATCCACTTTCAGCTCGGGTTATGATCCCAGGGTCCTGGGATCAAGCCCCACATCAGTCTCCTTGCTCAGTGGGGAGGCTGCTTCTCTCCTGCCTGCCTTTCCCCCTGCTTGTGCTTGCTCTCTGTCTCTGTTTCTCTCTCTCACCCTCTCTGTGTCAAATAAATAAATAAAATCTCTAAAAAAAAAATTAGTTCTTATTCCAGACTCTACATATTCTGCTTTTAACATCTGTCTGTCTCCATGATCGGCTTCTGAACTATGACTTCTAGCTGGTAAATGGTTATGGCAGTTGGAATCAACCTTGAGTCTCCCATTTATCTCATCCAATCTGTCTCTTTTTAGCTGTTGGAACCTGCATTTTCTTTCCAGACTCAGTAATCATCAGGACATGAGCCTTCCTCCAGATTCAGAGACATCGATTAACAGGCAAGTGTGGTCTCAAGCATGAGTTCATTAAAATAATACATATACTGTGAAGTGTGTAAACCTGGCGATTCACAGACCTGTACCCCTGGGGCTAAAAATACATTATATGTTTATGAAAAAATAAAAAAAATAAAAAATAATACATATTTGTTCACCAATATTCTTGCACTGGGGAGACAGCAGATTAAAACCAGGCTTGCTGCCCTCAGGTTGATTCAGTTTTGCCTTAGACCAATCCATTATCAAAGACTTGAAGCAACCAAATGAGTTGCTTCAAAGAATGGTCTTTCTCACCTTCATCCACAAGGTAATACAGCTTTTGTGGGGTTTTTGGAAAGAGAGACACAGGAGATTGAGTAATGTTATTTGCTAATATTATGTAGCTGAAAAATATTACACCACCATTACCAGCCTCTACTGAATTTGTTCTTATGTGTGCTGCAGTTTATTTGTAAGTTCTTTTATATGTAAATTATTGACTATTATTTTACTGTAAATTTGTTCTTTTTAAAGTTGTGATAAAATACACATAACAAAAAAAATTGCCATCTAACCATGTTTAAGTGCCCAATTCAGTGGTATTAGATCTATTCATTGTTTTGATCCTGTCAGCATCATCCATCTCTTATCTGGCAAAACTCTATACTTTTTAAACAATAACCCCCACCCCACACCCACCCTTAGTTTCTAGGAACCACAATTCTATTTTTTGTTTCTGTGCATCTGACTCCTCTAAGTACCTCATCTAAGTGAAATCATAAAGTATTTGTCTTTCTGTGACTGTATCTTTAATGTCCTAAAGATTCATCCATGCTGTAGCAGGTGTCAGAATTTCCTTTATAAGGATGAATAATATTCTATGATATGTGTATACTGCATTTTGTTTATCCATTCATCTGTTGATGAACATGTGGGTTGCTTCCACCTTTTGGTTACCACAAAAAAATGCTATTATTCATTTGCATGTATTTATTATAAATTTCTTACTTCTATAAAGAATTTTGAATAGTAGACTCGAAGCAATACTTCAGTGAAATCACCACATCACAAAGGAAGATGATTATAAAGTATATTTTTGGTTATTGATTTTGATACTTGGACAGCATAAGAAATATCAGAATTAGTGGAAACTGGAATCAGAAGTAGAGTGAGACAGTTTTCTAGGTGGACACTTGGGAGATGAACAGTAGGACAGATGGAAAAACAAAGGCAAAATCATTGAAGTAGGTTAGAGGCAGTAAGAAAAAATCCTCATTAATAGTAATAGTTCCTAATTTCTTAACTAATAGTTATGAAAATTCAACACCTGAATGGAAAAGAGGCAAAAAACGTATTTACGTGTCCAGAAAAAAAAATGGGACATTTTTCAGAATCAACATGTACAAAATATTTGGAGAATACTGATATACACTCTATTGTGAACAGCAAAAACATGTACCAATTATAAAAATTAACAAGTACCTACGAAAAATAGACTTCTTGGCAAATACGTTAGAGGTGAAAAAATGGACAGAATGAGGAGAAAAGTGAAGTCCACAGATGCAACCTATTAACAAGTTGGGGAATGAATGCCTCATGAGAGAATCAAAGGCCAAAAAAAAAAGTGTTTCCCTGATACAGAAATCCATGTAGGGTAGCACCAATGGAATCTTTGGGTGATTTCAGATAAAAATGTGATGCCTGATAGGCTGAATTAGAGCTTTGCCTTAGACTTTAATTAGGAAGATATTCAGGAGAGTCCCCAAACCAGATTGTTCCAGGAAATGAGCAGGTTGGATATACAAGATCAAATAGTGGTCAATACTCAGAATACTTTCACAAAATTGACAAAGTAAATGTGGGTTAATCGCCAAGACCAGGTGGTATCTTCCTGAGGGCTTTAAGAAACTCTAACGTAAAACTGAGGAACAGCTGGCCATGTGCAGCCAATCATTTCAAAGAAACATTGTGCCAGAAGATTATTTTTTTTATTCCTTTCTCTAAGTGCCTCTAATTCCTGACATTGTCAGTTGTCTGCTTAGATGCACACTCTGTTGTGAGAACATGATAGCAATTGTTGAACTCCTTGTATCACATCATAAGAATGATGAAGAAGGGGTGCCTGGGTGGCTCAGTGGGTTAAAGCCTCTGCCTTCGGCTCAGGTCATGATCAAGCCCCACATCGGGCTCTCTGCTCACCAGGGAGTCTGCTTCCCCATATCTCTCTCTGCCTGCCTCTCTGCCTACTTGTGATCTCTGTTTGTCAAAAAAATAAATAATAAAATCTTAAAAAAAAAAAAGAAACATTAAAAAAAAAAAGAATGACAAAGAAGCTTTGATATAGAGAGGACCACATATCTTTTCTGAAATTCCATCGGTCAATGAATGTCCAGAAATACCAAATTCCAGATGACTAAATATATCTGTAAATTTGCATTGCAGAGCAATTATATTAATAGATTCTGCTTATTTTTCTCTGAAGAACTCAAAACAGTGAACAGCTTTATCACTTTCAGTCTCCTAGCCAGAGCTGTAAGCTGGACAGGAGCAGGGAGAAAGGCTGGTCTGGTCGGTATGCCCGTCCTGACATTGCTATGGTCTACAACTGTCTTTACTCTGCTTGCAGATGGACATGCCAGCATTTTACACATGACACCACAAAGTATTCAGTGCAGCAGTAACCCACTAACGCTCCTCACCTGTGCAAAAACCAAAAGTCATTTTACTTTCAGCCATAGCCAAACATTAATAAATATAGCAAAAAATAAAACTTTAGTAATTGAGCAATTTCAATTCAGCATTCATCTGCTTCGAAATTATTGCTTGCAGTGAGTCAACAACCAAATCTAATAAGTAAATGAAATTGGGAGACATTAATGAACACAAAGGAAGTGTTAGCTGTAGAGGAAATAGTGAAAACTATGATTTGCCACAGTGTTCATTTCAGCCAGGTAAATAACTGCTTATTATACTCTCCCTAAGGGATCAATTAAAAATGAGTCTCAGGTGATGAAATGTATTTTCAGCAATGGAGACAGACTCATTTTACTATTGTTCCTATTTTGTTTGCACATATTCATCATTAATTAGCATGATAATTTTTTTCAACATTATATACATTAAGTAAGGTATGTAACCAAATGCAGAACAAACACACATACCAACCACATGCCTATACACACACGCACACACACACAACACTACCACCACACATGTATACTTTACGGCTTTGTATAGCAGAACTACTGGTGAGTTTTTGCCTTGGATCTATTGTTGACGTGATGTACAGCTTGAGGCAAATTATTTAAATGCATGAATTTTAGAAGTTTTTGGAAGCAGTTAAGATAATTTGCCTGAGATCAATGCCACAGATTCAATTATTAAATTGCATTTGTGTATTGAAATATATGCTTCAAATGGATAAAAATTGATTTGGGTTTTCATAGTATATGGCTAATGGCACTTGGCTATCTGGAAGAATAGTCTGGACCATCTTTCTTTCTGTAGACTTGGTAACAGACTCTGCCCCATTGCCCTACTTCTATTCACCCCCGTCTTCTGCTTTTGTATTTTGAAGTTTAAATTCATTTCTGTTCAATTATTATTTGTTATAGCTTACTACAACCCAAAATCCTCCTCTACTTCCCGATGAAAATGTTCATTTTCACCTCCCTCCTGCCATCCTTCTCAGTGACTTCTGCGCTCACATTGAAAATTTGTTACACCCCACTAAGTTATGATACATATTTGACTTTGTTACCAGAAGGCACCATTTCACTGTCTAATTCTCAGGGACTATTTATCGTACTTGGCATCTGCCCTACTTTCCACACCTAGCAAATATGCTTCGCAGTCTCTGGAGCATTCCACGTCTCAAAATTACACCCTTTTCTTTGATTGTGACCTTTTTGGTCACATAAGATTTTCCTCTCAACCTTAGTGCTCTATAAATAGTTGCTTTAATAGCGCTGTAAACAGTACATAAGACTCATTCCTTCCTCTAACCTTTTCTAGATTGAGAGTTCCTCTTTTGTCAAAGACTGTGTTAGTCATCTGTGTTGTGCCTTCACAGCCAGCATGCTGCTTTAATCTTGATAGATACTCAATAAACTTGTGAAGTTCAACTGAATTGAGGAATGTTGAGAATTATAGAAAGAACTTCTATTTCCAATGATAAATGCATATATTTATCACCTATCCCTCCCCATATACCACTGATGTTATAAAATGATACTTTTTAAAGAATTAATATACGACCTAGAAAATAAGAATTTCTTCAGCTCATTTAAAATTTGTGGACATTTCTTTTTTAAATTTTAATTCCAGTATAGTTAGTATACAGTGTAGTATTAGTTTCAGGTGTACAAGACTTCCATACAATACCTGGTGCTCATCACAACAAGTGTACTCCTTAATCCCCATCCCCTAGTTCACCCATCGCCCTACCCACCACCCGTCTGGTAATCCTCTGTTTTCTATAGTTAAGAGTCTGGTTTTTGGTTTATCTCTTTTTTCCCTTTGTTGGTTTGTTTTGTTTCTTAAATTCCACATTTGAGTGAAATCATATGGTATTTATCTTTATCTGACTGGCTTATGTCATATAGCATCATACTCCTTAGCTCCATCCATTTGAAGTAAATGGCAAAATTTCATTCTTTTTTATGGTTGAATAATGTTTCATTATATACATATACTGCATCTTTATCCTTTCATCTATTGATGGACACTTAGGCTGCTTCCATAATTTGGCTATTGTAAATAATGCTGCAATAAACATAGGAGTACAAAAATAGTAAAACACCTAGGAATAAACTTAAAGAGTTGAAAGACCTGTACTCTAAAAACTATAAAATGCTGTTGAAAGAAATTGAAGATGACACAAACATATGGAAAGATACTCCATGCTCAAAGACTAGGAAATCAAATAATATTAAAATGGCCATAATATCCAAGACAATCTATAAATTCAATGCATTCCCTATAAAAGTGCCAACAGCATTTTTCACAGAGCTACAACAAACAATCCCAAAATTTATATGGGACTGCAAAAGACCCTAAATAACCAAAGCAATACTGGAAAATGAATATTTCTATTAAAAATTTTTTTTTTAAATGATGTTTTAGAGACACATCCAAGAAACCACCAGCCAAAAGCTGGTGTAGAAGAAAGCTGCTACACATCTATATGTTTTTCCTCTTATTGAGAGTTGGAGAAACTCAAAGCTCAGAGCCAGCAAATATGAAGAGTAGTGGTGGCCTTGGGAGCAACCAAAAAAACAAAGAGCAAAAATAAATAAAAATATAAAATATTATTGTAGTTATATTATATATGTAATTTTAATATGTCAAAGAAGTCTGAAATGTTTATTTTTTCATTAATTAAAAAAATAAGACTTTTTTCTGGATTTGAACTGAAAGAACTTTCCATCTTGTAATGCATAGTTTTTATTTTTCTTGCCTTTTTATTTTTTTAAACTGTATTTGGCAGACACAGTTTCCTAATACCTTTACTGACTTCTTTCCTGCTAATAAAATCCAATGATCAATGGTGTTGGTCTTAACTAATAAAATCTCTCCCAGTCCCTCAATTCTAACCCTCTCTAGAAGGGAGCATTTGGCCATATAGTTCAGCCCTGGCCAATGGAGAACATTCAGAAATTTCTTGGTAAATTCTGATAAAAGGGACAGATATTCCAGCACAGCCTGATTGCCATTGGTCCTGCTTTGAATGTGGGTGTGATGTCCGGGGCTATAGCAACAATTTTCATACATAAGGAAACAAGCGTAAGTATAAGGATACAACTCTCAGTGAAGGAGACATTTCAAAAGACTTAGGGTTGCTGATGACACTGTTTGCCTCTGTGTGGGTGGTTGTGCCACACGTCCCGTTAAGACTTCTAGTTAGGTGAAAAAAATCAGTCCCCATTTGTTTCAGTGAGTGTTTTTTTCCAGTTAACTGCTGAGTGTATTACTTAATCATTTCATTGTTTTTGAGAAAAAAATATCACATGTTCCACTTCCTCTGTTTTTGAAGTCTAATTGGACATATATGATGACCATAAATTGTAAAAGTGCCTGCAGAGATACACAAACATATATAAAATGAAATAACATGGAATAAACTAGACCTAGCACAGACCAAGATGGGTTGATAATTTTCATGTCAATTTACCATGAACCTCTTACTATTCAAAATCTTAAAATTAACATTATCTTAGCAACAAGATTTTGTCAGATTCCTGTCAAGCACTGTCAACTGAAATCATTTAGTAGCACTCCACCATGTCACTAAAATATTCCCAAATTGAAAAGGATGTCATATTTGTATCTAGTTAGCCCTTATAGGAAATTCTGTGATATTAAGATCCTGGACCTTCCAAACGTACAAATGTAAATGGGCACTGTTGTCGTGTAAAACACATCATGTTTTGTGACTCAGGGTCTTGTTTCTGACAAATGCAGGCACTATCAAAAAAGCTGTCAGTTCTCTTAGATGTGTAACTTTATAAGGGGCTAATTTTTTCACACTGCCTAATGAGATTTTGCTAGCGAATAAATGCCTAAAACATATGGGGATAATGTTCATTAGATCCAAGAGAACTGTTATCTTTAGAACTGTCAAAGTTGAAGTTTTAAAGGGATAAAACCTTATTTTTTTTTCAAATTTTCAAATTTTGTCTACTGTTCAACACATATGTTAGGGCTAAAGAGAGAATTTGTGCTAACATCTACAACTGACAGTTCATTAAACAGCATCATGTTTATACTTTTTTAGAAAACTAAAACCTTGCTTGCTCTATTTGGGCCACCTGACCTTATTATTGGTAATGTTTTATATCAGGAAAATATAATACATCCCAAGTTCTTATCTTTCTTGGGGTCTATAACGCACATTGGTTTCACAAGTATTATTTTTAGTTTAATGTATTTTTATGTAGAAACTAACTCCCCAAATTGAGTGTAGATCCCATAAGATAGATTATATGTTAATTCCATTTTAAGTAAGACCATGCGATTGCTCTGCCACATCCAGAAAGAGTTCAATGTATATATTTTGTGGTTGATGTGATAATTATGCTCATTTAATGATAATTAGGGTAAGAATAATTTGCCTGTACTCTAAAAGTATTTATGAATTTCACACACCTACCTTTTGGTTGGGAATTTGCTTCCATCAATCTCTTTGAGGTCATCACAGAATGGGAAACTCAGATAGAAATTGGATCATGACTAAGTACCTAAGTAAGTACATTAACCCTTGCACACCCTCACAGAAGCATGCCTAAATGAACAGTAGCCTGATTTCCCTGATTGACATCGTTCTTTGTGTCTTAGCAATTATCAGAAGAGACTTTGATTGTTGGAAAGACATCATCAAGAAGGAAACAACTTACCTAAATGTAAGTAAAGTCTACAATGACTCTCTTTTCCCCAAAGACTAGAATGTGTACAGCACGCAATCAGATATGCAAGCTTTATTGGCCCTAAATCACAAGGCGTATTTCACAGAGTGAAACACAGAGTGTTGAAACACTCTGACAATGAAGATCTTGTCAGGCCCTTTGAGACACCCAGCCTGGGCCCTTTCTCAAGTTATTTTTATAATGCTATGTCCCTATCCAACTGTTCTAAAAGGTGTACAGATTTCCCTGCTATCCAAAAATAAAGCTTTTCTATGGAAACTTTTGTAAGCCAAGCTAGTGTAAAGTGAAGAAGCAACTACCATTAGTTTATGTGGAACACTTTTGAACATTCCCAGACCCCCAAAAGTAACCTCTCTTAGGCCTTCCCTAATACCTTGGGTCACATTTTGCTAGAGGGATGCACAAAATAAATGGAAATAAAGCACAGATGCTCACAGACACAGTTCAAAACTATGAGGCTTGAATGAAGTGCTGAGGGCAGTTTCGAGACAAAGAGCTCTTGAGGCCACTCTCACTGCTAGGGGTGCCCTGCCTTTAAAAGGGCTCCTTGCAAAACAAAGACTGAATGTCTATTTTCACCTTTTCTATAAAAACAGAAATCCTCTTTGGATCTCTATCTGTTAACGAAGAGATCTAATGTAGGCCTTTCACAAAAGCAAAGCGGAATAATGTGAACTTTCAAAAAGCAAAGGATACCTATATGGCAATTCTGGTATGGGCCGGAGAGCTTACCTGCAGCCAAAGGTGACCCATAAGCAAATATTGGACACTTAGTTTATGGGTATAAGGGTAACTTGCCCCTGGAATATCCATTCCCATCATTCCTATCACTTATGTAAATAGGATTTTCCAGTCCTCACTGGGTTGAATGTGAAATAAATCCCAAGTGTCCCTGGGATGTAACTCCACAGGTCTAAAATTTAGTCCAGTCTGTCAGAGCTGGATTTATGTTTGCATCTCCTGGTTCCCCTATTTACTATGTGTTCTTGGACAGATGATTTTGCCTCTTGAGTCAGGCTCCTATTTGCAAAAGAGAGCCTAAAAGACAATATAATTAAATGAGATAGTATACACAGCCTTAGGATAATATCTTGTATTCTTTTGTCTCCCAAGGCATAGAGGAAGAGAAGCTAGTTCTCTTCCCACATTTACTGAATATAATGAAAAATAGAGTTGTACTTCCTGTCAGTTATAGGTATGATTTGGTCTTCAAATCAACACACTATCCAGTGACGTTTCAGCAAAGACATGACGTTATAGTTACAATTCTTTTCTTCTCTAACACGCTGGTCATGAGTCTACCCCTTGGTTAATGTTTGGCCTTGCCTATAACCTCCAGAATCAAAAATGCAAAGGCATTTTTGCGATTATCCATTTATTTACAAGAATAGATTCTCATTTCCTTTTATCTATACTAAATCAAATAAGCAAAATCTTGTCTTTTATAACATGTAAGCTTTCTTAAAAATTTTGAAGATAAGATCTTTCAAGATTTAACATGCATTCTCTCCCTGGGGCTGTTTTCTGCCTTAACTATTAAAGTGATGGTAATAGAAACAAAAATATTGTAATCAAATATTTAGGGTTACTAGTTATTTTCCATTTAGAGTATGAAAGTTTGACTTTTCTTAACTGAGATTGGGCAAATACATGTGAGTATGTGCTTGTGCCATGCACCTGTAAGTAATGAGAGTGGAAATTCACTTAACATATAACATGTCAAATCAGTGATTACTACCTGAAAGCTCAGAACGCGAGGGATCAACTTCAGTATTGGGTAAGCTACAATTCATTGTTTTCTTTAATGGAAGGTGAAAAACTCATTCTTATTTCAATGTTTTGTGACAGACATGAGTTTGGTTTATAGCTTCCCACTCTATCTGTTCTTTTAACATCATTCAGATGTATTTAGAAGGAAATAAAGCCAACATTGATGGCATTGTTGGCCAAACCAATGTCAAGAAAATATGATAAGGATATTAG
This sequence comes from Martes martes, assembly GCF_963455335.1. NCBI lineage: Eukaryota > Metazoa > Chordata > Mammalia > Carnivora > Mustelidae > Martes > Martes martes. The sequence goes on along the minus strand of NC_137901.1, from coordinate 41,172,799 downwards.
AAACATTGAAGACATAATAGAGAATAGTAAATTTTAAAAAAATCTCCTGGAAATATTAAGCATTAAAAGAAAGAGCACAGTAGCTAGAAGCAAGAGTACAGGGGGGAAAATATCACTTTAATCCCTTGCTAATTCTCACAGATCTGAGTTCTCTGTGGAAACTGAGATATGAAGCTCACCAGCCTTAGGCATATAAAAGGCATCAAAAGTGAAAAAGATCACACCAAGTTTCGGCAAGACTTGATCTTTACGCTTAAAAAAAAAAAAAAAAAAAAAAAAGGGAAAGCCTAATCTTGTGCTAGCTCAGTATAAGATGAGAGATTTCCAGACACATCATAAATGTTAAAAAAATACTTTCCAAACAAAAATAGCACTTTTGAAAACATGAAACTAAATGTAATAAAATAAAATTACTCAGGATATCAAGGAACACATGAAACTACACTACTAAAAATGATTATTGTTTTTAATAATAATATATAATAGCAAGTGGAAAAAAACAAATTTAACAAATATATTTGAAGATTTAGGTAATGAAAAAATACCCTGCTAAATGAAATGTAAATATGTGAAATAGTTTATCATTTAGTTTTATTTAAAAGGGTTTTCTATGAAGATGAACTCTTCATAACAAGATATTTAATAGATATTTAAATCAAGTAGCAAAATTTTGATCATTGAAAAATATATGATAATTAAGAAAAATCAAAGTTCCCCTTAATAGTAACTAACCTATAGATCTTAATCACAATTTACTTAGTTATTATATTCATTTTATTTGCAATATTATAATGTTGAGTTGGGATGGATACAGAAGCTAAAACACCAAATGACAAAAGCTTTACAAAAGCTAATTCGTCAGTGTCTGTCTTTGCTCTGAAGGACAGCAATGTCATTTAGAAGATAAAACAGTGCATCACGGAGAGAGAACCACTGCGAGTTTTTGTTTTAAATCTTTTTTAATGTTTTTTTAAATTTATATAAAAATCTTCATTTTTGTTTTAAATTTTTATTCCTATCATGTTAAAGAAAAAAATCATAGGAGTCTTCGAAGAACTGATACTCAAAGTTGTCTATGGCTTTAAAATTACATGCCACCTTAGATTTTATGGCAACAATTCTCAAATTGAATGCATATAGCAATCAGCTGTCTTACTTGATAAAAGTTAAATGCTCAGGTCATATCCTGGAGATATTGATTCAGTGGGTCAGTTGGAGGCCTAGAAACTATAATTAAACAAGTTCTCCAGAAGGTTGGGTTACAGTTGCATATTGGCTCTCAATTTAAGAGACAGTATTCTAGAGGTTAAAGTAAACACCCAATTGCCATATATGCACTCCCCGGTGATAGTGAAGTCTTATACCCTTTCCAAATATGGAGAAAAGACTATTATTGCATTGGTAACTTCAGGAAAGTTATGGCAGGGATGCCTCCCTGCCACCAAAATCTCCCATGTCCACCAAAATCTATTCTCCTCTTTGTTCATACAAGCTATCGCTGAAACATGATTGTCCAGTCAGCTACGTTTGAGAGAGAGAGAGAGAGAGATGAACCATGTGATAAGCTCTCACCAATAGAACATGAGTACAAGTGATATGCTCCTTCTCTGCTCAGTGAATTTAATAGTATCATACTTCCTCCATACTTGTTCCCCCTCTTCATGAGGCTAGAATGATAGTGATCAGAGAGAACTGAAAAGCCACATTTTAAAGTTGGAAGAGCTGCCATCAGTCCATTCCCCAACTGTTGTAGATCAGCATCCCTGCACTGTTAAGAGAGAGAAAAATCAACTTCCATGTTTTAAAACCTCTAAAATGTTTTTGGATCACTTAGCCGTTGTACTATTATACAAAGTAGAAGGGAAAGTGTTATTATTATAATACTTTCATTGTAGTTAATATTACTGAACTCATCCTATAGGCCAAGAACTAAGTTATTGCTTTAAATATCATCTCATTTGATCATCTAAACAAGCTCATGATATGACACTTATTCTCATTTTACCAGGACGGTACCTGAAGGCATAAAGAAGACACAGGCTTCAGGTTACTCAGACAGGATTCTAACCCAGATGTGTCTATTCAAATTTTTTCCCTAACTACTGTAAATTCAGGAAAAATTTAGCATTTGCATCCATTTCCACAGAAAATTTAGTGACTTGTTGGGTCTGTAGACCTAATGATATTTATCAGCATTATATTTAAACTGATAATCTGAAAAATATTGACTCTCTCAGTGACAGGGAGATTAATATTTCATTGATAGAGAAGAGACTTTAACAGCAAGACAACCTAAAGGAGGGATCTGAAGTAAATTATCCCCAAGAGGATTGCTCATGCCGGCTTCCACAGCACATATACTAAAACTGGAATGATACAGAGAAGATTAGCATGGCCCAAGAGGATTGATCAACAGTGTGTTAAATTGGAGATGCTGCGGGATGAGGCTTCCTAGACCCATATCAAATGGATCATCCAGGCCTTGCAACAGATCAAACTATAGCTAAGAAAATTAGTGTTTTCTGTTCAGTGAGAGGAAATAAACTGGGATCTCATCTCTGGGTAATAGCAAACTTTAAAAAAAAAAAAAATCTTTATTTCCTGTTTTTTTAGTTCTATTCTTTTCATGATTCTTTTTTTTTTTTTAATTTTTATTTATTTATTTGACAGACAGAGATCACAAGTAGGAAGACAGGCAGGCAGAGAGAGAGGAAGGGAAACACGTTCCCCGCTGAGCAGAGAGCCCAATGTGGGCCTCCATCCCAGGACCCTGAGATCATGACCTGAGCTGAAGGCAGAGGCTTTAACCCACTGAACCACCTAGGCGCCCCAGGATCAACTCTATTAAAGTCCTTCCTGAACTTGAAATTCTAAGGTCCTGGTTATACACTGAGCAATTCCCTTTATCCACACTCCACCCCTCCCCAGTCCCACAGGCAATATAGAGAACAAATCAGAACAACTACAAAAAAAAAAAGGTTCTGTGTTCTGAAGAGACGGTAAATTGATGACCCTTCGAACAAAGACATTCAAAATAATTATTCGTCATTATTTTAGAAAAGGAGTTGAGTAGTCCAGAGTAAAGTGGAGAAGGAAATGCTGAGGCCATGCTTCAGGGCATATCCACTAACACAGAAAAAGTTCTGTAGTTCACAGAAATCTTGCTTCAGAAGGCATTTTCTGGGGCATTTTGAACATAGGTGAGGGTCCTTTTCAGGATCACAAAGTCTGAGGGAAATTGCAGAAATTGGTTGAAGGAGCCGTGAATAATGGCAGTCTGCAATGTATGGGATAATTTTTCACACAATGAGCACCTATTCCTTACCCCACTGACTTTTAAATATCTTACAGGATCTTTACAGGTTAAAAAAAAAAAAAAAGGTATTTGTGACTTTCTAAACTTCCTTTTGCTTGATTTCAAAAGGCACTAAATTCTTTAATCATGTAACTGGTAAGTTAGGAAAACTTTAACACTGTTCTATTTAGAGCATTACCAAGAGTTGATTAGCAGGTTAAAAATTACATACTGATGGTGGTGTTTATTTTGGGGTTTTGTTTTTGTTTTTGCTTTTGTTTTTGTTTGACAGAGAGGGAGAGAACAAGAGAGCAGTGAGTGAATGGCAGATGAGGGGCAGAGAGAGACGGAAAGAGAGAATTTTAAGCAGACTCTACACCTAGAGCAGAGCCCCATGGGGGGCTTGATCTCAGAACCCTAAGATCATGACCTGAGCAGAATGAGTCAGATGCTTACCCCACTGAGTCACCCAGAAGCCCCAGTGCTATTTAATTCACCATTTAATCATATCTATCAATGTGGATTTGTGACTGTTGTATTCATGGTGATAAATACATTTACATACATGAGGTAATTATATATGCACACACATGTGTATGAGTATGGGTGTTTAGTTAGTCCCCACTCCAAAATGTCAAATAAAAGAAAAATGTTGACAATATTCAGTTGAATATTTATAGTTAGGTTTTACAGCTTTGTCCACAAGTCCACAGTTACAAATGACTTATTATGCTGACACTTCTTTCTCTGCTGACAGTTTTTTTCTTTTTCTAATTAAACTATGGGGTGGTTAAGATTAAGCGTACATTTTACAAAGAAACGCACCATTGTATTTGACAAAATTATACTTCCAGCGTTTAAAGTAATGTCTGAGTACTATAATACTGTCCCTAGCATGCTTATAAATAGTCTATTCAAAATGATAAAACACTCATTTCTTAAAGAATAACAAAATGATAGCGAAACAGCAAAAGCTGAAAAACATTAGAGAAAAAATACATTTATCAGCAGCAGCAGGTCATTAGTTCAAGAAAGGAGAAAAATCTAAATCAAATTACTTTCTTCTATTGAATTAAGCAGTGAATCTGATTGAAGAAAAATCAATGAGATAGTGAAAGTTAAAAAAAAATCCATTTATGTAATGAACAGTGGATAAGCATCTTTTCTTTAGAAGTGAATGAAAGCACCCTGCATAAAAATGAAGTCCTGCTGCTTAGACATGTATGGTTTATCACTAATTAAAAAGTCATAGAGGAAATGGGATTTTCAGAATTACTAACTAACATGGCAACCGGGGACATGTGCTGCTCAGGTCTGCCACAGGGGGCATCGTTCACCGACAGCCTCTGCTGGATCCAGTCTCTCCTTGGGATTTACCACTGTGTTCACACTGAGGCTGTGTTTCCAGCACCTGTGCCACTGTCAAGTACAGTGGGAGGAGCAGCACAAATCCCTTCCAACAGGACACTGGGCTCTTCTGATGGGTGACCTTAGCTTGAGAATATCACACCTGCCTAGTTCCAGTTGACTTTGTCCCAGTCCTTCTTCCCCTTCTCCTATCACAGGTGTCAGACCTCTACTGTATTCTGAAGATATTCCCTGCCTTCTGTTTCCTCCCATTTGTCCGTCATGGGCATCTGCCCCAGTAAATTTTTGAATGTCTTATCCTACTTTAGTCTTTGGTTCTAGGAGAACCTGAACTGACATGGTACCAGTAAGTACAAAGAAAGTGGCAAATTTTATATATTTATATATTAGTTCGCACGAAAAATTTCCTCTCTCTCATATCCTTGCCTGTGAAACAGATAGAGCAGGTGTGGTGAGTTATAAAGGTGGGTTTAGAGTCTCATTTTAAAAACTGAATAAAAGGTTTTAGCATTTGTTTCACTGTTCGTCAATCACAGTTAGTCATGAAGAATTTCAGTTAAAGACTTTACAAACTGAAGAACATTGCTATCAGCGATATTCATATAATTAATGTAATCCATTGAGTGATAAATTTCATAAACTGTGAAAAGATAATAAAGAAATGAACAATTGATCCTAAAATTATCCTAAAAGGATTTTGCTCTTTAATTGATTCTGTTGCAGGATTGTTTTAGTTAATCAAATAAAAATTGAATACCAAAGTTAAAATATTATGAAATGATGTGACATATTTTTAATATGTATGTGAAAAGATAAATGAGGTCCTTCTTATGTGGTAGAGTAAAAAGAGTATTAATAAATTTAGAAACTAGTATATACTATTTTAAAAATCCTTGCTTGCCAAGAACTTTCAGTTTCCATTTTTACAGCAGTTAACTAAGGATAAGATCAAGCACACAAAGTGGAAATATACTGCTCTCATTTGTGTTCTATTTAAAAAGATATAATATTTAAATTTAAAAATCTGTATGAACATGCAATACTAGATTGGGTGATTAATCCATTTGAAATGGATGTGAAACATGTTAGCCAATAATTCAGGAAGAATTAATTAAAAATGATTTTGAAGCAAAAGCAAGATTTAATATATCTAATTATGATAAGTTTAAAACACAATTAAAACTTACGTAAGTCACTCCTTGAAAAGAACTAAATTTATTATTAGAGCATTTTCAAGTACATATTTCAATTAAAACAGATGTCTATATGCAGTATATAGTTACTGGAAGGCAACAAAACCAATTGCGAATATATAAGAAAGTAATTTGAGACTTTTTTTTAATGGAAGAACCAAATTCTATTAAATTAGCAGAGATGCATGAAATGCATTGATTCAAAAGTGATTTACAATGTTCTACATTCACTCACTGTTATTTGAAAATTATACATTAAAATTATTTGTTTTTAGAGGTATTTGGGGTTTTTTCAGCCCTGCACTGACATAGTTCCATGGGATCTATCCCATGTCTCTAAAACTTTGTGTAGTATTGTCTTTTTTTTTCCCCTTGTTTTTCTTCTACTTCTCTAAGGTCTTTTTAAATTATGGAAACTGAATATTTGTCTTAATAGAGGATGAGATTTCTGTGTCAAATTTGCTTCTTCTTTTGAATAAGAGATGCTTCTGTGGTTTAGTTGGTCACATGGTCACATTCCCACTCAGTGTGATTACGTGCCTAAGTCTAGTCAATGGCATGAAGAGGAGATAGTGTCTGCAATTCTGAATCGTCTCCTTAATAATGGAGCCCCCTCTCCTGGATGCCCCTTCCCCACTTGCTGATGTCTGTGAATCGGGATACTACTGACACCTTGAAAGCCACATTTGGTTAGGCATTGTTCTGTATCACAAGTAAAATCTATTGTACTTAAGCCACAAATTTGAAACTTTTTGTTAGCCAATTTCTTTTTTTTTTTAAGTACTTATTTATTTATCAGAGAGAGAGAGTGCGACAGAGAAAGAGCACACACATGAGCAGGGGGAAGGGCAGAGTGAGAGGAGAGAGAGAATCCCAGGCAGACTCCCGCTGAGTGCAGAGTTGAACCCAGGGCCCCATCCCATGACTGCGAGTTTATGACCTGAGCCGAAATCAAGTCAGGTGCTTCACTGAGCATCTGATGCCCCACCAATTTGACTGAGCCACCCAGATGCCCCACTATTTCTTAATAATTCATATTTTAAGATATGATTTATTTTCTGTGATATTTGTTACTACCCCACTCTATGTCATAACACAGAATTATTTTGGCATTAACTTACATCTAAGGGCAGCTTAGTTGTGAGAACACTTTTTCCTCATTGTCTGTCATTTGTTTTGGCATACCATTCTCATGCCCAGTACTGTTATTTCCTCATTTTTCTCATCAATACAAAAATAAAAGAAAACCAAAACATGGCCTATCTTAACTAATCCTAATATTATTTATATAATAAAATATATATCTATTTGACAGAGAGAAATCACAACTAAGCAGAGAGGCAGGCAGAGAGAGAGGAGGAAACAGGCTCCCTGCTGAGCAGAGAGCCCGATGCGGGGCTCGATCCCAGGACCCTGAGATCATGACCTGAGCCGAAGGCAGAGGCTTTAACCCACTGAGCCACCCAGGCGCCCCTAATACTAATAGCAATTTTTATTCAGTATTTTTCTTTACTGTTTACACAGATACCTTCTGAATTTTTTACTTTTCTTCTTTTTCTTTCTTTCTTTTTTTTTTTTTTTAAAGAGAAGGAGGGAGAGAGAGAGATGAGAAGGGGTAGGGGACAAAGGCAGAGGGAGAGAGAGAATCTTAAGCAAGCTCCATGTCCAGTGTAGAGCCCAATGTGGTGCTCCATCTCACAACCCCGAAATCATCATCTGAGCCAAAATGAAGAGTTGCTCATTTAACGGACTGAGCCATCCAGGCGTCCCTATATTTTTCTTTTTCTTTTTTTTTTTTTTCTTTTTCCTTCTTTTTCAAAGATTCCATCCATTCATTTGACAGAGAGAGATCACAGGCAGGCAGAGAGAGAGAGAAAGGGAAGCAGGCTCCCTGCTGAGCAGAGAGCCGGATGTGGGGCTCCATCCCAAGACCCTGGGATCATGACCTGAACTGAAGGCAGAGGCTTTAACCCACTGAGCCACCAAGGTGCCCCCCCTTTATTTTTCTTAAACCAGTATTTATTCACTATAAGTGGGTCCCAGCATCAAGCTGTTTCATCATGTCTTCTTGTGTAGTCATGACCAAGCACTTGACTTTGAAATATAATATTTCATTATCAATTAGTCTTTTGTTTGCCTTTATACTGCACTTAAGAAGTATATGTAATCTGGGAGGAATTTTGTGTTTAGTTAGGTTATGTTATCCAAACTTTATCTCAGGAGAGTAAATGGGGCATGTCTTATGAAACTAATATTTTGTAGCAATATGTGTTATGAAAAGCAACTGTTGGACCTTGAAATTCTTAGTATCAATGCTCTGGCAGGTCTCTGGAGAGATATCACCCCCTAGCCTAAATGGCTTATCTAAAACTATCTTACAAATACATGTATTACTTTTCCTGAAGGGAAAAGTGGCAAATACAGTCCCCCCAGGCTAGCAACCTGGAGCCTGATAGGTTGAGACTCATCACTGGGGTTCATCCAGGTCTTTAATTACTCAGTTCCTAAGTATCTAGACCAATAAGAAATGTTTCAAGAAATGTGTATCATGGGAGAAGCTAGATTTCACTAAAGGTAAAGTGGTGGAAGCAGTATGAAATGACAGTGTGATGAGGTCCAGGAATCTGTTCTAGAACAGACACACCACAGGAGCAGAGGAACATAGCCCCTGGCATAGGATAGATACATTCAGAATGGGATGTGGAGTCTCATAAAGGGTTATTAGGATCAAAAACTGGAAAACAAAGGAAGAGGGGAAAGTTTCAGCTCAAGAATAGCAACACAGGAGGGATTTTCATGTATCCGTCAACACATTTGTATTTTATCTCTTTCACAGATTGGAGTAAGTATTGGGGAGAATGTGAAGAAAAATGATTATGATTCTTACGAATCTTGTAGTATAGTGGTTAGAAATATGAACTGTATTGACTTTGAGGTGGTGAATATTTGCTACTTACTGAAAGATGATTGTATAATTCGCAATAGACTAGGCAGTTACCATATATTTTCTGATTCATTGTCAATATTCATCGAATTATATACACTTTACAGTATAAATTTTATTGTGTAAATTATATCTCAATATCCTTGATTATAAAAAGCAAACACCTTCCATGTGTACTAACTTAGAAGAGACTCTATTACCAGAATCAACTTGAGTATATTTATTTTTCAATTTGATTAATTCTTATGCTGGGAAAAGCATATGAGTTCATTTATTTGGGGAAGGAATTACAATATCCGTGGGGCTTGATCTGATTGCAAAGAGTAGTGAAAACAAGAAATTATGTTGCACCATTTGGAATAAGGACAAATACTAAAAGGGTGTGATGTAAGTGAGTTTCTATACTTTTCAATTTGCCTGAAGCTGTCCCTGAACAGACCATTCTGAATCCAAGAACACTAATTTTTATTCTATTCCCTCTAGACATTATTTGCATACGTTTATCTTACACTGCATTTAAGAAAATCAGACTAATTACTATAAACAAACACACATGACAAACAATATTTGGACAGTGATGATCATCTGAGAATGTGACTACATAAGGTGATTGGAATTTCATTAAAATTAAAAATTAAAGTACTTGAGGAAGAAAAACTTCTATAGGAATAAATTTGATTCTTTAATATTACATTAACTGAGCATGTTATTATTATAGCAGGGAAGGAATACAATTCTGCCACATGCCCATTCAGACCATTTAATATTCTTTCAGTGGAATAAAAGAGGGAGATAATATTTGGTGCATAGATGGTTTGCAAAGCGTTTACTTTTAGTGTATTGTCTTGACATTAAAGAATTATCATCGGGGCAGCTGGGTGGCTCAGTGGGTTAAAGCCTCTGCCTTTGGCTCAGGTCATGATCCCAGTGACCTGGGATCGAGCCCCGCATCGGGCCCTCTGCTCTTCAGGGAGCCTGCTTCCTCCTCTCTCTCTGCCTGCCTCTCTGCCTAGTTGTGATTTCTATCTGTCAAATAAATAAAATATTAAAAAAAAAAAAAAAAGAATTATCATCAAAAAATCATCACAATCTGGAGGATAGTATTACAAAAGTGATTTCTCTCAACATAAGATTGAAATGTAAGCAAAGTGATATTTAACAAATTTCAGGAATGTACGTTTAAATAGAGAAACGAGGTCATTAAATAAACATTCAGTGAATTTATTTTATGTTTCAAGCACTTTTCTTATTGGATATTTCCCCTCTTCTACTTTTCACACACACACAAAAAAAAGTAGACAGAAGTAGTTAAATATTTCAGACAAATTACTTTAGTCATTATAGATACAAATACACATTAGTTTTAAGAGCTTTCGAAGTCTGAATAAAAGTAGAAAACTTTTAGTACAAGGAAAAGAGTACCTTAAAAATATTAACTCTAAACAATGGTGAAGGGGAATAGAATTTGCCATCCAAAATATGCCCATTTGGCTAAGGGTTATCTTGAGTTGATTATTTTTATAAGAAGCTAATCACAGAGGAAAAGCTCTGAAAACCAGTAAAAGTTACTACCTATTTTGCAAGAGAAATTTATATTTATAAAGGAAACCTCTACTTGTAAGGTTTTCTCCCTCTCCATACTAGGAAAAGGAGGCTGACAAAAATCTCTAGAAACTTGTCAGTGGAGAAGTCTTGAATTCAATCTGCATAACAACCGTACTTTTGTTTACTGTGCTTTGTCTCATAACCTCCCAAAACCAACTCTCCTCACCCAAAAGGTCTTCTTTTGTTTCTAGTTGGAGATAATATTTAACGTGATGGTTTGGGCCGCTAAGGTGATGGTTTGGGCCATTAGGCAATTACGTGTAACAGGAGGTGTCCATGTTATTAAACTTCTGTGTTTCTCTCCTGTTCATGGATCTTTTTATTCAGGGGAATCCCAGCCAAAAACCTAGAAGGGTAAAGGGAAAATTATTTCTCTTCCCACACAATGGTATATCATTATAATAATGCTAAAGTCTATTTTTAATTTATTGTTATTCTGTTCATAGTGCCCCTTCCTTGTCCAGCATTTTAAATTATATTCACAAATTAATTATAGTCATATAATTTTATCACAGCTTTAATTATATCAATTAGGCAAAATGTATCAAATGCTTACTAGGTATCAAGTGCTATTGTAAGTAGACACATTGAGGACTAAGACAAAAAATTAGCCTGTCCTCATGGAGCTACTATTTATGTAGTATTTTTACTTGTGTTATTTTTTTCCCTGTTTATTCATTTAATATCAATCTTCTTTTCTACATTGTAAACTCACGAATATGTACATCAAAACCGTTTATTAACTACTTAACATTTAGCACATCGCACAGTACTTGTCACATAGTAACCATTCATTATTTTTAAATAAACGGAGGAACAAATGAAATAATGTTTATTTCAAAAGCTTAGCATTATTGCCAAAGTAAACAGTAACCTGAAAACTCAGAAACAAACCACTCTATTACATTTTTTAAGGCAATTTTCTTTCAACGGCTCAGAGATAAAACAGAAAAACATAATACTTGTCACCTATACTTAGTAAACTTAAAGATTAGTAGGTAGAAACAGAATTATAAGCGAATGTTTGCTCCAAAATATTGTAAATCTCTGAAGAAAAGGATTCAAGGTGGTGGCTGACTTGATAAATGAACACAAGGCAAAATAAGACTTCTTTCCTCTTTTCTTTCTTTCTTCTTTCCTTCTTTCCTCCCTCCCTCCCTCCTTCCTTTTCTTTTCTTTTTTTTTTTTTTTTTTAAGATTTTATTATTTATCTGAGAGAGAGAGAGCTCCTGAGCACAGGCCCTGGTGGTGGGGCCGGGGGTGTGGTTGGGGAGGGGCAGAGGGAGAGCAACAGGGAGACTCTCTGCTGAGCAGGGAACCTGACAGGCGGCTCAATCCCACGATCCCAAGATCACGACCTGAATGGAAGGCAGATGTTTAACCAACTGACTGAGTCACCCAGATGCTCCCCCCACTTTTGTTTTCCTCTCTTTTCTTTTCTTTCCTTTTCTTTTTTCTTTCCTGTCCTTCCCTTTCCTTTTTTCTTAATTCCTTTTTTCTTAATTCTTCTTTCTTTCTTTCTTTCTCTCTTTCTCTCTCTCTTTCTTCTCTCTAATGAAAGGCCCGAGAATGATCTATAAGCAATCACTAAAATACTTCTTTCCCCCTCTATCTATGTGTAGGATGCCTGCAATGATATATTTAGCTGCTGTTTATTGGATGTGTGGGATGGAAGGGAGCAACATAAATATTCAAAGTCACCTATTGTAAACTCCAAGTACTTATTCTTGCTTGAGTAACAACAGTAACAGAATGCTGGGGAAGGTGTGCCTGGGTGGCTCAGTAGGTTAAGGCCTCTGCCTTCGGCTCAGCAGAGAGCCTGCTTCCCTTCCTCTCTCTGCCCGCTTCTCTGCTTGCTTGTGATCTCTGTCTGTTAAATAAATAAATAAAATCTTTAAAAAAAAAAAAAAAAGAATGTTGGGGAAAATAGGAAGGAAGGAATGATATAGGAAAGTGTGGCAGTTTCAAAACACTAATATTATCTGGTCAAATAGGTTATTATACATGTAATATATGGTCATTATTTTAACACTTACACAAAAAAAGAATTGTAGTAATATATTGTAAAGTCAAGAATCAGGAACTTTTTACTATTTGTCTTCCCAATGACAACTGTTCTATAACATAGATGTAATAAGATATATATCACTATGAACATGAACGATTTTATTTGATCTAGTGTTTTCATCTTCAATGACATTGGGGAGTTATATAATCCCTTTGAGTCTCAGTTTTTGCCTACTTTCCATCTTTCATAGCGTTCTTTTACAAATTTAGATTATATAAATTATTAACAGCAAGCTAACAGATGGAGGTATTCCAAAATGTAATAAGTCATAAAACCCAAAGAAATTTAAAATACTGCATTTTCAATGTTAGTGCCCAATATAGAGTAGCTTTACTAGTTAAAAAAAAAAAAAGCAGCAACAAAACAAAATACCTATATGTCTAAATATTAGATTTTTTTTTTTAAAGATTTTATTTATTTATTTGACAGACAGATCACAAGTAGGCAGAGAGGCAGGCAGAGGAGAAGGGAGGAAGCAGGCTCCCTGCTGAGCAGAGAGCCCGATGCGGGGCTCGATCCCAGGACGCTGGGATCATGACCTGAGCCGAAGGCAGTGGCTTTAACCCACTGAGCCACCCAGGCGCCCCAAAATATTAGATTATTTTATCAGAAACATCTTTAAAAGAAGCTAAAATAACATAGATGACAATATTGCACTTCTCCTGAGCCCAGAAAAGTCTGCGTAAGAGGTTCTCCCACGCTTCTGTGTTCCAGAAAAGGCTTTCCCGAAAGAAACTTTCTTCTTTATAACTTAGGTAATACTCTGTCTATCCTTTCTCACAATTTTCCTGAAGCTTGCAGATAATTCCCTTATTTACCTGTGACAAGGTCAAATATAAACTTTTCCCCTTTTGCCTGAACCTTCTGAAATGCCAGATGCAGACCTTCCCCTCCCAGTCTTTTATCTCAAGAATGATTAGCTGACATTGGAATTGTTTGTCCCCCTGCAGCTAGCTAGACCTAGGGATAAACATTTCCTGCTCACCTAACTGGCTAAGATGTCTTGTAATTTTGAAAATAGTCCCACCTTTAACTTGTCTACTCTTCCCCATAAAAATCTAAGGCAAGGGGCACCTGGGTGGCTCAGTGGGTTAAAGCCTCTGCCTTCAGCTCAGGTCATGATCCCAGAGTCCTGGGATTGAGCCCTGCATCTGGCTCTCTGCTCAGCCTGGGGCCTGCTTCCTCCCCTCTCTCTGTCTGCCTCTCTGCCTACTTGTGATCTCTGTCTGTCAAATAAATAAATAAGTACATCTTAAAAAAAAAAATCTAAGGTAAAACCCATAATGCTCAGAAATGGACTTTCATATCTCCCTATTGCTATAGACAAAACAAAATCAATTTTCTTACTTGTTTGGCTTTAGCAAAAAGATAGCTATGTATGTATTAATAAAATATTTACTGAGTACCAATCCCTTGCTGGTCACTGTTCCAAGTTCTCAGAATTTAGCAGTAAGAAAAAAAAAAAAAAATCCTGGTCTCAAGGAGCTTATATTCCAGAAAGAAGGATAAGAAAGAAGATAATAAAATAAGAAAGATAAAATAAAGAAGATAATAAAAATGGTAGCAAATAAATATTTATGTGCCAGGCAGTGATGAATGTTATGAAAGAACAACATAATGGTGTAAGGGTCGGTGGCCAAATGAGGAACTCTCTGTGAAGGTGCTAATATATCAGGCGGTCCGAGGCAAGATGACCTGAATGACTGGAAAGACCTACATCTTGGGGCTAGTTGGGAAAAGTTCATTTTAGGCAGAAGGATAGGTAAATGCAAAGCTGGGAGTGTGACTGGTCCAGACAGAGGACGGTGGTGTAGGAGCAGGTAGAGAGGGTCGCACATAAGATAAAAGAAACAGTAGTCTACATCGAATGGTACCTTGAAGTACAGGAGAAAGCACTGGTGAGTTTGAACACAGAAATAATAAAACTTCATTTAAATTGTAAGAGACTTTTTGTTCCTACTTTCTAGAGAAGACAATTATAAACAAAAGTGGAAGCAGAGAGACTAGTTCAGATTCATTTGCTAAGAACAGGATGGGGAGAAATCAGGAAGGGCAGCAATGACCGTGACTTTTAGAAGTGAAGATGGTCCGTTCCCAGATACATTGTCGTGGTAGAGCCCACCGGGCAAGCTGTGGAATTGGATGATTGGTGTCATAAAAAGAGATGGCTCTATGACAACTCTGAGTTATTTTTTTGCTTCAGCTTTTTTTTTTTTTTAAGTAGTCTTACAATGATGAGAAATAACAGAGAGAAAAATACTAGGGTGGATTGGGAGTAGAAGTCAAGAGTTCTTTTTGAGGTATGTTTAGTTTAGAGATGCATATTTGACATCCAATTTGATAACTCAAATGTAAGGTTTGGTATATTAGTGTGGGGTGCAGAGTGGAGATCACATTTGGTGGCACTCAGTGGAGCCATATTATTTAATGTCATGAGACTCAACAGGATTTCCCAGAGGACGTCCATAGAGAGGAAGGAAACAGGCTTAGAGACAGAATGGTGCAGGGGCATCAAACTATTTCCCTGATTCATGACAGGATTTCAAAACAACTTATCCCTTTGCACATTTTAAAGTTGACACTATAATATTTCATTATGAGCCCAAGTTGTTGTAAGGAATATAATTCGAGTGTATTATAAATATTGACATTTTAAAAGTTTAAAAAAACAATGTTCTATCACCTTTTAAATATACTGAGTGATTTTAAGACCACATACTCTGATGGTTATCCCTCTTAATCTAAAAATACCTGACCAGGACTTCTTTAACTGTCAGGAATTCTCATTATTTCGTCTTGAACTAATATTTCTATTCTGCTTCTTTTGCAAAATATACTGAAAATTTTATAGTATTATGCTTGAAAAAATTTTAAAGGTTCTCCACTAAAACATTTCTCTGACAAAAAAGAAAACCTTTGTATATTTTCAGATGTACGTTTGTAATATCTTAAAACCATTGGGAGATAAGACTTCTCTGTAAAAATTTCCATAAGGTTCTAAATGTGAAAATTATTTTCTGATCAAATTATTATTATAATTCTTTGGAGTACATTATTTATAAAAACAAGTATAAATTTTCATATTAAGCTATTAATGAGATAGAGTTTAGCATCAATTCGGTTAATATTTTTCATTATGTGTGTGTTTATGTGTTTATAAAACCTCCAAAAGACTTGCTCATAGAAGTAGATAGGAATCAATGGGGTCACTTGATTTTAAAACTCCTATGTTTTATGCCAAAAACATAGAATTTTGAGTGACTATCCTGTACACCTGAAACTAGTATAGTCTGTTAACTCTACTGGACCTAAGATTTAAAAAAATTGTTTTTTTTTAAATAGTGCTCTATAGTCAGAGATTACTTTTAATTGTCAGATGCCAGATGCCCAAATATCACCCATATAACCTGTTGATAAGGCAAAGTGAACTCTGTTGCAAGAGTGTCAGTTGCAGGCAAGAGGTGGGTCATTAGAATTGGATAAGGATCATGTTGTCACAGGTTTATAATTATTGGAACCAGGATGCAAAGATTAAATTTTCTTTTGATGTTTTCTGTTGAAGACTTGATAGGTCTTTCTAGAAGTTTTTTAATGAACAATTAAGTTCTTCGCTTCTATTAATAGTCTCTCTAGAAATAATAAAGTGATAAGTTCTTGCAACTTTAACTCATTGAATATTGATATAGTAAAGTCATATTAATGTAGGTTGTAAGATATGCATCCATAGGTGATAGGGTTGGGGATAAAGTAGGTAATTTCGATTCTCAACGTCCAACTGTGTGTGGTTGGTACATGGTTTCTGGTACTTATACGATTCTGCCAAACAACTCGGGAGGTTCTCCTTCAATCCTACTAAAAATAAAGATTGGAGAGACCTGGCAAGCCCCTGATTTGCAAGACTGTTAGTCACTCAGTCATTACCGTTTTTCATTTTCTTAGCACCAACGTCTGTATCTATGCGGAACCTTGATGTTTTTAGGGCAGTGTACCAAGGTGAATTTCAGAAAAGGTGAAGACGTATCTTTGTTTTGTAAAGTGAAAGAAAGGTGAGTGTGGAAAGGAACACAATAGAACCAGCATGAAATGGTCTCAGGCAAAAACACATAAAGGATACAGTGGTTCCTTTAAATAAATTTACCACTGTAGCCCTTGAAAACTCTTTGTATGTCCCAAAGTGTATGTACTCATAGATTTGGAAACCATTGGTGTAGAGGAGAAGGCCTTAGAAAAGGAGAATCAATGGAGAATGGTGTCCAGAAAGTGAATCGAAGAGAGAGCTTTACGAAGGGGGAGGTGGTCAACTGTATCAAATGGGAAACCTCCGTTGAGTAAAATGAGGAGTAAGTATAGACCAATGGACACAACGTATAGGCCATTTATGAGCTTGATGGTGGAGTTTTGATACTGTGGTTTAAAAAGAATAGAATAAAACTTATTGGAGTTAGTGAAACTGTGTAAGATTCCAGGGGATCAGAGATACAGGGCAATAAATTGCAGGGGAATGAGGGGCAAAGCTTTTTGCTTTTGTTACTCTTCAATCACAGCACCTACACATATATAGTATGTTTGTGATTTTAATTATAATGCATAATTACAACATATATTTTATATATATACATTCAGAACATACATACATATACATGCATACACATATTTGTACATGCACATAGCCAATACTCATTATTAACAGATTCTGTATTTGTAAATTCACTTACTTGCTAAGATTTATTTGTAAGCCCCAAATCAGTATCCATGGAGGCTTTGCAGTCACTTGCAGACTTGCAGTGATGAAAAATTTGACTAACCTGATGTACACATTCCCAGTTGAGGTCAAACAAGGCAGAACTCTGCCTTCTTGTTTTAACTGTTATACTGTTAAACAAGTGTTCATTTCATCATCTTCTTAGTGTCAAATTTTTTGCATTTTTGTGGTTTTTGTTAATGATTTTCCTGTTTAAAATGCCCCACGTGCGATACAGGAAGCGCAGTTAAGTAGTACTCCCTGGCATACGAGGGGCATGACATGCCCTATGGATGTGTGAGTTAGATAAGCTTTGTGTGAGCATGAGTTTTAACAGTATTGGCTCTGAGTTCAATGTTGATGACTCAACAATATGGTACAATCAGAAAAGGAAGAGAAAATTCAAGTACCTTATGTGAGGCTACTCTCGAAAGTGATAAAGGGTATATCTGTACTGCATGATAGAGCTGTAGTAAAATAGAAAAATGCCCCAGTCCATGGGTCCATGAGATGACAACTAATTAAAGAAAGCATCGTGCACTGTATAATTGTGAAGCTGAAAGCCAGAGAAATGTACAGTCACATCCGGGTTCAGGAAAATGTGAAACCCATCTCTGCTAGTGCTGGCTGATTCACACATTTCAGAAGGAGCTCTGGCATGACACTATTAAACTTGAAGGCAAGGCAGATTCCACAGATCAGGAGGCTGTGGGAGAAGTTAATAAAAATGCCTGCTAAGTGTTATACAGGAGAAGGTTACATGGAAGAGTAGGCTTTCAACACTGATGAGACTAGCTTGTTTTACAAGGACACTGGCCAACAACCTATATGATGCAAATAACTTCCAAAGCTCCTGGCTTTAAGTCATCCAAAGGGCCCCTGGATGGCTCAGTGGGATGGAGCCTCTGCCTTCGGCTCAGGTTATGATCCCGGGGTCCTGGATCGAGCCCCATGTCAGGCTCTCTGCTCAGCAGGGAGCCTGCTTCCCCCTCTCTCTCTCTCTCTGCCTGCCTCTCTGTCTGCTTGTGATCTCTGTCAAATAAATGGATAAAATCTTTAAATAAATAAATAAATAAATCGTCCAAAGACCATGCAATTAGTTATATGTAAGAACTATACATAAAATGGGGTATATTTAAAGAGAAACACATGTGAAATAAAATGCTGTGACCTAAGGCTCTCAAGAACCTAACTCTGTAGGAATGAGAGCTCCATATTTGTCAACTCTGTATTCCCAGCAAATTTAGAGAACGTAACTAGTATAAATTATGAGAATTGAAATATATACACAAGCACACAATCTCTGGAATGTTCCAGTAGAGATGGAAAAAAAAAAAAACAGAAAAAACAACAACAACAACTGATAATGACTGAGAGAAAAACTATTAAAAGAGGAACGTTTGTAAACTAATGAGACGTTGGAACCCATTGCACAAATTGAGGTACCATCCTTAGATCATGGCAGTCAACCTATCCATTGTAATATGAGGAAAGACAAAGTATATATGTACAGAAACAGTTGAATTGGTAGACATATAAATGGAAGCATCTGGAAGTTTTCCAATTTCTCTATTAATGAAAAGCATGATTAGTAACCGAGAGGAGAGAGAAGAGTTTGAACAGGTTTGAGGAAAGAGGAGCAGATGAGAAAGAGTTGAGTGACAGAGAAAATCTACCGGGGCAATAGAGAGTAGGATTTCCTGGCAGTACCAACGTCCCTTTGAGGTTTGTAATCATGAATTTAGAGTGAGTCCAGTCAGCATCTTTATGGCTTTTCTCAATCCACTTTCAGTTTTTCAGGTGCAAGCAAAGAATACGTGTAGAGTTGCACTTAACCATGTTGAAATTTTGCTAGAAGGAAGATTGTTAAAGCTATGATTTAAATATATTTTTAGAATTTTAGAATTGGAAGAAACTTAAGAAATTTTTTATTACCTTTGGGAGAAAAAAATTTCAGAGCACAGATTTCAAAGCTGGGTGAACTTGTTTCCACATGCCAGGTACATCTATTATTAGACATAGCAAATTACTGGTTTTTTTTAAATAGTAAATTAGAAACAATAACATTTATTTCAGAGTAATTTCAAGGCTATAATCAGACAAAGAAGAAAAATATAAAGAGAGTACCTATACGGGACCAAGCACCTAATTTGTGTCCAAAAGATATTAGTTTTCTTTTATCTTTGCCTGCATTCAGAAACAATAGACAGGATGTTTAGAAACATTTTTAGAGTTTCAAAAATATTTACAGCTTTTTTTTTCTTTGCTGTTCTTGTTTTTTGAATTCTTCAATGGCCTAGGCAAATAAGAAACTTTGGTAGAAAAAGCACAGTCTCTGATTCTTCTTAATCAGAGAAATTTGCCTTTGCTCAAGGCCAGAGGGTAAGCATCATTTCTCTTTAGTGTTTTGTACTTTTGTGTTTTGATCATTACATTTTCCTTGACCAATATTTGCTATAAAGCAAGAAGATTTCTCTGTTGGCCGTTTACCAGCAACAGAGAGAACATAGCAACTTGGAAACCCCTTCAGGAAAAGTATGAAGCTCTTCAGAGAACATTCCATGGCACCTGAGTTAACTTTAGAAGCTATGTTTTAGCACAGGATTTTTCACATTTCACTAATTCCCTTTGGGTTATCATCCTTTCTATAGAAAAGTCCATGAGGTTCTCAGTGCAGGCTTGGGTCCATGGCTCTGACATTCAGTCCTGAAGTTGGAGGTCTTAAAAATTCTCTCCACTGCACTATTCTGGATATGTAAGTAAGACAATCGCCCATGCTGTTAGGTCTTTTCTGATGCTGTACTTCGATTCTAATTGCTGTTCTAAAATTAAGCTCATCCCTTTTCCTACGACTAGACAGAAACGACCAGGCATTGTTGTCTCCGTCCTGCCGTTCCTCCTCCCTCCCCACCTCCAGCACACAACAGTTATAGTGACATTATTCTAGTGAGAACACACTGTGTACAAGTCTCCTTACCAAGCCCTTTTCCTGTATCATCTATTTATTCCTGTAAAAGAGGCTGCTAGTATGACAATTTTACAAATACAAATACTGAGAAGGAAAGTTAATTTGGCCTTGCCCTCCGGAAGCTAAATTCTAGCGGTGGAGATAATTGTTAAATGACTAATTACAACTTAACCAGTAAGTGATAAGAGTGATAAATGTTATGACAAGGCCTGATACACTAAGAATGTGCCACATAACTGCAGACCTGATGATTCTGGGGGGCCTGCAAAGTCAGGGAGCGTTTCCTTGGGGAAATGTTATTCGTGCTCAATTCCAAAGGATGAGCTGAAATTAATACCGGCAATGGGGGAGGAGAAGAATGGTCAGTTCAGAGGATGCAACATCTTTTCTGAAGATGCGGCAGGCAGACTGAGGTAAATGCAAGGGGACGAGAAGGCCAAGACAAAAGAAAGAGTGATGTGAGATGAGGCTAGACAGCAGAAGCCAGATCTTGTCGGACCCCAGGGATGCCACAGAACTTTGTTATTTATCCTGAAAGCAAGGAGAAGCCTCTCTGAGTGATCTGGGGAGACGGAAGGAAGGAGCTAGAACAAGAACAAGGAGGCCTGTTAAGAGGCCGTCGCAGTATCCCAAGATGACAAAAGATGATGGCGCATGGACTACTGTGGCGGCAGAGAGGATGGAAAAAGTGAATGGATTTAAGAGAAATTTGATAGAAGAAATCAGCTGGATATCATGGCTGAATTAATTACAAGCACGAGGGTGATAAATGAATGTCAGCCAGCTAGATGGACTATCTTAATGATATACCATTAATAAGCCAGAAAAGCTATGCTGGTTCATTCTTCAGGGTTCACAGGGGGTATGTTTTAGAATGATCACCTTTTATAGTGTTTAAAAAATACTCTTACCTGTAGAAGTGGTTCAGGGGGTTTGAAATGTTTCCTTCCATGATACACCTCTGTCACCTGGGGATGGGAAACCGAGAGCAGGCCTTGATTGACAGGTTGAGCATGAAGGTTCAGCCGTCGGGAGGACCCAGCAGTTCAGTGGCAAAAGGGTCAAAGATCAAAGCCAAGGGTTTAATTATTTGACAATGTGGCTTTAGGTATTGAATAATTTATTTAGGACTCTGTATTATTGACCCCTTTGGATAAAATAAATTATTTATGAATAGTGCAATAATATGATGATGATTATTTATATTTGAGCTTCTACTTTCCACCACATATACATATTACCTTATTTTGTCAATTCTTATGCCAACCCTCTGGGTCAGTGCTCTTCCCAACAGGGCCTCTCCAAAGTTGGAGAGGTGAGAGGTGGCGGAGACAAGATATGACCCAGGTGTGTGTTGCTCTCCTGCCTGGCCCTAAGTGACTCTGCATCATACCAAAGCACCCAGGGGAAGCCTGAGAGCAAAGGGCCTCCATTTCCTCCCATTGCCTCCTGTTGTAACTCAGAGCTAAATTCTCAACTGTCAGCCAAATCTAGTGAATCTCCAGGATGAAGCTTTCAAGAGATTAGAAATCCTCTTCTTTTCCTTTTTATTAGAGTTTCACATTCTGATCTGTCTCACAGCAAATGGGTTAGGTGAGTCCATTTCTGTCTATTATCCAAAGTGTAGGTAGAGGATGTATTTGAGATAACGATGATTGAAGAAGCTGGGTGCATTTTGAGTAAGATAGATAGAACTGTACCAAGTATGAGGTGTCAGGGAAGGAGTACCTGACACTCATTTAATGCTTGCAAAAGTATCAAATGAAGGCACAGTTATAGTTTGTTTTATAGTTACTATCTAAAAATAATTCTATGGTTCCCCAAAAAAGAAAAATCTTTAGTTTCTTTTCAGATATGGAACACCAAGATCCTTTGCCCGTATCACCTCAGTGTTCAGATGTCCTTATCTTCCAAATCCCTTTTTTGGGTTTCTGAATGAAAATTTTCCTCCTCTTAGGTTAGCCAGATACCTCTAGTTTTCAAATGTCCCTTTAAGACAGGAGATTCTAAGCGGCCAAGATTATTTGTGAATCTACATTATATGACACGATCGTTCGAAGTGTTTTTACAGTTTGCTTTTTTTTGGAGGAGGGGGTTTAAAAACTACAGTCTAATCCTGTGTTTAGGTTAAGTCTGCTGACTCTCCTTCTGTATACACTAGCATCCCTAAGTGGTCTGGATGCCTGTATGACAGGTGCAAAAAGACAATAGTACAAGTTGGAACCACTTTCCCTGCCCTTCATTAAACTTTCTCTTGAGCTGTGTGTGGTAATGAGTTCCATCTGTGTGTCACTGTCTTCACCTACAGAGAAAGAGCATTCAAATGTTCTGAGTCAGGAACTACCTTCAGAGAATATGTAAAAATGTGTAGCTAAAAAAATTAAGAAGCTTATTTTTGGAGCCCGGCGGCACTCCCCATCTCCTGTCACCTTACTTCATTCTCCACTAAATGAAGCCCTTCAGAGGATCTAATAAAGAAAGCCATCCAGCTAAGTAGCTCATAATCAAAATCCAAAATAAAGGCTCTTAATATGATTTTCTCCAACTTACCTTTATTTAGTGCGTGATTGGGTCAGAGATCTTTATAATGAGGAAACTAAATCCATTTAGGATTTTTACATGCACCATTAGAAACACAGAATTTAGAGCTGGAAGAGCAAAAGCTGATAAAACTTAAAATGAAGTCACTTTTTTACTGTGGGTAAAGCAGCAGCAGTGGGCTGTTTGCCCTTGGGGAACACTCAAGGTCACATAGCTGACTCCAGCTTGAGTTAAGTAAGACACAGAAAGTAATTAATGTAAGACTACTTAAAGGTGATTGATATTAAAAAGAAAAACATTTGGGCCAAAACACTGGAATGAAACATGTTGCAAATAAGCTGTGGCAAACTAGTTTTCTGATTTCCCCAAACACTGTCTAGAAGGAAATTTGCTTAAATTACAAAAGATATTTGGGTCAAATAGAAGAGTAGCAGCAACTTGGCACTGCGGTAGAGTTGGGGGACTTTTTGACTGTAGAGTCTGAAGTGTTTTCTTAGAGATTGCTTCATGAGCTTGTGCAGCATTGTAATGCAGATGCAATTATCCTTGTTTTACAGATGGAGAAAGTAAAACACACAGAAGTGTTATGACTTCCTGGTATCCAAAAGGCTTTCACAGAGTCTCAGAACTGGAATTCAAGTCGCTAGGTTTTTAGTTTAATACTTTTAGTTGTTAGATTTCAATGTTTCCTGACCTTGGGTCTTGCACAATACCTGAATGTATTATTAAAGCACTCTGTAAAAAATTCCCTGAGGATCTCCAGGAACAATCCACACTGTTGTTTTGCTTTTGGTGCAATCCTACTTAGAAAGCAGAGGAACAGTATTTTCCTGCATTTTAAGGGCTGAATCTTTCTATCTCAAAATAGGTCAACAAAGAGTATGCAATGCAATTCACTAATATTGGAAGCATTTCAAATCACCCACAGCAGACTTGAACTTTTGGAATAATGATTTTACATTGGTCTGATTCAATTTTATTTTCTCAAATGGCTATAAGGCCCATTGTCTAAAATTGGGTTTATATGGTACCAGTAGAAAAACGTCTATAGCAAACTCTCTTTAATCTGATTGTTCAAGCACCAAATAACTTCTGGATCGGTGCTTATTTTGTGTATTATGTATGCATTACGTCTTATTGGGAATGAAGCATGGACTGATCCAGACAAATCATATTGACGAAAATCAAAGATTGGTCGGATCTCAGGACCAAAGGATCTTGGAGGTCCCTAACTCTGGCTCTATATTATAATCTGGGAGATTTTAAAAAACATATTTCCAGAGTTTCATCTTATACAAACTGAATTTGGTCTGAGATAGAGAGATTATATCAGTACTTTTTTTAAAGTTCCCCAGGTGATTTAATATTCAGGCAGGTTTGAAAGACACATAATTATAGGAACTCTGCCAAGTTGAGAGGGGGGACAAAAAGGACAGTCTAATTTCTAGGAGAAAAACCAGTATCCTGTGGGCTGGTGAAATATAAAGGGGTCCTCAAACAATTTGCTACTCCTGGAGGGAGAGACCATAGGAGTCTCAGACCATCAGAGTTTGGAAATTATACCCTCAATCCCTGAATCTTAGCATTTAAAAACTGACAATTTTACTTAAAATAAAAAGTAGCTATAGTTCTAGGGGTGTCATGGTGTTTCAGCTGGTTAAGAGTCTGACTTTTAAGTTCGGCTCAGGTCATGATCTCAGGGTCATGAGATGGAGCCCTGGGTCAGGCTCTGCGCTCAGCAGGGAGTCTGCCTGAGATTCTCTTTGTCCCTCCCCACCGCTCTCTCTCTCTCTCTCTCTCAAATAAATAAATAAATATTTTTAAAAATAACTATAATTCTATTAGAATTTTTTTGTTGTTTTTAACAAAATTATAGTCTGATGCAACATTACACAAAATAAAATTTTTTGAAGAGTGTCAAGAAACACACACAAGGGGTGCCTGGGTGGCTGAGTCATTGTTTGCTTTTGGCTCAAGCCATGATCCTGGTGTCCTGGGATGAAGTCCTGTGTTGGGCTCCCTCTTCTGCAGGAGGCCTTCTTCTCCCTCTCCCATTCCTGCTACTTGTATTCCCTCTCTCACTGTCTCTCTCTCTCTCGCTTTCTGTCAAATAAATTAAAAAAAAAAAAATGAAAAGAAACACACACAAAATATACAGTTTATAAAGAGCATCATATAGTCCTGGATGCTGAGAATATGCTCCTATTTCAGTCAGAATTGATGTTTAGCTTAACATAGACATATTATTCCACATAGAAATATTTGTAGGTAAGTGAATATACATGCACATAATATTTTCTTGCTCAGTCACCTGAAAGTTCTTGGAAACAGTGATATCTTGGTTTCAGTGAATATGCCTTGCGTCAAAAATTTGTGGTCCCAGAAAGTAAGAACTAAAAACAAACAAGCAAAATTCAGAATAAAACATTGGTTAGGAATATGTCAAAGAGATACAAGAGCCAACTAATGGCCCCAAAGAGCTCACTGGTGGCCAAAGCTAGAACTATTTGAACAACAAAATAAGTGGAATGGTATTGAATCATAACCCATAGCAGATGTTCATGAGTCCCTTAGTTACGGAGAAATGATGGACTAAATAAATAAATGGAGGAAAAGAAACAAACCTCCCATAGAGAAGAATTCCAAATAGCTATTGTAGATGTTCTCTTTAAAGAGGAAGGGCATAACCCCCACTCTGTAAGTGTGGGCTATGTGTAGTGAATTTCTTTCAAATAATACAGTATAGAGAGAAGGAAACAATGTTAAGCTTATAGGCTGAAAATGGACAAACACTACCTCAAGTTGGGTGATGAGGGTTAACATCAACAATAAGCTGTATCAATAGCCTGGGTGGCCCAGTCGGTTAAACTCCTGCCTTTGGCTCAGATCATAATCTCAGGGTCTTGGGATCAAGCCCCGAGTTGGACTCCCTGCTTAGCGGGGAGCCTGCTGCTCCCTGTCTTTGTGCTTCCCTCTCCTGCTCATGCTGTCTATATATATCTCAAAGAAATAAATAAAGCATTTTTTAAAAATAGTATGTACACTTGATATGACATGAGGAAAATGGCACTTTACCTCTTTGGTCTTCCTCCCAGAAATATATCACCTCCACCTCCCAGAAATGTAACGTGAGAAAATACCAGACATCCCAACTGAAGGACAGTCTACAAAATACCTGACAATACTCTACAAAATGATCCCTGTCATCGAAAACAAGAAAAGTCTGAAAAACTATTGCAACCAAGAGGAATGTCAGGGGACATGACAAGTAAATGTAATTAAGTATTCTGGATGGGATCCTGAAACAGAAAAAGGACATTAGATAATAACTGAGGACATCCGAATAAAGTATTAATGTTAGCTAATAATAATGTAACAGCTCATTGTTCATTAATGGTGACAAATGTACCATCCTAATGTAAGACGTTCATAATCAGAGAAACCGAGTGTGGGGCATACGGGAACTCTTGCACCATTTTCACAATAATTTGCAACTCTAAATCTGTTCTAAAATTAAAAGTTTATTTAAAAAAAATATTTCCTCACTTATGAGAAATGGACTACTAACCTGTCCTTTGTTCTTGCACCCAACTATACAAGATTCCTATCAGAGAAACTAAAGGTCATCATGGTCTCTATTTGGAGTGGCCTTGTTATTATCAGTAATTTCAAAATCTAATCATGGAGAAATGTTTTCCATATTAAATCTGGGGCCAGCCCTTACAAATATTATCTATGCCATAATAGTTCCACATTACTGGGGGCTAGTTGCATATTCTATGGAGCATAATTCAGATTTTCAAGGTAGAAAATCTCCAAACATTTTTCTCCCACTAGTAATGAAGCCTGTATTTTTTCATGGTCACTAGCTTTGCCAAACTATTTTTCTCTTGGATATTCTCATGGATTTTTTTCCCCCAACAGTGGCGGCTGTTCAAACTTACATAATAGAATTGTCACACTTTATAAACTGTGTTGAATATTCTGATCCCTTTCATTTGAAGAGGTCCTCTATTTCATGCCCAACTAGCTTTGAGGTCCTTCCGAGATAATCAAGTAGTCATTGGCACCTTGCATGTAATAGCCACTGCTGCGTGAAGAGTCTATAAATTCAATTCTCTGTGCAAAAGCCATGGAAAACAGAGCCTTCCAGCTTAAATCGCTGGCAAGCTACTTTATTAGATTTCTGAAGCTGATCCTGATAAACAAAATTTTGGAGACGATCTTCTCTTATTGATTGCACAATATCAGGTGGCTTAGATGTAAATTTTAACAACTGCTTTCTCTGCAGAGTAATGTTATACACTGGTTTTTCAGGCTAGTTTTTATTACATTGATGCCATTTTAGTGGCTCTTCTCCCTCAATGATTTGTGGTCACAATCCCTGCAGCCATAGAGAGGCCGTTGTCCTCATTCAGTGTGATAATATGATCTACTTTGAGAATTCGGTCCACGCTATTGTCCCTGCTACACATCACAGAGTGAGTTGCGTTTGCACATCCTAAACTAGTCACAAGTTAGAACTCCATCTAACTAGTATAGATTGCCATGTATTTATAGCTAACCTGAGGCACTTTCAGACGCAAGTGACTCTCTTTAACTTGCTCTAACTGAAGTCTTTTCATGTTCTCTTGAAAAAAGTCTTACAGACTCAACTGCATCACTATCATGAACATTATGTATAAATCTCACCCCAAGCCCTGTAGTGTTCTTCCAAAATACTTTAGTTGGAAATATCTTTTTAAATATAAAAATACTCTAGTTAGAAATATCTTTTTAAATATATATTTCTACTTTATCAGAGCCATACATCTTCTCTTATCAGTATCAAAGCACAACAGCAGGAGAAAAAAATGTCCTTCTCAACTTTTCTTTTTTATAACGATGCAAGATTGTATGGCATCACTGAGATAGCTTAAGCAAATGAT
The DNA here is from genome assembly GCF_963455335.1 of Martes martes. Classification (NCBI taxonomy): domain Eukaryota; kingdom Metazoa; phylum Chordata; class Mammalia; order Carnivora; family Mustelidae; genus Martes; species Martes martes. Next base: position 41,145,148 of record NC_137901.1, on the reverse strand, counting down.
AAACTAAAGAAAAACTTCAAATTCTCTGAGGACTAAATGAAATCAGCGTATGTGATACACATATATGTAAATATATATGTATAAATACCTGTATGTTCATAGCTAACGTATACAAACATATATAAATTCCTGAGAATTCACATAAAGCAGACCCTTTATTTTTGTTTACTTTTTATTTTCACCAGACCCATTTAAACTTAACGATAAGGATGCATTTTAAATTAAAGGATGAATAGAAGAAAGATTTCAAATTGCAAAAAAAAAGAGGAGGGGGGATTTATATGTTGACTCCTTCCTTCTCTTCAAATAATGCTGGCTTTATTCTGATAGCAGTAGAATTTCTAATGAATATTTTTCAGTATTTTCTATTCCTTTATCAATCTCAGACTTAGTCCTTATCCCAATCAGGGATATAATATAAACAAAAGGCAGTTTTCATTTATACTTAGTTGGGACACTATTTTTATAAATAAACTATTTCTGTTATCTTAAATAATCAACAGTATATATAGCATACACAAAGCATAGTAACAGTCTCATAGCATACTAAATTTTCAATACATTCTAATATTTTTGTATAAAGATAACCTTGGTAACACTAACACAACATAAAACATTTGTATATATTAATGATCTAAACAATGATTAGTTCATTGCTCATCTGGATACAAGACCATTATTTTTGTGTCTTTCTACTTTCTTTACCACTTTATGCTGAAGAGAGCTTTGAACTTATTAAACTTTCATTCCTTTTTTTTTTTTCAACAAATATATATTGATCACCTTGGCCATGCCAGGCACTGTACTAGACATTAATTTCTTTAGTGGTAGACAAGAAGAGACACAGATTCTGGTTTAATGTATCTTGCATTGAAATAAAGAACATTTTCCTGTGTGACCTTGAGCAAGTGTCTAAATGTACTTTTGCTATAACATCTTCATTTGTTAATAAGAGATTATGATTAATATCACAACACTGAACTTAAATGAGAAACCAAGTGTAAAAGCATATATAAATATATACTTAATATATATAAAAGTATATATATATATTCTATATAAAATATATAGAAAAATGATTTATCTTTGTGTTCAAAAGAAAGAAATATTTACAGATGCTATGAAGGTAGAATAAGAAGAAGACAGAAATATTTGGTATTTCCCAAAGAATTTCAGATATGATAATGAAGTAATTTATCATACTTATAAAATAAAAATACTTTCCATGCAGTTAAATTTATAGAATGGAAACTTTATTCATGACAAAACCCACTGACCTATAAGCATCAAGAAATGTCAGGGATGAGTTTATTCTATTCTTTAGAGCCCCACTGAATGTCAGAGAAAAATCCTCTTTACTTCCAGCAGAGTGAGGGGAAAAGTAACCATTTTGTAATACACCAGAGCATTCTATTTTCTTAAGGCCTGTCCTCAGAAAAAAAACTGTTTTACCAGAGCCTTAAACTGCTCATATTTTATCATGGTCTAATCTACCCTGGGGAAGGGAAATACCCCCATTCGAGCCCACTCTAGCCATCTTGTTCCATCTAAGCGGAGAGGGGAGGAAAGTGAAGCATTGGTGAAAGTCAGAGTCCAGGGGCCCAGGCTCACAAAAAGACTTCAATTTAATCATAGGACTAAAGTATACTTCCTCTCCTCCTACACAGATTCACCACCTATAATACTAAAGGCCTTTTACTACAGTTCCTTAAACTACAGCATGTGCACCTTTCTACAAAAAATTACAAGTCATACGAAAAAAGAAAAAACACTATTTGAAAAGACTGAATGAGCATCAGAATGGCAGCAATGATACAGGGAGGAAAGGAAGGAATTAGGATTATTTTGTTATTATAAGGTATTTGCACGACGCATGAAACAATAGTGTTACTTAATAGTGGACATTGATGAGTTGTAACTGTATATTGCAAACTCTAGAGGTTTAAAAAGAGAAGTAGAATTGATATACTAAGAAAAAGGAGAAAATGGAATCATGTAAAATGCTTAGAACTGCAAAAGGCAAAGTGTGAAAGACAAAAATAGTAACAGAGAACTAGGACAACAAATAGAAAACAGTAACAAATACAGTAGAAACTAAACCAACTACATCAACAATCACTTCAATTATCAATGGTCTAAATATATCAATTTAAAGACAGTTTGTCAGAGTGGATCAAGAAACAACTCCAAACTATATGTTGTCTCAAAAAACCCACTTTAATAAAAGATACATATTGATTACAATTAAAGGAATAGAGAAAGATATACCATGATAGCACCGATTAAAAGAAGGGAGTACCTACATTAATTTCAGACAGAGAAGACTTCAGAGCACAGAAAGTTGTCAGATAAAGACGGCAATTACATAATGATAAAGAGGTCAGTACTCTAAGACATAACAGTCCTTAATGTACACACATTTAACAACAGAATGTCAAAATATGTCAGGCAAAAACTGGTAAAACTGCAAGAAATAGATGAATCTACCATTATAACTGAAGACTTTAAGACCCTTCTATCAGAAATAGATAGTTCCAGCATGCAGAAAATCAGTAAGGACATAACTGAACTCAAGATTACCATCAGTCAACTAATGTAATTGACATCTACAACCTACTTCATCCAACAAAAGCAGATTATACATTATTCTCAAGAACATGTGAAATACTCACCAAGATAGAGCACTTTCTGGGCCATAAAAGACACCTTAACAAATTAAGAAAAGAAAAAAAAAAGGATATACTATTTCTGCCTAGGACCACAACAGAATTAAGTTGGAAATCAATAATAGATTGCTAGAAAACCCCAAAATACTTGGACATTAAATACGACACTTCTAAATGATACATGGGCTGAAAAAGAAATTTGAGAGCTATTTTAAATGTTTTGAACTATATGAAAATGAAAACACAACTTATCAAAATTTGTGGGATGCAGCAAAGTGGTACTTAGAAGGTAATTTACAGCATTGAGTGCATACACTAGAAAATAAGAAAGGTCTGAAGTCAATATTCTAAGCTTCAACCTTAGAAAATAGAAAAAGAAGAGCAACTTAAACCCAAAGTAAGGAGAAATCAGTGAACTTGAAAACAAAGAAAATCAACATTACCAAAAGCTGCTTCTTTGAAAAAACGAATAAAATTGGTAAGACTTTAGTCAGACCAACTATGAAAAAAAGAGAAAAGACACAAATTGTTAATACCAGAAAGGAAAGGAAAGATATCCTTACAAACTCTGTGGACATTAAAAGGATAATAAAGGATTATTGGGAATAATTCCATGTTCATGGATAAGAATATTCAATACTGGTGAGATATCAGTCCTTCCCAATTTAATCTATAGTTGAATAGAATCACAGTGAAAATCCAAGCAAGTTATTTTGTAGATATTGACAAATTGATTCTAACTTTTATGTAGACAGACAAAAGACCCAGTGTGGGCAACTCATTACTGAAGGAGAGAAACAACTGGGATTGTCTGATTTCAAGACCTATTATACATAATAGTAATCAAGACATTGTGATATTGGTAAAAGAATAGACAAACAAACCAAGAGAACAGAATAAAGAGCCTGAAGATAGACCCACAAATTTATAGTCAACTAATCTTTGACAAATATATATATAAATATATAAATATATAAATATATATTATTACATATATTTATATATAATATATAACTTAATATATTATAGATGTTTATATTAATAAGTAAAGTTTACTTAATTAAAAATATGGTAATAAATATGAATCCTAGTTTGAATAATAACTACAAATGATAAATACTAACCAAATAAAATTGCTATGGTATCAATTTTAATATTAGATAAAATAGAATATAAGACAAAGAAGTCATAAGGTATTAGAGGAATATACACTGAAAAAAGAAAAAAATTTCAAAAGAATATGTCACACATGCAAATATATACATTTACAATATAGCTTTATACATCAAAGCAATAATTTATAAGATTATATGAAATAAATGAAAAAACTATAATTACACATTTTAATATCCTTTTTAAGAAGTGAACATACCTTGCAATCAAAACAAAGTAAATTATTGGAAAAGTAAAAAAAAAATCAAAATTTATAAGTTTTAATTTATATATGCATATAAATGCATACCTAAATATATGTAGATATATATGTTTTATATATATAAAACAACTTCTCACACAAAAAAACATATAGTGCAAATACCTTATGAGTCTATATGGAAAATAAAACTATGTACTAAGCAAAGTTATAAAGTTTCAATAAGGCCACAGAGTACTCTCTATTCATTTTTTTTAAAAGTGTAATGCAATTAAAAAAAAGAAATCAGTGGTAAAAATTAATTTTGTTACATGTGGTATCAAAATAAGAAATAATAACCCTACTTAACCTTCGGCTAAAGAATATTTCCTTAAAACATTACAGAGCACTAAATAAAATTTAGAGAATACAGTTAAGGCAATTCTTAGTGGGGATTTTGTGTATGTTTATCAAGGAGATAAAGACTGAAAATAAATGAGCAAGAAGAATGAAAAGTAAGAAAATAAACCTAGGAAAGGCAGAAAAAGTAATTTTAGAAAGGCAAGACAAAAAAGTTGATTATCAGAAACAGAGCTGATTCTTTGCAAAGACACGTAATCTAGACAAAGAAATAAAAAAAAAAACTGATCGCAGAAAAGCAAATAACAAATAAAACAAACAAACAAAAAGCCAGAGGACTAGGAATAGAAATCAAAGATAAAGAGAAGAGTTACAAAATATTATTATGAACATCTCCATGTCAAAAAAAAATCTTAAGACTATGCAATGTGTGTGAATTTTGGAAAAAATAGACTTGCTTTGTACCAATAGAAATGATAAATAAAAAATTCTGTAATAATGCAAATTTCAAGCTCTGACACAGCAAGCGTTATTCCTTAAGATCGTATCGATTCTAAAATGAGGTTTCCGAATCTAGCCACATACTCTTATTTAGAAAATATGTTTTGATTGCTATAAGGTATTTGTGGGGAAAATCCAAATGTGTTTATTAATAAAAATCAGGATTGAGTCACTTGAGCCCATTTTACCATGTGTTTTCTGAAGACAGGGACCATGATTTGTGCATCTCTGTGTTCCTAGTATCCAGTTATCAATATGTCTCGCATAGTGTGTGCTCAATGAATGGTTATTGGGTGGATGAATAGAGTGAGGTCAACAGATGAATGCATACCATGTATAAACATAACAATGTGATTAGCAAAAATATCTAGTTACAACTCAGATATTTATTAAAATGAGATGTCAATACTACCATGAGATAAATGCTTCTTATGTTTAATTGAACGAACAAATTCTCTTCTGTTTACAGGAAATTTACAAGTGTGTGTTGTCATTTTAGGGTATCAGATCTTACTTTCAGCCAAGATAATTGGTCAGGCATATCCCACCCCACCCCATCCCCCACTTTCTGACTAAGAGAGGTAATGTACTGTTTGTTAGATATTCTGGGTATTATCATTCTGTAGAAAGCTAATAAATATCACTCTTTTCTTTCCAGATTCAGAATTGGGGTTGGGAATGCAGGAGGAGATATGATGTATCAAGTCCAATGTTGGGATCATTTTTTTTTTTTATTATTCAGTATGATGGAAGACACAGCTTTGAATCTTTGGTCAGATGGTTTGCTAATAACTTGCTTGAATTACCCAGATTTATATAACAGAATATAGTACAGGACATATCCCGTCCCAGTAAGCCTCGCACAGAATAGGGAAGACGGACAGAACATGCTTTCTCTGCAGATAACCAACCTCAGTGAGAAGGAGGAAAGAGTTAAACATAACACATACAGACATTTTTCCAAACATAATACAGAAATATGTGAGAAGTGAGGAAAGAAGTCAGGAGTAGTACCCAATGGCTAATGGAATTTACTCCAGAAAGAAATGAAGTCAAAGGGGCGCCTGGGTGGCTCAATGGGTTAAAGCCTCTGCCTTCGGCTCAGGTCATGGTCCCAGGGTTCTGGGATTGAGCCCCACATCAGGCTCTCTTCCCTTACTCTCTTTCTGCCTGCCTCTCTGCCTACTTGTGATCAAATAAATAAATAAACTCTTAAAAAAAAAAAAAGAAAGAAAGAAAGAAAGAAAGAAATGAAGTCAAGGAAAAGGGAAGTTTACCCCTACCTGTGAACATAGTATTCAGGGATTTTAGTTACTTAAAAGAAATACCAAAATTTAGAGATCTTATCTTTTCTAAACATACAATGAGGAATTATTCCATGTTTCTGGATTAAACTGTATCTCACAAAGAGGAATAAAGTTTAGGTAAAAAAACATTCTTACCTATCCAGATCCATTAAATTCCAAAACAAATCATCTGCAACAGAGCATATATAGACATGGAAAGAAACTAACCAGAAAAGTTGTGATGGTCTAAAAACAAACGTGTATTGCATGAATACAGCAGTAAAATTAACTGAGTCCTGGGTATATCAGATGGTTTGCACTTCCCTGTCCCCATGCTTTAATAAAACCACACTTTCTGCACTGAAAAAAAATAAATAAATAAGAAAGTTTATTTATTCATACCATCTGGAGTAGATTCAGCCACATTAATTGAGGAAAGAGACCATGATGGTTCTGGAAACTGAGTTGAGGACATTCTTTAGTAAGATTATATTTCAGATTCTGGATCTCAAGGTACTGGGATTCACATTCTGCAATATATCTAGCTAAAATGAACAGAATTTGGGGTGCCTGGGTGGCTCGGTTGGTTAAGTGTCTGCCTTTGGCACCCGTCATTGTCTCAGGGTCATGAGATGGAGCCCCACGTCGGAGTTTGCTTGAGATTCTCTCCCTCCCTCTCTCTCTCCCTCTGCCTCTTCCCCAACTCATACCCTCTAAATAAATTAATACATACATAAATAAACAAAATCTTTAAAAACACAGATGCAAATAATCCTCAATGTTAAATTATGCTGATTATACGCTTGCATCATGTTCCGAAGTCAACAAAATATTAACATCAGATTTTAAAACTTTATCTCAAAAAATTTTTAAGTGTAGGACATACAAGCAAATAATGACTTTTACAGGAAGAGATTTCATTTCTTGTGAAATGCTTTATTTCTACATAACGCCAGAGAAATAGGCCATTGTTTTACTCTGGAGCTGACTAAATCTCCAGCTCTTCAATTCTGTAAAATTTAACCATCAGGATTTTAAATGCCTTCAATTCTCTGCTGCCTTAAGACAAATAAACATTTGCTTCATTTATCCGATCATCTGTCTTCCCCATTAGAAGGATGGGAATTTTTGTCTCTGTTGTTTATTGTTATATCCTCAGCACCTAAATTAATGCTGGCATAGACTAGTTGTAAAATAATTTTTACTTCTGATTTATAATTCATGAAGAATAAAAGAGCATTAAAAGCAGATCTTGTGATACCAAACTGCAAAACCAGTATCAACCCCACCACACCTTTATTTATCTATCTTTAGCTCACAGGATGCCAATCTTCCTAAATCATAAAGCCATTCCTAAGAAAATTAATAAAACACTAATAAATAAAATGATAACAAATGGTAATAGGATAAACAGTAATAGAGCTAATACTAGAGGGATTTCTAGAATGTGAAATAAAAATTCTTCTTTGTATATCCCTGGTAAAATTTTTTATCTTGTTTTTTTTTCTTTGTTTTATTTTATGTTTCTTCACTTTAACAAAAAAGAGAAAAACCGAGGCTTTCCTAATGAACAGGGAAAGAAAACAAAAAGGGAAGAGATGGATAGATGTTCTTTCAAACCTACGAACTTTGTACATGAGTTGCTTTGTACAAAACAGATGTGCATACAAACAGAAACTCTGTGAGTTCACATGCAATAGTTTAGGCTACTTTTTACGACACACAAAACAAAGGAAGGATACACCAAACAATCCAACTGATTAAAATCATTGTAATAGCCAAAAAAAATAACATGTGGTTAAAATAATAATTATGATTTAGTTAATCCCTAAAATATGTCAAGTAATCTCATTTAGTATCCATGACACTCCTGTGTTAGTTTCTTAGTGCTCGTGTGACAAATTACCACAAAATTAGCGGCTTGAGCACCATAAATTTATTATCTACAGTTCTGTAGATTTCTGACTCAGGTTCCCTGGGTATAAAATCAAGACGTTGTCAGGGCTGTGCTCCTTCTGGAAGCTCTAGGGGAACATAAAAATTGGAGCTAAATGGACATAGGCTTGAAACTTGTCTACCTTTTACTAGAAGGACAGCTTTGGATAAGTTATCCACAGTAACCTCAGACATACAATGGAGATAATAATTCTTTCCTTGTAGTAATTTTGTGACAAATAAGACATTGTGTATATAGAGCATCTGCCACAATGACTAACACCTAATAATTACCTACCCACATCGTGAGCTTCACTTATTATGCCGATCTGTACCAATACACCTAATTTGTGGGTTTTCATTTGTTAGCTATCTGATCTAGAATAAACCACTTTGCCTCTTCTATCCTCGTAAATGAGGAACTTAGGAAAATCTATTTATCCTGAAGATAAAAACAGATCCTGAATATGACAGCACCTGTAAACTGTTAAGATGATTCTTTAGTGTTATTCAGGGGCTACTGGTTTAAAGTTCAGGAATTCTTAAATCTTCAAAGGTTATTGGTGTCCCACATCTCAGAATATCAAGGGTCAACAAGCTGTCTCCTTTTTAAATCCCAACCTTGCATACCTATTAAGCGAAACCCAAGAAACATTTCTGAGCCAAAATTCAAAAGTTTTCTCTAGGTTTCTAACGCCAATTGTCCTCCTATGTAATACACTCCAAAAAAAAAAAAAAAAAAAAAAATTCTAAGAACTGTTCTCCAAGTGCATGTCTGCAATTTCAAACAGACTCACGCTGCCATCTGCTCCTTCTGATAAGAGACTCATCTGTCTGCTGTGAAGGTAGGAAAAAGGCTCACTAAGAAAGAATAATGCGACTCTGCAACCTCTACAGCCTCACTGGGTGGCTCATGGACACACACCAACTAATTAGGGGTCAAACCAGCATTTTTAGGATGTATCTGGATGGGATTTGAATTCATTGTGACTGCACTCCAAACAGCACTATATACAGCTCTTGGTATAATTTGGACAATGAGCCCAGCATCTCCTACCTTTCAACAACAAGGCATAACAAAAGAGAAGTGTGATTAAGGGAATTCCCTACCTCAATGGTTTTTATGATTTTAAAAAATTGAAAATGAGAAGTGTTCCTACACAGACAAGGGGATATATGAGTAAGAATATGAAGAAAGAATAATTATATATACCTTCTCAGTAATGAAGACCCTAAAATTAAGCTTTTTGCAATAATCTAAATAGAAAGTGTTCTCCAATTAAAAATAATAAGGACTTTAGTTGTTAACATGACATATTGAATTAGAGAAACTCTCTCTCTATATATAACTCATATTATATCTACACTGGGTTTATAGTTAGAAAGTGAATTGAAGATACATGCCCTCATATGCACAGAAAATTCCTGGAGGGATACCTAGAAAATTTTGTTAATAACACATATCTCTGGGGAATAGAATAAAATTTTGGTTGGGAGGAGGTTGGACAGGAGAGCTTTTAAGTTTTTACCCATTTTCTTCCTGTATTCTGATTATTTTAAAAAGCTGAACCAATATTATTTTATATAATTTTAAAACGCTCACCTAATTAACAAAAGAGAATTGGAAATTAAATCTAATTTGATCTAATCAGTCTAATGTTAAAGTAATTTTACACAGGAATCAAGAAACAAAGTTAGTTCTCTTCTACTAACATTACTACAATTGATAACAAGGCACTTCATCTAAATGATCTTCCTTTCTTATTAATGAAATTGGACCAATATAGTCAGATATAGTCCACCTTTCTGAGTTGTGTTATGGCTAAAATAAGATTTACTGTTATACAGTGAATTATTAGTGTTATTATGGTAATAAACTGTGGTCAAGTGTCAAGGTTCCAAGCAGTGGAGGCAATTTTGTATATAATTCAGAAGAAAATTTCCATTTCCTTGAATAATTCAGATAATGCTACCAACAAAACCAGCTATTCATCCAAATTACAAAAATTACATTTTAAGTGAATGTTATAGACTGACAATGTTGCATAATATTTGTAGCCTAAAATAGCTATTTCACAAGTTTTCTGGACAAAAAGTACTGGATGATCGATATTATTCTTCGAAATCCCATATTTGACATTTCTTCCACTTAGCACTCATTCCAACTCATTAGAAAAGACTAACAAAAAGTGAGAAGAAGAACGTACTTTTTCAATCTCCAACTTTTTAACCTATATTTTACTCTATTTTTTCCCGTAAGCTATAACAATTGCAATTCTTGATTTGTATTCTTGAAAGTGCTCCTTCAAGCTTAAATGGGAAAGTAGGCTGTAAAATGGAGATAAAAGAAGGCTGCACTTTTCCATTTTTTCCTTTTCTTTCCTCTTCATTCTTTTTACCAGCTAATTCTGAGTCTATCTGCAAATTTGGGGCGGGGAGAGTAAAAATCCGTATAAATGAATGAGTGAGTGAATAAATTAAAAAATAAGCCAATCCTGGAAACCTTGGTTTCATGGCTTTAGCTTCAGAGAGAAGATGAAAAGGTATATTTATCTGTTTCAAGGTGGAGAAAGACAAAGAATAAATGTAACTAATGGGAAAATCATCACCAAGTTCTCAGGATCTGTGATTTTCTGGATTTCTGTGAATGCTTACATTCTCTTGCTCATACAACACTGTACCACTGAGCAAGTAGTGGATGTGTGTGTCCTTTGTTAAAATACATAGTTGCTGTTTTTTTTAATTCTTAAGTTCTAGACTGCTAGTAGCTGTGTTATGAAGCTGAAAAAGTTATCACATTTCCAGCTGATTGTGTGTTTACTATGGTTGAATTGTATGTCTCAGTAGAAAATGTCAAAATGGAATAATGGAAACAATAATGGCAGAAATGCTGTATGCAGGGAAAAGGGCTTCTCTTCTTCACCTAGGTTTTTAGAGACATAAAGGAACAAGCAACATTCTTCCCCAATAGGATATTCTTTCCTTCCAGCCAATGACAAGCTAATAATAATATAATACCTAGTATATTTCTAATACCTCTTCCCCAAGGAGGCACAGCATATTGTAGATATTATCTCATAAATCTCTGGCTTTCTGTGAGCTTTGGAGGAACCATGTATTATTAAAGTCACTTTACTTAGCAGAACCAGGGCACAGAGAGGGAATATATATTCCAAGAAGAACAGCAAGATGGCTATTAGACTTAAATTTAATCTCATTGAGCCTGTGCTACTGTTTGTTGGTGTCTGTTTTCACGTAGCGGCCAGATTAACTATTATTGTGCTCCAATGATCTGTGGGCCAGCAGCGTCAGCATCACCTAGATGCTTAGTAGAAATTAGAATTCTTAGGACCACTTTAGACCCACTGAGCCATAATCTGCATTTTGCCAAGATACTCAAATGATCAGTATGCTCACGGAAATTGGCGAAGAGACTAGTGCATTAAAAAGGCACATCAACTTTTTGTTTCTTTGTTTCTTTTTTGGAAGTACTGGGTAGGAATTGACCAAACTCATTTCCCTTTCCTTCTGAGCATACTGCTAGATTACACTTTCTACTTTTCTCCCGCAGTTAGGTGTGACCATATAGTTGAGCTTTGGATAATTAAATATGAGTGGAAGTGGGGCACCTGGGTGGTTCAGTGGGTTAAAGCTTCTGCCTTCGGCTCAGGTCATGATCTCAGAGTCCTGGGATCAAGCCCCACATTGGGCTCTCTGCTCAGCAGGGAGTTTGCTACCCCCTCTCTCTATCGGCTTCCCTCTCTGCCTGCTTGTGATCTCTGTCTGTCAAATAAATAAAAATAAAATCTTTTAAAAAAATAAAAATAAATATGAGTGGAAATGATAATACTTCTTCCAGTCGTCACCCCATGATTCTATGCACTTTCTCTGATTCTTCTTTCAACCTACAGAGTAACTGTGGAAATGGTGGGTGCACTGAGGTTTAACATAGCCTTCTGCATCTTGATCCCTTAATGACCCTGTGGAGTAGAGGCTCTCCCACACCTGCCCCACATCCTTGGGCTGTGTCTGAGGGAGCGCAGACGTTCTGATGTTTAGTCGTTGAGTTCAGGGTTTCTATTAGAGGGAGTAGTGTTAGTATAACATTGTAAACATTTTGAGGGGTTTATTATTAAGTTTTAAAAACAGCGGCTTGAATTGTGATACAATTAAAAGAATGGTAGATAACTAATACTGGGATATTTGGGCCCTTTTAGATGAAGGAGTAGAGAATCAGTTCAATTTTATGCCATATTTGCCTTTCTTCATACCTTCCTTATTCATCTCTCCTTAAAATCTATTATTTATAGCCTCTGAGATTCTAGAATTCTTTATATTGCTTAATTATTCTCATTTTCAAAACAGGGAAAATTTAGAGAACAATTACTATAGTTCCAATTTTGTAGATGTACAATGCCCCCTGATCCGTATTATTACTTATGTATGGCACCAAAGGAACTGTGGCAATATATAAGCATATTAACATCCCTTATTCATTTTTCTTTTTGGAAATATGTTTAATAATTCATGTATCTATTCAGAATGTTTGTTTATTTAGTCTTTATTATAAGTAAGCCACTTGTGGAAAAATTAGAAATCCCCACTGGTGGAAAAATTACCTCTTCTGATTGACGGAGTTTTAATAAATGATTTATAATTAGCTTTCTGATTTCTTGTTATGACTGGTCTTCTTAAATACACCACACTTACAGACATAGATATAAGCTCAGTTTCTGTTTCAAGTGGAACTTTGCATTCATGTGGAGAAAATGACCTAAAATGAAGCATCATTACATACCTTTTTATAAATATTTCTCTGCAGAATAAAACTATAAAATGGGCATTGTCTGATTAGGTCCCACACAGCTCAAGCCATTTGCCAGCCATTCACTAAAAATAACAATTTATTAACAAATTTGAATACTTATTGTAAAGAAGAGAAGTAAAACCTGACCAAGAAAGAACTAAACGTTTTAAAATAAAAATTAGATTTTTGGAGGATAGAAGCAAATGCTAGTTTCTTTGACATGGTTTTACTTGTTAAATATTCATAAATGGAAACATAAAAATCAGTGTTGATTAATAGTCATAATTAATGTACAGTGATTTGTTTATGCTATTTAAGTTAAATTCATTTGCAACTAATAAGAAAATAAGAGCATTTTGAACATTTTGAGGTGAATTATTTTTTAATACTATGTGGGTTGCTCAGTTGTTTTCTTTGAATATTTAATGTAATTTAAATTTTTGTGCAAAGATTTTGAAAAGAATAGTAAGGGCTATTGTTTTTTAAAATCTACAAGTTGTTCCTTTACATCTTTTTCATTATTTATCCTGTTTCCTCTTATATCTGAGCATACTTAAACCCATTATACCAGTAGCTTCTTTCTCTTTTTCCTTTCTGCACACCTTTCAGATTTCTGGAAAGAACAGATACAAATGAAGCCATCCTTTTTGGAGCTGCTTCTTCGGAGTCATTGCTATTCTCCATGGAGACTCGCTGTTACTGCTTCAGCTGTCTGTGATTTCGGGAGCCCCCTGCTCAGGGCCACGGAGCATCTGGCCTGAACAAAGATTTTTCTTAGCCCCTGCTACTGCTCACCCCTCCGCTCTCCCCCCACCTTGTCCACGAGTCATTCTTAAAGTTCTGATTTGTGGCACTTGATGCCTATCCTGCTAGAAAACTGAATATTTTGTACAAACATACAATTCTTATGATAGTTTAAGTAGGTCCACCGACGACTTAAGGTATTTTCATTGATCTCTGGTTAAAAACCTGTTTTAGATGGTTTGACTTGTGAGTCTTGCTTTTTAGCTTCCTTCTTGGATTGGAATGGATACTTGTAGCGCTGTCTTCAACAACATACCAACTCTAAGGATTTGGGAAAAAGCCACTCCAAGGTAGAACAAGTTTGAGAATAATTGCCAGTTCGAAGTCCCCCCTAATATTAACCTGGAAAGTGTTCTAAGATGCTGTCCTAGTTCCTATATCTTTTTGGCTTTTGGTAAATTATTAGGGAGAGAGAAGCAGGAAAAATAAACGAACATACACTATTAAAAGAGCAATGCATTTTTGCTTATGCTGTTGGAACAAAATACTCTCCTTGAGAGGACACTTAAAAAAACATGAATCAGGATATTGGAACTTGAACCCAATACTGCAGCAGCTCTTGACGGCTTGCACTGAAGACTGACTTTGTTGCTGACCTCCTTCACCAAGACATTAAAGTAGGTAATTCCCTTTGTTCATTCTTCAAATGTGGGGAAACATCAGCGAAAAATTAGGGTACAAAGTATCATTCCTCTCTTCTCCAAGAAGCTGAATAGACATTTGTGTTTATAACGTCTGGGTTTTGACAGAGCTGTCCTCAAGGAAGAAAAATAAGTATTTGTGAGTTTCCGGGGGGGGGGGGCATTTGTAATGGGCAATCAAATGCAGTTGTTTAAGAAGAAATCATTAAAGAATGGGATAAATCCTTTAGTAACTGGAAGCCAAAAAGAGGATGACTGGTGTCCTGGAAATAGAATTTTGGAAGAAACAGAAGTTTCTGACTCCAGGGGCAGCCAGGTTTCTGAGCCATATCCTAAAACAGGTTCCAGACTTGGTTCCTGACCCAGAGGGGGCTGGAGGCAGTAGACTGGGGGGAAAACGATTCTGAGGAGTGCCATTTGATCATGCATGATAAAGGAGTCCTCCCATCCCACACCCTCCCCTGCTGCAGCATGTAAGGATGCTTATTAACATTTCCTCATTTTAGTGTCATCACTCATTTTATTAGCATGTTAAGATATTTCCCCCCAAAATTATTCCAAAATATTTGAAAACCTAAGAGATTACTGGCAATGTAATGGTTTAGGAAGAAGTCTAACTATCTGAAATTTATGGACAGAATTTGGTAAATTCATAAATCTTGGTCTGGCAACTAAGAGGAATAGATACACCTATTACATGTACTATGTTTTAAGAAATGTCCTAGTGTTATTTATACTAGTATTTCTAACTCAAATGAATGTATTGACTAAGTAAGTGTGTTGAATTCATTGTATGTGACAGACGTGTATTATTTCTAATTCTGACAACAACTCTGAGGTAGTTATTATCATCCTCATGCAACAGCTGAAGAATTGGAATCCCAAAGGTTATTAATTTGCCCAAGATCAAGCAGCTATAAAGTTGTTAAGTTGTGATTTAAAATGAGGTACATGTGAAATGCATATTTGTACAGAGTTAGATATTTAAATGTTATACTACCTTTAGATGAAGCACCTACTCAAATTATTTTAAAATGAGACTATCATTTTTGATCGTTTTACAGACTACAATCCTCATCAGATATTATTCTTAAAACTGACCAATCTGAGTAATCTGCTTTTTACCTAGCTGTATTGTTCTCTTGGTCATCCCAGCAGACTGGGTACCGAAATATAATCTAGCTTTATCCCATGTTTAAGAATTAAACTCTCTGGGGTCTCTGGGGGGCTCAGTCAGTTAAGCGTCTGCCTTTGATCAGGTCATGATCCCAGGATCCTTGGATGGAGACTTGCATCACACTCCTTGCTCAGCAGGACATCTGCTTCTCCCTCTGCCTGCCACTACCCATACTTGTATTCTCTCTCTCTCTGCCTCTGTTTTTCTCTCTCTCTCTGACAAAGAAATAAATAAAATCTTAAAAAAAAAAAGAATTAAACTCTTTGCCTTCTCTGTTGCTTTTAAGGACTCTTTAAAAAGATATAAAGGTATTCTCAGAGCAGTATTAGCGTGCGACAAGAGTTGAAGCAATCTCCTTGCACAGATTTATAGTAGATGTCTTATGGTCATCTCCTATAGAACAAGAGCTTCCAAATATCATCTAATACTAAATTTCAAGGCCTGAATATTTTTAACTTAATGAATCATCTACAGTCTGTAGCCATCCACCCTTCCCACCCTCATTACTCATGACTATGTCTTTTACCTTGCCAAATGACCAGAACTAATTCATTGCAGAAATCTTGACTCCAATATCCCATTCTTTAACTACACCTTCAGTTGCACAACTATATTACCTCCAATAAACCTGTTCATCAAATCAGAAATTTCCAGGCTGTAGATTGCCTGGTTCTTAATCCAAGTCTGATAGAGCCACTTGGGTCTTCTTTCTCTCTTCCCTATATTAGAATCTGTGATTGAGCATCTGAACTATACTTGCAATTGTACCATTTCTTACAGTGCTATGTTTTATTTTCACCCAGTCTGCAAAACTCCACCCTTGGGTCCTTTGGATCAATAATACAATCCCCTTCCTTTTTTTTCATTAAATATCTCCAGGTTACTAAACACTAGCATAAAAATTAGACCTGAACTGACATATAGATTAGCGCCAGTAAAATGCGGGGTGTTTTAGTCACTTTCCTTTTAGTCATTTGGTCATTTTCCTTATTCTTATTTACCCAGCTCTGTCATTTCTTTCAAGTATTCCAGAAATTCCCCTCTCCTTGGAAGTTATTTTGATCTCCACAAATTTCACTTTCAGCAAACAATCTAAAAATTCTAAAAATTAAAATCTCTCTGGTGTTCTTCCTAAGTTAAAAAAAAATCCATATAATCATCATCCTTACCCCACTTCTAGTTGAAAATGTAAGAGAATAATGCAACCTGCCTCATAATAACATGGTTCATTCTCCAGAGGCTTTGACATCAAGACCTCCCATCTTTTGCTTATTTTTTTAGAGTTTTGTTCCATCAGTCCTATCACTCTCCAGCTGTTCCTTTCATAACCTATATACATATCCAAATCTCTATTTCATCTTCAAAAAACTCTCTCTTAACCATGTGCCCTCTTTATACTCCTGAACAATCATTTTTTGTCTCCATACAAATGTCTGAAAGAAGCAATCACATACACTATTTCTACCTTCTCACCTCCTTCCCACTCAATGAATTCCAGTAACCCAGATTTTATCACAACCACACAACCAAAGCAGCACTTTTTGAGGTCACAAGGGATGTCTTGATTCCCATACTCCATAAACACATGTAACACATTTAACTCTGCTAGACCTTGCTAACTGCATTTTCTCTGTGGTCACTGTCTTCTAAACATTGTTTATGTCCTTGGCTTCTATGATTCTCTGTTCTTTCGGTTTTCCTTGGACTCCTCCAATAATTCCTAGTCTGTTTCTTTTTCTAAAAATACATTCTGTCATCTCTACAAATTGCTTTCTCTTCCAGGAATCTTTTACCATATACTCTTTTTATTTTATTCATGTTTCCTTTACTTCTTTCATGATTTTCACACCAACCTGTATTGACTACTGCTAAATTTATATAACCAGATCATATTTCTACTCTATTTTTAGATTTATATAGTAAAAGCAATTTAGCATAGTGATTAAGAGAATGGTCTTCAGCCAGATTTCCAGGTTTAAATTCTGGCCCTACTACTTAGCTGCTGTGTGACTCTAAACATATGACTGAACATCTCTGGGCCTCAATTTACTTATGTATAAAAGGGAGGAAATAGTAGTCCCTGTTTTAATATTTAAGGCATTAATGTAAATAAAATATTTCAACAATACCTGAAATACAGTGTTATATATAAAAAAGATAATCTTAGTGGTATCATTTTCAGACGTGTGTTCTTACATGCCTCCCAACCACCTCCAATGCCATATACTTAAGACTCAGCCCATCCTTTTTCCAGTTCAGCCATTATTTGTCCATTTGCGCAAACTAGAAGGCACAAAGTCCTTCTTCTTTTCTCTCTTGAGCTCATTTCCAATGTTTTTATCTCATTGATATTACTTGGATCTGTGTTCTGTATCCACTCTTTTTCTGTCCACTTCTTTTTTGTTTATTTTGCAAATGTATCCTTCCCTATCTGACCATCAGCATCAGCATTTCTCAAGAATTGTCCTAGCCCTTCTTTTCCCATCTATACTCTCCAGTAAATTTCAGCCCCAAACATAGCTTTAATTGCATTCTTTATGCAGACAGCTTCCAGATTTCTCTTTCCAGCCAATTCTATTCTCAGCATTAGATTTATATGTTCACCAGTCTAGTTGACATAGTGATTTAGATGACTTAAAAGTATCTCAAGTTCCTATATTAAACCCAATTCTTCCTATGGTCTCCTTGTCCATAACTGGCACCAACATTCATCAATCTCCAGAAGATGGATGCTTGTTTACAACTCTTGACAGTTCCTTCTTTAATCACCACAACTTCCCCCAAATCTAATCTATTATCAAGTGCTGTAATTTTTCTACTAAACACTAAATATCTTTTGAATATGTCTCCTTCTGTCCACCTCCATCCCTGCAAACAAGCTACCATCCTTTGTCAGCCAGACCACATTGATAATTTCCTAAGAGATTTCCTTTATATTCACTCTTTTCACTTTTCCAGTCCATTCTCCATAGTGGACTGCCTACAGCCAGGGTTACCTAGAACTGGAGGTCTTTGAAGCTGTGGTGACTCTCCAAAATCCAGCTCTGGTCAGTTTCTTCTCTTACTTATAACGCTTCCATGGCTTCATATTGAACTTAGGTAAAGAGCAAAGTTCTTAGTATAATAAACAAAAAACTATGTTGTCTAGCATCTACCTAACTCTTCAGGCTCATTTTGACTGCAGCACACTTGATGCTGTTCCCCACCTCACCCTGTACATGATAGCCTTACCAACCCTTTTCGCTATAGCTCAGTTGTATTCTCTTCCTCCTGGCTATAGATAATTCACATTATACACATTGTGGCAGGCACCACCTGAACACCACTTCATTCCTTGTAGCATTCACAGCAGTAACCAGGTCAGTACATGCCTTGAATAGCTTCCCACAGGTGTATCTATAGCACCTAGGGTTGACCTTGACCTGATACCAATATATAAGTATCTCTCACTTCCTATCCAAAGCCTCTCTGATGCCAGTGTTGGGATACTCAAAGAGGAAATTCTGAGATGCATTTCAGAAAGTTTCATACAAAATGCATCCAGTGAGACCAACAGGATAATATATATATTTGGTTTTTCTTTCTTTTGGCTTCACTCTCCTAGTTCCTTGCTTCTGCTCCTTGGGGTCATTCTTCAATAAAATATTTGCATGTAAGCATTTGCCTCAGAAGCTCTCCTTGGGAGTAATTCTCCCTAAGACACATAGGTCATTCCCTATGCTTAGAATATTTCCCCTACCACCTTCCCCTCCTTAATACTCAATAATGCCTCGAATCTTCCTGAGAAGATCTTCTCTAGCTTAATATTCCCATGCTCTCTTCTCTTGTTGCACATTGTTATAGGCATATTTGTCTGCTTAGCATTTCAGTTGTAATTTACATTCATCTGTGCTGGGGACCAGCAAACATTTTCTGTAAAAGGTCATTTAGTAAATGTTTTGGGCTTTCTTGGCAATATAGTCAGTGTCATTAACAACTTAACTATTGACATGAAGTGGAAAAAAAAAAAAGCATGGCTGTTTTTTAGTAAAACTATATTTACAAAAACAGATGTGTATTAGTTTTCTAGAGCTACCACAGCAAAGTGTCAAAAATTAACTGTCTTAGAAATAATAAAAATTTATTATCTCGCATTTCCAAAGGTTAGAAGTTTTAAATCAAGGTGTCAGTAGGGCCATGCAGGAGGAAAATAGCTCCCTTATTTCCTCTAGCTCTTGGTGTTTTCCTGGAATCCTCAGCCTTCTTTGGCTTGTAGATACATCACTCCAGACAAAAGTCACTCTTACCTGGATGTCTTCACATCACTTTTCCTCTTTGCAAGTCTTTGTCCAAATTTTCCTTTTTTTCTTTCTTTTTTTTTTTTTTAATAAGGATACCAGTCATATTGGATTGGAGCCCACCCTAATAACCTCATTTAACATTTTAACACCTCATGATCACCCCTTATTTCCAAATAAGGTCACATTCTGAGGTATGAGGGGTTAGAATTTAACATATCTTTTCGGGAGGACATAATTTAACCCATAACAAAGCTGAAGTCCAAATTTGACCTAAGAGCAATTGTTTGCCAGTATCTGATCTATGTGATTACTTTGTTGAAATCTGTCTTCCTTACGACACTGTAAATTTCATGAGAATAAGAACTATGTCTTGTTTTGTTTAACTTTGTATCCCCCGGATTTCAGATATTGCCTGATATAAAGAAAATGCTCAAAAAATTTAGCTTAAAGAAAGATAAAGCTGGCATAATTCAGTCTCCAAAAATTCATGCTAGATTATTAATGAGGCACTCTAAACATTCTCTTATTCTATATTCTACTTTCTCTAAAATCCACCCTTCACATAACAGACAAAATTAACTACCTTGAATGCCAAATTAACAAATTATCTTCCCTACATAAAAAATTTGAGTTATATGGGACGCCTGGGTGGCTCAGTTGGTTAAGCAGCTGCCTTCAGCTCAGGTCATGATCCCAGGGTCTTGGGATCGAGTCCCACATCGGGCTCCTTGCTCAGCGGGGAGCCTGCTTCTCCCTCTGCCTCTGCCTGCCTCTCTGTGTGCCTGCGCTCACTCTCTCTGACAAATGAATAAATAAAAATCTTAAAAAAAAAAAAAAAAAAAAAAATTTGAGTTATCTTCTACCGATGTGGGTACACTGTAAAACTCTTAAGATGACTATTGGCTATGTGTCTAGCTAGCTTCATCCTCCATTATTCTCCAGCTGACACTTTGTGATGCAATAGCATTATAAGCATTGACATTTCTAAAATATACCAAATTGTTTTATATTTTAGGCCCTTGGATTATGTTGCCTTCCAGGCTTGAAATTTCAGGCCTATTGTCTTTGTCTAACCACCAGTTAGTTAATATAGAAAAGTCAATTCAGGAATTACCTCTCCCAAGAAATCATCCCAAGTTTTCCAATGATGGGTTAAGTACTAATATTTTTTGTCTCCATAAATGTACAAATTTCTTAAGGGTGAAAATTTATTTTATTTTTCTGCTTTCACAGGACTTTATACAATGCCTGGCACAAAGTGAGTATGTCCAGTTAATATTTACTGAACAAGTAAATAAATAAACTAATGAATGAAGAAAGAGTGCCAGTGTGAAGTGTTTAAACACTTTCAGAATTATCATAATGGGCTCCTGACAAGTCAAAGTGAGAAGAGACAGAGTGCACTAAAGTAAAAACATTTTTTTTTAAATTTTTCTCTTCTTTTAGATATACTAACGGAATGCTCTAAAAGAAATCATTTCTGCCAACACATCCCTCTTTGCTGGTCAACAGGGACAAACAGAAAAAAATAACTTCCCAAACACAGAAAGACTAAAACAAAGGTAATATGACAAAGATGAGGAAAATAATGTGTGCCAAGGCTTGGCCTGCAACATTCTGTGCCAGACACCCACTGTTTCCCACCTCCTTGTGCATTAACTTCTAAGTTACTGCTTTTGGTCCCTTATCTCCAATAGTATAAATAAATGCCACAGATACAACTGACAGAAGATATTTATGAAGTTCCCAATGTCCAAAGAATTGATTTGATCTTACCTACATAAATTGGAGAAATACTTCAATAGCTAATTAAAAAGTGACCATGTACCCAATCAAGAAAAAGGAAAATATAAAAAGGAAAAGTGATGGGTTTGGGGCAACTTTCAGATATTTCCCCACCAGTTTTTGTTTTAATTTCCATATAAGAATATTTTTGACAATTTCAAAATTACAGCAAGGCCACTTAGTAAATATTACCTGAATATAAAGGAGTGTCCATAAGATACCATTCCTTTGATAGAGCTAGGATAAACTAGGGAATCATGGACAAAATTCAGTGTTATACTGAGCAGAAAGATGTATGCTGACAAGACCATATTTTGAAGTTCATACATAGTTTGAAAGGAAAACTATAAAAGCAAAGATCCTCTGAGAAAAACAAATCTAATGGAGAAAAAAAAGCCTCATCTAAGATATAAATACATTTTCATCCAAACAATAAGGTACTTTGGGTAAATAGAGAGAAAAAAATGTAAAACTGCCTTTTCTTTTTAAAAATTCTTTTTTTTTTTCAACAATAGAGGGGTCAGAAACCAAGTCTACATGTACAGTTCTGTCCAAAGTATATAATTTTATGAGCCAAAAATAAGGCTTTTATGGAATACTTTCTTTGTAGTTATTTGGCCATTCTACAAAGAAAACTCATATTTGATTCTTTATCTTCTTTTATAATAACCTGGAAAAATGATAAAAGATAAAAATGATGAAAGCTACCAAGTCTTTGGAGACATTGTTTTTATTTCATTTTTTAAGCTTTTATTGAAATACATTAGTGTACAGTGTAATAGTAGTCTCAGGTGTACAATATAGTGATTCAACACTTCTATACAACACCCAGTGCTCATCACCATACGTTTACTCCTAAATCCCCATCTCTTATTTCACCCATCTCCAACCCATCTCATCTATGGAAACCATCAGCTTTGGAAACTGTTTTTAAATAGTTTCTGTGTCCTTTAACTTCCACATAGCCATGCAAATAGCCCCCTACCAAAGTCTATCACCTAGATGCTTAAACTTGCTACAAGATTGTTCACTATCACTTCCTGTCTTTGTACTTGGGCATATTGGAATTTTCTTAAGTCTAAAGAATTTTATTAGAATGGCATTTCATTTTACATATATTAGTAAAGTTCACTATACCAGTTTTCAATTTTTCATGGTTATACTTATTATTTATTTTGGTATGTTTCTACTTACACTTCAACCCACTTGTAATTTGCTAAGAGTTGAATAATGTCAAGAAGAATTCAGTGATGGCATGAATAAGGATCTGAACTTCTGTATCTGTCACATTCTTCAAAGAAAATATAAATTGGATTTTTATATTTTAAGAGCTTTATGTAACACTCATCACTTCCACATGTTTATATAAATGGTAATTAACTGTATGGAAATTTTCTAATGGACATTAGAAACAGATGTATTTTTTCTAAAGATTCATTTATTTATTTATTTAAGAGAGAGCAGGTGAGTGTGATGGGGGGCAGAGAGAGAGGGAGAGAAAGACTCCTTCAAGCAGACTCTCTGCTCAGTGGGGAGCATGATGCTGGGCTCCATCTCAGGACTCTGAGATCATGACCTGAGCCAAAACCAAGAGTCACTGCTCAATCGAATGAGCCACCTAGGCATCCCAAGAAATATTTACCTATACATATTTTCACTAATAATTTTCAGCTGAGCATAAGGTGAAGAAGGATAATATTGATGATGTGGTAGGTATGTAGGATAAAGGTCAAAAGAGCTAATGTGCCATTAGATTCAAGAGTAGAACTCTATCCAACACCAGGAACATGATAACCCTTGGTTATTGTACACAGGAGTGTTAGGTGCAGTTCCAGTTAGCATCTAGAAGAGGAAAACAGAAACTGGAGGGCTCTAGGAAGGCAATTACCAAAGTAAAAAGAAGAATCAGCATTTTGTCATTTCAGAGAAAAATAAAAATACTGATCTGGAAAGTGAGACATAAAATTGTCCTCAACTATTTAAAAGATTATGTGCATTTTTTTATCGCTCAATGAGGTGGAGCCATAACTGTTATCTTGAATTATTCTTGCTTTGTTTTGTTTAGTTTTTCTTGGATTATTCTTTTTTTTTTTTTTTTAGATTTTATTTATTTGACAGAGATCACAAGTAGGCAGAGAGGCAGGCAGAGAGAGAGAGGAAGGGAAGCAGGCTCCCCGCCGAGCAGAGAGCCCGAAGTGGGGCTCGATCCCAGGACCCTGAGATCATGACCTGAGCCGAAGGCAGTGGCTTTAACCCACTGAGCCACCCAGGTGCCCCTCTTGGATTATTCTTAAAAGGAATTTTCTCGTGGTTGGAAGGATTACATGAAATTATTCAGGAAAAGTTATTTGACACAGTAGCTTTTACACAGTAATGACTTACTGAGTATTTTCCAGCGGTACTACTGCTCATGGTAGTAGTAGTAACAGCAGCAACAGTAAAAATAAAGGGTCTTTAATTCAGAAACTCTACGATTTACAAATTGATATAATAGAGTGAATTTATTTTAACTCATGACACTATCTGAATGTTGTAAATAGATATGATTTTTCATTTACTGCCATGTCAAGTTTTAAAGGAACGTTTTAGTTTTCTTTCTGTCCTTTTACGTCAACTTAGAATTTGCAGCTTCATGGCCCTGGGGTAAACACAATGAATACCTTAGTGGTTAGCTTAGGAAGTCACATACTGTCATAAATCATGAAATTAGTGGGAAGAACTCCATCACTCATCCAAACATAATTGAAAGCAAGTAAGGTTCTATAGTAATTCACATTCCTGACATGTGATTTCAGAAAGTCTTAATAAGGATTGGGTTTCATAGGCCTAAAACAGTGAATTTTTGACAGGAGATGTTGATACATCAGAATCTCTGGGTCTAAGAACGTAGCATTGAGTTTGAAAACATTTCCCAGCTGGTTCTGACACATACCCAATCCCTCTGCTAACTGGTGAGAACAACCGATTCAAATACTAATAAATTAAAAAAAAAAAAAACAAACCCTCCCACTTCCCACGAGAAAAACTGGACTCAGGAACTGAATTCATTACATGCTGAATTATGTGCATTTGTAATTCAGGTCAGTCAAACCTTTTGTTTATAAAGTTTTTATTGTTACGAACTTTGTATATCTTTTATGTATGTATTTGTGACTGTGGGAAGAAAGCCAGCATTGCTTGATTGCCTGAGGCACGCCTGTCACCGGGCACTGTGTTTATTTGCACAGCTTCATCATTCTTAGATGCAGAGTCCATTCTTTCAAAGGTGAGTGACAGTGTTCCCAATTTACAGGTGAGTATATAGTGTCACAGTGATTGATTCTCTCAAGGTCATTCTCCCTGATACACAGTAGGTGTTCAAGCCTGGACAGCCTGATTGCAGGGCTAACTTCCTAACACCTAGCTGTTCAGTGAACATGAAATTCAGAGGAGATGGATTGTGGGACATGCATTTTTAATAAGTGACTAGAACTCGTGACAGCACAGCAGAACAAAATCTGCTGGCACCAATGTTACTACACTGAATTCTTCAAAAAGAATTGTGTTTCTTAAGATCTTCCTTCACAGCAAATTTTTACCGAGAAGTTTATTTCCTTTATCTTTGATATTATAAGGGTAGCTCTTCATAGTTTTGGAAAATGGAATCCATATCAGGTCACCCAGAAAATTCAGCAAATGACAAAGGCTCATAAATGAAAGTCCAATATTGTCACAGGTTTTTTGCAGAAAGTGTAATCATCTTAATCCAGGAAAGTGTAGTAATTAACAGATAAGAGGTTTGTTAAATGAATATGCAGTGTCATGTTGCTGGACTCTGGCATTGATCACTGTTAGCCTTCCAGGTTTCCCCCTTGCCTGGAAATTCTGACACCACATTTATCACCTGTTCTATTTTCAGAAATTTAATGAGCAGCTGACCAAGACTTACCTCATTAACTTAGGTTCTAAGAAAACATTATTTACAGAGATAATAGTTTGTTAGAATAGTCACTGCTCCCAAATTTGTTAGAAAATATACATTCAAGCCAAACTAACATATATTTCATAATGGGAAAATTTCACCTTTTTTTAAACAGGTAAGCTATTACTATATTTGTTTACCTAGAATTAATCCACCTTAAAAATATATGAATTTTCCAGGACACATGGAACATTTACCTAATTCTATAGTTCCTATGACTCACAAGAGCACGTTATTTAAAGTAATATTTAGCATTTTTCTGTACTTTAAAATTAAATAATTATTGCTATTCCTAAGGTCGGTGCTATTTTCAAGAAATATTTAAAAGCCATTCCTAGTCTGACTTTGCTTAGCTACAGTAATAGAGGTTATATTATAATGACATGAATGTTTATGGGTATTTTGAAGTTTAAAATCACAAACTCAGGGTTTTTATGAATTAAATGCAGCATGTAGAAAAACATGTGCCCCTTCCCCAAATCCTATAAAAATGATAGTAAAAATTTTAATATAATCATCTAGATCCAGAGGGACAAAGAAAGAAAAGATAATGGGAAGTATGAGATGTTGTCCGTATTTTGGGAGTTGAAAACAGTCAGAAATAGCAACTAACTAGCAAGTCAGAGGAACCTGAAGGAGTAGGGAGACCAGAGCAAGGCAGTTAAAGTCCCTGCACTGAACCAAAGGCATGAGGGAATCTTTGAAGGGCGGGACCAAAGAAACCGAAATACCTAATTGCACTTCATTAAAATGTGCAGTTATACCCAAGATTCTCTTCTCAAATCTCTTGGATCACAGAATTGACCCTTTCCCATCTGACAAAAAAGCAAAAGTTTTCCTCCTTGGAAATATTGTGTAAGGGAAAATACGGAGTCTGTGACATGAGCCAGAGCTGGGAGTGGGGGTGAGGGAAGCCAGGGGAAGAGGAGGAGCTACTGAATGCAAATGAATCACGTGCAAGTTTGAGTACTAAATCCTGAAACCCCAACACCCCATTTTGCTCAGCAACAAAGCAGATGTATAATTTCCAGTCATATAATTGGAAGAGTTTTCTCTGAGGAAAATAACCAACCCAAGAGAAAATACTCACAGATAGTGACAGCTTTGTGCCGGGTCATGGCCCAGTCCCTTTTAGGGAAGCCTCACATCAGCAAGATTACTTAGGTACTCAATTTTCTATCTGCTTTTAGTATGTCAATCTAAATATAAATTAACATTCAAAGATCATCAAGCAATCAAGCAGTGCCTCCAACTGGAAACATGGAAGCCTAAGAAAATAAACAGAAAATAAGGACTCCGGAGAAAAAAAGACAATAGAAGGAGGAGGATTTTTAAAAATTAATAAACTTTCATGTCTTTGGGGATATAAGAGAAGATGCACATCCATTCAGAGCAGGGTGTTTTTTTAAAGAAATACTTAGAGAACAATAAAGAGTTCTTTGAAATTAAATACTATGTGGCAGAAATATTTTTAAATCTATTGGAGATGTTGAAATAGAATGTTGAAAATCCTCACAGAAAATAAAATAAAATAAATAAAAAGATAGAAAACTGGGAGAAAATAAAGGATTAATTCAGATAAGTTGACATATTAGAAGTAGAATTTCCAGATGGAGAAAATACAGAAGGAAGAATGATTAAGGGATAATATATATGCTAAAAAACTAGATCTGAAAATCATTGTTTTCCACATAGTAGCAACCCATTAAGTGTTTTACACAATAAATAAAATAAAACTCATACCAAAGCATACAAACTCAATAAAACTTATATCCAAGCATCCACAAAGTTTCCAAATTTTGGAATGAAAATAAGAACTGAAAAGTTTTCAAACGAGTAAAAAACATTCTTTAAAAACAACGTTAGAAGGAGAAAAATATACTCAAAATTCTGAGGAATGATAATTTTTTTTAAGATTTTATTTATTTATTTGACAGACAGAGATCACAAGTAGGCAGACAGGCAGACAGAGAGAGAGAGGAGGAAGCAGGCTCCTTGCTGAGCAGAGAGCCTGATGAGGGGCTCCATCCCAGGACCCTGAAACAATGACCTGAGCCGAAGGCAGAGGCTTAACCCACTGAGCTACCCAGGCGCCCCAGGAATGATGATTTTTCACCTATATTTTTGTTTGATCAAACTGTGAACTGATTCTAAAGGAAAGAAAACAATATTTTCTGATGTGGTAGGTCTTAAAAATTTTGTAACCATCTTTTTTCCTCTCTTAGAACGCTACAGGCGAATGTGCTCTACTGAAATGAGGGAGGCAATAAAAAATACAAAGTGTGTGGGACCCAGGAATGAGGGTCTCCAAAGTAGGAGATAGGCAAAAGATATTCCTAAGAAGGTAACAAGGCATCCCAGGATAGTAGCTGTATGAAAGGTGTGAAGGGTCACTAACCAAGATTAAAGACTCTGGGAAGAATATCTGTGTATTGATTAAATACTGTTGAGTAAAAGCCACTCCAAAACCTAGTTGCTAAAAAAAACATCTTTTATTATTTCTGTTATGTTTATAGACCAGCAGAGCAGATCTATAAACCTGGGCTAGGCCAGTCTGATCCTGGCTGGCCTTGCACCTCCTTGTGGATTGCTGGGGGTTTTGCTGGGTTCTGACTATGCTGTAGGGGTCTTGGTGGGCAACCCAGCTCTTTATATTTCTTTCATATATTAACAGCCAACTAACCAAAGAATAATCTTGTGAGACCAAGCAGAAGAACAAGTACATTTTCAAGCTGCTCCTCATTTCAAGTGTGCTACTTTTCGAGAGGCCAATGCAAATCATATGGTCAAGCCCAGAGTCAACATAGGAGAGCTCGATCAAAGGGTACAGAGATAGGGCCATGTGAAAAATTGAGGCAATTAATGCAATCTCTCTGTCATAATTTCTAAGAAAAATATAAAATGATACCCTTTTGTATTTCCTGATATTTTGGGAGGAGGTTTACAGTTCTTTGTGAATGTTTAAGGATAAATTAGTAATAGGAACATAGAAAGCCAAGCACACAAACACATGCAACTATTATTAATTCTAGGAAAAATAGATCATTGTAGGAAAGAAAATATAATCATTGCATTTTATGTGGTTTAATTGTGAACAGTATTAACAATGTCAGAATAATGTAATAACTGAATATTGATCTAAGCTAAATCTACATAACCATATTGAGAGGTTGGGGAACAGGAAATGTATGTGTGTAGAGGAAGTGGCCTAAGGGGGAGAAAATCAAATTTGAGGATAGGAAGTCTGTAATCATGTTGATACTTGAAAAAATCAAGACTAGCATAAGTATGTAATTAAAATCACAAGAAATGTCTGGTGGACAGGCAGATGTGAGAAAGAGATTGCTGAGTTTGTTACAAGCCTTACAATGACATTTGAGTTTTTAAACTAGGTGCATGTATTTATTTGTTAAGTAGTCTTATATGTAAAACCAAGATAAATCAAAGGAACAGTAATATATTTGTTCCAAAAGAACATTACAAAGATATTGAGAGCTGAATGACCTTGAATTTCTTTATCCTTATTTTCCTCGTAAGAAAAAACAAATGGACTAATCAAGCTCTATCATTCCTTTTTTAAAAATTCCAAATCCCCAATTCTAATAAATCGTGCCAAAGATTTATTCCTTGAAATGATGTACCTTTAATTTTATTTTTAAATAATAATTTACTGTCTCTTAATTTGATATCCTTATTCTTTCATGCATTTGTTCTGTTTTGCCTATATCAATTTAACCCAAAATTCTGCTGTCAAGATCATTATTACTTGTTTAATAGTAGAACTTCTGTGCTTTTTCCCCAACCACCTGAATCAAAATTACTCCATTTATTTCTAAGACTAAAAAAGATTTTCCAGAAGGTCTAGAGTGATGTAAGTACCTCAGGCAGGGTGGTAATTCAGAGTTCCTTTAAACTGTTGTCCTTTAGGTATTGATTCAATACCTAATTCATATATAGTATGATATGGCCAAATATTTCATGGATATGTCTTGTCTATAAAAGACTATAAGCTCCTGGGCTGCCTGGGTGGCTCAGTCGGTTGAGCATCTGACTCTTGATTTCAGCTCAGGTCATGACCTCAGGGTCCTGGGATTGAGCCCCATATCAAACTCTCTGCGCAGCTGGGAGTCTGCTTCTTCCTCTCCCTCTGACCCCTCCCCTCCATCCCACTTATGCTCTCTCTCTCTTTTTCTTTCAAATAAATAAATAAAATTTGAAAAAATTATTTTAAAAAAAACTAACCTCTTCAAGGCTAGAGATGCCATCTTTGGCATATCTTTGGCTGTTTCTAGTTCACAGAACATTCTAAATTAATTCTTTATAAAACTTAAATAAAGACTTATGGAAGAAGGGTTGTGAAGAAGTAAAGAAAAATAATGTTCCCTTTACTACTCCAGAAACCATTTTATTTTTGTAGGACTAGAATGAATAAAAATTATTGTCAGTCATTTTTGTATTTTTTTTTTTAATTTATTTATTTGACAGACAGAGATCACAAGTAGGCAGAGAGGCAGACAGAGAGAAAGGGGGAAGCAGGCTCCCCGCTGAGCAGAGAGCCCGATGTGGGGCTCGATCTCAGGACCCTGGGATCATGACCTGAGCCGAAGGCAGAGGCTTTAACCCACTGAGCCACCCAGGTGCCCCCATTTTTGTATTTCTATATACATAAAACAAGATCATGACTATATAGATCATGGGATTTTGTATAATGACTTTAGATTTACTTATAATCCTCATGAAAATAGTTCAAAGAATTTCATAAATATTCTCAGTGGTGTAGAAAATGAGCCAAGTCTGATAAGTTTGTTAATGTCAAGAAATAGACCAAGTGGTTTATGGTATAATAATGCAAACTACTGTATCCACCCTTAAAAGAGCATAATCAAAGGGACTATAGAAAAGACAACTGTAAAGCCGAATAAAACAATAAATCTAATACTCCTTAAGGGCAGAGACTAAGTTCATCTACCCTTTGTAAAATAATAGAAATAGTCATTATGATCATTTATTCATTTAAAAATTAAAATATGGGGTGCCTGGGTGGCTTGAGTTGTTAAGCATCTGTCTTAGGCTCAAGTCGTAATCCCGGGGTCTTGGGATTGAGACCCACATCGGGCTCCCTGCTCAGAGGGAACCCTGCTTCTTCTTCTCCTGCTCCCTCTGCTTGTGTTCCCTCTCTCGCTATTTCTCTGTCAAATAAATAAGTAAAATCTTTAAACAAAATTAAAATATCTCTTATAATTTCAAAATTGATGCATAAAAAGTTTGGGAAGTATAGAAAAGTATTAAACAGTCAAAACTATCTACGAACACTCCATCCAGAAATAGCCAGTGGTAATTTTTTGGTATATAATATTCCAGGGTTTCAATGCACATAAAAATCTCAAGGCACTTGTCTTGCTGGGAAATTAAAGAGGCTGAAGAGAAAGATGAAATCAGAGCTAGATCCTTAAAAGCACCCTGGGAGATATAACATTTTCTGCCACATCATGATTCAATCTAATAGTGTGGAAGCAAGACACACCACATAAAAGACTCATTGGTAAATACTTATTGAGTTCTTATCCAGTTCCAAAAAATTGGGCCAGGCAGTATGGGATATCGGGGGAAAAAAAGAGAAAGAAAAGAAGAGAAAAAAAGAAAGAAAAAAGAAGATTCTGTCTTTGTTCTTAGGGAATTATAATCTAGTTAGAAAGATAATATAGAAAAACAGGTGAAAAACCAAATGTCAATAAAATATTTAAGCAAGAATTCAAGGCAGCAATCAAACAGCTATCAGAAGATTATATATGACTAATTACCAAATAAAGCCCACAGACAGGGGCGCCTGGGTGGCTCGGTGGGTTGAGCCTCTGCCTTCTGCTCAGGTCATGGTCTCAGGGTCCTGGGATCAAGCCCTGCGTCAGGGTCTCTGCTGGGCAGGGAGCCTCCTTCCCCTCCTCTCTCTGCCTGCCGCTCTGCATACTTGTGATCTCTCTCCCTCTGTCAAATAAATAAATAAAATCTTAGAAAAAAAAAAAAAAAGCCCACAGACAATGATTGCCATTTGAGTTCATAAGCACTTGGGTGTGATTCGTGCCAAGTCACAGTTAGATAGCAACCCTATTATAACCCTAAACTCCCCAGGAGAGCTCCATGTATAAATGACGTGTACAGGTATACTTTCAAGTGTGCACTGACAGATAGAAACTATTTTATTTTGCCTAGTTTGTCATATTTCTCCCACTTCTATGCATCTTAAAGCATATCTGGACTGAGAAATCTGGTAAATAGATACAATGTTAATAACAATAGGCAGTATCTTTGGGGCCAATGGGGCAGAATCCTGACCACTGAAATTCACAATCTTGTCCAACCATCTACAATGTTTTTAGTTACCTGCTACAAGAAAAATCTATGAGCAGAGGCTCAATCCTGACAAAAGCAGTCATTACTGTAGTGTGGTTTTACACACACACACACACACACACACACACAACACACTTAGTCATGTGGAAGTCTATTTTTGCTAAATTAGCAGGAAGTCTAAGTAAACTCCTAAGACCGCTGGCACTTACCAATATAATACGGGGGGAAAAGTGAGCTCTATGAAAGCATCCTGAAAATCGGAACCCCAGGAAGGAGACAGTATTTCTTTCTAAGTACCTCATCTAGTCCAACTACCAAAGACTAAAGAGCCAATGGTCCACTCACAAACACAAGCAGCCTCAGGGCTATTGTACCACAGGATCTGAGGGAGGAATGAATGCATCTCCTAAGTGCCTGAGTCCCAACAGACAACTTCTTCTTGATATCAGTCTCTTGGGCTTGGGGAATTGCTGAGAGAGAATCACATTCATCTAGCAAGAATTCCTACAGCTTTGAAACCCTCAGCGATGATGCCCATTTGGTATCCAGTTTTGTTCTTAGACTACGCCTGTCTACATCAACACTTCCTAATCCTGCGGATGGAATAACAGTAGATATGGGATTGAAAAGAGAATAAAAATGAGATTTTGGGGTGCCCTTGGAAGCTGGCAGAAAACCTTATAAAAGCACTCTACTATGATTTTCAGAATTCTGCCGTTATTCTTTCTAGCACTCAAGGTTCTGGAGAAAACAGTTGTAGGTTGTTGATAGATTGATTTCTACTGGCTCAGAAAAAAGGTTAATCTTTTCGGTTATACATTTTGAGGGTGTATCAGATATCATAAGGTAGCTCATTCAACACCCTCCTCCTTCTCACTTGTGTTCACGTAATGCAAGGGCTAGAAAAGTAAAATGGCATTCCCCAGACTCCCCTCAGCCCAAGATTGTCCATGTCATTTAGCATTTCATCAATCTCATAACTGTGAGTGCAGTGAACACCATCCACAGTGGACTGCTCTGACTACAATTAAGATTGCTGACATATTTGGGGCAAGTTTATGATTAATTGAGAGCAATTTAGCTGGTCATCCTGAAAAGAGATTTTAAACAAAAGACTTAGATCAAAAAATTATTCTACAACTGAAGTGCATGTAACCATCCATGAACATTTAATGAGCACTGGTATGTGTCCAGTGCCATGCTCAGTACCGGGACCATAACAATGAATAAGATGTCCATGTTTTAAGAAACTCACTGGTGCGGGAAACAAATAACCTGTAATAATAGAGGAAAACAAATGCAGTAAACCTAGGAAATGGAAACAGTCTTTGAAGGTCAAGGGTATCAAGAAGATGCCCTGAGGGGAGAGGGTATACCTAAAGTTGAGAGTAGGAATATGGGACATTTTCAACAGATCAGAGAACATAGAGGGAGTCATGAATTCAAACAAAAGGCCTGTGTATGTTCAACTGCCAAGTGAATGCTCCATGGGGAGTGCTGTAAGATGGAGGTCAGAGGTAGAGGCAAATGGGAGTCAGATCATGGAGGTCATTGCAAATCATGCTAGTGGGCTCAGATTATACCTATAGCCACTATATGGGAAATGGGCGTGGCATTTCAAAATGATTCTAAAAATGCAGGTGTAAATTTGAGGTAGGTCACTTAACCACAGTATGAAGAAGTTAGGGATAACAGTGTAAAGGCTAGTGGTGTAAGCCGTGTGTGAAACAACACGGCTTTGGGGTCAAACCAACCAACCAACAAACAAAATGCAAACCATGTCTGAAAAATATTCAGAGATAAGTGATTCAGGACTTGATACTAAAAGCACAAAGATACTCTTCCATGTCTCCCAGAGTTTTCTCTTGAGCATGTGGATAGAAGGCAAGCAACAAAGCACATCACACCTACATGTGAAAACAGCAATAGAAAGCATATTGTCCAATTGGCCATAGGTAGAATCTCATGGGATGGGAGCTGCCCTGGGAGAAGATGCATGGAGACCCTTTACAGCGCCAGAAACAATCCCTGTAATAGAACGGTGTAATGTATACACCGTTTATACGGTGTATAGAGTATAGAGGTTTTTCTTCCTCAGTATTGCTTTTTTTCTTTGCATTCTTTTTATTTTATTTTATTTTTTATCATAATGTTCAATTAGCCAACAGTATATTAAAAGGATTATTCACCAATCCAGGTGGGGTATATATATGCAAGGGAGGTTCAACATTTGCAAATCAGTCAACCTGGTAGATCACATTAACAAAAGAAGAGACAAGAACCATATGATCCTCTCAAATGATGCAGAAAAGGCATTTGACAAAATACAACATCCTTTCCTGAATAAAAGTCTTCAAAATATAGGGATAGAGGGAACATATCACTATATCGCAAAAGCC
The DNA here is from genome assembly GCF_963455335.1 of Martes martes. Lineage (NCBI taxonomy): Eukaryota > Metazoa > Chordata > Mammalia > Carnivora > Mustelidae > Martes > Martes martes. Next base: position 41,110,847 of record NC_137901.1, on the reverse strand, counting down.
ATCTCTGAAAAGCCCACAGTGACAATCATTCTCAATGGGGAAAAACTGACAGCTTTTCCTTTAAGGTCAGGAACACAACAGGGAAGCCCACTCTCACCACTTTGGTTCAACACAGTACTAGAAGTCCTAGCCTCAGCAATCAGACAGCAAAAATCAGTAAAAGAACTTCAAATTGGCAAAGAAGAAGTCAAATTCTTTGCATTCTTGAAACATTTCTTAGTAATCTATTGATTGATCCATGCTGCTAAAGATATAATCGGGCATGTACAAAAGAAATACAAACATCACACCCCTTCTCATGCAGGTCAAGAAAACATAGTAGAAAATGATTAACAAACATTGTGTGTCAACCTCAGAGTAAATATTTGCTTGGAAACAAATTCCCCATATTACTGTTATGAGCATGAGGTGAGTTTCACACCTCACTGGTAGATGGAAGTAGATGCTATATTGCATTGTTAAAGAATTGTGAAATTATCCTTCTAATACATCAGCTTCATGCTTCCTACATACTGCTCAAATTTAAAAAGATTGCCTCTCACAAAATTCATGCTTAAACAACTTTAATGTAATTTAGTGATTCTGCCAAGTGAATTCAACAATGAAAATAGGAGGACAATCTCAATTAATATGACAGAATGGCAAAAGAAGTGGCTAGCTGAACAATATTTTTTTACCTCTGGATGTTGTCTTCAATTAAGTTTTCTATTAAATGAAAGCATTGATTAGTCTCTTCAAGCAAGGAGCCTTGCTGCCTGCAAGTAAACAGAATTGTTTCCATTAAAGCTTTCAGGGCCTTTAAGAGGTTGTCATCTCTGGCTGGTGAAACAGTTTATGTCATCCCAGCAGCTGGTTTCATTACATGTAGTTATTTGGCAATCATTTGCAAGTTCAGGAGCACATTCTACAAACGCCAGGGCTGGACCGCTGAAAAACAGACCCAAAGGTCATCCAGTTTTTGAAGAATTTTGTGACATTGTATTTCTATGCTTTGATATGTAGTTGTGCATACACAATCTAATTAGTGTCCGCGATAGCTTTCTAATAAAAACGATCCGTTTTCGTACTCAGTATCTCATTTTCTCATTTGTGTTATCTTTGATTAAAAAGAGCACACCAGGGGTGCCTGGGTGGCTCAGTCGTTAAGTGTCTGCCTTCAGCTCAGGTCATAATCCCAGAGACCTGGGATCAAGCCCTGCATGGGGCTCCCTGCTTAGCAGGAAAACTCCTTCTCCCTCTCCAGTTTCCCGTTTGTGTTGCTTCTCTCACTGTCTCTCTCTCTCTCTGTCAAATAAACAAATTATATATATATATATATATATATATATAAAGAGCACACCACACTGTCTTGTTGATTGCAGCAAGGATGGTGCTCATTATAACATTATTAAAGCAATACACTGGGTGATAAAATGAATTCAGCCAGGAAAAAAAATATCACATTTAAAATAATTATGTTGAAGTGGTTTTAATGGAGATAATCACACATTTATTTAAAAACACACATGAGCTTCTAAAGCTTGAGGTAAACTTGGAGCTGAGATTTCTTGGATATTCAGTACCTAAGAAGGTATGAAGGTAAGAAAGATGAGTTTGGTAGTTCTCATTCAACCTTAGGTATGTGCTACGGTGAGTGCTGTGAATTGTTTAAGATGGATAATTCACAAACCTGTACCCCTGCAGCAAATAATACATTATATATTAATTTAAAAATAAAAATAAATAAAATAAAATAAATATAATTCAGTTCATGTGTTGGCTGTTCATGAATCTTAGTCATCAATTATTTAAAAATAATTTTAATTGTGCTCACTGACAATCATTTAGCTGCTTTTAATTATTTATGTCAACTTTCTGATATTTATTCATGGTACAGTATTTGAAGTATAACTTCTCATACTTATTTAGATAACATACTTTTATGTAGTTACAAAGGGCATCTTCCCGCCTTATAAAAACCTTTCTGGTAAAGAATATTAGGCTTCCATGATTTCTTTCCTGTATTGTTTATATGTCATTTCTAAGAAATTACACTGTTATGTAGTCTACTATCAAAGTTAATGTAGCAATCAAAAGATTTTATAAATATATTGACTGCAATAATTGAGTCTCATTTACAACTACCATTCACGTGCATAAAGATGTGTAAGCCCTGGAGATAAGAAATGTCAACGTCTGTTTTAAAATGAACCTACCTATGTTTGTATATACATATAATGTTAACATATAAAGAAATATGATGTTTTTGCTTCAGAAACTTGTAACTTGTAACTGTTGCCATTCAATATTGCATACAGACACTTTCTGTATGGGTATAATTCAGGTTATGAAGAGTACTCACAAATAGAATTCTTACATAAGTCTGAAACTGTCTATCACAAAAACTGAAAAGTGTGCTATGAGGCAACTATTGAATAAAAGCATTAGCTAGAAATATAATTGTACTTTGATTTATTCTTACTTTGATTTTTATTTGGAGGATATTGCCGGTGTGTTCCTTTAAGTATGTTTCATCAAAGCAACACTGCCTGGAAAACTGCTCTATACATCCTTACATCTAACACGCACTTCTTAGTTCTTTGATTCATGAAACATCTTCTTTTTATTGTGAATCAATAGATATCATTGAAAATTGACAAACAGGGGGCGGCACCTGGGTGGCTCAGTGGGTTAAAGCCTCTGCCTTCGGCTCCGGTTATGATCTCAGGGTCTTGGGATCGAGCCCCGCATCAGGCTCCCTGCTCAGGGAGCCTGCTTCCCCCTCTCTCTCTGCCTGCTTCTCTGCCTACTTGTGATCTCGTCTGTCAAATAAATAAAATAAAATCTTTAAAAAAAAAATTGACAAACAGACATGGGAGGATTACCCTCATCATACCATCTAAAAATTACAAAAATTACAAAAATTGTGCTTTATTTCCTTCTACTTTTTATTTTTAAGCATTTATCATACTCAGAATATAATTGCATGCCCTGCTTTTTTTTCATTTACTTATTTTTTTTCTTTTATACCACAGACACTTTCATGGTTTTTTTTTTTTGATAATACACTTTATATTTTAGGATAGTCTTAAATTTTCAAAAGTTATAAAGATAAAACACAGAGTACTCATTCACCCAACACACAGTTTCTCTAGATATGACCATCTTACGTTAGTATATTTGGCACAATTAATGAAATTATATTGATACATTATTATTACGTAAAACCAATACTTTATTCATATTTCCTTAGTTTTTCCTGTGTCTTTTTCCTGTTCCAGCATCCCATCCAGGACACCACATTGCATTTAGTGGCCGCATCTCCATGAACTTCCTTTGAAAGGTACAGTTTCTCAGACTTAACTTGTTCTTGATGACCTTGATGATTTTGAAAACATTTACATATTTCATAGGACGCACTTCTATTGGAATTTCTCATAATTAGACTAGAATTATGTGAGAAAGACCTCAGAGGTAAAGTGCCAGTTGCCGTCATTACATCATATCAAGGGTACATATTATCAATATGACATACCACTGCTGACGTTGGTGGTTCACCTGGAAAAGATAGTGTTTCTTGGGTTTTTCCACTGTAAACTTAGTCCCCCCCCCCTTTTAATACTGTATTCTTTGGCAGGAAGTCACTATGTTGACCCATCTTTGAAGAGTGGGAAACTCTGCTCCACTCTCTTGAGAACAGGGTATCTTCATAAATTATTTAAAATACTTCTCATGCGAGATCTGCCTCTTATTCCCCATTTCTTTGTGGAGACACTAAACTTATTTATATGAGTATGGACGCATGGATATTTATTTTATACCTTGGGTTGTAATCCAATACTGTTCAAATAGTTTCAGGTTTGACTATTGGAAACTCTTCAGTTGGTGCATGTGCTCCTTTGACGTATCCCTGTCAGTGTGATGGCTGTTTGTTAACACTTTTGTACCTTCTGGCACAACAGTGCATCACCTTTTCATCTGCTTCTATGCATCATCATTTATCCAATGTAATACTTTTTGTCCTCAGACTTCAGCAGCTACAGGTTCATAGAGTCCTAAAAACTGTTCATCAAATATTAGGTCTCAGACACCATGGCCCTGAAGCATGATCGGTGGGATGCTGATTTAAATTTCTCCCTTAAGGTTCGAGTGAATGGCAGAGGTTTTCCTCAAGTGATTGGGAATAGCCATGACTCACCACATCTCCCACTTCATAGTCTTAATCATTTCTTTATCCTGAGGGTTAGCGCTGTATTCACTCCTAGTAAGAAGTGCAGTTCATATCATAGTTCTTGATACAATATATGATGATAAACCTTGAACATGTTAATTCCTTCTCTGATTATTTCCTTAGCTGTCAACTGAGAGAAAAAATACGCTGGCTAGCAGAACTAATATTGTACGCATTATATATATATAGTATACAACCATACTACACAGGTATTTATAGATAATCACTTATATGTGGTATACAGTTACATAATTTATATAATACACAAAAATAAAAAGATGCAATTTTTACACACACACACATACACACAGGTGCACCATAGACATTTAATACATAAAGGATCCCCATCTTAGCTTTCACATTTAGTGCATCTCTGTAATAATACAACAGCTTCATTAGATGACATCTTTATGAAGATTTTTCTCATCCAGAATATTAGCCCATGTTCCTAAGGTCTAGTACAGAAAAAAATTGAATACACTTAGAGATAACCTTTTCCTGACATAATCATTGTCTCTGAACCAAGTTTTGTTTAGACTTCTCACTATCCCTTGTCCTCTTCCCCTTTATTTTAAGTTCCTGAGTAGAGATCCCAGGTTGTTTCGTAAATGCTGGATAGGTGGAACACTCTTAATATTTCCTGTGATTATCCCTATCGAGGGGCACCTTAGGCTTTCTCAGGAACCTACTGCCTAACCTCCCTGTGCAGTCTGTATGAGCAGACAGGTCTGAATCCACAGTGGCTCACGGGTCCCTTGCTCTGGGCCCTTTGCTATACAATTTCTAATTATTTTCCTTCTCCGTATCAGTAATACCACCACCAGACTCTTGAAATACTATTTAACCCCTTCCTCCTTTATGAACACTTTCCTGTCAGCCTACATGGGCTGCCAGTTCCCGGCTGAAGTGTCATGGGCAAAAGCACTGAAATGAGGAGAAAAATAACCCAGAAATATAGAGCAAAGGGGAAGAAACACATTTGAATTAATTGTCTTCTTTTGTTTCTCTTATATATCATTTTATTTTATTAAGAGTATAGTAAAACTTTATTTTGATTTTTGAGTTAAGTCAAACCTGCTAAGGGTTTTCACTATCACTTAATGAAAAAAATATTTAAACTTTCTATATGGAAAATTTTTAACATGCTCAAAAGGAGAGAGAAATGTATGCCCAGGAACCCATTACCCTATTATATCTTAAAATTCACTTATGTGGCAGATAGGGTAAATTGCCTAACCACATCTTACTTGTTAAGAGAATCCTGATTTGTGTCCCAATGGCAAAATGCCCACTGTGATAAGTTTAAATTAACTTGCTCTCTTTCGAAAGAGACTTTTCTAGCCATCCCTGCAAGAAGAAATGGGTGTATGATTCAGTCGTCGCCAATGACATACGAGAACTGTCTTTCTCCTTGACAAAAGAGAGCTTCACTTTGCCCGTGTCTTCTCTATTTTATATCCTAATACTATCATAATACATGGGTATGATATCTGGCACTCTGGCAGCTTCTTGTGATCATGAAGCAAAGAAAGTAAAGGGAATAACTGAGATGCCCATCTAGGGAACTAATATTATTCAGTTACTTTACCATTCGTAGAACTGCCTACCTCCTCCAGGGTATTTGTTATGTGAGAAGAGAAAATGCGTGGATGGCTGCATTCCTCTTGCAGAGGGCTAAGCATTCCATGTGGCCCTTCAAATCTCTTGGTCCTCTTTTACAACAGATTCATCTATTTCGTTTTGTGTCTTAAGAAGTTATATGAAACCTTCAGATTTGCCATATCCTATATTTTGAATGAGATACACCTCCCAATGTGACTGGTAAATCAATGAAAGTCCTTAATCAAAATTCCCCAGTGGGAGCTGGAGGGAAGAGAAATTACAGTGAATTCCAAAAAGAATGGATAGAGGAGGGTATCTGGTGACATATGAAATGTGGCTTTAGACCTGTGACAGCAGCTCGCCCAATGTGAGAGATTTACTTTTTTCCTTTCTGTCCTGGTGGTATAATGATGTTCATTGCTGCACATCTTGGAAACAATACTGACCCAGCTAAGGTGGCATATTTTCTGTGGGAGCATCTTCTTTCCAACAACTCCCTGTGTATATACACTGATTATTTTAGCCTAACTACACAAAGCAGTGAAGGCATTTTGAGAAGCTAAGTTCAAATTAACTTATTTTTAAAACTAATGATCACTTATCAGTTGTTAACTAGTTACTTTTAAGTTCTGATTTTTTTTTCCCCCTTGTGAATTTTCTTTTGAGGGTGAATTTGTAGGGTTGGATCTGGTTTCATGTAGGCCCCTCGCTTCTGGTCCCCATTCTAGGAAGCCCACCCTAGAATCACTCTTCCCTTGTTGTCCATCAGCTCTGCTGGCCCCAGACATTTCTTACACCTGCACTTGTGAGTACAGGGCCTGTTCTAACTACAAGATATTCGCATTGTGCAGACACATTTCTGATATGTACCACAACTGTTTTGTTTTTTTTTTTTTCAAAATTCCAGGGAAGAGGTTATGCTTCTGTGGCTGCACCTAATTTTGAGGTGTCCAAGGCCATATCCAGTCCCGTGCAGCTCCCACACGCTTGGCCCTTCCCAGGCCTCACCAATCCCTACTACAATCATGGCAGAGCCACTCAGGGCTTAGATAGCTGATGTTCAAGAAAAATACCCATTTAAAAGGTGGCTCCAAGATATGTCTTAACCTAAAGTAATAGATGGCAGTGGATAGAGGGGCAGGAGGGGACTTACATTTACTAGGTTCTTATTGTGTCAAGATCTGAGCTAAGTTCTACATCTAGGACATTCCAGCAGACAAGGAACGCAGAACCAGGAATCAGGAGACATGGTCTAAGGGATTGATGGCACAGCACTCAGACTGCTACCAGTAGACAAATTAAGACAAAAACACTCACTACCCCCCCCCACCCCCAGAAACTGTGTTTAGCTACAGAGAGCTTCCTCATCTAAGATCATACCCTTCAACCTCTTTCTCAGTGATGCCCTATATCTAATGATTGGTGGGTACAAGTGTATAGTGATTCCCTTGCCCCAGTCTGCAAGGCCATCTCAGACCCAGAGTCCTACTGTCGAAGACTTTGTTGTGATCTCGTTACAGCTCCGCTTTCCTCTCTGCCTAATTTTGTTCTCTTCATTCCTCCAAGCATGTTGATTTGAAGGGCACTCCCCAGTAAATTTCCTGCACCCCAGTTCCCTTCTCAGTGTCTGCATCCAGGAGTAACTCACCTGCAACACCTCACTTCTGGGTGCACTGCTCAGCACACAGGGTCTCTTGTTTCTCGCTAGAAAATTAAGGAAACTGGTTGTGCTCTCTAAAGCCTCATTCCACACCACAGCTAGAACCAGAAAGGAGGAGTAAGGATGGGAGACACATCAGCAGCCTTAAATTACAGCAAGTAGCTGCTTCCTACTCCTGAATCAAACTTGGGTCTGAAAGCCGTGCGAGGACCTGTGAGGGTCAGAAATCCCTACAGTAATTCTTCACTGTCATTGATCAATGTGACCTATTATGTATTTTATTCTTTCCTAGGCTTTTCGTTGTTGTTGTTTTTCAACATGTAGTTATGTATGCCACGTGTGAGATCATTTTTTCCCTTTCAAATAAATCATGTAACTTCTGTGTTTGTCAAGAAATCCGAAGTAGAGAAATGTGAAATGTGAATTGAGAAAAGTTCAGCTGACTGAGTTCCATTAATTCTCAGGAATGACAAGTCAAGGTCAAAAGAAGAAGAATGAAAAATATTGCAAAGTGATTTTCTTTTAAATGGGGGAAAAATAAGCAGTAGGAAGGTGTTCACCTTGGTTCTTTTGAAAATATTTATAGGCCATAAAGAAGATATAGAACTTTATAAAACAAAGCACAAAATCAATACTTTAGAGGAGTAAAAAACTTGACGATTTGATATATTTTGACTATATTTAATATCATTTCAAATGAAATCATCGTATTCTTTCTCCAGGACATCAAAACTTCCTAAAAAATTCAAAAAGTTTTTAATTAATATTTTATTTTATGTTAAGCTTTCAGATTTCATTGAATGGATAGTAATATATTTTTATGTTTGTATTTAATACTTAAGGTTATGTTTGATAAAATTTAAGAAAACATTAAATTGATAATATAATTTCTTAATCCAAATATTTTAGCGTCACATAAATAAATCAATGCTGGGAACAAGGCCAGAGTTATGAAAGCATAAAATTCCCCCAGATAAATTTTGTAAGGTATTTCACTGGACATTTTAATCCTTCTTTCTTCTTTTTTTAAGGCCCCAGACATCTCAATAAACAAAGCCAAAAATTATACTTATTGGCCCCAAACCAATAACAGTTAAAAAAAAAAAAAAACTGACATTTCTCATAAACTTCAGTGTATTGTTTAACACCAGTGTTGAAACCAACCAGTTATCCTGAGCTTTGTTCTGAGCTATAAGAACAGACCATTTTGGTTTTTTTCCTAGATAACTGCCATAATGTCTATATTGGTTGCTCTGCCTCTTCATTTGTTTTTCTATAATCTAATATTCAAATAGCAGCCAGTGATACTCTGCAATGTAAACCTCCCACTCTTCTGCTTAAAATCCTCTAAAGGATTTTCATCATACTTAGAATAATTATTTTTTTTTTTTTTTTTTACCACAGACTAGAAGTCCTTACATGGCCAGTCACCACCTGCCTTTCTCTCTGAAGCCATGTCTTCTAGCCTCTCTCCTCTCTCTCTCTGTATCTATTTCCCTCTCTGTTTGAACATACAGTACAAGGAACATTCTGTTTCTTTAACACAACAAATTTATTGCCACCCCAGGACCTTTGCAGTAGTCATTCTATTAGCAAAAACATTACTTTTATTTTTACTACACAAAGGAGCTGAGTTATAAACCCTTTGTATTAACATTTTCTTTAGACTTTCATGCCCAAGGTTTTACATGACTGGCTTCGTTTCATAATACTAGGTCTCAACCTCAATGTCACCTCTCAGAAAAGCCCTTTCTGACCATTGAGTCTAAAGTAGCATCCTGTCTCCCCAGCATACACTACCACATGAGTCTGTTTTCTTCTTTATTACTATATGAAATTGTTTTATTAATTTGTTTACTTAATGTTTAATGCTTGCTTTCCCTCACTAAATAAAGGTCTACAAAGTCAGGATACTTGGGTGTATTCTTAATATCTAAACAATTCTCAGAATATAGCAGACACTATGATCTGTGTTCTAATAGATACTGAAACAAAAAGGAAAAAAAGTAAGTCTTTGCCTCAGAGCTTTCATCAAAGATTTATTATCAAGGAGATAATAGGAAAATATTAATTGAATCATTATAAACTAGCTTTTATTCAATCCTCAAATAAAGTGTGTTGTTTTCAATGCTCATCTATGACATATTTTTTTCTATTCCCTCAAGCCACTGAGTTTGCTTACTCCCGGAATGGTCAATAGACCTATATAAAAACAATTGAGAAAATGCTGATAAAAATGATAAAAATAATCTGTGATTTTATCTAACAGTTGAAATTTTGTGTACAGTTCCCTAGCTTTTTGTTTCATTGTTTTGGACAGTTACAGGATTAGAATTTTGACCTACAGTCTTAGAAAATTAACCCCTATGCTTTGAGTAGAAGTTACAAGGTTAGGAAAAAAAAATCATCATCAGTGGTAGTGCAATTAAAATGGAAATTTTTGGAAAGTTTTGCAATTAAAATGGAAATTTACTAAGGGTGTAAATTTTGATTGAGGTAATAGGAATAAAAATAACACATTTGAAAGATCATTCACAAAATCTAAAACAATTAGATTTATAGAAAGAAAGAAATGCCATCAAAATTAATGTGGAAATTCATGAATTCATTTATTTATTAAATCGTTTTTTATAATGAGCATCACACATATCAGGTATTGAGATAGGAGTTGCAGTCAAGGAGAAAATAAATTAGAAAAGAAACATATTCTCACAGGAGTTTACTGGGCCTAAGTGGTACTCTAAATAGTGATACATAAAGGGAAGAGGTGTACATTCAGTTATGGAACATGTGGTTGGTATCGGAGGAAAGAAGTGGTGACTGCAGGGAGTTAAGTGTAGAATTCTCCTCCAAGTGAGTAGAGGGGATACTCAGAAGGCAAGGGCACAATAAGGAAGCAGACAACTTCCTGGCCAAGGAAGAGACAATCCACTTGTACACATCCAACAGTAGGATTGGTGTATGACATTTGTGAAGCAGCCACATGAAGCCCCAAAGCCTAAGAATCAGTGCTAAGTGTCGCAGATGAGTCAGGGAGTGGACCACTGCAAGGGTCATTTCTGAGTTTTCCAGAATAGGATTCAACTTCATGAAGCCAAGCATGCAAGAGCAAAGTTGGTCCCCTTCTACAAATCACAGTCTGGCTTTTCCCTCTCCCCTAGGTTTCCAACAACATATAACCTCTTGATTATAGTATGATCCAGGGGAAGTAGAAGAGGAAAACAAAGATTTTGCTTTTGAATTGAATATATAACATTCTTCAGATTCTCGTATTACAGACAATCATAATTGCTACTCAAAGAAATAGAATAAAAGATATTGTCCATAACCCTCAGGAAAGCTTACATTATAGGGAATAGAAGAGAGAAAATTAGAGGAAGAGCCAGAGTAGAGCAGAGTATTGAGTGAGTAAGAGGCTCACTTTGTTCAAAAGGTAATCAGTAGCATCAGAGAATGGGAAGGTCAGTCAATATCAAATACTATGAAAGGTCAAAACATAAAGCCTCAGACAAGTCCCTTAAATGTGTCATTTTAAACCTTAGACATTTTCAAGAGAGCAATTTCTTACTGTGATCAGAAAAAGAATGAAGCTAGAGGGCTAACACTTTTTTTTAAAAGATTCTGTATTTTATTTAGTTTGTTTGTTTGAAAGAGAGCATGTAGGAGCATGACTGGGGGTGGTGGGGAGCACAGGGAGAAAGAGAAGCAGGCTCCTTGATGAGCAGAGAGCTCGAGGGGGTTTAGATCCCTGGACCCAGGGATCACGACCTGAGCCAACAGTAGACACTTAACCAACTGAGTCACCCAGGCACCCCCAGTGGGCTAACATTTTAAAAGAATTTAGAAATAGATAAAGAGAAGGTTTTCTCCTTTGGGGAACCTCGGTGGCTCAGTGAGTTAAGTGTGGGACTTGTGATTTCAGCTCAGGTCATGATCTCAGGGTTGTGATGTTGAGCACTGAATGGGGCTTGGGTGGTTGTGGAACCTACTTAGGATTCTGTTTCTCCCTCTCCCTCTTCCTCTTCTTTTTTTTTTTTTAATTTTTTTAATTAACATATAATGTATTATGTGCTTCAAGGGTACAGGTCTGTGAATCATCAATCTTACGCAATTCACAGCACTCACCATAGCACATACCCTTCTCAATGTCCAGAGTGCAAATAAAACCCCCAGAAAAATATCACAGCCGATTACACAGCATGAGTTTTCATTCAAAAATTATTTCAAAGTTCATCCCCAGAAAGTTAGAATATCATAATAAAGAGACATCTTTGCAGTCTGAAATGTTCAACTGACACTGAGCAGTGCTGATACTCCTGGGAACTATCACCATGGCTCGCCTGCTCTCCATATCTATTTTTCCTTCTCCTCCCCTCTCCCCAGGGTGCTCAGTGGGAGACCGGAAGGGCAGAAAGGAAAGGGAAAGAGTCTGGGCTAACTCTTCCAGCTGCCTCTGCTTGGGCAGTGGTTACAACCTCTGTCCTCCTTACCCATGACTACAACTCCTCTCAGATCATCCTGGTTCTTGACTCTTGGTCTAAGGAACACTTTCCCATTCCTGTGCCTACAGACCTGAAGTTCTTAATAGCTTCCCACTGCTGTTGACAGTCTCTGGTGCTTACTGTTCTTTTTCTGTTCCTTGACCCTGCCCGTGCTTCTGTAAGTAGCCCCTTCAGTTAAGGTCCCTTGAGCCATCTGAGTTGGATACAGTTCCTTTCTAGGACCCTGACTGACACACTAGAAGTTTTGTGTGAATCCTGAGTTTGAATTATTATTTTTAAGAGATACCACTCAAGGTTTGTAAGGTCAGGAACACTTGTTTTCCTTAAAACATCTTTGTTTCTTCACTGAAGCTTTTGCTTATTCTGGATTTATCACCTGTGAATCATAGAAAGACTTACAGCAGTTCTAGAAAGTTTTAAGCAAAACTAAAAAAAAAAAAAAAAAAAAAAAAATGCTTCTAATAGGAGACAGCAGGAACCCGAGGAGATTAGCAATGTCCCGTTCCAACTTGTACCTTGTGTTAAAATTGTTCCTAGCATATGGTGTTAATACCATGGCTAGTTGTGAACTGCTGCCCTAAACACTGAGGCCAAGTTCATTTCTGCCTCATATTATGAATGTGTTATTGTCACAGTGTGCAACAAAACTTACTCTCAGGGTGCACAAGAAGCCTGAATAGCAAATTGCCCTCCCAAACAAGCTTATCTTCAACTTATGATTTTGCAGGCTTTACCTCTCATAGTGATTAATATCATGACACCATATAGGGCTTGGGTCATTCCACAGTGTAGCCTCCATACTTCAGAAGTCAGACAGTGGAAAAGCACTTACTGTGCTATGGAAATCATGTCCCTGGACAGCCTGATTAATGAATGTTTTTGTCATATAGAATGAAGATGCAGAAAGTGAATATCAGGAGGTAATCTTGTAAATATAGACACTCACACACACAAAACCTTCTTTTTTTTTTAATTTATTATTATTATTTTTTTGTTTATTTATTTGACAGACAGAGACCACAAGTAGGCAGAGAGACAGGCAGAGCGAGAGGAGGAAGCAGGCTCCCTGGTGAGCAGAGAGCCCAACCTGGGGCTCGATCCCAGGACTCCGGAACCACGACCCGAGCCGAAAGCAGAGGCCCCAACCCACTGAGCCACCCAGGCGCCCCCAAAACCTTCTTTTTAAAAGAAGAGGTAATTGCAAAAGACATGTCTGGCAATAAAAAAGCAATGACTCACAAAGTGAACTCATTGAAACTAATGAAAATTCCAGGAGATTAGAAGGACAATTTCCATCAGTGAGAGGGTCAGGGGGTGAAATAGGATGGAGGAAAAATATGAGCCTGGGGTCGGGGCTCCAGACTCATTTGGTTAAAAATGTTCTTAACATTGGATGGAGCACATTGTAGGTTCAATGAGTGCACGTCTTACTGAACAAAGACCTTTATTATTTTTTTAAAAGATTTTATTTATTTATTTGGCAGACAGAGATCACAAGTAGGCAGAGAGGCAGGCAGAGAGAGAGGAGGAAGCAGGCTCCCCGCTGAGCAAAAGGCTTCTTTGTCAAAAGAAGCCTTTTGTAGTTGTTTGATATTTTTTATTTTTTATTTTTATTTTTTGTTTTGATCTGATTTTTATTTTTTATTTTTATTTTTTGTTTTGATTTGAAAACGAATTTATTTTTTCTACATGTTCTAATAAATATTATCAAGTTACTGAGGACTTTCTTAAGATGAGATCTGCTTTTTCCTTGTCAACCCCCCTTTTGAACCAATATCCTATCTTGTACTTTGTACCTAGCATTTACTGCTTTCATGTAATTGCATTTAGTGCACTATGAACTACAGGCTAACACTTGGCCTGGTGTTGAGGATGCTTATCCACCCCTCAAGAGAGGCATCCTCTACAGGAAGAGAAACATTATTTCAAAAAATAAGTTCACTAGAATGTTACACCATACACATAAAAAGAGAACAATGGAGAAACAGGGGGTGACCTATGGAGGAGGCAGGTACAGGTCAGAGATGAAGTAAACTATGAATGGCACCTTGCAGTTGTAATGTCTAAGAAAACAGACATTGGGTCAAACATATTTTGGGCTATGAAAGCACTATGAATGAAGGCGTAAGAGATCACGAGGTAGCCTTGACATTGGGGCTATAGAATGACAAGTTGTTTCATTTAAACTCATGTGTTTCATGTATTTTGATGGGAAGAGCGATGGTGCAGAGAGAAGAGTGGTTGAAATAAAGCTAGAGAAGCCTGCATGAACTTGACTGAGTAATGGCAGAGGTCTTAATGAGGATTTTGGACTTCCTTCAATAAACATTTGAGGATTTCTGAAGAGTTTTGAGCTATCCGAATAGCTGTTTCCTCTCTCCTTTGAAAAATGGGCACTCTAAAAAATAGTATCTACCTCACAAAAAAGATGAAGTGAGAAAAATGATATAAATGCTGAGTGAAATAAGTCAAGCAGAGAAAGCCAATTATCATATGGTTTCACTTACTTGTAGAGCATAAGGACTAACACAGAGGACATTGGGAGATGGAGAGGACAAGTGAGTTGGGGGAAATCAAAGGGGGAGACAAACCATGGGAGACTGTGGACTCTGAGAGGAAAAAACTGAGGGTTTTGGGGGTTAGGGAGTGGGGTGAGCCTGGTGGTGGGTATTGTGGAGGGCATGTATTGCATGTAGCACTGGACATGGTGCATAAACAACGAATTTTGGAACACTAAAAAAAAAATAAAATTTGAAAAAAAATTTTGTGACTCTCAATTGTTATTATTACATATTTGGTGTGGAAAATTTATATTGGTCTTTTAAATGAACATGTAATGAAATAGAAAACATCTTTGCAATGAGATAAAATAAATTCCCTAATATTAACATATATAATTATCTTTGCTGTGAGTATCTTTTCAACGTTAGCATTTCCTAACTGCTCAAAAAGTGGGATCAGCTCAAATGATCATTCATTCACTTTAAGTAATACTACTTTACAATGCACATGATAATAAATCTTGAATTATTACAATTAAATTTCAGTGTTTTCTTGGCTTTTGAAAATCATGCAATAGTACTATATTTTTGCAAGTTAAAGTCGAGTTCCTATGAAAACTCTAAATTTAATCATGGAATAATTCAAAAAGTTTTCTAGAATTTCAAGTATTAATCCTTGCACAAGCGATGGTGTAATGATTAGTTTGTAAGAATATGGACATACGGTGTTCAATAAATATTTATTTAGTTGAAGAGTATTTTTATGGTATTTTAAGAGTGGTTTGAAATTTGTATTGACTTATGCAGAGCTAGAGGTCTGAATCTTATAATACTGAAAAGATTAATTTTTATCCAGCTGACAACTGATAACTCTACACAATTGTTGTAAATCTACTGCTACCTCTCAATAGAATGTGCAGCAAATGATTTTGAGTGAGATCTGCAAAATGAGAATATCAGCATGGGCTAGAATGGCCACCTTCTCATGCAATTTATTGAATCCATTTGGTCCTGACAATATGAGACACTCAAGCTGGCAGCTGACCATATTTTCAGCTCTGGCCAGGTTCACAGCCCAATCGGTTACTATTTAAAATCCTATTGTTCTGGATCTATGAGGGTAAGAGTGCTGCAGCTTTCAATGTTTGTGTAACAAGGAACATGAGGAATTGACTCTTGTAAAACTCATTTTATGACTTTATCAGGAAAGGCTTTCCATACTTCATTGGTCTTCTGTCACTCATTAGCAAAATTGCTTCCCAAGGTCAGTGTGACATGTCTCAGTATTAGAGTGCATTGCTCACACAGCAGATGCCCTATGGTGCATGGGATAGTAAACAGTGAAAAATTAGCTGTTATTCAGGGATGGAAGCTTACTGTTATTTGCCAAAGGTTCAGATTAAAAAAGTACAGTAGCTACTGTCTAAAAAGATTAAAGAAAATTCCATTTGTGATTTACAAGAGAAGGAAAGAAGAGAGTATGATAGAGTTTTATTTGCATGTTTTGTTCTAAGAGATTTATGGATAAAATTTTGTCCTCAGATTTATATAAAATGTTTCCTGACTTCATGTGCATAGTAGAGCAGAAAATTGCTTTTATTTAGTGACGATGTTTTCCTAAAATGATACTTCAATGCAAAATCCACTCATCATAATTTTTTAAATTCATATGGATCTTAGTTACTCCAAAATTAATCAAAGTGAATCAAATAATAAATAAATGATATTTCTTGATGCAAGTGCACTGGCTCTTCCTGCAAATCTTGTCACAATGTAAATGGGAAAAAGAATAACATTTCCTAGATATTCAAAAGATGTAAATTTTCTTTGGGTTTAATAATGAATATTATTGCTGTCTTTGTTAAAAAATAGTAGGTCCAAACTTCACTTTTCTCATCTGAAAAATAAAGGTAAGAATGGACCCTTCTTCATCAGGGTCCAGCAAATATATAATCAACACTCAAGTATTCATGAGTATTATTATCCCAAGGAATTGAATGGTCTTTTTTTTGTAATTGTTTGTCCTGTATTTTTACATTTTGCCTGTTCCTTAGCCAGTAAAAATGTATAGCTGGATATGCTACTTAAAGAAATGAAAATTTTTCTGTTATTTTCTGCCTACTGGATTGAACTATTTGATGTTGATTATGAGTTTTTATTAAGTGAAGTGAAGCATACAATCAAATGACAAACACAAAGAAAAGTTGAAATTTAATCAGGCCTTATACACTGCACACTAGCCTGATAGCTTAGTATTAGCAAGAATTTTAGAAATTTATTTTTCTTATTTATTTACAATACATGTTACATTGGTCCATATCATTTCAACTTACTGCTTTATTCAAAACCTGCTAAGTTGTCTCTGGTAAATTCCAGTGAAGTTGGTCTTTCTGATTTTAGTTAACATCATAGTAAATGAACTCAAACATTAACACATAAGATTAATATGGAATAAATTACATACATGCACATACACTACAGTTACAAAAATGAACAAAATTCCCACTCCAATTGTCTTAAATATAAGGATTTAATCTTACGGGTTTTGTTTCGTTTAATAACCAAAATAAAGGTGAGCATAAATAAAATGGTGAAAACTCAAATCCTTTGTCTTCGAGCAAATTCAAATAAATTCCATCATGGTCTCATAGTAATGAGATTTTGAATATAATGCCTCCAGCAGTATACCAGGTAGTCACTTAGTAATACTTCCTGAGTATCTACCAAATGGGATCACAACCTACGGTGCCTTAAAAATCAAGGTAAACTCATGCACAGAAAATCTGGAAGATAACAGTCATGTCTCAAGAGATTATTTCTTTTTTTTTTTTTTAAAGATTTTATTTTATTTATTTGACAGAGAGAGACACAGCGAGAGAGGGAACACAGCAGAGGGAGTGGGAGACGGAGAAGTAGGCTCCCTGCGGAGCAGTGAGCCGGATGTGAGGCTTGATCCCAGGACCCTGGGATCATGACCTGAGCGGAAGGCAGACGCTTAACGACTGAGCCACCCAGGCGCCCCTCAAGAGATTATTTGAATTGAAAAACAAAACAAACAAACAAACAAAACTGCCAGATCAAATCAGTGAACATTAATTGGAAGTCTCTGTAAAGGGACCTGCCCTTAATTGATGATCAGAACTGGCTAATTTCAGACTATCGTTGCTATAACTGCTTATCTTCCTCCTGAAAATAAACTCCGAAGTTTTATAAAAAGTTTCAATTATTTGTGGAACAAAAGGAATAGCACGGAGGACATTAGGAGAAGGAAGGGGAAAACAAAGAGACAGAAATGAGACGGGGAGATGAACCATGAGAGAATGTGGACTTGGACTCCAAGAAACAAACTAAGGGTTTTAGAGGGGAAGGAGGTAGGGGATGGGTTGGCCCGGTGATGGGAATTAAGGATGGCACATATTGCATGGAGCACTCGGTATCATACACAAACAATGAATCTTGGAACACCGCATCAAAAACTAATGATGTGGGGCGCCTGGGTGACTCAGTGGGTTAAAGCCTCTGCCGTTGGCTCAGGTCATAGGTCATGATCCCAGGGTCCGGGGATTGAGCCCTGCATTGGGCTCTCTGCTCAGCAGGGAGCCTGCTTCCCCCTCTCTCTCTCTGCCTGCCTCTCTGCCTATTTGTGATCTCTGTCTGTCCAATAAATAAATAAATAAAATCTTAAAAAAAAAAAAAAAAACTAATGATGTATTTCTTTATGGTGACTAACATAACACAATTTTTTAAAAAACTGATGACATACTGTATGGTGACTAACATAACATAATAAAAAATTAAATTAAAAAAAGAAAAGTTAAAATTTCCTTTGAAACATTAACTAGTTTTTAATATCAATCACCCCCAATATGACTTAATGCAATTTAAAAGGTAATGTGACCCAAATGAAGTAATAATATTTTTTTAATCTATACATATGTTTTGAAAAATTTTTTTAATTTATTTGACAATGAGAGAGATCACAAGTAGGCAGAGAGGCAGAGAGAGAGAGGGGGAAGCAGCCTCCCTGCTGAGCAGAGAGTCCGATGCAGGGCTCTATCCCAGCACCCTGGGATCATGACCTGAGCTGATGGCAGAGGCTTTAACTCACTGAGCCACCCAGGTGCCCCTGTTTTGAAATTCTTGTTGTCAAAGTATGTCATTTGTGCTAGTTTTCAGTATTGGACATCCATATTGACCATATTGTTGTTGGATCAATCAAGTCTTGATTATGTATTACCTCTGAAAAAAGAAGACCAGAAATTTTATAATTAGAATGAAAACCTCTGGAGCAATTATTTTATATGATACCATGATGTAATGTACTTTAATTCTTTGAAAATATTGCACATCCTTTCACATTCATATGAAGTCTTAAGATCTGCATTAGATCTTTAACTTTTCATGGATAAGAGCCTGGGTAGGGATGTACCACACTCAGTTTATGACTTGAAGAGGTTACTATCGTGTTTTTGTTACAGCCAGGGGAGAATGTTCTGTATTCAAACTGGGACATACCAGGACAACCAGTGTAACCAAAAAGCTCATGAAAATGGTCACTCTAGAACAGGAAATAGCAATTTAATTTAATCTTTGATTTCAATGTATGTATACACACATGTTGTCCATGTTTTATAAAAAGAGCTTTAAAATGCATATGGTATAGAAATTTTTTGTACTTCTTTTTTTCCTTTACCTAAATTATGTCCCACTATTCTAGATACATAGTCTCATTATGTATAACATATACTTTAATGGATTAGGCATCTGTCAGAAGAGTTCCTCTCTAATGTTGGGACTGTGGTACCTAGCAAGGTCAAGATCCATGACCTCTTCAGATCACTGGGTTGCCACTTGGAACACACAACCCCAAGAAGTTAGAGTGAATTTAATTAAAACCTAGCTGATTGAAATTAATATATTATCTCTCTAACACCCCAATAGACTGGGTCTTCATAATATAATAAAGAAACAAGCTAATTTAGCCTAATTTAACAGTCTATTTTTTTTTTTAACTCAAGATTTTAGTTTCCCTACATTGAGTGGTACAATAAACACTTTGATAATCCTAGGTCACCATTTTAGATATGGGGCAGAAAAATAATTCATTAGAGAATATTCAGTATATATTGCTTTTTTTATATATATATTTTACTATGTTCATCTCTTCATTGAACCAAAATACCACAATAATAAATTGGAAACTTTCAATAATAACTTTCACCCCTTACTAAGGTGGCTGAGAACATTACTGTAATGGCCTAAAAAATTAATATGCTTCTCAAACTTTCTAATTAATCAGGGACCCAAATCACAAATTATATTAAATTGTCGAGTCATAGAATCCTACATCCTGTGAGAACTTTAGAAGTCATCTATTCAAACCTCCCACCAGGTGAAGCAAATGGAAGCAATGGTTTGTTCTCAGAATGATTAACTAGCTCATTAGTTCTATAATTACCCCACACACCTCATCTTGGTTCTCTGCTGTATTAATCCATCCTCTTTAACCATGTCCTTGTCACTTCCTTTAACAATATAGTTCAAACATCTGAGTTTTAAATCTACTTATCTATAAATATTTTCAGATAATAAAAATCAACCAAAATATTAGGATTTGAATTTACATTATTATTTCAATTCCATGGAGCTGCTTAGTAGCTGACATCTTGTTAGTACCTGTTCTTTGTAATAACAGTTGTTAGTAGTCAGTTTCTAAGTCTAGTACTGTAAGATGTTAGAAAAATTGAAATATATACCCATTCTAATTAAGATTCACATATATGACTCATTCTGCTCTCAGAGAAAATGTAAAATTGGCTCTGTGCACTATTTTGGGAATGTTTTTGTTTCTCCTTCTTCTCTTAATATTGATTTACCTTAATTTTTTGGATTATTGTAGACTGAATCACATTGAACTAAAGTTAATTTTTCCCTAGGAATTTCATACTAAATTTTATATGAAAGTATGAAATATTATCAGCAATGATATTGTGAATTAATAACATAAACATGACTACTGAAATAATCATTTACATCAATTATAATAATCACAATAATGTATATAATAAATACATCTTATAATTGAGAATAATTTATAATAATTTAAGAAACAATTCATTGTTATCCCTGGTCACAGAAGTGCCATTTTTCAAAATGGAAATAAAACTGTAATTCATAATCATAAAATACTTCTTTGACATAACTTACATGGAATATGATGTTCACCAAAGAGTTCAATTAAGTTATGTAATTTTTCTTAATAAAAACCTAGGATTTTTATTAAATCACTATTAAATAGTTGTGTGTGTGTGTGTGTGTGTATAAAATTACAAATGAACAATGGAAAGAAATTTATGAACAACCTGTGATTTAAAAGAGATGGCTGTTTGATCAGTTACACAATTTCCCTGGGAATTTATCAAGTTTGTTTCTAGAAAATTGATTTGAAACAGGAAAATAAAAGACAAAGACATTGGTGAGATGCCCATGAACTCATTTATAAGGCCTAGATATTGATTTGATTACTATCAAAACAATGATCAGCAGCATTTGATACAAAAAAATAAGAGAAACTTTAGTTGAAAAAATGATCCGCATTTAAATAACACATGAACTTTACAAAGTAAAATGGTACAGATAAAAAACACTACACAGCAAGTTTTGTTGGCCCCAACCACATTAATAAAACCCTTTTAACATCCTCTGAACTATAGCAATAAAAAGAAGCAGGTCACAGACTGTGTCAGAGCACTAAATATTTTATTTCTCTCCCCTTTGAATAATATCTTTCTAGTGCCATAGGTGAAATTTCCCATTATTTCATCACTTTAAGCCTGAGGGGTAAAAAGCCAAGAGAAGGAGAAAAATGCAAAGGGGAAAGGAGGTCACGAGAGGTGAAAAAAGGACATGATATCAAAACGTTGTCTTCTTTTCTTACCTTTTCTCTCACTTTCTCTCATTTTCTTCCAGATATCACATTTGTAGCTGAATGTTAATCCTTTAGCAGAAAAACCAGATAGAAAAGTTGTGTGTGTGTGTGTATGTTTCAGTAACATAAGTGGGAGGAAAAGAAAAAGAGAGAATTGAGAATGACACAGAGGCAGAGACAGAGGAACAAAAACAGAGAGACGGAGAAAAAAAGGGGATATTAATGGAACAGATGTCAAAGAAGATGAAGAGCAACAGGGATGCCAAGGCTACACATTTATTCAGCATTGTACTGTAAGTCCTAGCCAGAGCAATTAGGTAAGAAAAAGAAATAAAAGGCACCCACATCTAAAAGAAGTAAAATTATCTCTGTTGGAAGATAATATGATTTTATATATAGAAAACCCTGAAGACTCCATCAAAATACTGTTAGAATTAATAAATGATTCCAGTAAGGTTGCAGGATATAAAATCCGTACAAAAATGTGTTACATTTCTATGCACCAACAATAAGCCATCAGAAAGAGAAATTTTTTTTAAAAAAAGATATACCATTGCATTGAAAACAGTAAAATAATTAGAAAAAATTTGACCAAGGAGATGAAGGACTGTAAACACACACACACACACACACACACACACACACAAAACTATACAACTTTGATGAAAGAAATTAAAGAAGACACAATAAGTATAAAGATATTCTGTGTTCATGAACTGGAAAAATTAATATTGTTAAGATGTCCATACTACCCAAAGCAATCTACAGATTTAATGTAATTTCTCTCAAAAATTCGCTGACACTTTTTTACAGAAACACAAAAAACATTGTTAAAATGTGTATGGAAACACAAAAGGCCCTGATTAGTTAAAACAGTCATGAGAAAGAAAAACAAAGCTATGGGCACCTGAGTAGCTCAGTCGATTCAGGAATCTGCAGGACCCTGGGATCAAGGCCCACAATCAGGCTCCTTGCTCAGAGGAGAGCCTGCTTCTCCTTCTGCCTTCTTGTGCACTCTCTTTTTCTCTGTCAAATAAATAAAATCTTAAAAACAGAAGAAGGGAAACAAATCTAGAGACATCACAATACCTGATTTCAAAATATATTACAAAGCTATAGTAATCAAAACAGAATTTAATGGCATAAAAACAGACACAGATCAATAGTATAGAATAAGGGGGGCACCTGGGTGGCTCAGTGGGTTAAAGCCTCTGCCTTTGGCTCAGGTCATGATCCCAGGGTTCTGGGATCCAGCCCCACATCAGGCTCTCCACTCAGCAGGGAGCCTGCTTCCTCCTCTCTCTCTGCCTGCCTCTCTGCCTACTTGTGATCTCTGTCTGTCAAATAAATAAATAAAATCTCTAAAAAAAATAGTATAGAATAAGGAACTCATAAATAAACCCATGCACACATGGTCAATTAACTTTGGAAAAGTTACGAAAAGGTAAAATGGGAAAAAGATATTGTCTTCTTACACCATACAAAAATGTCAATTCAAATGGGTTAAAGACTTCAATGTAAGACCCAAGATTGAAAAATTTTTAGAACATATAGGAAAAAAAGCTCCTTGACATTGGTCTTGGCAATGATTTTTCAATATGTCACCAAAAGCAAAAGCAACAAAAGGAAAATTAAATAAGAGGGACAACATCAAAATAAATAGCTTCTGTCCAGCAAAGTAAAACATCACAAAATGAAAAGGCAACCTATGAAATGGGAGAAGATAGTTGCAAATAATATATCAGATAGAAGCTAGTATCCAAAATGTACAAAGAACTTATCAGACTCAACACCCCCAAAATAAAAAATCCAGTCAAGAAATGGGAAGAAGACATGAAGAGACATTTCTCTAAAGAAAACATACAAATGGGGGCACCTGGGTGGCTCAGTCATTTAAGCATCTGCCTTTGGCTCAGGTCATGATCCCAGGATCCTGGCATTGAGCCTTGCATCAGGCTCCCTGCTCAATGGGGAGTCTTTTTTCTTCCTCCCTGTGTCACTCTCCCTGCTTATGCTTGCTCTCTCACTCTCTCTCTTTCCATCAAATAAATGAATAAAATTGTCTTTTTAAAAAAGACACATAAATGGTTAACAGACGCATGAAGAAATGCTCAACATCACTTATTGTCAGGGAAATTCAAATCAAAACCACCACGAGAAACCACCTCACACCTATCAGAATGGCTAATGTTAACACACAAGAAACAACAGATGTTGACCAGGATGTAGAGAAAGGGGAACCCTCTTACATTGTTGGTGGCAATGCAAGCTGGTACAGCCACCCTGGAAAACAGTATGGGGGTTCCTCAAAAAGTTAAAAATAAAACTACCCTACAACCCAGCAATTGTACTATTAGGTATTTATCTAAAGGATACAAACATAGTGGTCTGAAGGGGCACATGCCTCCCAATTTTTATAGGAGCGATATGCACGATAGCCAAAATATAGAAAGAGCCCAGATGTCCATCGACAGATGAATAGAAAAAAAAGATGTGGATATACAATGCAATATTACTCAGCCATGAAAAAGAATGAAACCTTGCCATTTGCAATGACGTGGATGGAACTAGAGCATATTATACTAAGCAAAATGTCAGTCAGAGAAAGACAAATACCATATGATTTCATTCATATGTGGAATTCAAGAAACAAAACATGAACAGAGGAAAAGGGAAGGAAAAATAAAATAAGATAGAAACAGAGAAGGAACCAAACCATAAGAGACTTAACTATATGAAACAAATAGTGTTGCTGGAGGGAAGAGGAGTGGGGGATGTGGGGTAATTGGATGATGGACATTTAGTAGGGCACTTGATGTAATGAGCACTGGGTATTATATGCAACTGATGAATCACTAAATTCTACCCCAAACTTAATAACACACCATATGTTAACTAACTTGAATTTAATTAAAACAAAAACAAAAATAAAATGTTCTGTTTATATTTTAAAATTATACACCTTCTATTCCTATAGGATATAGGATTTTATATACCTTTATGGTATCAAATTTGTTAATCATGTTAAAAACTTTTATATTCTGTGTACCTATGTGTACTTATTTTATCAGTGAGAGAAAAAAAAACTCAAAAAAAAAAAAAAAAAAGGAAGAAGAAGAAGGTAAATATGTGAAGGGATAGGTGTGTTACCTGATTCAGTATGGGGAATTCCTTTACAAAGTACACACATATCATCATCACATAGGACACTTTGAATATTTTTCACAGTTTTGTCAATTAAACCCTACTGATGCTGGAGAAAAAAATCCAGAAAGGAATTCCTGTTTTGTTGCTGTATAGATAACCTTATAACAAGCACCATTCGATTGATCTTTTGTATCACTTCTAAGATTAAAAAGGGAGGTTTTATTCGATCCTTGGAGCTGTTTGCAAGATATTTATTTAACTTCATTCATAATATAATTTTATTATAGGTTAACGGCCAATTATTTTACTGTAGACTTTGCAAAACTGAAACATACACTTGTCACATATTTCCTATTTAATCTTTTAGCATGTTTTTCATCTGTAAAATGAGTTCATAATATCTTCTCAGATTATTTTAAAATAGAAAATGAGGTAGCAGATGAGAAATTATTTTCAAATTTAAAGGCCTTGGGGCAGTTTATTAATGCATTCATCCTTTAAAAGCAAAAATATGAACTTAGAATACAAAACAGCTATAAGACTATTGGTTGTGTATTGAAACTGAGCCAAACACGTATTTATCTAGAATATATACAGTAAGATTTGCTTTCACTTTTTCTTATTAAGATGCCCCCAAACCAAAATAACTATGTACATACCTAAGTAACTAGTGGGCTAACAGAATTTTACTTGAGTACCTGAAAATTACACTTTCTAACACAAAGAATTTTTAGGAACTCTAACTTGGAAGAATTATACACAGGTATCTTAACATCACAACATGTCAGAAGAAGCATAAATTGAAATAATATTTGAAAGCCTAATTTATTTATTTCAATATTTATTTATTTCAATGAATCACATGAAGAAATGTAATAGCCTAAATGTTACAGTAAAAATCAAAAGAAACCATTTGGAAAATGAAAATATTTACAGATAATTTTTACTAGCTATTTTTTTTAAATATTTTATTTATTTATTTAACAGAGAGAGAGATAGATCACAAGTAGGCAAAGAGAAATGCAGAGAGAGAGAGAGGGAAGCAGACTCCCCGCTGAGAAGAGAGCCCGATGTGGGGCTCGATCCCAGGACCCTGAGACCATGACCTGAGCCGAAGGCAGAGGCTTAACCCACTGAGCCACCCAGGCGCCCCTAAGCTATTGTTTTAAGGATGGATCTAATTCTTCAATTTTGGAGAGAGAAAATGTCCCGGTTCCATCCACACACTGACAGGAGATATCCTGAAGGAAGAATCTCAGCTTTCAAGCTGCCAAGCTCCACTTGGAGGCAACCGAAGAGCAAAGAAAATAGCCACATACGGTTAACGAGTCTGTTTTTCATAGTGACCATCACTATTTTCTCTGGCAGGAATTCCCTGCCACAATTTTTGAGTTGGCAAAAGAAATTTTTACTTCATCTCTATTAATAAGAGTTGCATTATCTTGTCTGCACCTATGGGACATCTCAACTTGGCTGTACCATGGGTTCCTGAAACTCAACATTGTCATATTAGTTCTCATTTTTTCCACACAAACCTGTTCATTCTTCCGTTTTCCTATCCACCCTATAACTAAACACAGTAATCATGAAATTATTCTAAGCTGTTTCCCATCCTCCACAGAACATTATCAAATTGAACCGATTCCACCCCTGAATTTTCTCTTGGCATTTCTTCTCTCATCTTCTTCCATGTGGCTACTGTTTGAAGGTCTATTTCCTGCCAACACTGCCAGTAACTTTAATTTGTCTTCTTATCCATTCTTCTACTCCAATCTACTCTTCATATGTGCCAGATCCCACTAAAGCACAGTTGATTTGAGCATCTCCTTGTTGAGAAATCATTTGGAAGCTCTATATACACTTAAAGAAAATCGAAGTCTTTAATAGAGTTTAAGCAGATTGTTCTTGACCCAACTCCTATATATCTGTTCAGGGCAATGCCTTTCCCCTTCACTCCATGCTTCATGGTTAAAACCCTGATCATGTCAGCTGGTCCACATTTCTCAGATGCCAGCATTCATGCGATACCTTTTTCCTCTCTGAAGGTTTTCCACAGCTTTCTGCCTTCCTACTTGGTATAAAATTAACCACCCTGTTTATCTACGTTAACGTAACCTTGTGTACATACTCCTATGACAACACTTGTCCCACTCTAATAATATAATTATTATGAGCCTTGGCTTTGGATTCAGGGATCCCAGGTTTGAGTATTGTTCTGCCATGGACTTGCTTGGAGACTTGGAGCTTAGTGTCCTAAGCCTCAGTTTCCTAATCTGATGGACAGCATTATCATATCTATTTCGCGGGATTTTGGTGATAGATAAAAATGAGATCACTCATGAAAAACAGGAGCCATAGTTTCTGGAGCATAGTAAACACTCCAAAGATGAAAATTATTAATATTTTGCATCATGGTTTATCGTAGTAATAGTTAATGCTCTGATCTCCTTTGCTGGATGTTTACCTATTTAAAAGGAAAAATAATTGCATTTTCATCATCGTATCTCCAGCCCTTGATTACACAGTGCTTGGTGTATAAGGCAGCTTATAAATATTTACCAAATTAAAAAAGAACATGGAATAAAAATATAATAATATAATATATTAATAATATAAATAATATAATAATAAATAACATGGAATAAAAATATCAAAGGAGAAATAAAATTTTACACTCTTTGAATTTATCTTTATTAGTAGCTTGATCTATTGAACTGACTGTTTTATGGTATCACCAAGAAGCAAATGATATCTTGATTCCAAAACACAAGAGACTATAACAATAAAACACATTCTTTCTTTCTGCTACCTCTTCCAAATCAAAGCAACTTTTTTTTTTTTTTTTAAGAGAGAGAAGGAGGAGTCAGGGAGGGGTAAAGGGAGGGAGAGAGAGAGAATCTCAAGCAGACTCCCTGCTGAGCATGGAGGCTGATGCCAGGCTTGAAATCATGACCCTGAGATCATGACCTGAGTCAAAACCAAGAGTCAGGTGCTTAACCAACTATGCTTCCCAGGTGTCCCAAAGACTGAGCAACTTTTCGTGCATGAATTTAGCCCACTGAGAAATGGGAAGGTGAGGCATTTTCTTTACAAGTTAAAAGAAATAGCTACATTGGAAGTGTGTAGAAATAAACAGCATGACACTTTGTAAAATAATATTTTTTAGAAGCATGGCATATTATCAATTTTCAAAGCCCAATTGCAACATAAATTTTGCTTTATTAATGTCCTACATATCATGTCTTTCTTTTCATTTACTTACATTACTCATGCTACATTTAATAATTTCTCTTTGCTCTGAAACTTACAATCTGTCACTTCTAGAAGATTTATAATTATTTTTATGAGACTAGAAAAGAGTTTAAAAAGTTATAAGTGATGATATGATAGTGTTTGAGAAGATATATTTAGTGTAAAGCATCCAGTTGTGTTAAAATGTATTCATCACTCAACTGCACAGATAGTGGTGGATCAGTTTTTCATGAACCTGGCCAAGATCAGAGAACTTGGGGAATGACAAGCATGTGTGCACGTGTGTGTGCGTGTGTGCATGTGTGTATAGGGGGTGATTCATAAATCATATGTTTGTTTTGGAAAGAAAATCCTACATCAACCTGGTGAAACAATCACTGATTTTTTTTATTCAGGTGGATTATTAAAGGATAACACATGGCTAAAGTGAAATTAAAAAGTACCAAAATGTACTAAATTTCAAAAAAAATTTTTGAGCAGTTAGCAGCACCAGGCTAATCACATCTATCCCTACAGTTTATACATGAGAAAAGTAAAACCCAGACATGCTAAGTTTTTTTTTTTAAAGATTTTTATTTATTTATTTATTTCATAGACAGAGATCACAAGTAGGCAGAGAGGAAGGCAGAGAGAGAGGAGGAAGCAGGCTCCCCGCTGAGCAGAGAGCCCGACGCGGGGCTTGATCCCAGGATCCTGAGACCATGACCTGAGCTGAAGGCAGAGGCTTTAACCCACTGAGCCTCCCAGGCGCCCCCAGACATGCTAAGTTTTTATGTTTAAATCAGGTTGATTTAAGAAATGAGAAATGTGTATATTAACATGTGTACTGCTTTTATCATTATGCCTTCCCTTAAGGTCATACCTTAAGTTCACCCTTTTCACTTTGTGAAAGAAAGGTTCATCCACTTTTGTCCAAGAAGGCAGAGTTTTAACATCTTTTTGGGTGCTGCTGAGTTAAACAAATGTATTCATTGATATATTCCTATACATGATGTTGACTGAATTAATTAGGATGATATAAAGTTAAATAATTTATTTATCAAAAGTAGTAGAAGAAAATAATGATCATTCTAATGGTACCTATACACTCACACTGGAAGTCTCTAGAGTGGTTAACCAAAGGACTTAAAGTGTGACCAGCATTCTGGAGCTCTCTGGGGAGCAGAATCCTACCCAGATGAGCACTCACAACTATTCTTGGCTGCAGTTCCCAATAACATCTCACTGTAATTCCAGTTATAACTTCTTGGCCAACTGCAGAGGAAGCTTCCTATGCATTCCAACAAGACTTTGCAATTTGTTACTTTATCTGCTCACGAATATCCAAGATACATAGGTAAACCTTTAAATTAGTTTTATTTTGTGCCCAATTATCACTTAAGTTGGAATTTATTATGTATCTCCAATCTTTCTTCTTTTTTAAAAAGATTTTACTTATTTATTTGAGAGAGAGAGAGAAAAAAAACACAGAAGAGTGAAGGGGAGAAGCAGACTCCCCACTGAGTGGGGAGCCCGACATGGGGCTTGATCCCAGGACCCTGAGATCATGACCTGGCCAAAGGCAGACACTCAACAGACTGAGCCACTCAGACACCCCTCCAATGTTTCTTCTTGTGAAACAACCCTTCTGTCAGGTCCTTGAGTTTATATTCCGTCCCGCTGAATGTGACTCCACAAATGATAATTCAAAACTAACAATTACCAAATGAAAAACTGAATGAATGAATTTTAAGTTTTTGATATCTCTGAGATATGATTTAAAGTAAGGTTACAACAGCAGAAATGTGCCAACATTATTCTGGTAAGAAAGGCCATTTTAATACCCAGAAAACATAAATTCATTCTGGTTTCAATGACAGCTAAATCGTATGAGCACCATACACTTTCAGGAAAAAACTGTTGTTTTTTTTTAATTTCTTTTTTTTTTCTTCTTCTTTTCTTTTTTAGAATGAGAGAGAGAGCATGAGAGGAGACAGATCAGCGGGAGAAACAGACTCCCCATGGAGCTGGGAGCCTCATGTGCGACTCGATCCCGGGACTCCAGGATGATGACCTGAGCCGAAGGCAGTTGCTTAACCAACTGAGCCACCCAGGCGCCCAGGAAAAAACTTTTAATCACTTTTCTTCTTTAAACTAGATTCAAACCCAGCATAATAAAAAATTATTGTACAACTTTCATTATCCTATAAAAGTCTAGAAAATAATTAAAAAGTCAAGTATATAATAGTTATAATGCCTTACATTTATATAGTGCTTTATAATTTTAAAGTTATTTTAAAAAGTTATCTTATTTGATCTGCAGAACTGCCTTTTGCGCTATAGAAATATAAGTATATGATCTTTCATCTGCTACCCAAAAATACACAAAGCTTTAAGGAGCAAAGGTTTTTTGTTGGTTTTTTTTTTTTTTTAATTTGATGCCAAAACTCATTTAAGGGTGAAACTAATCTGAGCTTTTATGAGGATGTTATAGATCTTACTTTCCCCACTCAGTATAAATATTCATGAAACACTGCAAATACATGAGTGTTTTCCTTTGTAGGAGTCTGCCCAAAACCCATTTAGTGTTAAATAATATAAGATAGATGCAGGACACAATTTTTCGTAATTTTAATTTAAGCATGACTGGATCCATAGGTTTCAGATAATATCTTGTGGGTCATTGTTAATTTGGGTAACTTAATGATTTAACTAGTTCCTAGTGATTAAAGAAGGATACCCAAGGTCACAGAGCCAGGTGATTCTCCTGTCAAGTCCAATTCCTTGATCATCTTTTTCAAAAACATTATTTGGTAGATAAAGAAGGAGATTTCTAGTCAGTGCAATAGATACTTGGTAGAGATTTTAGATCACAGTAGCTCCTTTTCAAATATACTACTTGTCTATGATGAGTTGAATAGGTCAACCTTTTCACAAGTCCTCTGAGAAGGGAAGAAGTATAGGTATGCCTCTCAATCTATACCTTACTAAAGTGACAGTCCTTCAAAATTTTAAGTGGATTTTATCCAGAGTGAAAGTCAATTTTTTTTTAAGATTTTATTTATTTATTTGACAGACAGATCACAAGTAGGCAGAGAGGCAGGCAGAGAGAGAAGGGAGGAAGCAGGCTCCCTGCTGAGCAGAGAGCCCGATGCAGGGCTGGATCCCAGGACGCTGGGATCATGACCTGAGCCGAAGGCAGCGGCTTTAACCCACTGAGCCACCCAGGCACCCCGAAAGTCAATGTTTTAATGAACACCTGCCAATAAATATCCAGCTAATAGTGGACATGCCAGATGTTTTCAAAATAAGCACATCAGAGGAAAAGGAATGCTTATTTACAGATATACTCCCCCATCTCTTCTACCTACCCTTCACAAACATATAACTCTTTTTAGAGATATAAAAGTTTACAAACCAAAATAAAGAACTTTTTAGGGGGTTATTAAGAAGTAATGCACCACTTTCTAATGTGTCTCTTATTCACCAACGAGTACCACACCACTGGTAATAAAAGATAGTGCTGCGGATGGGGTATAAATCTTATCATTAATATATGCCAATATTTCCCAGTTTTCTACTCCTCATGTTCACTATAAGACAAATTTTCTCCTTCTTGATAAACAGAACAGAATTAGGGGCCTGTCGCATTATTGAAGGGATAAATAAATTCTTCTCTGCCTAAAAATATTACTTAGAATCATATAGCATTTTAGAATCAAAAGACATCTCAGAAGTCACTTAGGTTAAAGGATCATCTTCTGCACTTTTAGAAAGGGAAATCTTTCTCCTTGAGTCACATTTCTGCCATTTCTATTTATGAGAATATCAAAGTCTTCCTGCAGCTTTCATACACTTTAGAATATTGTCACTGAAAAAAAGAGAATAATTCCAATCTCTTTCACATAAGAGCCCTTCAGATGGTTGAAGTCTGCTACTAAGCTCTCCATTTCCCACAAATTCTACATCCCTATGTATGATACTCTGAATAGATATTTTACTTGATTTTGTTAATTATAGTTTTTTATAGCCATGAAAATAACAAGGCTGTATTGAAAAGGAATGAGAAGTAGCAAGGTTGGATTAAAGACAAATGGCAATTATTACAATAGTAGTTTACACTTACATGGTTCTATGATTATGAGCCAGGAACTTTTTAAGTATTATTCTAAGTGTGTCCTGTGTAATACTATTTAATCTTCACAGTAATCCTAAAAGCTAATAACTATTATTATTCCCATTTTATAAATGAGTAAGCTGAAGCTCAGGCAGGTTAACTGACTCCCTCATGTTTACACAGTAAGTGACCAAGCTGGAATTTTAACCAGGGCAGTCTAACTCCATAGCATGTATGCTTATCCTCTCTACCATACTTTGGAACTCCCAGAGGATGAATGGAGTAAAGCAGGACTCCAAAGTGTTAAGTAAATTATCAGTCAGTAACCCATATACATGAGGACAAGGTAAAAGAACAGACTAGAAAAAAAAAGTTAGCACATACTTTCAGAGAACACAATTAAGCTAATATGGTAATACGTTTAACTTGTAGTTTCAACTGAATTTTAATCTCGTAAAATCTCCAATTCATGATTTGTTTAGAATAGTTTTTTTTTTTTCCTGTAGTAGATGGATCACGTGGTCTTAAAATTCTATTATTAGTGAGAAAAGAAAACTAAAAATATATTAAGTTGCATCCTCAGTTGCATCTTTATTGACATCTTAATATTACATGGTATACATACCATGGGAGAAAAGCTATTTTAATCTCTATTATTGGTTCATTTTACATAAGGCCCAAACATTCATCACATGTTTCATTATTATGTCATGACTAGATACCAGGTACTACTGAGCATCAAAATACAATAACAAAAGACAGTACCTCTATCTTAAAATCATTCATAGGCTGGTGGAAAGAACTGAGAATAAATCATATATTACAATCCACTTTTATAACTGCAAGGGCACATGTAATCATGGATACTGTGAGAACAGAGATGGTTTAGGTAACACTGATGAAAAAAAGAAATCATTGCACTGAGTCTTAAAGAATCTTAAAAATGGAGCAAATAAGCCTCCAAACAGAAGTAAGACATGTTACTAAGCCTAGAGGTAAGAGAAAGTATCAAGCACTGGGAAAATTGCAAGCAATTATTTTAGCCAGGGGTGACAATGTGCCTCGACTAATTGATAGTAGATGATGATAGTAGATGAGTCTGTCAAAATGTGAAACAATCACATAACCCATGATCAGGATTGGATGACTAAACAGTTTGGCTTTTATTCTGCAGAATATGATGAGTTAGTCCAAGATTTTACCTTCTCAAGTGTCTTATTTAAAAAATATTATTTTATTTTATTTTATTTAAAAAATATTTTTAAAAATTTTATTTTAAAAAATAAAAAACCTTAAAATTTTTAAAAATATACAGTTTTTATTCTTAAGGACTTTCCTTTTTTATTTGGAAAGAATTCCTTCCTATATATTCTCTCACAGCTTCTCATGTTAGCATCTTTCTATGTATATAATTATCGAAACCAAGAAATTAAAATTGATATATCACTATTAACTAATCTACAGAATGTAACTCAAGTTTCATCAGTTTTATACTGTCATTTTCAGGGTCCAGGATCCAATCCAGGATCCCACAATGCATTAAAAAGTCATGTTTCTTTTGTCTCCTTTAGTTCCTTAGTCTTTGTCATTCATGACCTCCACAGTTTTGAAGTTCTAGTCAATTATTTTGCAGAATGTCTTTCAATTTGGAATGTTTTGATAACTTTTCATAGTTAAACTGATGTTGTGCCCTTCTCAGTAGATATATTAGGGGATACAGGATTGGAATATGTCTTATTACTAGTGATGCTAACTTAACTCACATTAAAGATGGTGTACACCAGTTTTCCTTTCTATAAAGTTGGTATTTTACCCTTTGTATTTGCAAGTATTTGATGGGGTGATACTTTGGGTCTATATAAATATCCTGTCCCTTATCATAATTAGCTCACCATTTTTAGCATCCAGTGAATGATTTTTGCCTACAAAAATTATTTTCATGATATTTATTTAAGACTCCCTGTTGCTATGATTTCTTCTACATTTTTTAAATTAAATTCTATCCTCAACATGGGACTCAAACTCATGACCCCAGGATCAAGAGTCACATGCTCTACAGACTGAGCCAGCCAGGCACCCCTATTTCTTCTACACTTATTAATTGGAATTCTATTATAAGAAAGGGCTACACATTATCCTTTATTTCATTAATTTATTTATATCAATAGAGTCTTAGACATTCAGATTATTCTGTGGGTTGTATTCCATTGCTACCATTATTTTATTTTCCAAATTAATCCAGACTTGACCATTAAGAGTGTGTTCAAGTTCACTCCTATATCTCTTTGACATGGACCATTCTCCAGACCTTTTTTGAACACTTCTTTACTTTCTGATATCATGAGATATTCTAGGCACATCTTGTATATTCTCTGGCCAAACCCTAGAATCAGCCATTCACCACGGACTTTTGGAACATTTTATTAGAGAATGGTGTTTAAAAATCAAGATCTGGAGAGGTTTTACATTATACTCAGCATCTCTGACAGAATTATGGAATATTGGTTAATCACATAGTGTAAATAAAACTAAGGTAAATTTTAAAACTCTGCTCTATGTGTAAGTAAAGGTATTTAAGAAATATAATGAACAGAATTTGATTAAATGTATCAAAACAAATACAAATAATGTTATTTAAAAAAAAAAAAACACTTTTTTTTAGCATGGAAGTTTTATTCACTTACCTGTCATAATATACTGAGAGTATGGTGCACCCACTTGTTTCACTGAAAGTTTTTCAATCCAAGGTAATATGGAAAGTAAACTATATCTAGATCATTTTGTTCTCATTTGTCTTCATAGCCAGAAAATGAAAACAAAACCAAACAAAACCACAACACTTTAAAAAGTATGTTTTTATTCATTTTCTAACAACATGGCAGGAAAACCCTTTCTCATAAGACAATTAGTTATGTTAGAAAAATACATGAGAAAGCTTATTTTTGAATGCACAGTTAAGCCCCTTTAATGGAATCAAAATCCTTGGGGCCAAAAATTAAAAGAAAAATGTAAATCAGAGCTGGCAATTTGTTGGCTGACAATGATAGTAAATTTGTACTTGTGGTAGTGTTTGGTACTATTTGTAGGAGTTATGATGAGTAGAAGGAAATGATAGATAAATCCTTCCCTAGATCTTCTCTGAGATAGGTATTCAAGAGGTACATTTATTATGGTAATAAGAGATGGAACAACCAATATTCTAAGATTACAGGCAACTAAGTACTGTATTTTTGTATTAGTTCTCTTTCCCTGATTGCTGCACTCATTTTACCCTTAACTTTGGTTTTCTGGATTGTACTCCTCAATAAGTACTTAGACATACCATTGTTTCAGACTCTATTTGGGGGAAATCCAGGCAAAGATAAGGAACCAGTATCCACTCCTAGAAATGGAAAAGACATAACCACAGATAAAGGTGAAATTAAAAAAAAAAGAAAATATGTTTTGATAAATTTGAAAAATTATAAATTATATACCCACTTTTCTTTATAATAAAACCTGTTAAAACTGATTAATAAAAAAGTGGAATGCCTTAATTTACACTACCATCCATCCATCCATACCATACATCCATTATGTAAAGAAACATAATTAGAATTTTAAAAAATCACACATGCATGCACACATAGGAGAACTGATAAGTTCAAATAATTTTAGAGGTGACATTTGCAAAACACTCAAGAACCAGATCACATTGCAATATTATGCAACTTATTTAGAGACTAGATAAAGAGAGAATGCTGTGTCACATTTCCAAACAAGATGGACTAAAGTAGGTCATATTTGCCCTCTTATATTGAACAGTCAAAAATCAATAAATAAAACTCAAAATATGTGAAACAATGACACTGCACATCCGCCAGTAATGGAAAGTGATTCCTGAGAGACAGCAACAAACACTGTGAGTTATATGATTATCCCACCTTACTAACTTGAGAGTATTTCCAGGCCTTGGTGTAAGCAGAGGGAACACAGGAGTATACCTGAGTTGAGCCGAGAGTTCAGGGTGACCAAAATTACTAGAGCTGGCAGGATTAAGTACCAGTGAGCACAGTACTGTTCATTGAGCATATTCAAAATATTTCCTCTTTAATTATTCAACTGAGTACTGGTCAGCACACACACAAGGAAATTATAAGGAGGACAGTATTGATGCTTACATGTGATAGAGAATAGTGCCTGATCCCATCAGCTGAGTGGAAAAACCTCATGACTCATTGGACATTAGCTAGACTACTCAGAAGGCTCTTGCCTCTGAAGTAGAAAATAGTTACACACTGACTCTTGGCCTGATACCATGCAACAAATCTTAAAATCAACACCTTAAGGGATAAAACTGTTCTAAATATCTACATGCATGCTACAATAAAGCTGAAAAGCCTTTACAGAAATACAAGAATATCCAGGACCAACAAGTTAAAATTAACAATGTCTGAAATTCAATAAAAAATTTTCAGGCATGTGTAAGGACAGGAAAATATGTCCCATAATAAGGAGTAAATCAATCAACCAAAACCAACTCATAACTGTCACAGCTATTAAGATTAGAAGATTAGCACATAAAATTAGTCATTATAACTATATCCTATATGCTCAAAAAATTAAATGAGACTTGGAAGAATATAAAAAGATCCAATTTGGAAATTACAACCATAATGTCTGAGTTGAAATATATACCATATGAGATTAGTGAAATAGTAGACATTAGACTACCTAGTAAAAAATTGGTAAATTTGAAAATAATAATAGAAACTATATGAAATGCAATATAGAAATAAAATAAAATTTTAAAAATAAACAGAGCTTTAGTGAACTGTGGGACAAATTTATGTGGCCTAATAAACATATAATCAGAATCCCTGAAGTAAAGCAGAGAGATGGGAATATAGAAAAAGTATTTGAATAAATAATGTTTGAAAATTTTCCAAATTTGATGAAAACTGTAAAAACAAGAGTTCAATGACTATCAATCACAAAAAAATGATGAAAATTATACCATGAGACATAATAAAATTTCTCAAAATCAGTGGTAAAGAAAAAAATCTTAAAATCATACACAGAAAAAGACACATCATATACAGAAGAACAAACATAAAAATATCACATTTATTATTTGAAACTAAACAGCAAGCAAGGCAGCAGAAAACATTATTAAATATAAAAAGAAAAAACTGTCAACTTAGAATTCTATACCCAATGAAAATGATCTTTAAAAAATTATAGTAAAACAAAGCCCCTTCATGTGTTTTTTGGAAATATATGTCTCAAAAAAAATTGATAACCAGAAAGCTGACACTATAAGAAACATGAAAAGAATCACTTCAGGCCAAATAAAAATGATTCCATGTGAAAAACAATATACAGAAAGGAGTGAAGTATATTGGAAATGGTAACAACATGAGAAATACATGATTCTTGTCTATTACTTTAATTTTTTTTATTTTTTAAACTAATTACCTGTTTAGGGGCACATGGGTGGGTCAGTCAGTTAAGAGTCTGCCTTCAGCTCAGGTCATGATCCCAGGGTCCTGGGACTGAGTCCTGAATTGGGCTCCCTGTTCAGTGGGAAGTCCACTTTTTTCTCTCCCTCTGCCCTCCCTCCTGCTTATGCTCTTGCTCTCGTTCTGCTGCTTCTCTCTCTATCAAATAAATAAATAATTTTTAAAAGTAATTACATGTTTACACAAAATTAATATTAAACTTTGTGGGGTTTATTATGTATTGATTCAAAATGTATAATAACATAATGACTGGGATGGGAGAAATGCAAGTATACTATTGAGTCTTCAAATTGTACACTAAATCTTATAAGGTCATTTATAATGTCACACTCTCCTGTGATAACTTAAGATGTATACTATAAACCCTAATGCAAACACAAAAATAATAAAGCAAAGGATAACTAATAAGACAACAAAGGAGATAAAATAGGTTTGGGAAAAGTATTTTCAAAACTCCTACAAAAAATTAATTACCAAACTATGTGGTGGAGTCCATTGAATAGTAAGAAATATATAGGCCTATCACAAAATGAGAGAAGCCTATTAGCAAGAAATTTGCAGAAGCTATCCAAACAGCCAATAAACAAATGAAGAAATGACATGTTCTTTAGTAATCGGCAAAAGTAAAACAAAGGTAAGATAGTATTTCACAATCATCTGTTAACAGTAACAGCAAAAAAGTCATATAATACCAAGAGCTGGTGATGAGATGGGGTAACTTGAACTCTCAAGCATTTGCTATGAAGTATAAATGAGTAAAATTTTGGAGAGTACTTTTTCACTAGCTAGCTTCATTAAAAATGTACATACAGAACATGATCAACCAACACTGTACTCTCATATGTGCATGAAAAGATGTTATATAAATGCACATGCAACAAATATTTATAAAAGAAAATTTAAGCTGCAACAACTTAAATTTACTGTAAGAAGTTGTAGAAAAATTGTCTTATCTGTACATTATGGCATATTTAAATAATGCAATATTATGTAACAGTCAAAATATCACACACACTACTAACCATGACATACCATGTCGAAAGATTATTTAAAAGCTTTGACATGTCATTATAATTTGATTTCTAACTATGGGCAAGATTTGTCAAGTTTTTTTCTTTTTAATGTACTGCAATTCTCTAGGGCTAAACATCTATTAGTGTAAATTGTTACAAGTCATCTTTTCTTCTTTATACATCTAGATAACAAATGCCTAAAACAATGTTATTCCATCCACAGAGTGACAGATTAGGACGAGTAATTCAGATTACTATATTTATGGAGCAAATGAAAAAAATTAAGTATAATCAAATTTTATGTCAGAGACTTTTCAGTGCAAATAGGAGATATTGCATTTCTCATGTACATGTGTCCTAAAATAACTCTAAGTCATGGCATTTAAATACAATAGTGAGTTTTAAAATAACACAGTTGAGGTGATACATAATTTAGAATCCCTAATTTCAACTATATGAGAATATAGGCATGATGTACTTCCAAAATATTATGCTAATTATAATCCCCGTTTTTATTTATATGTGACTAACCAGCCAACAATGACAGAAATTTTCTCTATTACTATAAACATGATGATTATACCAATCTAATTTATTTTGTCTTGAGATCTCTCCTTTGCTCTCTTAGGCATTAATATATACTGCTTGAATTATTATAAGTGGGTTTTCTATTATTATTGTGCAAAAACTAATGAAAACATTAAAAAAAACCAGAAGACTTAATAGCATCTACTGCCAACTCATAATTACTCATGAAATTAATTGTCAAAGGGGGAGCAATATTTTAAATCTATAAAAGCCAGTGAAATTATAAAAATTCTAAAATATAAATCTTTGGTTTTCATAGG
This sequence comes from Martes martes, assembly GCF_963455335.1. Classification (NCBI taxonomy): domain Eukaryota; kingdom Metazoa; phylum Chordata; class Mammalia; order Carnivora; family Mustelidae; genus Martes; species Martes martes. The sequence goes on along the minus strand of NC_137901.1, from coordinate 41,071,587 downwards.
AGACTACAACTACTCATTATCCATGCCCCTAGTGACAATTAAAGATTTTAATTGAATATTTTTATCATCAGAAATTTTAGCAAAGAAATGTAAGATGCATAGATTCTACCTGTTGTTAAAATAAAAATAAAAACATAATGGCCTATTTTATGTGAAGACAATTTTGGCAGACGCACACTGTCACAAAAGTGCCACCCACATCTATTTGCCACCACCAAATTTGTTGAATCAGTGTCTGTCTCTGTGATCTGACAGACTTATTTAACTTGAGCAGAGGTGAAACCCAAGCATGATACATGTGGAATTTAGAGATAAATTTAATTTAAGCATCCTTATAAAGAACTTGACTAAATAAATAAACTTACTTATAAAAATGTGAAGTTGAACATGTTATTTATTAAAAACATAAAAGAGGTTGGCAGTCATGGGTCACTTAAATCTCATTTTTATGAGAGAAAATTTGAGTTTCCTCATATAATTGCTATATTCAAGTTCTAAAGTTTACTTTAATTACAATGTATTCTTCTGAGTGTTATTTCGTATTGCAAAGACAGCCACATTCTCTGACTTTGAATTCTATGCTAAATTAGGCAGCACTTGTAGAATCTGGTTGCTATGAAAAATTCTAAAAACCCCTTGTTTTATTGGACAGAATTGCATTCATCAGTGAATGAGTCATTAAGATATGTATATCCACCTCAGCTGTGTTATTGAAAGGGCTGAAAGCTAAGGCAAAAACCAAACCCCTCCAATATTTCAAAAGTGGACATGTGTCTTTTTGTAGCCAAAATCTGCATAATTGTTTATACCTACAAAGTGAATTTTTATTAGCAATCTTAAAAGCAATTATTCCCTTCCATGATTTTTTAAATTTTCATTAAATTCATATAAAAGATTATGTAGGGAATACATTAATATTTTAAAAGTTCTTTATTGATTTTTTTATCATGTTATTTTCTTTTGCTTTAGAGAGTATGAATTTGATTTTGAAATCTCTTGTAGCTTCTAATAGTTCTCCTACTTGAGGCTAAATTGAAGAACTATTTCATATTGTCAAAATAACTATCTGTCAATATACAATATTTAAGAAGATTATAAAAATAAAAGTTTAAACCCATCAAAAATATGTTTTGATTTATATAATGATATTCAAAGTATGGAAATTTAGATACCTTTCCATCTAAGCAACTGGTATATTACAGATACTTGAACACACTACAATTAATCCTCCTTAAAAAGAACATAAGAAAAAAAAAGACCTAAAACATTTCAAAACATGGTGAAGCATAGCGAGAATGCCCCTTGTTTGTGCAACCTTTTATTAATTTTATGCTATCTTTAGATTCTCAACTTCTTGCTCTACATTACATTTTACACCGTGCTATAGAACACAGTTCAGAAATGGTGGGAATCCTAACCAATGTATTGGGGAGTTTTTGTAACATTCTCTGCAGGCCCTGTCAATATATAAGAACTATTTACCAAAAAAAAATGGCTTATAAAGTCCAAATCACTAGAGTGAACTTTACACAGGCAGCTCTTAACATGCAAATGGGATTCATTCGCAAACACTCCACACCATCTTGGATGCCATGTTCCGTCCTTCCAGTCTTCTAGCCATCACCTCTGGCCTCTGCTATTATCATTTCCCCTAGACTGCTTCTACAGAGGTTTTTCCTCTGTGTGTCTTTCCTTTACATTTCCACATTACCAAAACTGCAAAGAAGGTATTTGAGGTACGATGTGCTGCCCTTGAAATTGTACTTTTCTATGTTACTCAATTCTCCCTCTGTCTACCTTCCTTTCAGTGTAGGACTGCTGGATGAAACTTTCTCCATCTTAATCTCCATGTTAAAACTGCTCTCACTGACCATGTCTTATCCATCTCCCTTCCTTTGCAGAAATTCTTTGTTGCAGTTCCAACTTTCATGCTTTTTCCTCTGAAAAGATGGCTAACTGAATGGAGAGGAGGGTAGAAGACGGGTGGTGACCTGGTGCCCTCTACTCTGTTCTCTTGCAATACCAATTTCTACTTCCCCAGTTACTATCACTAGGATGAATCTTACTTCAAATTTTCTTATAAGAAATGAATAAAATACCCACAGTACTGTTTCATTTCCTACAGTACCATTTCTCCTTTGCAATCATTATTTTCCTGTTTCTATATCTTTCCTCCTATTTTCTGATATTCAAGGGGAGATTTAAGGGATTAGGTTACCTTTTAATCTCAGTTATCCTTCTGAAATTTTCTTACAATTTTTATGTGGAACTAGTCTATCAAGACAACGATACGTACATTATTCATGTATTTCATGCCTTTAATGCCTTAACTGGATAGTGATACTTTAAAGAAAAAATAATAATAACAGGTTTGGTTCAATTACACTTTATTGTATCTATATACTTTACCAACTCTATCACAGATTAAAAAGCATTTCTGGTTTGTCTAGGAATTTAAGCCCATTAATGATACAATGTTTGATTGTCCTTAGAATAAAACTGACAAATTGAGAGTTGCCCTTTTTAGTAGATTTTTCACCAACCATTAAATAATAGTCTTATCAACTTTCTATTTCAAAACAAAAAACCTGAGCTTTTTAGGCACAAAAGAGTATCTTATCTTCATTCTCTAAATTTGAGCCTATTGACACTTAAGAAGCTCATAACATGGTGATGATGGGTTTCATTCTTCCATTGAAAGTCATGGTTTTCTGTCTGTGAACCACTTATTACTAAGAAGTTTCTTGGAATCTGACCCTATAACCCTGTAGCTGCTAAACCACTATGCTATGATCTGAAAATAACACCTAAAATTACTTACCCCTGAACAGTAAAACTTACTTTATGCCTTCTTTACAAAAAAAAAAAGTTACAAATGCACAAAGGTTTTGTAAAGTCACTAGTCCATAATAACCTGTTTAAAATTTTCTATGATCTGGCTTAGTTTATGGAATCTATGATTTAATTCTTCATTGGAGGGAAACAAAACTGAACTTTAGCCACATAACAGGAAGGACTCATGAAAACTTGAGTTGATTTGCCTGAGAGCTCTGGCAGAATCATGAGGAGCTAAGAAATGGAACTTAATTATGCATGAGTAAGGAAGAGCCAAAATTCACAGTAAAATCACACGTCAGTGATTTAACTCTGGCTGAAAGTTTCAGAGTCTTGGAAATAACTTTATGTAGTCATTTTCTTTCCCCAGGACTTTGCTTTCAAGTTTTTATATATCTGAAAACAGTTCTTCCACTGTTAAAGTATTATTCCATTTAGGAAAGAATAACCTTAATATAACCACTGATATGAAACCATCTCATTTATCTTAACAGTAAAACCTCCTGATAGAAGAACACACTGTATTGGGGGCTGAGGTGGATATTTTGAGAGACATACAGAGAGACTGTGTCTCCACCTCCTGGCCCCAGGGTAATCTCTGAGGAAGCTGGAAGAAAGCTTTTTCTATGTTCCAGAATGGCAGATGTTCACAGAAAGTTCAAAAGGGATGGAGGAAAGGGGGCCTTTGAGGAAAATTAGGATTGTATTTTTGTGCTCAAACTAAATTCGTATCCTTTTCCTCCCCAATAATTCTTTAGTAAAATCTACGTTATTCACCAATACTTTGCAAAATCAGCTTTCTAAAACGTGACAGAAATGTTATTTTAGTGTTGGCACAGAGGAAAAAAAAGAGGCTGCCTCCAGGACAGCCAACCATAGCTGGATTAAATGTAGCATGAAATAAAGAGATGGTTTAAAAGCAACAAAGATAAATCTTGAGTCTCAAATTCTGTTTGCCTGAATTTGTGGGAAAGCTGAGAGCTGCAATGCTCTCTCAACTTGGGCAATAAGGTCATTAAGAGCTTCTCTTAACAAGTGGGGCAGACACAAGATTTGTGGTGACCAATACTGCAAAAAGCACTCCTGAGAAGGTCACGGATATATTAAAAAAAAAAAAAATCAGAATGATGGTGATCGAGATGATCTTCAAGGTCCTCTCAGCTTGACTAAACTTTAGACAGATTTCTTTCTGACTATAACCTCCTTATCTCCCTTTTCTTAGAGCATTTACTTTAGAAAACTTATAGCTGTAAATTCTCTTTCTGCCTCTTCAAAAAGTATGTAAATCTTCTCTCCATCTCTTGCAAGTTCTACAACCCAGGAAATGTCTTTTGCAAGGACCTGGAAACCATCTCTTTAAAGTGTAAACACTGAGATGCCTGAGTGGCTCAGTAGGTTAAGCATCTGCCTTCAGCTCAGGTCGATCACAGGGTTCCTGGATCAAGCCCCACATTGGGCTCCACGCTCAGCAAGGAGTCTGCTTCTGCCTCTCCCCCTGGCTCATGCTCACTCTCTCTGTCAAATAAATAAATAAAATCTTTTAAAAAGTAAATCAATAAATAAAAATAAAAAGTACATGTTAAAGTCACACCCCTATCTCCCAGTCTCTGTGGGAAGTCAGAAGCCTAACTTGGATGGGAGTCAATTAGCAAATACAGATGATCTCATCATAAAAACATTTATAAACTCAGGAAAACTCCATGCACTCTACCTATACCATTGATCGACTTCCCCATAATGTAGTCCAAGACTTTCCTGCTAAATTACCCCAGCACTTAAAACTGCTTCATCCTTTGTTAGAGCAGAAATGATTATCCAGACTTGGTTTGTGTCCTCTCCCCTATTGCTGGTAATAATATTGGAATAATATCAACTACTGTATACTTGTCTTGTCTGGTGCAATTTTTTTCTTTAACAATGCATAATTAGTTCTGGAAGGATACCAAACACATACTTAAGAGAAATGAGCTTGAGAAAAAATTAGTGAGAAAATAACCAACTATTTATAACCAAGACTTCTTGTTTTTAAATACTTGTTATAATGCAATGCTGTATTATATAACATTTTTAGAGGTTATCATTTTAAAAAGTGTTCAATTCCATTTAGAGATCTAATCCTGCCTGGGGCTCCTTGCAGGGCGGAGCCTGCTTGGAATTCCCTCCCCCGGTTGGGGGGAGTTCTCTCTCCCTCTCTCTCTCAAAAAACGGTTCTCTCTCCCTCTCTCAAAAAACAAAACAAAACAAAAACAAAAACAAAATAGTGATTCTGAGCTTTAGTTAAGTAATGCAGGTAACATTTTTAGCACAGGGCTTGGACCTAAAAGATGGTAAGAATTTAGGCAAGTCATGTATCTTCTAGGAACCTCTGTTTCTTCATGTTATAAAGGGGCTAGTAATGATGTCTATTTCCTAAGGTAATTGTAAGGAATGAAGGAGATAATGTGTATCAACTACTCAGCAGTTCACTAAGCACATACCACAGCTTACTAAATTCACCACACCCATGTAGACTTAGAGGTTTCTACTCTCAGCTACTTCTTGTGTGAAGCAGCGCTGCTACTGGAATTGCTTTCTAACCCTATCCACCAAAGTCCATTGATACTTTCAAAAGTCCTTTTATGAGCCTGAGGTTTTAGTAGAGTTTGAGCAACAATCTTCTTCATTCACAACTTACTCAAAGGAAATCACAGACAGTGAGGCTCATTGTGATGAAGAAAACATATTCTGGGCCTTGGAAAGTCCATAATGTGCAATTATGTGTTTGCTCAACAGCTCCTTTTGGGAGCCTACAAGGGAAGCCTTTAAGCCTTCCTCCATTAGACTTCCTCAAATACTGAGGCTCCTGGAAAATGCTGCAAACCACGAAAGAGCCTATCATCAGAACTTCTCCAAACTGTTTACACTTAAAGGACAGGGATATTGAATCACTTACTCTAGAGTTCTTCCAGTTTCCCTAGGTCTTGCCTGTGCATAGAGATGGAATCTTATTAAAAGGAACAACATCGGGCACCTGGGTGGCTCAGTGGGTTATAACCTCTGCTTTGGGCTCAGGTCACGATCTCAGGGTCCTGGGATCAAGCCCCACATAGGGCTCTCTGCTCAGCGGGGAGCCTGCTTCCCTCCCACCCCTGGCTTTCCACCTGCCTCTCTGCCTACTTGCAATCTCTGTCTATCAAATAAATAAATAAAAATCTTCTAAAAAATTAAAAATAAAAAAATAATAAAAGGAATAACCTCATTTTTCCTGACCATTGCCTTAATATTTCTGATGAAGGGTTACTGCTCCCATGGCAATTTCCCTCTGAGTATGTCTTTGATTCCGTGATTCCTTGGAGATGCTTAACAGTGCATTTATTATTTCTAGCACCATGCTGCTTGGGGGAGGGGTGTGGTGTGGGGGCTCCTTCTGAGCACTACAGAGTCTCCCAGTATGCTACATGATGACAGTGTCCCTCGGGTGACTTCTGTGGTTTTAGCCACTTACAGTCCTTTGACAGCAGCATGTGGTAAAGTGAGGCAGTGGGGGGTGAGGGGAGTAACACTTGGTTGGTTTCTACTTTTTCACTATAGTTTATTAGTAGGCCCTCATGGTTGTGTTTCTTCTGCTCCCACAGTATTGGTCTTGGGCCCATAATTCAAAAATACCAAAAAGGATACACTTGTAATATGTATTCTTTTCAGAAAATCATGTTAAGTATTTATGACTTATTCTTCCCTCTTGTTGAATGAATTTCCCTCAGAGACTCCTCATTTCTGATGTAGCTAGAACACTAGCAACAACCTGATATTCTGGTCTCCATTTTGCTAGACATACCCGGGCCCATCTGATTTTCACTTGGTCTTCAGAGGGGTACCTGAAAACACCAAAACTAAAATTATGGAATTTTTACTAGCTACACTTAAATGTAAAGCAATGGTCACCTTATTTTCAAAGTTTCTCTCATTACATTACTTCCTGTTTTAATTTACATTTTCTAAATCTCATAGATTTCACTATTTAACTGGTTTCTCTTATTAATCATTTTCTTGCATTTTCTACTCAACTACAATTCAGTTTGATTGTTTTCATTTCAAGTTTGAGGATACACTTATAATTTTGAATTCAACCCAGACACAAAAATGCCAATATTAAAACTCATATATGGGCTGACTAATAATATTGTGCTGACAAAATAAAGAAGAACTCTCTAAAAACTCAAAAAAAATTGCTAAATCCTCTTAAGATATTTTTTGTTTTTTTTTTCATGAGGTACTGTATAGGAACTTAATGTTAGCAAATCACTTTTTTATATTTAATCGTACTGACAATTGACCAGATCATTTTTCATGTAAATATGCATAAGGGACTGCTCTCTCAGATTTTACATGTGTGCCAGATATTTAGAAAAAAAATGGAGCATAAGGAATTTATAGTTTTCAAAACATAGCTCTGTTATATAAATATATCTTGAAAATATGCTTTACTGACTTCTCTCTCAGGCATCATTTACCTGGCATCAGCAAGGCAGGTGTTCTAATTTGTTTGGTGTATCTAAGCATGTGCCCTAATGCTCAAAAAAAAATACTCTGTAAAAGGTAGAAAGTCACCCTTTATTGTGTCAGAAAAGTAATATTAGCATCTTCCAGTATGTGTTTAGAAAGGGAACTGGTATTTTACATCATATTTTCAAGCTTTATGGAAAAGAAATGTTTTAAGAATCAATTAACATTGCATCTCCAAATGCAACTTAACACTTTGCTTCTCTGCCAGGTAAAATCAGTTTTTGGATTGAAATTAAATATACAATAAATAAAAGGTAAACCTCTAAGGAATAATATCATTTAGTAATTCTAAATCAAATATATTTTGTCACCAAGGAAATAACATGCTTTCAACTTGTTTTTCATACCAGATGTCCATTTAGGCCCATTTCCAATTCTAAATAAATTTCAGAAACATCAATGGACACTAATTAATCTGATTCCACGCACAAAGGTTAGCATCCATGTCATAAAAAATTTAAGAAACTCAACAAATAAAACTGAAGCGTAAATACTTAAATGACATGAATGAAAAGAACTGTGGAAATTAAAGAAGTAAATCCTGCAATATTATCCTAAATCCTAAATCAGCAAAGTGTGAAATCCTGGGTCTTGGAAGGATTTTGAAAATGTATTTAACCCAGCAACATTCCTTGAGCTCCATTCAGACCCACTTTTGCTTTACGGTTTACACTGTGCTAATCACATAATTTCATTTAATCTTCCCAGTAACCCACGGAAGTAGATATTATAATTACTTAGCAAGTTGGTACATGGCAAGGCTGGAACATAACTTCAACCTCTAGTTTCATCTTCTGCATTCTTTCCATTATATAATACAGGTGACAATTTATCCTGTCTTTATTCAGCTCCAGTGACCAAACTGTAATTATCAAGAATTATTATGCACCATCTGTTATAATAAATGTGTACAGATTTCGGCATGGAGGAAAGGTAACCCAGCCCAAGGGGCTTTTTGGAAACTTGACTGTTGAAATAACACCTGAACTCATTGAAGAATAAATAAAATATGATCAAAGAGGAGAGGAGTCTAATCAACTTTGAGATTGAAAACTTAGAATCAAAATCAGAAATTCCTGATATTAACCCTTCTTCCGCATTCAGCTACTATTAATTTAGATTACACTCATATAAGGGCAAATGCAAATTAAAAATAATAGGCCTAATTGTCTCTGTTAAAAATAAGGGAAGAGATTCCCCCCCACCTCCCTTCTCATACCATTTATTTTAATATGTTCTTACTCTGTCTGTGACTTGTAATATGTTTTCATTCTGTCTCTGAAAAATTTGTACATCCTTAAAAGCTGAATTAGTCTCTTACCATCTTAAGGACCCAAAAATATCCTTCTTGAGGACCTAGGAATTGTCCCATTAAAAAGTAAACATCAAGAAACATAGCACTCTCATCTCCCAATTACTGTGGGAGGGTATTTATTTTACTAATTATACCCTTATTTTATTTTCCATTAGAGCACTATAATTACTACTTCAAAACTATGATTTTATGGGCATTTGTCCCTAATTTGAGAGTTCCCTAGCTTGAGGCTAAAAGGATATAGTAAGCTAGCTTAAGGTTAATTTAAAGAAAAATATTGATATATTTCAATAAGACCAAAAAATTTATAATTTAGTAAAATATGGCCAATAAATTTTCAATCAGACTTTTATGCTCCTCAAAGCCCTAATTAATATATCTGGAGGGAAAAAATAATCTTGAAATAATCTTGAAATCATTGTATAGAACCTACAATTTTTAAATGTAGGTTCAGCTTGTTTTCTAATATTTAGATTACTAAATACAAAACCTAATTAAGTGTAAAGTTATAAGAGAGTTATTTTTATTCTACTTTAAAAATTCACTATAATTCATAGAACGCTGATGTGTACAGGACTGCATACAGGTCTTTTATTGAGCACAATATGGTAGGTCTAGTTATTTTTACAGTTGTTAAATATTCATTTGTTAATTCATCCATTATTTAATTGATAAATATTTTTTAAACTTTTCTTACCTTTTTATTGAAATATAACACACGCATATAAAGGTATATAAGTCACAAGTTTTACAGCTCACTGAATTATCACAAAATAAACACACCTTGGTAACCACCATCCAGACCAAGTACCTTCGAAGTACACTACCTTTCCTCCCCAAAGTCATCACTATCCTGATGAGTATTTCTTGATTTTTAGGATTTATATAAATGGAATTATACAATATATAATATTTTGTGTCATGAATATACCACAAGTTCTCTGTCAGTTGTACTGTTTTTGGATTTGGGATGTGTCCACTTTTAATTATGAATAATGTTATTGTAGACATTCCTGTACATGTCTTCTGGTGCACATGTGAATGCATTTTTTGGGTGCACATCTCGTTGTGGAATCACTGTGTATGTCAGTGTTTAGCTGCACAGCAAATGTGGACAGTGTTTGGTAACGGTCTTACGTTCACACTCTCACCAAGGCTTAAATGCTGTTTCACATCCTGGCCAGCTTGCAGTTTTTGCCACTCTGGTGGTGCTCAGGGCCATCCCATCATGTTTCCAGTATGTTTCCTTGAAAAGGAGGTGGAACATCTAACCATCTGTCAGTTGGCCTTCCTCCTGCCCTCATTTGTAAAGTACATTCTAGACCCTTGCCCATTTTTTAAGTTGGATTGCCAATCTTTCCTATTTTTTTTCACTGATTTGTGTTTAAGAAATCTGTTCCTATCCTAAAATTTTAATCCCCTTCCCCTAGTCTGCCCATCCCTCCCATCTCCTCCCCTCTGACAACCACCAAATTGTTCTCTGCGTTTATGAAGTCTGCTTCTCTTTCAATCAACAGATATTCTTGAGTGGCGATTGTAAGCCAGACACAGATCTAGTTCTGGGAATATAATGATGAATGAGAAAGACATAGAACCCTGCCCACAACTAGTAAGGAAGACATGAAATAAATAATTGAATGTCTACTTTGTTATGAAATACTACTGAATTTTGAATTATTTATAGATTTTATAATTATATTTATTCTACTCTTCTCATTTGAATGGTTATCATGTTAGTAAACTTTTTGACAAATATTTTGATGTAAATAATGCATTTTTTATCAATAAGGTCAAACTGAAAGATTCCAATACTCTGGCATAAACTGCTTTTAATGTGGATACTTATAAAAAGATAACAGAACTGATATGTAGCATTGGCTAACACTTCTTTTTCTAGTATATAATTTCACATAGCCTAAATGCTTAGGAATGTGAGTTTTCAGTATTAGAATCTCAGTTGTGTTAATTCAGGAAGCACCAGCTAGCTACATCTGCTCCTTCTTGTCAATGTTGCAACCACCTTTGTTTTAGAGCTTCTGTCCAAACCATCTTTTAATCAGCTCTTATTTAAAGAGCAAAGATTACTTATTCATCTGCTAGCTTCTCAAAAAAGCACAATTTCTTTCTTCTAAAGGACTCAAAACAATGATCTTTTAGTCCTTTGTCACTCTGCTATAACTGTCTAATTTTGATTTTAGATTTCTTCTCTTGAGAATGAATACAAAAATTTTAAAAACTATTTTTATAAGCTCATCTTTATTTTCAATTGTCATTGAAAAATAGAAGCTCAAACAACTGCACAAATTTAAAAGATAGAAAGACAGGTGGGACACAACTTTGCACAACTAAATTCTGATTTGGTAGCATTGATTAGTGGAAAAAAATCCATTTGAGAGTATTTCAGAGGATTGATGAATATATGTAGTGCCACACTACTACCATCCCCTCAAATGAGAAAAAGTAATTGTATTTGAAGAGCTATCTATCATAGAAATAAACACAACTGATGAGTTATTTTCTTAATTGCCATTATTTCTACCATAAAGATTTCTTTTCCAAGAAACCAATTTTAGGAAAACTTAAACTTTAGGTTTAGGTTATTATTTCTGCTCACTGACTTCAGCTTACCTTAAGGTTTTGGTTTGGATTCATTTCTTCAGTTTGCTCACTACAGTAATTTGGATTTTTGTAATAATTCCAACACACATGGTAAATAAGGGGGGGGGGGACACAAACTGAGAGACTAGATAATGAGCTACACTATTGATTTCACTCAGAATTATGATAATGTTGAACAAAGTACTATTTCTGTCAGAAATTGCCAATGCAAAAAAAAAAAAAAAAAAAATCCCCAGTCACTAAGACAATAGTTATGCATAGGTGGAAATTAAGGTATTTTTGTTTAACAAAAGTAAAGATCATGCTCAATCTTTTGAGATTCACAACATAACATGTTGTATGTTAAATCTAAATAGGTGTGATCAGGAGAGCCTCAGTCATTTAGGAAGCCTTCCTGGAAAAAGTAAGACCATATATGGGTGAAGAATAAGCAGGAGATGGGAGCAGGAAAGTGAAATAGATAAAGGGGTTTAAGAGGTACTAACTTCTATTTATAAAATAAAGAAGTCATAGAGATGAAAAGTACAGCATAGGGAATATAGTCAATAATACTGTAATAACATGATGATGGCCACTATCTTTATAGTGGTGAGCACTGAGTAATGTGTAGAGTTAATGAATCAATATGTTGTATATATTGCATGTACATTGTAGTTAATATAAACTAAAACTAACATAACATTGTATGTTAGTTATACCGTGATACATTTTTTAAAATAAAATAAAACGTTCTTTAAAAATGAAGCAGCAGGTGAAAGCATTATAAATATCAGAGGGCATAGCAATGTTGACAAAATGTGAAAGCATAAGTAAATATGCTCAGAGCACAGGGTTTCTATAGAAAAATGGTGGCTGTTTTAAAGGCTGGGTTAGAATTTTATATAAAATGCTAAGAAACTTAATGTAATACATAGGAATGGAAAATTTGATTTTTTTATTTTTTAGCTATGAAATGCATTTAGAAGATAAATACTTCTTATTGGTTATCAAAGTGAAACTTCTAAATGATGATGTATGATCAAAACTTACTTATTTTTTTCTATTCATAGATATTCTAAGAGCATGTAGTAACTGAATGCTTTTTCCCAGTTATAGGATTGCTGTTTCATGGTGGAACCGACTAAGTGGGCAGGGTCAAATTCTGGATTTTGGTAATCAAACTCATTATGATAAACAGACTCTATTTTGGGCTTGAGCCACAGGCTAAGAACATGGGTATATGGATGAGGATGTGCATATCAACTCTGTTTAGGAACTCAGAGCCACAGCAACTATGAGCTACAGTGCAAAGTCCTAAATCCACAACACAGTCATTGCCCACTCTAGCTTTCAGTAAATAAGTATTTTAGAATATAGGCTTTAATCAAAAAAATTTGGAAAAAGAGGCAATATGAGTGAAAAATCCAGAGAGATTAAAGAAAAAAAAATGTCTCCAAACATGAATAGGATGTGAAAGATTTAGAGAGCTTTGACAGCACGTGTGCAAAAGCAGATACTGGAGACAAATTCTGTTCAGTATAATGTTGGTGAACTAAAGGATAAACAAATCTTGTTAATTTAGAAAATTTCCCTGATAGGAAAATCTTCCTTGCTAGAGCAGTATTTCTACACTGCTTTGATATCTTAAGCCAGTGAAAAATATTCCTGATCTCCTATCCCCAGAGTGGAATGAAACCAGAAGAAATCTCTAAAAGGCAATGTTTCCATCTCCATAATAACTATGCATTTACAATTTCACCATTTTCTGCTCATCAACACAGTCAGAACTTTAGATTAGTTCATGCAGAGAGCCTCATTCCCCTCAAGTCTTGGCACAAGAATCTGGACTTATCTTTGTGCAGCATTAAGGTTTTCTTGACAGACTGCTACCCTAGAGGAATCCAATATCCCAAATGTAAGGCCCTGAATTGAACCACCTGGTCTCAATTTCAAAACCTTCAAGTTAATATCTGTAAAAATTTAAAGTTTTGGATAATAAATTGTACAGGCCAAACTTTCCAAGCTTCAGGAAGGAAATAAGGAAAGGAAAAAAAAATCATTTAACAAACAGTTATTGAGCTTGATTAGCATAGAAATAGTCCTCCATATAAACCTCATATGTATCTCTCTTGTAAAGTTTCTACTTTGTTCAGTTTTTAATATTTGCTATTATAGCCCTGATTACATGCCAGAAATTTCCATTTAGGTTGAGAGAGAATTTTATGAATATGACTTGTGTCCAGGACCAATTTGGAAAGCAGGGAGTAATAAATCTATAGAGGCAAATTTTTCATAGAGCTAGAGAGGGAAGGAATTCTTGCTACTAAGAGGTAACACAGAAGTCCACCTTTCAAGATTCATGGATGACTTCAGATGTCAGTACAAGACCTCCCAAGCAGTCATGAGACTCAGATATGGAATTGAGCATCCCTTCAGTTACTTTGTTGCACATCTCTGAGGTATTCAAAGACATAGCATATCTCAAAGTTATGAAGGTGGAGACATGGGAACTACAATGCTACCCTTGAGCATTGAGACTGCAGGAGGGGCATGAAGGAAGTTCCTCTCCCATCTGTCATCCAGCACACAGGAGAAATTAAGGAGCACATTTTTTTGTTTCATATTTAAAGACCAGGAAATAAATACTTCAAATTTAGATCATTATTTCATGTTAAAAATTCTTGAAGGTATATCATTTTGGTCCTATCAATCTCAATTAAGTATTCAAAAATTAAATCCTCAAGTATGACCAGTCAAGAATTTCTAGTTAAGGAAAAGCAATTTATTGTTTACCGTGTTTCTGTCTGTAAGCAGAACTACATATAAGTGATGTTTGTTTTAATAATTTTTAAAACCTGAATATATTTTAGATATAGTTAAAAATGTGATAAATACAACTGATTATATAGTTGCTGATGGTATGGATGGAACAAAATTTTATTAAAAATTTTCCAAAATGGTACAAACATCCCAAATTAAGAAGATAAAAGACTTCTGGGGGAAGATGGCAGTGTAGAGAGGATCCTACACTTACCTTTTCCCATGGTTACTACTAGATAACACATGCATTAGTGTAAATGACTCAGAAAATTACCCAAAGACTGGCAGAACAAACTCTCTACAGCTAAATATAGAGAAGAGGCCCCATCAAAAGTGGTAGGAAGGGCAAAGACACAGTTGGGAACCAAGCTAACCTGAAAGACTGTCCACAAGAGGGCAACCCCCACAAGCATGGGAGAATGAAGATGAGCAGACTCCACACCAGGCACCCCAGACAGAGGGGACCCTCATTGGGAAGGGGAATCCATAATATTTGGCTTTCAAAACCAGAGGGTCTTAATTTCTTGAGTTCTTATAAGCAATGGGGCTTACATGTGGAACTTTAAAAATCAGTGGCTTGGCTCTAGGAGAGCCAGAGGCTGAGAGAAAACTGAGTCCTCATCCTTAAAGAGATAGGACAGAAAAGAGCCCCTCTGAGATAGAGCATAAAAGCAGTAGTTCAAAAGATGATTTAGATATATAGGAAGAGATTTGTTTACTAATCTTTGAGTGTATGCTACAGGGAACAGGGATCTTTGAGAGACTTCTCCAACAACAGAAGAGCTGGTGGGCACCATTTATTGCCCCTCCACACCCAGCCTAGCTACATGGTCACCTGTGGGAACCAGTGCAGCACCAACACTTTTCACCTAACTGTTAACAGCATGCCAAGCTTCCATGCTCTTCTGTGGACTCACTCATTCCAACCAGTCTCAGCAGCTATCCAAATCAGTACCAGGACTCCTCCAATAGCAGATCTTTGTAAATCTTGATACTACCATGTGTCTAGCCCCCATGCTCTTCTGTGGATTCATGCCATCCCACTTGGCCTTGGTATGGCATTATGCAAGCAACCCTGACAGGGCCAGCACCACTCTGAAGTGATACCTGAGAGGGAAAGGGGAAGATAATCACACAAACCAGTTCAACTGCAGCTGCAAAGTGGTGTAGAGGCAGACATCTTGTCTGACTGCAGGCCCTATCCACCAACAAAAGCCTCCCAGGTGAAAACACCAAGACTGCCAGGCAGTTCGGTGTAACTGAAGCTCTGACAAATGCCTGATCTGATTCAGCTCAAGCCCAAGGCAGACTCAGATGGGGCTATTAACAACATAGTTTCCAAACCCTGCCCAAAACAGGCAAAAAGAGGCATTAGAGATGATTGGACTAAGCAAACTCTGCTTAGCCACAAGAGTAGGGTGCAAAAAATACACAAAGGGCATACCCCTGGATTTCAAGGTGCTGGTGAACAGAGGACAATTGCACTAAAGGTCACTGTAGGACCTCTGCTTCATAAAACCATTACTTTCCAGTGCAGTGCACATAACTGACTTTCCTAACACATAGAAACAGATATACATAAAATTAGACAAAATGAGGAGACAGAGGAGTATGTTCCAAATGAAAAACAAGAGAAAATTAGAGCAAGATGACTAAATGAAACAAAGTACTATGCCTGATAGAAAACTTAAAGTAATTTTCATAAAGATACTCACTGGACTTGAGAAAAGGGTGGATGACCTCAGTAAAACCCTCAACAAAGAGATAGAAAACATGAAAAAGAACCAATCAGAGATGAAGAACTTGATGGCTGAAATTAAAAATACACTAGATGGAATAAATAGTACAGTACAGGAAGCAGAAGAATGGATCCGTATCCTGGAGGACAGAATAAAGCAATCATGCTAAATAGAAGAAAGAAAAAATATTACTAAATAGTGAGAATGGATTAAGGAAACTCAACAACACTATCAAACATAACATTTGTATTATAGGGACTCCAGGAAAAGGGAAATAAAAGGAGGCAGAAAAATTATCTGAAGAAATAATAGCTGAAAACTCCTTGAATCTGGGGAAAGAAACAGAAATCCAGATCCAGGAAGCACAGAGAGCCCCCAACAAAATCAACCCAAGGAAATCCACATCAAGACACATAGTAAATAAAATGGCCAAAAGTAGTGATAAAGAGAGAATTTTAAAGGCAGAACGGGAAAATAGTTACATACATGGGAAACGCCATAAGGCTATATGCTAATTTTTCAATAGAAATCTTGCAAGCCAGAAGGAAGTGGCATGATAGTCAGAATGCTGGAAAAAAAAAAAAAAAAAAAAGAGAAAAAAAAAAAAAAAAACACCCAAAACCGAGAATACTTTGTCCAGCAAGACTATCATTCAGAATAGAGGGAGAGATAAAGCTTCCCAGACAAACAAAACTTTAAAAAATTTATGATCTCTGAGCCATCTCTATAAGAAACGTCAAAGGGGACTGAGTGAAAAAGAGAGAAAATAAGTAGATACAAGAAAAATAGGAAACACAAAAGCAGCAAAAATAAGTATATCTGTAAAAATCAGTCAAAGGACTCACAAAATAAAATGGTGTAAAGTATGACACCATATACCTAAAACATGGGGAGGAGAGGAGTAAAGAATGGATTCAAACTTAAGCAACCATCAGGACACCTGGGTGCCTCAGTAAGTTAAACATCTGACTCTTGATTTTCACTAAGGTCTTGATCTAAGGGTCCTGGGATTGAGTCCTGTGTCAGGCTCCACATTCAGTGAAAGGTCTACTAGTCCATCTGCCCCTCTCCTGCTTGTTCTCTCTCTTTCTCTCTCTTTCTCTCTCATCCTTTATCTCTCTCTCAAATAAATAAATAAAATCTTAAAAAAAAAAAAAACACCTTAAGCAACCATCAACTTAATTAGACTGCAAAAAGGCAAGGGAGAATAAATAAAAACAAGACAGAGGTCACTATCTTCTTTAATTTGATCTAGGAAGCAACAACATATAATTTTTGCTATTTATAAGAAGTAGATAACTAAGCCTAGAGCATACAGAAAGCCATAAATACCAGTAGACCATGATCACTGGGAGCCATTTTAGATTAGGTCTGTCACATTATGGAAAATAAAATTTTGCTTCATTGAATCTTAGGAATAAAACTATGCATGCTTTTTCAGAGATTTTTTCCCTACTATTTTCTTACTTATTTGTAGGTTTTCTTTAAAAATTACTACTCAACTTCTTTCATGTTACTGGGTAAAATAGTTGGAGTGACATCCTGTAGGACAGAATATGTTTCCTTCAGAACCTGAAGATGCCTAGTAAATGCCTTTAAAGTAAACCTCAGAGATGTCCCTTTGGCCATAAAAACACACACTTATCCTACATGCAAAATATACTCATTCCCACTCCATCCAAAAATCCTCAAGTGTCTTATCTAGTCAATATCAGTCTCAAAATCTGGGATCTGATGAAGTATATTAAGCTGAGACACACATTCTCTTTATTTGGAGACCTGTGAATAGAGAGAGAAAAGGGGAGAGATAAACAAACATACAAGTAAATTTTTTACCTCATGCATACATCACACAATTTTTGAAATAGAAACCAGCAAACTCTAAAAAAAAAAAAAAAAATTCCTGTTTGAAGAAAGAAAAAAGAAAAGTACATAGGAGTCACTACTCCTTGGCAACTCAGAATTCCTGCTATGTAAATGTTTCCATGTCCCCCCTCCTCTGGAAGTAAAAAAAATGTCCCTTGATTAGGTCCCAGTTCTGCTTCTTAGGGGGCCTTTCAGCCACTTTTGTCATCATCTTTGTCCAGTTCTAAAGAGATTGTTGGAAGATACACCTTCTGTTTTCTTAGCCTAATTTCTGCCTGCAAAATTGGGGACCTAAAAGTTATTTTAGATATTAAACAATTTTAGTTCCTTTTAGCCAGGCTGATGATACTTTAGTTAACTATCGCCAAATATGAGTTGATTTTTTTATATACTTGATTATAGTCAACAACATTTACAAAAGTGAAAAATCTGTGTGGTTTATTGTATATTCTATTTCCATGAACCATAGTTATAAAGGACACAGACCTTTGCATGCTTTGAGTAGCATTGGTCCATTAAGAATCTTTGGGACTATGCTTTGTAGAAGCCCTTTTATTCCCTACAAGACATACCAGGTGCCCCTAATTCTTCCAAATGTCAGGAAAGCACAGGAGGGCTACTTCTTGATTTGGTCTATACCCCTAAATTACATCTTAAAGGCCCTTGATTTTGTCTTTGTCCCAAAGCTGTATCTATCTTAATTTGAGAATAGTTTACTGTGTTGCAAGTTTACACAGGCTGAAGAATTTTTAAGTTTTATAAACAGTGTATTATGGAAGCTCTCTATTACCTCCTCATTCAATTTACTAACTGGGTAATTCTTTTCTGACCTCATTTCTCACTTTTATTGCCTTATTAAATCCATCTAAATGAAGTTAGATCTCTCCTTCTGCACTCTGCCTGGAGTCCATCTTTCCCAAATCTAGAAATTAATTACATCTGATATCAGTCTTCCAGAGGATAACAAAGGACAGCTTTTAACAACTATTTCATGACTGTATCATATTGGCTACCATTTTCTCAGCCTCTTATGTCAGCTTCTTTCTAAATTGCCATCCACGCTTAAAATCAATGCCATGTATTTTAGTTTCTTTGTTTTATTAGCACTCCAAGTACCAATTTTTGCATCAGATAACTTTTGCTGTGTAACAACCACAAAATTTAATGACACACAAAGACAACAATTTACTTCTCACACATCTTACCAGGTTGCCTCTATTTTTATCATTTGGGTTCACTCACAGCAGTGGACCTAATGAGTTTTGGGGGTTCATCCGGGTAGTTTTACTTCAAATATAGGTCTGTGGATTGGCTCTACTACATTCTTTGCACAACCTCCTTGGACCAGCAAGCTAGACAGGGTGTGGTATTCTCATGGCAATAATAAAGGTGCAAGAGAATATGTCCACGCACATTTTAGTCCCTCCATGCTGAAAAGGCTCTTGCTTTTAGCATCCCATCAGCCAGACCAAGTCACCTCATTATCTAGCCCAGAATTTAAGGGGAAAAATATACTGTGTTTTGGGGTAAGAATTGCAAAATTATATGGAAAATGAGTAAACTGAGGAAGTAAGGATATCTACTTTACCACAAAAGCTCTTTAGTAGAAAATATAATGAATTTGACACATTTTGTACTCAGAAACACATACAAACACCCAGAATATGTTCATAGGGCAACTGAGGTCAAAGACTTGGTGATATCAAAGCTAGAAAAGTAGATTTGGGCAACACTGGTATATAGATATGTAAATTTTTACAGTGCACACACTATCATAAAGATAAAAAGGTTATGTTTTGGAATAAATGCGAATGCATGGGGGTAGACAGCAGATAAGAAGGCAGAAGAGGATGCTAAAAAGGACTGTTCATGTATAAAGTAAAGTACTAGTGGTTGTGGTGGATACCAGAAATAAAAAAGAATTTGAGGAAGAAAGAAATTATCAAATGTATAGAAAGGTAAGTAAGACTGAAACCTAGAAACAGATAATTACATTTGACAGTTAAGAGGTTCAAGGTCCATGTTACACATGTATGAAATAATCACAATTTACACATAGTTTAATGATATCTAAATACAAATCATGTCTCATAGGCTATGACTTTAGGGATGCCTGTCCTAAGACCAATTTTTATTTTATTTTATTTATTTATTTGACAGAGAGAGATCACATGTAGGCAGAGAGGCAGGCAGAGAGAAAGGAAGGGAAACAGGCTCCCTGATGAGCAGAGAGCCTGATGCGGGGCTCGGTCCCAGCACCCTGGGATCATGACCTGAGCCGAAGGCAGAGGCTTAACCCAACTGAGCCACCCAGGCACCCCTAAGACCAATTTAATAAACATAAGATCTTATTCATCAAATTCCTAGGGGAAAATTAAATATTAAGATTCTTTGATATCTACATCTAAGAAATTCTTATAATTAGATGTATGTGGAAGGAAAGTAATCCAAATTACAAAGGCTGAAAAAAATTAGTCTGGCAATGCCTCTTCAGCCTGTTTCATTTACAATATGAGTAGTAAAAAGTATAATTAGAATAAAGCACTTTAGGAAGAACAAATTCCCCAAGCCTACTCCACAAGTTTTGACTCTGTGTTCCAAGGGAACTTATCTAAATGAGCAAAAAGAAAATGCAACCCACTGGGAATAACAAAATCATAAGTAATATCAGTAAAGTTGTTTGCTCCCCACAGGAGTACACTCAATAATATCAGTTGGAATTCCATACAAAAAAGAGAGAGCATTAGATTCCGGTCCTTTAGGAATAATTTTTTATCTCTGAATCTAATTTGTTCATATAGATGAAATAGTTAAAAAGAATGATATAATGGAATATGCCTAACAAAGCTTCATCTACTCTCTTTTTAAAGACATGGTAAGAAACATAACATTATTTTGATCACATAGGTTGAGTTTATGTATGCAAGGGTTCTGAGTTGAATTATGTGCCAGCCCTGCAAAAAAATATATTGAAGTCCCACTCCCCAGTACCTAAGAATGTAAGCTTATTTGGAAATAAATTTATTGCAGATGTGACTAGTTAAGATGAAGTCACGTTGAAGGAGAGAAGGCCTTCGGTACACCATCACTGTTGTCTGTATAATATGGTCCTGTGAAAATGAAGACACAGGGAGAAGATCACGCAAAGACAGAGGATTGTAGTAACATGTGGATAAACCAAGGAACATTTAGGATTGCCAGCAAACCACCAGTAGCTGGAAAGAGGCAAGGAATGATTTCCCTACACATTTCAGAGCCAGCATGATTCTACCAGCATCTTAACTTCAGACTTCAAGCCTCTAGAATTGATAGAAAATAAATTTCTTTTGTTTTGAGTCACCCAGTCTGCGGTAGGTACATTTTTATGGCGGCCCTAGCAAATGAGTAGAGCAAGTCTCAATCTGACTGAATAGAAGCAATTTTTTTTTTAAAGATTTTATTTATTTATTTGACAGACAGAGATCACAAGTAGGCAGAGAGGCAGGCAGAAAGAGAGGGAGAAGCAGGCTCCCTGCTGAGCAGAGAGCCCGATGCGGGGCTCGATCCCAGGACCCTGGGACCATGACCTGAGCCGAAGGCAGAGGCTTTAACCCATTGAGCCACCCAGGCGCCCCTGAATAGAAGCAATTTAAACATATATTTATATCCTATATAAAGAACTGGTGGTGACTTTAAAGGTGCCCATTTCACACGTGTACCCAAATGTTTATAGTGGCAATGTCCACCAAACTATGGAAAGAACCTTGATGTCCATCAATGGATGAGTGGATAAAGAAGATGTGGTGTATATATACAATGGAATACTATGCAGCCATAAAAAATGAAATCTTGCCATTTGCAATGATGTGGATGGAACTAGAGGGTAGTATGCTAAGCGAAATAAGTCAATTAAAGATAATTATCATATGATCTTGCTGATATGAGGAATTTGAGAGGCAGGGCGGGGGATCATGGGGGGTAGGAAGGGAAAAAAATGAAACAACATGGGATCGGGAGGGGGACAAACCATAAGAGATTCTTAATCTCAGGAAACAAACTGAGGGTTGCTGGGGGATGGCGGGGAGGTATTAGGTGGCTGGGTTATGGCCATTAGGGAGAGTATGTGCTATGGTGAGTGCTGTGAATTGTGTAAGACTGATGATTCACAGACCCGTACCCCTGGGGCAAATAATACATTATATGTTAATTTTTAAAAGGTGCTCATTTTATAAAATGCTAACTAGCCAAATTAATAAAATTAATAAAAAGCAAGATCATCAAAGTTATTGATCAATATTCAAAAGGTGAGGATGTAGATTAGTAATTGGTTTAAGTGACTTAATAAAATACTCCCCATTGAAAAAGAGGCAAATTTTAACAAGGTGTGATGTTTAGTAGCTTTAAAGTCAGGTAATCTTGATGTAAAAAGATCAAGTTCCACTTTTAACTAGCTACTTGACCTCTAGCAATTTATTCGAATTCTCTAAGACCCAGTTTCCTTATCTGAAAAATGAAAATTATAATATCCATCCATATAGAGTTTTCATGAAGACTTAAGTATATTTTCTTCAACACATAGCTCCAGTGCATAATGAGGGTGTTGTGCTATTACCTGATAAACTTTTGTATCATTTTAGAAATCCTGGTTCCTCACCATTGAAAATCAGAATATTTCTCCATTTACTTTCTTTTATCATCATATTTCCACCTCATTCTCTAGCCAAACTGCACTTCAAAGATGAAATGTATGCTCTAGCTTATCAATTGACAGAAGAGACATGGGATTAGGTATAAAAATGTATGGTTTCTACAGCCAGATAAATCTAGTCTTCCTCTCTTGCCAGAAAAGAAAATTCACACAATTCATCTAACCTCTCAAAGTGCCTATTTGCTGTGTTGTGGCACAAACTTATAATAAGATCTACCTCATATTAAGTGCAAAATATAGACAGAGCATCTGGCACATAGATCAAAAATTGTTGGAGCACACTTCTCCAACCCCTCAATTCATTCAGACACAGGCTCTATTCAGGTCATCCCCATGGCTTTTAGTTTGCCAGGGTCTCGTTGCTCATGACAGGATCATTCCAACCGTTTTCTAAACTAACTCCCTTGGCTTTGACCTCTCTACCCAGTCCTATGCAACCTCTATACAAGTAAGGGAATAAATTTTATGGTATTATAAATTAAAAAAAAAAAGACATTGGGGTGCCTGGGTGGCCTAATCAGTTAAACATCTGACTCTTAATTTAACTCAGGTCATGATCTCATCATTCTGTGATCTAGGCCTGACATTGGGCTCTGCACTCAGTGGGGAGTCTCGAGATTCTCTCTCTCCTGCTCCCTCTTCCTCAGCTCCTCCCCTGACTCACGTGCTCTCTCTTTTTCTCAAATAAATAAATCTTTTTTAAAAAAGACATATGTTCACCATTTAAAATTTCATCTGTTCTCAATCTTTCTTTCTGTCTTGCCATGGTCTTTATAACCTAGTTCCATCCCACTGCAATGGACACTGTAACACACCACCCAGATCCCTATTGATGAAGGAGTACCTCAATGAAGTTGCTCCAGTTGCAAAGTGCTGACAGTAGCCAGCATTCAATTGCCAGAAACATCAGAGATCCTGCCCCTTCCCAGGGTGTCCTACACCAATGACTCATCAGTGCAGGCACAGAGTCGTGATCCATGTGGCCTGAAAAGTCATTCTAACTCCAGTTCTCCATAGGGTTGGCTAAGGCTCTGACTGGAGCTGCCTTCTCAGTGTCTTCTCGTTCCCATGCCTGCTGTGGTACCTCCCTTTTACAAATGTTGAACCCAAGGGCTGTCCTTATATACCCACCCTACTCAACAAACTCCATCTCCCAGTTGGTTTCCCAGAAAGTGCATCTGAAACACCCACCCAAACTAGCTTTGTTTCAAAGAAGCCATCACCATAAATGTTCGTCAAGGTCGGCCTTTATTCTCTCTTCAGCAAACTAATCACACACAAGCAATCATTGGTTCATTTATTTTTTGAAAATGAGAAGAGCATCCTTCCTTCCCTATAGACTTCTTTCATAGAGACCAGGAGAGGAACATAAGCTTTTAAAATAAATGTGGCTGAAATAAGATAGTAGCTCTTCTAGAGTTAAGTATGCAGTCCATATGAGCACATAAGGAGCTAGAAATTGCTATTGCTGTGCTGGTTCACAGGAAATTCTGCAACTTCTTCTTCTTTTTTTTTTTTTTCCTTCTCTCTGTTAATGACAAACTCAATATTCACCTCTTTGAGGGAGCTTCTCCTGGCAAACCTTCTCACTCAATTTATTTAGATTTTCACTGCCAGTTATGGAAATCTTTCTGGTTTAAATATCATTATTTTTACTTTTAATTCAAAATATGTGCCTGCAATAGGTGAAGTATAAAGTACAGAGTTTTACAGAATTGATTGGAAAGATGATACATATAAGTTAACCATTTTCCTGAATACCATACTTGTCAGTCTGAACAACTTTCTAGAATGTATAGAAATGGCAGTAAGAGGTTTCAAGAGAAAACACAAAAGTTCCGTAAAGACTCGGCTCATTATTTTCCAGAGATAAAATAATATTGATTTCCACAGCTCTGCCAAAATGTTCTCTGTCTCTCTCCATATCTCAGATAAAAAAAGGGAAGTTTTTAAAAAGCTGAGAAAATAACAAAAGTTAACTTTCCCCTTACCTAGTAATTTTTCACTTACTACTCTGTTACTAAGATGTTCTACCTATATCAAAATGACACCCTTTCATCTTACCTGGAATCCATAGATTGAATTAGGAATTCAGTAAACATGCAAAATGAATACTTAATGAAGAAGTTAAGAGAAAGTCACCTGCATCTTCTTTTCCATCAAAAATCTCAAAAGCATACTCTTTGAAAAGCACTTTTGCATGCATATACTGTAAATATATGTTATAAGGCTTTGCCTCGAAACTTCTAGGGTTAAAGAAGTTAAAAATAGGGTGCTAAGATAAGACAAACTAAACAAATGAGAAGGCATGTCTCATAGGTGTGTAGAATTACTACTGTATCTCAGAAGAAGCAGTAACATATACAGAAGTTCTGCTTTGCACCTTTTCCCAGGGGCAATTGCATTTTCAGAAATTATACCTTTGAAGTTATTCTATACCATTCTATTTATAGACTATTTCAGTGATAATTATGCCAAAAGTCTTGTCTAAATCACCACTCCTATATGAAGTTGCTCTAAATTTAATACCCTACTCAACAGCTGTTCCTGTATTCTCTGGCAACATTTCAATGATTTAAAAGGAGAATATTTAAGAAAGTTGTAGATATTCTGTTTTGGATGAACACACTAGTCAATTACTCTTTCCAAGACACTAAAATATACCTCAAACAAGTAAAAATTCTTGACTTTTTCATGATAGGTCTGAGTAACCTTAATAGCTTTGATATAACAAATTGTAGAGACTGACTACTCCACCACCATTACACTACCATGAACTACAGGAAAGAACAACCCAAGGCCTAACTCCTTGTGCATTTCTCCTACAATGAGACTTTCATTGATTGGCCAAGACTTTTAAGAAAGTACTGATATTAGAATACTTAGTCTGAGCTCTAGGACACTGAAGTAAGTGGAGCAGTTAGCACTGAAACAGCACAATAGGATTTGGAATAAAAGAAGAAAGGAAGGCAGTGGACTCAATATAATTCTTTATTTTTTCTTAAGATCTTATTTATTTGAGAGAGAGAGAGAGAGCACGGAGGAAGAGAGAGAGGGAGAAGCAGACTCCGCACTGGGTAGAGATTCCTACATGGGACTTGATCTCAGGACCCCAAGATCATGACCTGAGCCAAAGGCAGACTCTTAACTGACTGAGCCACTCAGGCACCCTCAAATATAATTCTAACACTTAAATCCAAATGTGATCTCTTTGGCATTTTATCCCTTGTAATAAATTAACCTGGAAAATCAGTCATTAAATGCAACAAAGAAAGGTACATTCCTATAGAAACTGGACAAGTTGACAACAATTCAATTCACTATACACTTTTTTATACACTCTTCATCTATCAGTGTTAGTATTTTTGTATACACGGGGGAAAAAAAAGGCATTACTAAGAGCATCTTCAGAGGGCAGGTTTACAAGCTGGGGGAGCATATTTAATTTGCTGGTGCTTAATTCCAGGAAATGTGACTGTAGGATGATGGAAGGGAATAGAAAAAATATATAAGGAGATAAAGAAAATGTTCTTCCTGAAAAGCCTTGGTCCTTCTTTCCTCTGTTTTTTTCATGTCTAGAGGCTGGAACACTACATCTCACTTTTTGGTTCATCTTTCTTTCCCACTTAGTGCCCAAGCAAGCAAAATCTGCAGGACATGTTTTACAGAATTAAAATCTTAAAAATGTGAGAAATAATAAACAAAATCTATAAGGAATTCACTCTAAATATCTCCCCAAGATTTGCCAATCTTGAAAATGAGCATAAAGCCTATGAAAGCTTATAAGTTGACTCTTAGCCCCTCTTTATAGTGAAAGATTTTACATAACATTTAAGTTGCCTAAGTTATTCCTGTGATCAAGCCTAAGATCTTTGAGTAAGGATTCCACATATGATTTAGTTTTGTCCACATAGAATGTATAGGGGTGTGTGTGTGTGTGTGTGTGTGTGTGTGTGTGTTTGAAGTAAAAAGGGGAAACAGAGGAAAAGAAGGAAAGAGAAAAAAGAACCAGAGCAAGATCAAGCTTGGGCACACTGGCTTCTCTTAGGTAACTATCTTAACTGCAGAAATGAAGATAGAAAAATCAATGTTTAGCTTTTGTATAGAAATTAAAAATCAACCCTTTGGCAGATTCTTTAGCTTTTTAAGTCACAAGAGGCTAGATCTTTACAGCATCAAGAGCTAAGTTCTTGGTATCAGTATAGGTACAGAGTGAATAAATAATTGATCAGTAAGTGCTATCTCCAGGCACCTGAAACTTGTAAAGATTTCTGCAAGTTGGGAAGAAGTGAAAAGAGCCAGAGAGTCAGAGTCCTTGAAAGGGCATTGAATCCTGTCCTACCTACGTTAGCTCCAGAGTATATATACCTGAAGGGTAGACTGATCTCACGGATGCTTCAGGAGGGGACATGTTTCTTGCATGTAAGGAAGCAACATTAGGCAGTGTCATGAGAGTCCTCACATACTCTGTTGGACACAAGGAATAAGCAATCCCCCAACCCCTTCCATGCTCCTTGGCTGAGAGTGTCAAGGATGGGGCATCCTGAGCTGGTGGTCTGAAAAAGATTTGCAGTGGTTACAAAGACATGCCCTGGTGAGAGTGGAGAATGAATCAAATGGGAGGTCTCTCAGCACAAGCGAATAAGAAGGATGTCAACAGCAGTGTCTGGGAGCTTCCCATTCCTCCAGATACGATGATATTTTTGGTACATGGAGGCTAAATGTCCCTGAGAAGATGCAGGATTGAGAAAGAATCCTAAATTCATTTTTTTAAATCTCAAATTGACTAAGTTTATATGAATTGACTAAGAATGATTATGTTTTCTCCCATTAAACTGAATGGGAGCATTTCTATTGAAAAAAAAAAAAAAGCTACCATTTAGCATATCTGAGTCATAGCCTGAAACTGTGTTCATACTACATGTGCCTTTCTTTCCGTGAGCTTTCAATTATTGCCTTACATTGTCTTTTGGGAACTTCTAGCCTAGTCTCTTATTCAATTTACCAGTCCTTGTGTCCGTGTTATAACTCTGAAATCTTGAATTGTGCCTATGGCATTATGTTGGCAGTGAACAAACATATAGGAAGGAAGGAAGGAAGGAAGGAAGGAAGGAAGAAAGGAAGGAAGGAAGGAAGGAAGAGAGGGAGGCAGGAAGCCAGGGCAGGAGGAAAGATGGAAGGAAGGAAATGAGAGAGGGAGGGAGGAGGAAAGCTATACAACTAATGCCTCCCAATATCTTATTCAGTATCTCTAAATGCATTGGAAATCCACTATTTATTTTGCCATCATATTTGTTATATGATCTATTTGATCCATTTTAAGAAGAAAAGGTAAGGCACATTTGGAAGGAATAAGATACCAGTAAGGACAAATGTTCCCATGAGAAGGAATTCAGTCCAGACATCTGACTGAAACTACATG
Source organism: Martes martes (assembly GCF_963455335.1). Taxonomy (NCBI): domain Eukaryota; kingdom Metazoa; phylum Chordata; class Mammalia; order Carnivora; family Mustelidae; genus Martes; species Martes martes. The sequence goes on along the minus strand of NC_137901.1, from coordinate 41,043,763 downwards.
TATGATGGTTTTTCAAGGCAGTAAAAGAATGTTAGGATTAGTATTTTTTAAAATCATGATGAAAGATGCATTTTCTAAAACATGAGACCAATACAGATATCATTAAAGAAAATATTTTAGATTACATAACACCACAAATAAACAATTGAAAAATATACTTCAGATAGAGGAAACTATTGTATACATAGGACAAAAGACTATTGCAATAGATTTTTTAAGTCAAATAGGAAAAGATAAAATCGAAAAGAGAGAAAAGGGAGAGAATAGACAATGAAAATGTGTAGGAAATAATTATGAAATCATTTTAAAAATATAGTCATTAAAGTATGAGAAGTATTCAGTCTCACTAACAATCCAATAAATGCAAATTAAAAGAGTTTTTTTTTCCAAAAGCTAGATTGACAAAAAATTGACAATAAAAAAATAAAAAGACAGGGATCCTGGGTGGCTCAGTGGGTTAAAGTCTCTGCTTTCGGCTCAGGTCATGATCCCAGGGTCCTGGGATTGAGTCCCACATTGGGCTCTCTGCTCAGCAGGGAGCCTGCTTCCTCCTCTCTCTCTGCCTGCCTGTCTACTTGTGATCTCTGTCTGTCAAATAAATAAATAAAATCTTTAATAATTAATTAATTAATTAATTAATTAAAAAATTAAAAAATAAAAAGACATATTAAAAAGTGGCAGTAAAATGACAGCACCAGAGCCAGGTACAACATTTTAGAGGGCAATTTGACAATAAGCATCTCAGTATATAATGTGTGGATTCTTTTTTTTTTTTAATTTTTTTTTTTTAAGATTTTATTTATTTGCCAGAGAGAGAGAGAGTACACACAAGCAGGCAGAGAGGCAGGCAGAGGCAGCGAGAGAAGCAGGCTCCCTGCCGAGCAAGGAGCCCGATGCGGAACTCGATCCCAGGACACTGGGATCATGACCTGAGCCGAAGGCAGCGGCCTAACCAACTGAGCCACCCAGGCTTCCCAATATAATGTGTGGATTCTTTAACAAATAAATTAATTTTATAAATTTTATAAATGACATTTTATAAATGTCACTCTGAAAACTTAACCTAAATAACAAGACATATTGTAAGGTAAGTGTAGAAGGATTTGTACATGTGAGTGGTTTAGAGCAATGCAAAATAACATTAGCCTAAATGGTCATCAATAGTATTTATATATATTGTCAAGATCCATACCATAAAAAAATACTTTGTAGAAATCAAAAATAATTACATAGTTGGCTTTTGGATGTGCCCAAACTATATTAGGTGAAAAAAAGAAAGTCCAAAAAACACTTAATCTAGGATGATTTTTTTTTTTTTTTAGAAGGCAAAAGAGGAAGTAAAGAAGAAGAATGGGGCAGGGAAAGAAAGAGAGAGAGAACAACAGAACTTAAAGAGATATTCGGAGAAGATGTGGAGAAAGGGGAACCCTCTTACACTGTTGGTGGGAATGCAAATTGGTGCAGCCACTTTGGAAAATAGTGTGGAGATTCCTTAAGCAATTAAAAATAGAGCTTCCCTATGACCCTGCAATTGCACTCCTGGGTATTTACCCCAAAGATACAGATGGAGTGAAAAGAAGGGCCATCTGTACCCCAATGTTTATAGCAGCAATGGCCACAGTCACCAAACTGTGGAAAGAACCAAGATGCCCTTCAACGGATGAATGGATAAGGAAGACGTGGTCCATATACACTATGGAGTATTACACCTCCATCAGAAAGGATGAATACCCAACTTTTGTAGCAACATGGACGGGATTGGAAGAGATGATGCTGAGTGAAATAAGTCAAGCAGAGAGAGTCAATTATCATATGGTTTCATTTATTTGTGGAGCATAACAAATAACATGGAGGACATGGGGAGATGGAGAGGAGAAGGGAGTTCAGGGAAATTGGAAGGGTAGATGAACCATGAGAGACTATGGACTCTGAAAAACAATCTGAGGGTTTTGAAGGGTTGGGGGGGTGGGAGGTTGGGGGAGCGAGGTGGTGGGTATGATGGAGGGCAGGTATTGTATGGAGCACTGGGTGCGGTGCATGAACAATGAATTCTGTTACACTGAAAAGAAATAAATTTTTAAAAATTAAAAAAAAAGATATTCAGCATATATATTGAAAATGAGGGGTGCCTGGGTGGCTCAGTGGGTTAAGCCTCTGCCTTTGGTCCAGGTCATGCATGAACTCAGGGTCCTGGGATCCAGCCCCATAGGGTTCTCTTCTCAACAGGGAGCCTGCTTCCCCCCTCTCTCTCTGCCTGCCTCTCTGTCTACTTGTGATCTCTCTCTCTGTCAAATAAATAAATACAATCTTAAAAAAATGATTATTCTCGGATTATTGATAATTATAACTTCCTTCATCATAATTTTTGTTTAATAGCTTACAACAAAGGTATGTTAGGTTTAATGTGAGAAGAACAAGCCAACAAAGACACTTCTATTCCAGAAAAAAACTTAAGTTAATTATTTATGAAAACACAAGGTTAAAAATAACCCTATCAAACATCTGTAACATCCAAATGACGGCGTCAGAAAAAAAGGGTGGCAGCAGCAGCTGGAGGTCTTTGGGTGCAAGCTGTGGGCCTGCCTACGTTTCTAACTTCTCTCTCTAGTACAGCTGGTGTGCCTGCCTGCTTTGTTTTTTCATAAAACATTCATGGACATGTCTCTTTCTTTATTATTATTATTTTTTAATTATTATCATATCCAATTGCATCAACACAACTCTTTTTATCAATGGAGCCCCATTGTCCTTTTTAGTTGTAAGGTGGTAGTCTGCCCCAGTGGCCTACCATTTCAGCTCTGTAGTTTCTCTTCTAACATGGGACACGGGACTGGTTGACAGCAAGCTATTGAAAGGATAAGAAAGAAGAGCCTCCTTCATCTACTTGGAGTTTGGGCAGAAACTCCGTGAGATGATTCAGAAAGGGCTATTTCTCTGCAGTTCAGCCTCACAGAACCCTTCAGGCCAATTTCCAAAAGACAAAGTACATACAATTCATTGTTCTCTATTTCCAGGTGATGCTCTGCTTACGGAACCTGGTTTCTTCCCAGACTAATCGAAATGTCATGTTCAAAAGGAAAAAAAAATGACTGCATCAAAACATATTATAATAAATGACTGAAGAAAAATGACTCTATTAAAATGACGACTTCATTTGCTACTTTAGCAAATCCATTTCTATAACTTTCTTAAATATTATTTCATGTTACAAATACTTTTGGGGTGTGTTGTCTCTCTCATTATCTGGTGTGTTTTGTTTATTGCATGTCTTTTATTGTCATATATTTTTTCCTTTAAGGATTTTTTATTTTATCTTGTCTTTAAAATGATTAACAACACTCAAAAACTGGGAAATTGTATTTATGTTTTCTTCTAATATTTCTATTATTTATTTATACATATAAGTTGATACAGAATTAATTCTGATGCAAGTAGTAACATATTTTGGATGTAGTTTTTAATCTGTTATTAAATTGTCCAGAATATCCCTATTGACTTCAAATGCAACATTTATCATAAATTATGAGTTAAACATAGTCTACTCCTGGGTTTTTTATCCTAATTTCTTGATCTGTTGATTATATTTTTTAGCATTCTCTTTTAGTTAGCTAGTAGCATTCTCTTTGTTCTCCTGGACTCCACATGCTCATTTCTCCAGATTAATTTTTCATAATTATTTCATGTAATAAAAAGAAGGTATTTTGAATACGAAGCTATTTCAGTACAAAATTATTCTAATATAGGAATTATTGTGTAGCTTTACAACGTTGAGAACTCTTGCCTGTACAAAAGGAAAGCTAGATAGAGTCACAGGACTAATCTAATATTAAACTGTTCTAACTAATCAATAATATAAAAAAACTCATTTAAAGAAAAAGCAAAGTATATGAATAAGAATTTCACAAAAAGTGAAGACAAGATGAAAATAAACAGAAATATTCAGATCATTCACACACACAAAAAAACATATACTATAAAACAGCAACAATGCCCCATTTCCAGACTGTCAAAATGATACAAGAAAAAATATTTTATAATTTCTTATGTTAGTGAATCTATGACAGAATAAGTATTTTCATCTTTTATGGACAGAATATGTCTATTTTGGGAAAGGAGTTTGGAAGTATAGATATAAAAATTCATATTGCAGATCAATACAACAACAAATCCGCTTTTAGGAAATATGTAACAGTTTTCTTAAAGATAAAAATATCCAAAAATCCAACAGACAATGTTAATATTTAGAAGTAGGAGATGAATCAAATAAATTATTATAAAGCTGTACAATGGAGTATTATCCGGGGATTAAGAAAAATGCAATAAATTGACATGAAATGACATAAAAAGCTGATTGTAATAAATGACCAGTAAATACCAAATGAAGGGCAGATCACAGAATGGTGGGTTGAGAATGATTCTACTGTATAAAATTAGTTATTTATGAGTACATGCTCTATCATACAAAACTGGCTAATTGTGGACAAGGGAAGAGGTGATCATAGAGATTGACTTTTTTAAACTATTATTTATATAATGTCCCTTCTGTATCTTTCTATGTGTGCCATTATTTTGTCATATACTGAAACATGTATGACCATTTTTTCAAAAGCCCATCTTAAATTATTATAAAATTTAAAATAAAAAATATCAGGCAGTATGGTAAAATATTGGCCTTTTGTGTTATAGTTAGATTTCTACTTCTACACTTATTCAAATATAAAAGCCATTATCAAATGGTTTTTAAATTCAAAACAGAAATAACACAGTCTAATAAGTTGATGATTTTATAACTTTACATGTTATTATTCCTAATGCTAAAAGACACTAAAATTAAAGATGAATATTTTGTGTCGTAACTATAAAGTAATTGTTAGTACTAATGTAATAATAGTATTTATAATATCTAACATTTTTAAAGTTGTCAAAGGCTTATAATGTTCATTATTATCTTATTTGAGCCTCATAACAGCCCTGTAAATTATAGATGAATATAATAAAATTTTAATGGAAATTACCCCCAAATCTCCTATATTCCACAAACATAAACATCTTAGAGACAGAATGTTGCATGTTAAAATGCATTGTGTTTTTGAAACACAGATTTCAAAAATGTATCTGTCTTAAAATATACCTCACTAAAGGTTTAGAAGCATTAAAGAACCATATTAGCATATCCTATGCACAATAGCAAATTGTTTATCCATATGTAAAACCAATGATTAAAATTATTTTCATATATACTAGTTGGCTCCACATGCAGTGAACTTGTGTAAACTAGAGTAAAAACAAAATTCCCTTCTTCGTTGTAGCCATATCCAAAGCTGCCATGAGCCATAGTTGTCACCTGGAACACCACAGAAGTCGGACTCAAGGATGCAAAAAGGAAGCAAATTTATTATTGTTTCCATTCTTCCTGCAAACCCTGTCAGTGATGTTTAATTTCCTTTTTTCTGGATGAAGCCTCAAGCAAAGCCTATAACTTTTCCAGTCATTCTCTGCTTTATAAAAGCCTCCTGTCACATGAATTGCTCCAATGGATCCAAGAGATCCATTTCAGTCAAACTCCAAACATCACTAGAATTCAAAATTACCCCCCTCCCTCTTCTTGGGCCTAGGGAAGGCAGAAAGGGGTGGGGGGCTGACTAGCACCTCTCCTTTGTCTTCTCCTTCTCTCTCTCCTTCCTCCAAGCTAGGAGAAGAGTCTTCCTTCTGTCTACTCTGAGAATACAGTAAGCTGTCCATGGATTTCATCCCACTTCCTAGGAAACACACCTCTCTTCTAGGCATTCTTCTCCCTCCAACATACTTCACATCACTCCAAATGACTATTGGAGAGGAAATACCTATTTTCGTTTAATTTGTCAACTCAAAACACTGGGGAGAAGCATGAGAGTGAGCACGGCTGAAGACAGCCATACCTGGACAAGGAACAGGGATTTCTAAGCATATAAACCAGATACAGCTGGTTTAGGAGAATCATTTTCACTCCTGACTACACCTAAACCAGCATTTGTGCTTGAACTCTAAGAGTTTTTGTAAAAGGTTAGTATCCAAGTTAATCTTATTCATATTACTTATCAAGCACCCATCCTCCTATTTTAATCTTGGCTCTAATTACATTTTATGTCTATATACTTAAAGGTATGATTTATGCATATGGATATATTAAATATATATTATGTCTTCAGGCTTTTTAAAGCTAACTTTAGCTTTATTTTTTACATTGAATGACATGTAAGAAATTTTTAAAAATATTCTCTGGATCAGGAAAGACCCAAGAATAAATTATTTTAATGATATTTTCCCTATATATGCATAGATTTAGCCTATCGGAAGGATGACTTGAACATAACAATTAAAAAAAGAAGGAACTTGTCAAGTGAGGAATTTTCAAGTCAGAATAAGTTGACATTGTCACTTTATATTAAAACATTTGTGAAATTTGCTATTTCAAATAAAAGAAATTCAATTTTCATATTTATTGACAAAGTTAATAACATAGGGATGCATAAGGTAATGCTCACTTCTGCATCCTTAGCAACCACCTAATTCTGTGTTATCTCATCAGTGAATTCACTATCCACCAGCTATAATCAAAGTCTGTATTTCTGAAATTGATATGTATCTTGTCCTATTCCTTGCGGGGAAAGTATCTTATCACTCACTTAACACCTTAGGAGACTAAAATGCATGTTTCTATCACAATTTGGGTATCACAGAACAAATATAAATATCTGAATTTAGGATTCCTACATTTTAATAGATAAAATTTTCTGTTTGATATTCATCTGGTAACCAGTGGAAAATGATTTCCTTACAACTATTTATCGTCATTGGCAAAAATTGTGGTGATGTCAGTATCTTATTGCAGTTTGTCCCTTATAAAGACCAAATCATTTTAATGGCTAGAGATCATAATGTGGTTATGAATGAGGGTTTATTTAATAATAATCACATTTTGGAGAGCCTATTATGTCTTTTTCTATTCTTGCAACCATAAAAGAGATCATTTGACAAATCTGGTTATTCTAGAAAATATGATAACATAAACATGGGAAATGGAATTGGACTCTACTTTCTAAGACTATAGATTGGAGATAGAATGGATAGGGACACCAACCAAAAATTACAATGCAATGTATTGTTGCTATATTAAAGTTATATGCCAGATACAAGAAAAACTTAAGGCAGATTGCTGATAATTATCTGAGGGAATCCAAGATGTATTTAAAAAGCAGAGGAGCCTTGAGCTAAGACTGACAGAATGAAGAGGCACTTGGGTGACAATCAGCAGCAGACGTGACAGATGAAAGGAGTATCAGGTATAAAAGCATAAGTCTGACAAGGTCTAGGAACACTAAGCAATTCAGAAAGGGAAAACGGAATGTTGAATCAAGTGAGATACAACATTTATGTATGGTTCACACTAAGAAAAATCTGTTATATTATGCAGAAGATTAGATTATTCTCTAATTAAGTTTTTAATAATTGTATTTCCATTTGTTGTTGACCAGTCAGATATCTGTGTTGGAGAGATCATCCTGGAGGCAATATAGAGGATGGACTAGAGGAAGATACACATAGAGAAAGAAAGATAATTAAGGAGAGTAATACAACTATCCAACAGAGAAGAATGAGGAAAGAGAATTAGGGCAGGGACAGTGAGGATGGAAAGGAGGGGACCAAAAAGAGAGATGTTTAAGACTGAGAATGGGTCAAGTTACTGACTCTGGAAGGTAACCACATAGAGAAATCTGGGATCAAGTTCCTTTGTTTCTGGATGGGGGTAATGAAAGGATACTGTTTATTCCTGGGCTGCTGGAGTGCTCCAATACTCACAAATCAATGTGATATACCACATTAGTAAAAGAAAGGATAAGAACCACATCATTCTTTCAATGGATGCAGAATAAGCATTTGACAAAATACAGCATCCATTCTTGATAAAAACAAAGTCAATAAGAGAAAGACATCATATAATCTCTCTGATACGAGGAATTTGAGAGGTAGGGTGGGGGGTCATGGGGGGAAGGGAGGGAAAAATGAAACAAGATGGGACCGGGAGGGTGACAAACCATAAGAGACTCAATCTCAAGAAAAAACTGAGGGTTGCTGGGTCAGGGATGGAAGGGGGAGGGATAGAGTGGCTGGGTTATGGACATTGGGGAGGGTATGTGCTATGGTGAGTGCAGTGAATTCTGTAAGTCTGATGAATCACAGACCTGTACCCCCGAAACAAGTAATACATTATATATTAATTAATTAATTAATTAATAATAAGGGGGAAATAATTTTTTTAAAAAACAGTTATACATGGAACATAACTCAACATCAAAAATGCCATATATAAAAATTCCACAGCTAATATCATTCTCAGTGGGGAAAAACTGAGAGCTTTTCCTCTACAGTCAGGAACAAGACAGGCATTCCACTCTCACCATTACTATTTAATATAGTACTGGAAATGTTAGGTTCAGCAATCAGATAACAAAAAGAAATAAAAGGCATTTGAATTGACAAGGAAGAAGGCAAACCTTCACTATTTGCAGACAACATGATACTCTATGTAGAAATCCCAAAAAAGACTCCATCAAAAAATTGCTAATAGTAATACATGAATTCAGCGAAGTTGCAAGGTATAAAATCAATGTACAGAAATCTGTTGTATTCCTATACACCAATAATGAAGCTGCCAAAAAGAGAAATCAAGGGCTCAATCCCATTTATAATTGCACCAAAACCCATAAAATACCTAGGAATAAAACTAGCCAAAGAGGCAAATAATCTGCACACTGAAAATTAGGAAAGAAATTGAAGAGGACACAGAGAAATGGGGAAAAAATTCTATGTTCATGGATTAGAAGAACAAACATTGATTGTTTGTTTGTTTACATGTTTAAACATTGTTAAAATGTCTACACTACCCAAAGAAATCTACACATTGAATGCAATCCCTATCAAAATACCACCAGCATTTTTTTTTTTTTTAAGAGAGAGCCATCATGAGCAGTGGTGGAGGGGAGGGGCAGAGGGAGAGAGAGAATCTGAAGCAGGCTCCAAGCCCAGCATGGAGCCCAAGGCAGGGTTCAATTTCCCACCCTGAGATCATAAGCTGAGTCAAAATCAGGATTTGAATGCTTAACTGACCGAGCCACTCAGGCTCCCCCACCAGTGTTTTTCACAGAGCTAGAATAAACAATCTTAAAATTTGTATGGAACCACAAAAGACCTTGAATAGCCAAAGCAACCCCGAAAAAGAAAAACAAAGCTGGAGGCATGACAATTGCAAACTTCAAGCTGTATTTATAAAGCTGTAGTCATCAAGACGGTATGGCACGGTATGGCACAAAAACAGACACATAGATCAATGGGACAGAATAGAAAGCCCAAATATGGATCCACAACTATATGGTCAATTACTCTTCGACAAAGTAGGAAAGAGTATCCATAGAAAAACTTCAGTCTCTTCAACAAATTGTGTTGGGAATACTAGATGGCAACATGCAGAAGAATGAAATTGAACCACTTTCTTACACCAGACACAAAAATAAATTCAAAGTAGATTAAAGACTTAAATGTGAAAGAGGAAACCATCAAAATCCTAGAGGAGAATGCAGACAGCAACTTCTCTAACCCTAGCCATAGCAACTTCTTACTAGACACATCACCAGAAGCAAGGGAAACAAAAGCAAAAGTGAACTATTGGGACTTCATCAAGATAAAAAGCTTTTGCACAGCAATGGAAGCAGTCAACAAAACTAAAAAGCAGTCTACAGAATGGGAAAAGATATTTGCAAATGACATAGCTGATAAAGGATTAATATCCAAAATCTATAAAGAACTTATCAAACTCAAAACCCCAAAGACAAATAATCCAGTTAAGACATAGGCAGAAGACATGAATAGACACTGTTCCAAAGAAGACATCCAAATGGCTAAGAGACACATAAAAAGATGCCCAATATCACTCATCATCAGGAAAATACAAATCAAAACCACAAGGAAATACCACCTCATACCTGTCAGAATGGCTAAAATTAACAACACAGAAAACAACAGACGTTGGCCAGCATGTGGAGAAAGGAGAACCCTCTTGTACTCTTAGGGGGATGTAAACTGGCGCAGCCACTCTGGAGAACAGTATGGAGGTTCCTCAAAAAGTTAAAAATATAATTACCCAGTGACCTAGCATTTGCACTATAAAGTATTTACTGAAAGGATACAAAAAATATAGATTCAAAGGGGCACATGCAACCCAATGTTTATAGCAGCACTATCAACAATAGCCAAACTATGGAAAGAGCCTGAATGTCCATCAATTGATGAATGGAGAGAAGATGCAGGGTGTGTCGTGTGTGTGTGTGTGTGTGTGTGTGTGTGTGTGTGAATACTATTCAGCCATCAAAAAGAATGAAATTTTGCCATTCCCAATGAGATGGACAGAGCTAAAGTGTATTATGCTAAGAAAAATGAATCAGACTTGTGATCTCTGTCTGTCTCTCTCTCTCTCTCTCTGCACCAAATAAATAAATAAAATCTTTAAAAAAGAAAAGAAAAGAAAAATGAGTCAGTCAGAGAAAGATAAATACTATATGATTTCATTCATGTGGAATTTAAAAAACAAAACAGATGAACATATGGAAAGGGGAAAAAATAAAGAGAGAGAGAAAGGGAAACAAATCATAAGTGACTCCTAAAGATAGAGAACAAACTGAGGGTTGATGGAGGGAGGTGGGTGGGGGGTGGGCTAAATATTGATGGGTATTAAGAAGGGCATTTGTTATGATGAGCACGAGTTCTCATATGTAAGTGACAAATCACTGAATTCTACTCCTGAAACCAGTATTTCACGATATGTTAACTAACGTGTTTAAATAGAATTTTAAAAAAAAAAGAAAAAGAAAAGTAATATAAAATAGAAATAAGTTTGGTTTGTTCTGTTTTTAGTAAGAGTTTGAAGGAAAGAACATTCTCTTTAGGTTACACTAAATCAGAAGTTCCTATGAAAGTCTTCATGGATTTCCCATTGTGAAATAAAAAATATTCTTAAATCTATTTTTCTTTCGGTTTTATATGATTGGGGATTTTAATGAAATCACTATAAATGATCAAATAAAGTTGATACCTAGTGTTAACAATATTTAAATCACTGATATTAGGGTAATTGAGCCAGGAGCTGTATTAGAACTACATACTTTAAAGAAAATATGAAGTAGTGGCTCCCTTGTGCCACTACTTGAAAAAGACTATTTATTAATGACAAGTTGTCCTTCATAGTATCATTCCCTAAGGCTATGACTCTCAAATGTTTTTGAATTTGGATCATCAGATGGACCTTTTCACACTTAATGCTGGAGTCAGGGGGAGGTAAAAGTGAGAAAATTCAGTGATAATAAGAGTGTCACCTCATCAGTCAAATTATACCAGGGCCAGAAGGAAGTGGACACAGCCCCTGGAGTGTAGTAGGATGGATAGCAGTGCGCTTACCAAATCTCACCTGGAGCACAATATTGGCTGTAGCTGGAAGAAAGATATTGATAAATCATGTAGGGTCAGGGTAGAGGTTAATGAGAACCCCATAGTCCATTCTTCAATAATAACAGATGGCCGCTAAATGGTCTTTCAAGAAAGGTGGGTTCCATTATATTCAAGGTCTTTCTGGAGGGAAAAAAAAAACATGCAATTTCTCAGACAGAACTAATTTCTTAGTTATAAGAAACTATTGACTCTATCTCCATGGGTCCTCCCACCCTGCCTTGGTCTCAACCTCTCAGACAAAAACTGACAAAATAGTGTTAAGAAGGATGCCACATTACTTGGCTTATGTGAGGCATCCAATTATTAATATCCTTAAAGTGTCCGTGCATTTAATCCCCTTAGTCCAGAAAAATGCATATAAAATGTTTTCATGGTCCCATCCCCCAAAAAGCAGTTAATGGGCTATAAGATTTTCTCTTTCCTTCCTTTTCTTACTTCTACACTTGCTATTATCTCTGGTGTGGTTGAATGTGATAAAAACACTTCTTTTAGGGTCAGCATGTTTTATATTGTCATGTTTACCTCTAATATCCAAACTTGAACAGTTTTATGATTATGAAAAAGAGGCAATATTCTGGGGATATTAGTACATAAATCATTGTCAGGAAACCAATCCTGTGTTTCAAAGCAGCAAAAGCTTTCAAAGTATTGATATAGGTCCAACCAAAAGGGCATGCAGGATTTTCTCTTTTGTTCTAACTGGATATCTCCTAAAGATGCAGTTTTTAAGTCTTGAGAAATCGGTTGATTAAACATTCTTATAAATAGATTTATTTAATGGATTTAATTAAAGAAAGACTATCAAAACTGATTTTTTCTTAATATCTGCCATTTTACACATCATTTTTTAAATGTTAGAGCTAGAAATGTAAATTATTCTTTTAAGACTAAAGCACTTACCCAAAACAACAACTAAAGCATTTTTTTTCTAAAATAGCAGAAAGACAATCATTCTAATTCATGTTAAGAATTTAGAAAAGGAGTAAAGATTTACTGTTAAATTCTAACATGTCAATTATTCAAATAGTGTGTATTTTTTAAGCATCATTCACAAAGTTTCCATTAAAGTGTCTACATTTACATGAAAGTATTATTACATCCCTTCACTTTATAAAACAAGTTTGCTGGGTGATGTAATACAAATGATTTAAATGACAAGGTTAAATAGAACTTTCAGGTCACAACTATTTACCTCATTATGAAGATATTTTCATAATTTTATCCTTTTGTAGGACGAGCTCAGAAGAAGAAAATATTTTTAAATGTCTAGTTAAATTAAATTAGTTGTAAAAAATCATTAAAATTTGAATCAAAAGAATTGAGACCTGGTTCTGCTATGGGTTATTTGTATCTTGACTTCAAGTAACTTTTAAATGTTTGGATCTCAGCTTTTCCCAAATAAAGTTGAGTAGGAAAAAGCAAAATTGTTTGTATACATCCACCCTATTCCACTGTTCTATTGTTCTATGATAAAAATAAGTTTAAACAATTAATTATTGTATTTACCAATTTTATGTATTTATGCAATATTATCTAACAATACTTTTTTTTTCTTTAAAGAAACAACACTATTCTATATAATGAAGATAAAATATTTTGACAGTGAGTTTACCTTCACCTGAGTAGGCACCACGGTTATTTCTACAGAAAACAAGTAGAACAAAGAAACTCACATCAAAGAAAGCATCGAAAGAAGTAGAAAAAGAAAGAAAGAAATGTGAATTGGAAACATTTCTTGCCTAGACATAATACAGGGTCTGACAGGGTGGTTAGCAGATAATAATAGCAGGAAATAAACCTGAATTTGGATTATGATACCATAGCTCCCTAACTATACGACCTCAACCAGTTAAATTACCCATCCCTTTAAACCTCAGTTTTCTAATCCATGCAATGGGGATAAAATAGAAACCAACTTGAGGTTGTTTTGAGGGTTGGATTAAATAACATGTTAGTGCTACTTGGCATGGTGCCCAACCAGTGCTCAACAGGTGGAATGGGTCTCAAGTGTACCCAGAGTTTAGCCTTGCTAGAAACCTTAGGATACTTGAAAAAATAACCTTCAGGTTACTAGTCAGGAAATAGAAAATAGTAAATAGTCAGGAATAACAAAGGTAGTTTTTTTACATATCCTTTCCCTTGAGGACCAGTCAGACACATGCCTGCATCTTCAGGGACACAAAAAACGCAAGACGATGATTAGAGATTGGGAAAGAGCAAGGTTTCCCATCTGTCAGAATCCTCACCTGGGAGGGTGGTAGCATTGGTAATTTCAGTCCCTGTGGGGAGACTGTGCAGTGACTGAGAAAAACTTATCTCCATCTGGGATTACGATACAGCCGTGGTTGTATATCAATGTTGTATGTCTTTTGCCATTAAAAAATATTTTATTCTTTAACTTTCCATCACTCTCATTTTCTTTCCATTTTTCCAGCCAGAAGAAAAAGCATCATATCTAGGGTTTCCATTTAATAATCTTTTCCCAGAAAGTGACAGGTCACCTTCAATCTTAATCTTGTTTAGAACATCTCATGAGGTGTCTTAGGTAGTAGGCTATGAATTGGACCTGAAAACTGCTCAGATGCACAAAGGGGCAGAGGTATTGAAGGTAAATCAGAGGGGGCTTTAACAGTTTTTCATCAAGGCTTCACCTTTCAGAAACCAGGATTCTCCTGAATCTTTGCTTTCCCTTATCATCTTATTTCCTCTCCAATACCATGTTCCTCCCAAACTCCCCAGATACAATTTGTTTAAAACCATTGATTTACAAGTGTGTGTTCCACTGTGTTATTTGTTGGAGACTTTCAAGTAATGATCCCCGTTGAATGATGTATTAACTCTAAATAGGTTTCCCCAAACTTTGAGAAATCCTTAGCTTTCTGTTTTGTTTTGGATAATATTTACTTTTAATAAAGATGTTTCCTGTCCTTTTAGTCAAATATTATCTTTTATATAAAATCCAAATGCCCTGAAATGGAATTATTACTGTCATTAAATTAACAACAAAACATCTAAAGAAAAATTTAATTACAGTGAGATTTTTAACTTAACTCTAGTTTTGAGGGGCTGAAACTTTTCAATGATTTTTGTTATTAAATTCAGCTTTTCTTAGTCTTGGCAAAGTGAGTTAGAACAACAGGCAACTGTCCAAACTTTTAAATGTAACATTCTTAGAAACGAGCCCTATGTTTTGCTCGGTTTGTTATTGTCCATTCATGCCGTGACCACAGTAAATACTTTATATGTGTTTTGTCAAACGAGTCTTGCCCAAATCCATACCAAAACTGTATAAATCATGGAAGAGAAGGTACATTGATTTATATGGCATTGCCTAAAGTGATTTTCTACACTGATCTAATTAAAAAGATAATTGTTTTTTTTTTTTTCTTTTCATTCTGTCTAGTAGCTTATTTTCACCTTCTCCTCCCCTGTTGTTATGGGGTTTTTTGAGGGGTGGAGTAGAGGGAGAGCTCATATTACAAAACTGAAACTTTTTGGATCATTGCATAAGTAGTAAGTATGAGTATAGAAAGCTAATAAAATCACTGTGAGCTAAATGACAATCCAGTTTGACTAAGAACAGCAGCAACAAAAAATGTATGATGTATAGGCAAGAGTATCGGATGCTACTGTCAGAAAGGCACTCAAATTATTGTGCAAGCTTAAGCAACGAGCATTCTGGCACTGTCAGGTTTGTTTCTAGCTTTTGGAAATTGCAAAAGATGAAACAAGCATAGGCTAATGTGGTCTTTGAAATGTTGAAACAGAAGAGTTTGGAGACTGTAAAGTTAATATTTTATAATTCAGAGTCTACAATAATCACCAAACACTGTGATAAACTTGTAACTCATCATAACACTTCCAAGCTGTTGCACATAAAAAAGAAACAACGCTCCCATCCTTTGTCAGCCATTTCTATGTATGTATTCGTGAATTTGTAATGCAGGATTCTCCTTGATATAGATGTTGGAGAAGAGAAGGAAGGAGAGAAGATCTCATTAATGAATCATTAAAATCAGAAAAAACTAAGTGGATAAGAGATCTTAGAAAGAATATTTCAGCCTTAGTAATACCCGTAGTTGTCTTTAGTTTTGGTCTGCCTTGAGACCTACCACAAGGAGTAACAGACTTTGAAATAGGAAGAAATAAAAGGCTGGCTTTGATCATTGAAAGAAGCTCTTCTAATGAAGATGAGGGTGGTTTGCAAGTAACAATGTTGCTCTACATCAATATCTTTCCCAAAAGCCAGATGCTAGAGTAGGGGAAAGTGCTGAATGTCTTTGATCTTTGTAACCAATCTCAGTGATGAAAGTTAAAAGGACAGCATGAAGAAAAAGCTACAAAAATTCAGATTTACATAAATATCCAAGGAGTATGAGAAGAGTGGAGAAGTAAGCCTAGCATAGTTTTAGATCCCTAGCAGCTCAGGAAATACATGTTTAGACATAGGGAAAAACTTTATCTGCAGAGCTGGGGACAAGGGGGTGAGTTAAAACAGTTTAACATAATCCAGTAAGCGAGGAGACTTCTAGGAGATCTTCAACCCTACCAATGTCAAGAGGCATTCTCAGATACCTTGGCAGTAATTGATAAAGTATCCATCAACTGTTCAGGCCCAAAATCAAACTACAAGGAAGATAAACGTTGAAAACATTATGCTGAGTGAAAGACCACATATTATATCTTTTCATTTATAAAAAAGATCAAAAATGAATGAACCTGGTGATTGCCTTGGTCTGTGAGGGACTGGGACTGGGAAAAATGGGGAATAACTACTAATGTGATCCTGTGGGGGTGCTGAAATAGTCCTGTGAAATTAGGTAGTGGTGATGGTCGCACAACTCTGTGAATACATTAAAAAAAAACAAAACACATTGAATTGTACTTCCTAAATGGGTAAATTATATGATATGGGAATTATATTTCAATAAAGCTGTTCTAAAAAGTGAAAATGAAGAAAAGGCTGCCCTGAGTCTTGGAAGAGATCTGTGAGGTAATTGGAGTGCTCACTGTTAAAATAATTCCTGTGGCCGGGAAAATGACTGCATGGGTTGGCAAAGCCTACGAACTGCAACTCTATTCAAAAGAGCTTGGGTAGGAGCACCTGGGTGCTCAATGGGTTAAAGCCTCTACTTTTGGCTCAGGTCATGATCTCAGGTTCCTGGGATCAAGCCCCACATTGGGCTCTCTGCTCAGCGGGGAGCCTGCTTCCTCCTCTCTCTCTCTCTGCCTGCCTCTCTGCCTACTTGTGATCTCTGTCTGTCAAATAAATAAATAAAATCTTTAAAAAAAAAAAAAGGAGCATGAGTAGAATCCATTTCTAAAGAATTACATGGATATCCAAGTGCAATTCAGGAGTTTTTGAAAGGAGACCACGGCGGGGGCAGGGAGATGATGAGTAAAGAACACTATAGAGGCATATGCAAGTGTTATCAAGTAGAGAAGTCATTTTTTTTTCTTTTTATACATTTTTCTTGACTGAAGTAGGGATTGTTCTACTTCTTAGTAAAGAAAGAGAATCCTACATGGGGCTTTATTGAAGTCTCACAGAAACTTAGTTATATAAAATTTTTCTTCATTAATCCCCATTTTATAGATGAGTAACTGAGAAAATAGAGAGACTGAATGATTTGAACAATCTAGAGCCAGTAGAGGAAGAAGCCAAGATTGGAATGTAAGCCTTTTAGCTCTAGGCCATATGGTCTTTCCCTATGCCATGTTGCCTGCCTCTTTCAAGATTCTGCTGATTTATCATATTTGGAGTTCTATCTCATTTTGAAACCAACATTCCCTTGGAAATGACTACAGAGAGGAAACATTCTACTTTTTTTGAAGTTCTTGTTTAGTTGATATAATAGAACAAACATAATTAGAAGAAGATGGCTTTAATTAAATGACTGTGTATTCTATGCCTGCATATTTCCATTAAAAAATGAAAAAAAAAATAATATTGCAAGAAGGCTACACTTCTGTTGGGAGTAAAATTGGGACAGTCACTTTGAAAACTGTCAGTATTAAATTGAGGCAAACAAATGCACAGTTTGTGGTGAAACAATTCTACTCCTACATGGCCGCCAAAAGGCATGTACAAGAATGTCCAGAGCCGCCTATTCTTAATACCCCCCAAACCCGGAAATGATCCAAATGAAATACATGTGTTCTCTTCAATTAATGGAATATTGTAGAGCAATCTCCCCAGGTCTGCAGCCATACACAACAACATAGACTAATCTTAAAAAACATACCGCTGAGGAGGAAAAAAGCCATAAACAAATGAGTATACACAGTACAATTCTGTTTATAAAAAGTTGAAAGCCGGGAAAAACTAACCCTGGCAGTAGGGAGAGAGGGAATAGGACCTGGAGGTGGAAAAGAGGGCAGCTCCTTGGGCACCACAATGCTATTTCTTAGTGTGGGTGTTGGTCCACAGGGATGTAGATGCAATAAAAATTGATCAAGCTAGACACTCATGATTTGGTATTTTTATGCGTGTGTAAGTATGCATATTCAAATATATATCATGTGAACTCCTGGAGGAGAGTTACCCTGAATTTCCAGATTTTTGCCTAACAAAATCTCCTATATAAAACATGCATATGACAGATTTTCTTTTTACACAGTAGAGCAGACCCTGAGAGAAATCCTCCACCAGAGTGGATTATATATTCAGTTGTTTGTTTCAAACTCGCACTTATAGACGATCACACAACATGGGACTGTACACAAGTGACAAATTGCTCCAGGGTATTTACCTAAGGAGGAGAGCTCTCACCTGAGAGGTGGTTTTGAAACTAAAAAGATATAATGTAGTAAAAGCAACAAATGAATCCCAGTGAAACTACTCCAAGTGTTCATGAGCAGGTGGCTTTGAGGAGGTGTCATTTAACAAGAAAGAGCTAGCAGTGCAAAGCCCTGAAGCCAGAGCTTTCTCAGCAAGAAGAAATAGTAAATGCCAAGCCCCTGAGGTGAGAACGAACATGGGATTCATGAAAAGTAGAACGAGGACTGGTTGCTGGCTCCAGTGGGGGTACAGGAAGTGACAGAGATGGTCGGACGAGCAGGCTCTGGTTGGGTGACTCCGGTCAATGCAGCTAAGGAAAATGAATTTGAGTGCAATTCTGAAGCCACTGGAAGGTTAAAACAGGTCAGTAACATGATCTAATTGACATTTTTAAAAGTTCAGTCTCACTGCTCTACACAAAATGGATTGTAGGGGGTGGGGGATTGAAAGCAGAAAACCACTACAAGGTTACTGCTCTAGTCCCGATGAGAGCTTGGATAGGAGGCATCAAAGGATTGGATGGAGGGGTGACCGACAGAGAAGAATCCAAAGTTTGAGGGCTTGAACAAGTCGGAGGAGGGTGGTTTCATTCCCTCAGAAAACTTGGCAAGGCCAAAATCAATGGGAAAAAATACATCTTCAGCATTTAATCTAAAGGGTGGAAATGTTTAATTCATGTCATTTTTGTTGTTATCACTGTTGCCTAGGCTGTTTTGGTAGGCTGTAAAACTGAAAAGAAAACGTGATTTGTGCAAGATACTTCAACATCGGTATCTATACTTAGAAGGAATTCTGAAATAAGCTCCTCTTTTTACAGGTAATGAGATTAAATATTAGGAAGCTAAATGATTTTTCTCAAGGCCGACTTTACTCTCAAAAGCACAGAGTCCTGAAATCTGCTTTTATGAACAAGAAATCTCTTTAAATTGCTATATAGTGGAGTGGAAATATTATTTATAACCAAAATGGTGGGGCGGAAGTGCAGTTCATATGAGTTGGGAATTCATCTCTATTCTGCAAATGCCAAAACTGCCTCTATTTCTTCTGTGTGCTAAATGGAATCTAAAGTAGATAATTTATCTGGTTTTGAGCAAAGCACATTGATGAGTCTTTTTTATGGCAACCTAGAATCAAAAAGAGTAAAGAACTAACCTGTGCATGTTACAGCAAATGGAATTGAGTTTGGAAGAAACCTATTCTTTGATAGAAAAGGCCACGCAAAAATGTTTTGCATGAAAATTTTGTTTAGTCTTTTGTAGATTAAAAATGTGTCGATGTTCCATAACTGGTTAGATACAAAGCAGACAGAACACAGGAAATGAGGCAGTGGGTACTTAGAGCCTGAATAATAAATTTTACTAATTTGAAACATATGTACAATTTTAATTATTTAAAATTCATCAGTAACTCTAGCACTTTTATTACTTAGACCAAAGATATTTTCAGGGAGGAGAATTTTATTATTGACATTATTTAGAATTGTCTACCTATGGTGACAAAAATATCAGTTTTGATTTGGTTTTATTATTTTTAATTACCTAAAGAAAATGTCTCTTTCAAGGGTAGACCACACCCACCTACCTTCCCTGGGTTTGCCAACATAAGGAAATACTATATAGAGTAAAATAGTTACTGAAATTAGCATGTATATATATTCATATATACATCATATATGTGTTATTATGTATATATGTTATAGCTTATATACCTCATATATTTATTTCTCAAGGAGTTGACATCTGTGACACAGAATGTATTAAATATGAAAGGCTGACATTTATCATGAGATCAATAATTTCTAAGAGATGCAAAAATACAAACCTGCGATATAAACATCTTTCTTGAAACTAAATTTCACATTTTATGCAGAATTGTTTGGCTTTCAAAATGTAATCTGACATTGTATGTCCTACATATAAGCTTAAATTTTATACTTAATATCAGACTTCATATAAAGATAATCATTTCCCATATTTATATAATATGAATGTAACAAAATTTTAATTATGTCCTCTGGAAATTCATACAAAAAAAAAAGAAGTTAGTCTATGCACAGAAAACTTTCAAGTTCTCATAATTCTGAAAATCTCATTTTTTCCATAAAGAACAATGATATATCAGGATTAACTTCTTATACTTCAAACTGTTCTCTTTCACTCTGTTCATAATCATGTAAAAGATACACACACATAAATAAATATTATGAGTCAAAATGAGGAACTTGCTTAAACTTTAGTTTAGTATCATCTATCTGTGAAAACATATCACACAAGTGGTAAATCTTCTGGAAATTTCTTCTCACATGGACAAGTTTCCCCATGGAGCCTTCCACATGGAGCTGTGCTTTACATTTTCATCATAATTTAGAGAATGTGTAAAACAAAACCTTAGAAATCTGGACTGATAGAGTACATTTGAGAAGAAAACAATTGGAAGTTGTTGAAATATTTTTATGCCATTGTACCAACCAGTCACATATATTCAAAATGGTATGACAGAAAATCAATAAAATACAGTAAGCCGGACTTGGTTCCACTAGTCAAAAAAATAAATAAATAAAAATGAGAACAACAGCTACTATTCCATACAAAATGCATGGTAAGGTACATTGTCTAAATTCACACTAAGTTTTGCTATAACTGTAAATTGTATTGATTTTCTTCAAAAAGCTGAGAAGTATTTGATGTGAATCTTATTCAGCCCATAACAAAGAAGTACCAGATTTGATCCAAATTGTTAACATATTGCATTATGGACTAACTACTTTTTTAAATCCCAGTTCCGGTTAGTTTCTTTGTACTCAGCATAAACCAAAGCTATCCTGCAAAAAGCAGTTACTTTGCAGAGACTTCTAAAGGAGAAACTTTGCTCAGGGCTGATCTTATGTGTACTGAGTCGCTATCTCAAAGAAATGTTTGGTGTTCTCTCTTGCAAAAGCTGCTGCTTTTTTGTAGATCCTCCCGCTGTCTTAGACTCTGCTTGGTCCTTTGGATGCAGGTGGTTATCTATTACTCTGATGTAAAAGAAAGCATTTTGTTTCTGCACAATTTGGTATAGACCCTTCGATTTACAGACATTCTGAAACCATCATTTCCTTGTTGGCTTTGGTTTCCTATTAGCCTGAATAGAATAAACAAAATTTCTTCCACTACCACAAGCCCAGTACAGGAGTAGAAACCCAGCTTCCCTTCAGCTTCCAACCACAGCTAGCCTTGGAGATGCATCCTGTAATTTGTTACGTGAATCCTGATGGATTGACTTTGCTCCATGACCTTGGTCATCAACTTGTCATGTAATGTTAAGATTTCTTCCAGAACTGCGTGTCCTTGAACATAACATTTCATGTCACTGGGTCTCAAATTACTCATTGGTAAGATGGAGGAGGGAAGGGATAATCATACTCATGTGCTTTTCTAAATGTGAAAAATGAAGTCAATCATTATCATCTCTGGTAGATCCATCGTTCAGAAAAAAAAAGAAGAAAAGAAGTGGCTACTCATACATTCATTTGCATATTCATTCGCCCACTAAAATGTAAACTTCATGCAGACAAGAGACTTGCTTTTCTTCTCTGGGAATCCAGTACCAAAATCAGTGTCTGACACATATACTTACATTCAGAAGATACAAAGATATGTTAAAAGAAATAAAATGAAGGTAACTTACTGCCCTCAAAGATCTGACCACTCCATAAGCCCTCCCACCATGTTACAGTGAAAGAAGCTCAGGGGTAGGGACACAAAAAACTGGAGTTCCTCCTTCCACTTTGAAATCTACGCACTACATGATCTTTGACATCATTTAACCTCTAGGTGCCTCAGTTTGGTCATCTAGAAATGGAATAATATGCACTGGAAAAGGACAATATATCGAGTTCAGCCTTATCTAACAGGAAATCCAAGTAAGTAATAGAGGCTTAATAAACAAGACCAGTAGGTATTTTTCTTCAAACAATGAAAATTCCATAATGAGGAACTTCAGTCAAGCTTAACAGCTCCATGATACTATCAAAGACCCAGTTTCTTTTTGTCTCTCTGCTCAGCTGTCCTTAGCATGTGCATCTCATTTTATGGTGACAGATGGCTGTTAGAGCTTCAGTATCACAACCATATTCCAACATATTCCAGGAAGAACAAAAGGTCAAAGGGTCAATCTGGCTGAGTTGGCTTCATTTTAAGGAGTTAGGCATATGCCAGAACTATATCATATATTTATCAAAAAATAATGCTAAGAAACATAGTTTTGTAACTGGTTACTTGCATATCCAACAAAATCAAAACTTTGTTAGTAAGGAGGTAGGGATGGATAAGTGTTAAGTAATAAGCTAGTTGTTTTAGTCACAAGTACAATCTGTCTATTTCTACAATGAGCATTTATTGCATATGTATTTAGGGTTAAGTATTTTACAGTGGTTGAGATGGAGAGAAAGGAACTTCCAGCAATGAATAAAATGTTTGCTCTAGACTGAAAGTTTGTGTTCCCCAAAATTCATATGTTGAAACTTAATTGGATTAGTGCCCATATAAAAGAGACCCCCTACAAGTTCCCTCATCCTTTCCACCATGTGAGGATACAAGACTATCTATGAATGATGGGAAAGTAGGCCTTCACCATATAGTGGAGCTGTTAGAGACAGACACTTGATCTTGGACTTCCTAGTCTCTGGCCTGTGAGAAATAAATGTCTGTTTTTAAAGCCACCCAATCTATGGCATTTTATCAGAGCAGCCCAAGTTAAGACAGTGCTGTTCTCAATATCTTGAAAAAAGGAGATGATAGGATAATATTTATGAATCTTTTTTTCTATCAGCAAGTCTATCTTAAAGGCCTAATAAAAACTAGGTGCAGAGGGGCATCTGGGAGGCTCCATCAGTTAAGCGTCTGCCTTTGGCTCAGATCATGATCTTGGGGTCCTGGGATCGAGCCCTACATCAGGCGCTCTGCTCAGCCGGCTGTCTGCTTCTCCCTCCCCCTCTGCCTGCCTTTCTGCCTGTTTGTGCTCACTCTCTCTTTCTCTTTCTCTCTCTCTATGTCAAAAAAATGAATGAATGAATGAATAAATAAATAAATAAATAAATAAATAAATAAAATCTTTAAAAGAAACTAGGTGCAGAAGTCCCAAGGTTAGCCTGTGTTTAAGGGATGAGGAAGCTAACTCTACTTCTTGGTTGGAGAAAAATGACAGAAATTGCTACAACCATCTTTGAAAACAATTTCATAAGGTCGTCAATGTTATTTTAGTAGGCTGAGTGTCTAACTATCTGCTAGACAAGATTTCCTTACCACAGTCAAGATTCCCTAAACTACACACTCACTAGGAGAGGAGTGAAAGCCAACACTTCACTAATTTTAAACTACCCCATAAAAAGCATAAAATTCACTACTATATGATTTTGTTCCATTTAATCTAATTCTGTAAGTTTCAAATTGGGTGTCTTGGTTATGATGCCCAAATGTTTTCTGAGTTTTCTCATACTGAAAATTGGAGTGATAACATCTATCCTCTTAATCCAAAAAGTTTACATATCAGATGAACTAATGGATGTTACAGTTCTTCACCAGCTGAAAATTACTATACAAATATAAATTCTTATTATTGTCATACTTTGCTTTGGCTCATCTTGTCCCCCTCTATGAACATGAGTCCTTCTCCCACACAAAATTCTTTGCTCAGTCATGATTTCATAACAACGTATCATCTTCTTATGGTATGACAATCTTTTATACTTAAAATAAAAGTTAAAAAGTTTAAATAAAGAAATAAAATTATTTCCTCCTGAAAACTCTCCTCTAGTTTGACATGCTACTTACTACCCTCACATCACACTGTACTAACCAATGTGAATTTCAAAGTATATTTGAATATTTGAATAATTATTTATTCATTTCTATAACTTATACTCTTTGTTTGCTGTATATAACCTTATTCAAATAATTTATTTATAAGAATTTCAACTATTAGTTGTAATGAAGGGAAGCACACATTGATAATCTAAAAGTGTTAAGGGCAGTTTATATTTGTTTTGGGAATGCAGTTTTTTCAGGGGATTTGCTTTCCTAATTACATTTTTTTTTTCTGGCTAGAATTAAAATTATTTGCATTCCTTGGGCAGGGAGGCAGAAGATACTGAGTAGAATTGTGAGTACAGAAAGAAGATGAAATGGATATAAACAAAACTCCATCATGAAGAAGACACACAATTTTAAAATATACTAATCACTGAGAGTTGATCACATAACGCATTTGCTTTTGTTCATTCCATTTCTCTACGACGCTATAAAGTCCTTGAGTAGAAGAGTCTGCTGCAATCAAATTCTATAAATATTAAAGTGAAAAGTACCATACCAAACCCTTACTCTGAACATGATAAATAATTCTCAGTGGCAAGAATATAGTTACTCATTCTGGGACTGACCAAAATCATATAGATTGATGTGATTTTATTGTGTCTTTTATCCTCTCTCTTCTGATATAAATATCTGCATGTGCATGTGTGCATATGCATATGTATGCATGAAGAGAGAAAGAGAGAGAGGAGAGGGGAAATTGAATGGAGTAATGAGAGAAAATGATGTTCCAACTAACTTTAATGCCAAGATTCATAGCAGCATAGGAAATGATTTCATGGGAGAAAAATAATAAGATAAATATTTAAATCTTATATTTCATAAATATAAGGTGATTTTGGAGTTTACCTCAATGAATGTCATGGAACACTTACTGCTTTTATTTAATTGAGAAAAGGATATGCATTAGCTATCTCTTAGCTAGGTTCATTTATAAACAATTAATGATTTCATTTGCATTTTTACCAAGAACAAAAAAACATAGTTATTGCATAGGTCTTTTTTTCTCCAGGCACTGAGTCATTATTTAATTAAGTACTGTTTATAGTTTTACATATCACATTTGTACTTTCATCTAGGCGCTGCAATTGAATAAGCATATATTTAATTTATCATCTCATATATTTTTAAATCTAGGCATATGAAGATCATTAGCTTTTCCTATAATGGCATATTTCTTTAAATCCTTTAACTCATAGACAGTAGTTTCACTTTCTTTTCTTTGAAAATAGTATTGTTAAAAAATTAGAGGCCAAACAAAAACCAAAATATTCTGACAGTTTTTCAGTGACCTAGTTTACAGATTCTATTTTTAAAGTAATTATACTTTTGCTGTATACTGTATAGTGTTTTCAACTGCTTTTTTACACAGATTTGGTTTTCCCACTGCATGTCTCCTTTTAAAGAGTTTTGTAAGCAGTTAAACATGTTTTGAAAATTCTGCAAAATCCTTAATAAAGCTTAAGCTAATATAACATAAGAGAACATTATCAAATTGAAAGAAATTGGTATAATATATAAACTCAGGAGGTTGTGATCATTATCTACAATTACAGGAAGAGTTTTAGAAAACAGAAGTATAACATTATGAAATGCAAACTGATTTTGAATGTTAGGAAAACAGTATGAAAGCCTTTATACTCTATGACACTCTTCTGAGGTAGGTAAAATAACTCCCCTATGTGGAATAGTTTTATTTGCACATCTTTAAGAAAACATGAAGCAAAATGCCAAAAAAAATCTATATCTATCTCTGTATCTCTCTCTCTCTCTCCATCGTCTATCATATATCATCTCTATATCCATAGCTCTATAATGCATGTGTTTAAAGAGAAGACTGAAAAACTCACCAACATTTCACCAGAGTGGTGATGTCTCCCCAGTGAGACTTCACTGTTTGTATCACTGCTCTCTTCACCAATGGTAGGCGGAATCTCCAGGCTCAATTTTCCCAAAACAAACAAACAAACAAAAACAAACCTAGGCAGGTTTAGAGGACAAGAATCAGAGCTTCAGTAGCCTGGAAAGCTGGAGTAGGAGGTAAGGCTGAGAATCTAAGAGTCTAATACAGAGAAGCCAGGAATTGGAACATACAAGTTAATGGGCTGACCAGAGCCTTGATTTTCCTAGTCATATGAATATAGAAAGAACAGTGAGTGAGGAAGTGGACCTTGAGATACCTCCTCCAAGTTAGTAGGCTAATGAAGTGGTCGTAGGTCTGTGTTAGTCACTCTCAGAATTAGAAACAAACTATCTGGAGGCAAATTTATCCAAATACCTTCGGGATTAAGATCTTAGGTGAAGATTACCAAACAAACTAGAAGCCAACCCTCTGATGATAACAGAAACAAAGATGATGATAACAGAAACAACCCTCTGATGATAACAGAAATACAAAGATTGAAAGAAAGGATTGCAGATCTGGGAACTGCCAGATATAAAGGATAGGAGAGCTATGTAGAAAATTCAGTGGAGGGGCGCCTGGGTGGCTCAGTGGATTAAGCCCTGCCTTCGTCTCAGGTCATGATCTCAGGGTCCTGGGATCGAGCCCCACATCTGTCTCAGCACCCCTGCTGAGCAGAGAGCCTGCTTCCCCCTCTCTCTCTGCCTGACTCTCTGCCTACTTGTGATCTCTCTCTCTGTCAAGTAAATAAATAAATAAAATCTTAAAAAAAAAAAATTTCAATGGGAAAAAATGCAGTTAAAAAGTAGGTGTAGGGCGCCTGGGTGGCTCAGTGGTTTAAGCCTCTGCCTTCGGCTTAGGTCACGAGTTTAGGGTCTTGGGATGGAGCCCCACATCAGGCTATCTGCTCAGCAGGGAGCCTGCTTCCCCTTCTCTTTCTCTGCCTGCCTCTCTGCCTACTTGTGATCTCTGTCTCTCTCAGTCAAATAACTAAATAAAATCTTAAAATAAAAAATAGGTGTAGAACAAGAAGACATAAAGAATGATGGGCAGATTTGAAAATTAAATTTCTAGAAATGAAAGACATAATCATTGAAATAAAAACAAATTCAGTGGAAGGTTAAATGAGAGATTAAGTGCATTTGAAAGAAAATCTGTGAACCTGAAAAATATATGTTAAAAAAAAAAAAAAAACACTTTGAAAGCCATAAGGAAAGACTGGAGATAGAAAACAAGAGAGATTAAAAAACCTAGAAGAAAGAATAAAAATATCTCACTTATACCTAGTTGAAATTCCAGGAGCAAGGGCTAAGCAGAAAGCTAAAGAAATAATACTTAAAGTCATGATAGGAATAAATTTTCCAGAAGTAAAAATATAGACCCACAAACTCAATGCATCCCAAACAAAATTCATAGAAAAAACATCTAGGCCAAAACACACTGTCACAAATCCAAAAAAAAGATAAAGACAATATCATGAAATAAAAAAGGAAATGTTACTTGTAATGGAATGCCTGTTGAAAGGACCATGGAATTCTCAACAACAGCGGCAACTAGAAGACATGAAATGTTACCTTTAAAGTATTAAGAGAAGGTAACTAGTTGTCAACATAAATTATGACTTAAAATATGGTACGTCATGTTATACTATTATGATACTCTGTTATATGATTCCACATTAGTCAACCAAAGCACAATATTTTATATAGGACAGCATATATGTGTGATAAAATGATACTTAGTATACTTAGTATATAGTATAATGTAGTGTAGTATAGTATGGTGAAGCATAACATAGTATAGTAGAGCAGCTATAACATACTGTTTTTGAAATGGTGGGTATCCTAAAATGAGGGAAGGTAGGAGAACGGGATGGGGAGGAGCACACCCACAGATATATGTTACAAGCAGGGTTGATTTTTTCTTTGTTTTTTTATATTTTATATATTTATTTGACAGAAAGAGAGAGAGAGACAGTGAGAGAGAGAATACAATCAGGGGGAGTGGGAGAGGGAGAAGCAGGCTTCCTGCTGAGCAGGGAGCTAGATGCAGGCCTCTATCCCAGGACTCTGGGATCATGGCCTGAGCCAAAGGCAGCCGCTTAATGACTAAGCCACCCAGGCACCCCCAGGGTTGAATTTTTGATGTGTGTGTTGGTTCATGGGTTTACATTGTATCATAACAAAAAGGCAAGCAAGCATAGACCAAGATAATAGTGCATTGTTAACCAAGAGCCCTGTTAAAATAAAATACTGAGCAAAATTAATCTCCATCCATTAAGTAATTGAACACAAGAAATACATATGGCATAAAAATAATCAGTAGTATTATTTAACTGCTAATAATAATCTTTAAAGTGTTACAAAAGAAAAATAGCTACTGAGTTTATGGATGTGCTGTGCAAATAGTCCTTTCCCATCAACATCGATAGCTTTTCTTCCCTCAGGGTTGAGACGGAAAGCACAGCTGCAGAATGATTTCCTAGCATCATGGACTCTGAATCTTTTTTCTATTACACACAGAAAAACACCTATCATCAAAATAAATAGTTACTAATCTGCTTCTAATGGTTCCACACAAGCTCAGAAAGAAATAGGGCGAAGCTGAAATGCTGCATTAAGTATAGGAGTCATAAGACATGGAAAATACCTTAAGGGCAATATCAAATATAAATTGCCTGGAAATAAATGATTCAGTATTACTATGTTCATGAAAGTTCTCTGATTTTTATTTAGCAAATTAATGAGTGGTAGTATCTTAGGTCATGATGAATTTTGAAGTAATGTCTCCATTAGATCTATATCACTTAATATTTTTTCTAGCATCACCTTGGTCCTCTGTAGCAATATAGAGAAGTAAGACATTGATTTGGAATAGAGTTTCACCAGGAGTGGCTGATTCCATGATGGCTACAGACATCATTGGGATAAGGCTATAGATAAACTCAGCTAAGCTTAAAGGGTATGTATTTGACCAACATATATATTAGCTAAGCACATACACATATCCAATTTGTTTCTCATTATAGCAATCAAGTCGTTTTTAAGGAAATTTTGTAGCCTTTGTATTTACTGTTTTAGTTTGTTTTAGTATGGAACACTGGCAAATTTGCATGTCGTTCTCATGCTACTCTTCTCTATATCATTCTAGTTTCAGTGTGTGTGCTGTCCAAACTAATACTACTATCAGTGTTTATAAACATTTATAAACATTATAAACAATGTTTATAAACATTGTTAAGGACTTATATTAAACTCTTAGAGTTTCTATATTTGTATTAAATCAACAAGTTTTTCATACATGAAAATAAAGATATCAGATGTTTATATTAGCATGTTGTTGTACTAGAAAAATCTTTGATAATATTTAGTAGAAGTAAATATGTTCCTAGAAAGCTTAAGTTACACATTCTTTTTTTTTATTTTTTTAAAGATTTTATTTATTTATTTGACAGAGAGAGAGAGATCACAAGTAGTCAGAGAGGCAGGCAGAGAGAGGGTGGGAAGCAGGCTCCCTGCCGAGGAGAGAGCCCGATGCGGGGCTCGATCCCAGGACCCTGAGATCATGACCTGAGCTGAAGGCAGAGGCTTAACCCACTGAGCCACCCAGGCGCCCCAAGTTATACATTCTTTCAGAGAACAGTACTACTTCAGATAAAGAAGATTTGAAATAAATCTGGTATGTAATAATCTTTAGAGATAACTGCTGACATAGTAAGAATAAGGCTATAAATAAATACAGCCCAGCTGAGAGAGAACACTTTTTGTAATGTAACCTCTAGGACTTCTTGCATCATTAAAGATTTCAAAGCAACAACCAATGAATAAATAAAACAATCAATGCTTGTGTTGTATCATAACTTAAGCACTTAAATAGCTCTATAGGAATTTAATATTAGGCTAATGTGATATACAGGCATAAATAAATATAACAAATAAGGCAGATTATTCAATGTAAGAATATATTTATTTTCCAGATTCAACCACATTAACACGCATGGTAGGATTTCCTTCTTTTCTAAGACTGAATAATGTTCCATTGTGTGTATATACCACTTTTTTTTTATCCATTCATTTGTCTATGGATGTTTAGGCTGCTTTCATGTCTTGGCTTTTGTGAATAATGATTTAATGGATATGGGAGTGCAGAGAGCCCTTGAAGATCCTGATAGCAATTCCTCTCTATATATACCACAGATGTGGGATTAATGAATTATATCATCTTTTATAGTTTTAATTTCTTGAGGAATCTCCATATATACTGTGGTGCATAATGGTTTCATCAATCTACATTCTCATAAAAAGTGTGAAAGGGTTCCCTTTGCTCCACATTCTTAACACTTGTTACTTTTGTCATTTGATGATAGCCATACTAACAGCTGTGAGATGATATCTCATTATGGCTTTGTTTTAAATTTCCTTGATCATTAGTGATGGTGGAGACCTTTTCATATACGTGTTGGTCATTTGTACTGTCTTCTTTGAAGAAATGTTGATTTGGTTCCTTTGCTCATTTTTAATTGGATTATTTGTTTCCTTGTTATCGAGTTTTAAGAGTTTCTTACATATTTTGGATATTAATCCTGTATTAGATACAAAATTTACAAATATTTTTCTCCTATTCTGCAGGTTATCTTTTAATTTTACTGATTATTTCTTTTGTTGTTAAGCTTTTTAAAAATTGTTCTTTATTTGTCTTTTCTTTAGTCATTTTATTGAGATATGATTTACATACTAAAAGTTATACATATTTAATTTAGACAATCTGATGAATTTGGAGATAAGTACACATCTGTGAAAATTTCATCACAGTCAAGGCTTTTTATTTATGAAGAATTTACTTTTTATTTATGAGGAATTTGTAAGACTTTACTTTTGTGAGAAATCTAAAATAGCCAAATTCATAGAAGCAGAGAGTAGAATAGTGGTTACCAAGGGATGGGAGAAGGAGGAAATAGAGCACTATTAGTAAAAGGGCACAAAGTTTCAATAATAAAATATGAGTAAGTCTTAGATATCTACTGTACTGCCCACCAACAATGGTTAATAACATTGTTTATGTACTTAAAATGTTTACTAAGAAGGTAGATCTTATGTTATGTTTTATTATATAATAATAATAATAATAATGAATAGGGTGAGAAGAAACTTTTGGAGATGATAGAATTGTTCATGGTATAGATTGTGATGATGGTTTCACAGGTGTATACTTATCTCCAAACTCATCACGTTGATACATTAATTATGTATGTCTTTTGTATATTAATCAGACCTCAATAAGGTGCTTTTTTAAAGAAAGAGTATATTTTTCCTAAAATAAGTCCTACTTTTTTTCTCTATGGTTTCATATAAACATCCAAAGATCTTAAACATTACTGATTAAATTATGATCACTTTATTTACAGTAATAAGTTAACTGTTGGATATGATGCAATATCTTTGGAAATAGGCAGTATAGAATAAGAGTTTGTAAATATAAACATTTAAGACAAATGTCGTTCTGTCAATGAGCACAGGCATAAGAGATGGAACTGAGTCTGAAACTTGGCTCAACTGCTTCCCAGCTGGTGACTTTGGGCTAGTTTCCTCATCAGCAAATGGGGACAGTAATTATCTCAAAGGTAGATTTTTAACATTAAATGATAAATGCATATCATGATTTTGCAGAAGATGAGCCATGTAGTAAACACTCAGTAAACCATCATTTTGTCACCAGCCTATATTGTATGGTAGCATGAATGAGAAATGGAAAGTAAATGCCAACCCAAATGCTGATAGCCTAAGTATTCAGTGAGCCTAATAAAATTCAGGATTTAGTCTGAGAAAACTTAATTAAATATAATCATTCTCTCATTTCCCTTCCCATATAACTCAATTTTGGAAGAAATCGATATTTTTGAGGAGATGGCCTCCACTTTTTTTGCATGTTCTTACTTTAGCCTCATGATGGAAAGAGCAAGACAGATATAATGCTAGGAAAGATGAGACGGAAGAGTGCAAATTTGGTGGGCCAAATAAAATTTCTGCGGGTGCAATGATTTTTAGAAACTGACAACAAGCTGTCTAATATCATATTTCCATATTCATCCTCAAGTAACATGAACCACAAAATTCTTAACTCAAAGCCTTCCTGGTTGGCTGGGTTATAACTTTGGGAAGCTTTATAGCTGAACTTTAAAATAAATCCACATGAGTTTGGGCTTCAAATTCAATATTTGGAATATTAATCTAAGAGAACAACAGACATTTATTCTGTCCAAGTGTGCTATTCGATGTCTTAAAACCATGCTGCACAGTTCTTCTGTGAATGATTGAGAACTTTATATTGCCTTCTTGTCACCATAAGTTCCATAAAAGGCAGTAACTCCTTAATGGATATTTGTTCACCTGTCTCATCTATTCCAATAAAAAGCTGAAATAAATATACACTTGAATTGCTCTGAGGATTTATTCACAGAGAAATTATCTGTCAGGAAGTTAGTTATATCCACGAGACATTCATCTCTTCTCTGTGTGTAGTAGGCCACCAGATGGTAGCTCTCCACAGCTCTCATAGGCTGTGAATTGGCACTAATTGAAACATCAACACTCACTTCAAGGCTCCTATAGAGAAACCTCATCCCCAGATCTCCAAATCCTCTAAACCACGAATTTAGAGCATACTGCATTTAATGTCATTGTTTTTATTTTGCAAATCAATAACATCTTCCCAGAAAATGCTACACATGTGGTAGAAAGAAAATCCTTGAAATTTTATCATTTACATTTTACATAATTTTATCTTGATTTTAAATGGCTCCAAAGAGCATTTTTTTTGAAGACAGTGTAAAACATTACATGTGATGGATTTCACTCTAAGAATATTATTTTGAACACGTTGATTCATTGAAGACATGTATAGGTTTTTTAATGATGAGAAATAGAACTAAATTACTATTTGATTACCTCCTGTATCATTTTCATGGCCATGAGCTAAAGAGACAAAAACACATTTACATGGATAATAGCTACTCAAATTAATAATGTCCCATCTCTTTATTTTCCCAGGAAATATTTTATATTGGTCAAGTTTCTAATTGTTGGCAAAATACTATAATAAAACCTGATTAAATTTAGCAAATATTTCTTGAAAACCCACATGTGCTATTCATTGTGCTAGACTTGGTTGAAGAACAAATATGGTTCTGAAATAACTCCTGATAATTTGAGGCTTCCTTTCCAATAGGAGAAACCACCACAGATGCAAACACAATAAATGATCTCAGAAAAAATGGTAATAGTAGAAGCACAAAGAATAATTTCTCCTGGGAGGAATCAGGAAAAACTTAGAATCTAATGAAAAATAAATCGGATTGGAATTGATGAAGAAGGGACATTCCAGAAGGAGAGAACAAGGATATCAAAGAACAAAATATAAAAGTCAAAACATAGGGACACCTGGGTGGCTCAGTGGGTTAGGCGGCTGCCGTCAGTTCAGGTCATGGTCTCAGGGTCCTGAGATCCAGTCCTGCATAGGGATCCTTTCTCAGCAGTGAGCCTGCTTCTCCCTCTGCCTGCTTCTCCCCCTGTTCATGCTCTCTCTCTCTCTCTCTCTCTTCCTCTGATAAATAAATAGATACATTTTTTTTAATGTTAAAAAAAAGTCAGTGAAGTCAATTCCAGAAAACGGGTTCAGTAAACTGAATAAAATGAGAAATGGATTCCTCCCTGGAAGTTAATTGATGACTTTACATGAGCATGGTTTTCAATGACAAGGAATTTTCTTAATATTATTAGGAAATAAGGCAGGATCATCATTTTTTTTTAATTTTTTTATTTTAATAAACATATAATGTATTTTTATCCCCAGGGGTACAGGTCTGTGAATCGTCTGGTTTACACATTTCACAGCACTCATCATAGCCCATACCCTCCCCAATGTCCATTTCCCCATCACCCTCTCCCCTCCCCCTTCCCCCCCGCAACCCTCAGTCTGTTTCTTGAGATTGAGTCTTTTATGGTTTGTCTCCCTCCCAATCCCATCTTTTCATTTTTTCTTTTCCTACCTCCCCCCAAAACCCCCCACCTTGCATCTCCCCTTCCTCATATCAATGAGATCATATGATAGTTATATTTCTCCGATTGACTTATTTCGCTAAGCATGATACCCTCTAGTTCCATCCACGTCGTCGCAAATGGCAAGATTTCATGTCTTTTGATGGCTGCATAGTATTCCATTGTGTATATATACCACATCTTCTTTATCCATTCATCTGTTGATGGACATCTAGGCGCTTTCCACAGTTTGGCTATTGTGGACATTGCTGCTATAAACATTCGGGTGCACGTGCCCCTTCGGAGCACCACGTTTGTATCTTTAGGATATATACCCAGTAGTGCAATTGCTGGGTCGTAGGGTAGCTCTATTTTCAGTTTTTTGAGGAACCTCCACACTGTTTTCCAGAGTGGTTGCACCAGCTTGCATTCCCACCAACAGTGTAGGAGGGTTCCCCTCTCTCCGCATCCTCGCCAGCATCTGTCATTTCTTGACTTGTTAATTTTAGCCATTCTGACTGGTGTGAGGTGGTATCTCATTGTGGTTTTGATTTGTATTTCCCTGATGCCGAGTGATGTGGAGCATTTTTTCATGTGTCTGTTGGCCATCTGGATGTCTTCCTTGCAGAAATGTCTGTTCATGTCCTCTGCCCATTTCTTGACTGGATTATTTGTTAGGATCATCATTTTTACGCTGAGGTAAGTGACTCATCTTAGTTCTTCTTACATCACATAGCATTTCTTCAGTATAAAATGGTGACATTGAAAATCAGATTACCAAGGAATCAAAGACTAACTGATAACCAAGCAGATCAGCATAGGAAATGTTGATGGGATGACATGGGAGAGAATATCAGCAATTACAAATTAGATAGCATGGAGCTATCCAAAACAGCATAGTTATGGGAATTCTGTTTTCAATTAATTAATTAGACTTCCCAAAAATTTGATTTAGCAAAAAGATTAACTTCAGCATAGAAAATCAGAACATAAAAAATTCTGAGAGGCTAATGAGAATAGTACAATGGAAGAAGAACACAAATGTTGGGAGTTCAGCAGATCTGTGCTCGAATCCAAACTCTGGCTGTGTAAGGACCTAGGAGTTACTCAATGATCCTGCTTTTTTTATGTAATGAGGTTACTAATAGCTACATCAAAGGGTTGCTTGTAGACATAATAACCAAATGCACATCACATGTTCAGAATGGTGCTGGAATGTAGCAAGCCCTCAGTTAAAAAAAAAAAAGTTATTAAAAAAAAAAGATTGTAGTTTCCAAAGTAGATAAGCAAGTGAAAAATGTATTCCAAAGTTCAAATTAACTGCTAAAAGAATCTGCAAATTCCTCTTCTTGTACATCAAAAAAAGAATTGAGATCTTTTTTAGTAAAGTGTTCTTTCAGAGTTGAATTTCCTCCAATTAATTTGTC
This sequence comes from Martes martes, assembly GCF_963455335.1. Taxonomy (NCBI): domain Eukaryota; kingdom Metazoa; phylum Chordata; class Mammalia; order Carnivora; family Mustelidae; genus Martes; species Martes martes. The sequence goes on along the minus strand of NC_137901.1, from coordinate 41,008,235 downwards.
TCTCCTCAGAGGGGACAGCCATGACAGCGACATGCTCCTAACAGTATATTGAGTGATATAAGTTACTTCAAATAATTTTTCAAAAAATTATTTAGTACATATTTTGTCTGCTGAAGTCCTAAAGGCAAATGAGTTGAACTACAAAATACATTGCAGGGATTCCAAGGACCAGTATGGAGGAAGGTCTTCAATCAGGTTTCTTTGCCCTCTCATGGGATCTGAATCAACTTGCCTCACTGTCTGCACCCCCCTGTCTGAAAGGGTTTTTCTGTCGTTCTCTCTCACCTCCCCTACCCACCCCCCACCCCCGGCCAATTCGTCTACCTGCATTCTCTAGTAGACTGGACACCACCGTGGGTTTCATCAACAGAGTTATTTCTTCAGATCTGGGATGTAACAGTTTCACAAATTACTCCTCATTCAGTCAATATTTAGAATGTTATGTTCCACAGGTATTTAAAAAATGGAATGCTTTTAGAATTGTCAGTTAAAATACGTTGAGGAGTTTATGACAGCAAGGAATCAAAATATATGTGTCCCACATCTCTATACTGAGGAAACAATTCATGTAAATAAGTAGAAGTGAAAATAACAACCAATTGATTTGTTTGAGCAAATTTATTTTTATAGAAACTCAGAATATTATTAAACTTCAGAAAAAAAGTCAAAGGTATACACCATTACACATCAATCAATTTTGCATACTATGCAACATTGTTTTCAATCATCTTTACTGCACACATGGCACAGTCAATGTATTTTTTTCTGTATAAAATGAGTATTGAGAGCCACTTCAAAAAATCAGGAAAACATTTTGAAGGCATTATATATAGAGGGTAAGAAATTCTGACTGCCTTGCTTTGAATCCCAGCATGACCACTTTCTGTAGTCTACCACGATCTGTCAAATAAGAACAAGAAGCAGGTTATGGCAAATATCGATTAAAGGAAAAGTTGCTAGATTATTAAACATTTACAGAATGGTATGCAGCTTAAAGATTATGCAAGCAGAATTGATGAGGTGATATGAGATATTTGAGTTGAACTTTGAAAGCATAATTTGTCAATGTATTTTATTTCTCATCTTAAAATATATCTAACAGGAGTGCCTCACTGGCTCAGTCGGGTAAGCGCCTGCCTTTGACTTGGTCATGACCCAGGGTCCTGGGATCGAGCCCTGAAAGAGTTCGCTTCTCCCTCTACCCCTCCCCCTTCTCATGCTCTCTTGCTCACTCACTCTCTCTTTCAAATAAACAAATAAAATCTTTAAAAATAAATAAATAAAATAAAATATATCAAACATACAAGAGAATGTATACATATAATCTGTAGTTTAAGGAATAAGAAATAACATCCATAAGCCTATCACCTACCTTAAACAATTAAACATTATCATTACCTTTGAATGTGTTTGTGTTCCCTTCTTTCTTCATATTTATTTTATTTATTTCATATTTCATATTCATACTACCCTTGAATTGTAGGCTGATTGTTCTCTTGCATTTCTGTACGCTTTTACCAAATATGTATGTGTATCCAAGAAATACTCAGTCTTTTTTGTCTAGTATTTTTCCCTTTATATAAATAAAATAATGCTATGCATTTTCCTAAGACTTGCTTTCTTTGGTCAATATTAAGTTTTGAGATTTAATCGTATTTATTCATGTTCCTGTTAATTTGTTTTCACCTATGTTACATATCATTCTATAAATAGACTTCAACTTATTTATTTACATATTTTGCAGCCAAAAGATTTTGGGTTCATTTCCCAGTGTAATTCTGTTAAAGAAATTTTACTATAAACTTTCCTAGCATATCCCTTGGTAAACTCATGCCAGGGTTTTTCTAAGTAACATAATTTCTAATAGGATATGTGCACCTTCCATCTTACTACATAACACCAAATACTTCCCCAAATTGCTTGTATCAATTTACACACCAAGTATTCAGGAAGAGATCCTGTTCATACATAGCTTTTCCATTATTTGATATTTTTGGACCTCTTAATTTTTGCCACTTGAATCTATCCTTTCAGACAGATTCATATTTGTTAAATCAAAAAAGAAAGCAAAATTTTACATGATTATAAAGTTTTAGTCCTGGTAAATAGGAGATCTTGTTTTATTATTTATGACTGTAACTCATATTTGGAAGGGACCCACCCTTGTAGTGACATGCATTTAAATGTACCCTGAATTTTCATTAGTAACTAGGATTGTAAGTAGTCAGATTTTTGCTAATTAAGAAAGAAAGAATAACAGATGACAGTAAAATAACACAGAAAAATCCAAAAATTAGTTTTATAGTTAACCCTTCTATAAGATGGATTTGAACTGCACTGGTCCACTTATATGCCATTTTTTCAAAATAAATACAGTACAGTACTATAAATGTATTTTCTCTTCCTTATGAATTTATTGATAATGTTTTCTCTTCTCTTGCTTGCTTCACTGTAAGAATAAAATATATAATACATATAACATAAAGTCGACTGTTTATGTTATTGGTAAGGCTATCAATCAACATAGGCTATCAGTAGCTAAGTTTTGAGGGACTCAGAAGTTATACATATTTTCAGCTGCACAGGGCTTGGTGCCCCTAGCACCATATGTGCTTAGGTACATACACAATCTTCCCATATTATAACAAATGAGTATTTACACACTTCTTCAAGCTCCTGTCTGTCCCTGGAAGCTCAAAACATACTTAATGCCCCTGATAACTTGAGGTGATATCATAATAATTTTAATCATTTGATAAAGCAATAAGATTATGTGACTAAATTATTTCAAATTAATATAGCATTTGTATACTTGCATATGAAAGGCATGTCTTATAGTACTAGGGGCTTTACATTGATTGACTTTTCAACTCTATTTTCAATTGGTGAACAATAAACAGAATTATCAAAATCACAGAGACTTTATAAATTAAATGTTTCTAGTAGCTGAGATTAATCCTCAGGAGATAAAATATTTAAAAGTTGATTGATTATGGAGGAGTTAAGATGGCAGAGTAGGAGGGGGACCCTAGCTTGCTGTGTCCCTTGAACACGGCTAGATCAACATCAAATCATTTTTAACAACTAGCAAATTGATCTGAGGATTAAGAAAACGATCTGCACAATTGGAGGGAGAGAACATGACAGATAAGACGTTTGGAGATGTGAATTTTGGGAAAGAAAACCTGCATTGCCATGGAGGGGAGAGAGCCCTTTTTGTGGAGAGGTCAGGGAGAGATAGAGAGTGGGAAAGAGAGCAGTATGTAGGGTTCACACAAGACACCATCATATAAGGATCCCTTAGATTGAATGGAAGAGAACATGTACCTTCCCGGAGTACATTTGGAAGAGGGTGTATTGTCCTCCAAGAATGAAAGGCCTATCTGGTGCCAAAGAGAGGCCATTCAACAACAGGGGACAGAGGCTCACTCAGAGGGCAGACAACCTGGTTGCAAGTTTTCACTGTGCCTCACCATTGAATCCAGGCACCTGTGCATCCATGCAACAGTTTTTCTGGGACAAAGCAATGCCAGAGGCACCACTGGGGGGATTTCCTCTGAGACAAAGGAGGGGGTCACACTTGCCTGGTCCTTTAAAGATTTGGAGTTCTGAATCCCACCTGCCGTCCAGAGATAAAGCACAGGAGAACTATGGTGCCAGGCATGATGACAGCCCAGACACAGACAAGGTTGAGGGCAGGGATCTGATGAAAGCCTAGGACATAGTAGGAGAGATTGTTCACTTTTCTCTGAAGAGCATGGCTATGAGTTCCCCTCCCTGAATACAAGAGAGCAGGGTGACTCCATCTTCCAGCCCCCACCCACCAGCACAGTTGGACTTCAGAGAAAAATACAGCACCTCCAGTGGAGGTTGTAATTGCTTACACCAAACCCCGCACCCTGTGCTGGCAGGGGTCTCTTTACTAGATCTGACTGTGTGCCAGCACAACAGACCTCTCCCTCAGAAGACCAACACAGGCCCTCCACATGTACCAAGTCTTACTGATCATAGAACGCTCTGAACATCAGCTGCAGTTCTGATGGAAATAGGACTAGGCTCTCCTTTTTCTTATTATTATTTTTTTATTTTTTAAATTTTATTTCATTTCATTATTTCTTTTTTCTTTGGAATCAGGCATATTAGTTTTTTGTTCATTTCTTGGTTTGTGTTTTCTTTCTGTATATGTTTCTTTTTTCTTTTCTTTTCTTTTTTCTTTCCTTCTTTTTCTTTGGAATCAGTCTTATAGTTTTTTGTTCACCTGTTTGTTTCCTTTTTTGCGCCTTTTCCTTTTCCTTTTCTCTCTTCTTGGATCAGGCTTTAAAAAAAATCAATCTTATCTTAACAAATCAAAACACATCTAGTTAAAGATCCAAACACCCCCCCACTGCAAGCAAGGAGGAACTCTGCAGAGGACTGACCTTTGGGAAAGAGCAGCCAAAACACAATAGCAAAGTGCACACAGCATACACCAGAGACACTTCCTGAAGTTCCAGGCCCTGGACAGTGTATGACCCCTTCTTAATATAGTATTACTTTCAGGAGCAGAAAACATAACAAGCTCTCATAACACACAAAAGACAGAAGCCTAGACATATGGCAAAACTGAGGAATTCTCCCCCAAAAGAAAGACCAAGAATAAATCACAACCTGGCATTTGCTCAAAACAGATATAAGTAATATATCTGGGGAAGAATTTAGAACAACAATCATAAGAATACTAAATGGGCTTGAAAGAAGCATGAGAGACACCAGAGAAACCCTGGCTACAGAGATAAAGGACCTAAAAACTAGTAAGGCCAAAGTAAAAAATGCTGTAACTGAGATGCAAAACTGACTGGATGGAATAACAATGAGGGTGGAATAAGTAGAGGATCACGTAGGTGATACAGAAGATAACATTATGGAAAATAATGAGTCTGAAAAGGAGAGGAAAGAAAGCTATTAGATCACAAATATAGACTTAAGGAACTCAGTGATTCCACAAAGCTCAATAATATTTGTATTATGGGAGTCCCAGAAGAGTGGTAAAAAGCAGCAGAAAGTTTATTTGAACAAATTATACCTGAGAACTTCCCTAATCTGGGGAAGGAAACAGGCATTCAAGTCCAAGAGGCACAAAGAATTCCCCTCAAAATCAACAAAAATAGATCAGCACTAAGACATATCACAGTGAAACTTGCAAAATACAAAAATAAAGAGAAAATTCTGAAAGCAGCTAGAGACAAAAGATCCTTACTCTACAAGGGTAGTCACATAAGGTTAGCAACAGACCTGTCCACAGTAACATGGCAGGCTAGAAGAAAGTGGCATGATTATTCAAAGTGCTGGATGGGAAAAATATTCAGCCAAGAACAATATATCCAGCAAAGTCGTCACTTAGTATAGGAGGAGAGATAAAGAGTTTCCAAGACAAACAAAAATTAAGGAGTTAAACCAGTTCTGCCAGAAATATTAAAAGGGAACTCTTGAGTGGAAAGAGAGACCAAAAGCAACAAAGACTAGAAAGGAACATACATAATATACAGGAACAGCAAGTTTACAGGTAATATAATGGCATCAAATTCATATCTATCAATAATTACTCTGAATGCAAATGGAATAAATGCTCCAATCAAAAGACATAGAGTATATGAATGGATTTTTAAAAATAGTGTTTGTAAGAGACTCATTTTAGAACCAAAGACACTTCCAGATTGAAAGTGAGGGGATGGAGAACCATCTATCCTGCTAATGGACGTCAAAAGAAAGCTAGAGTAGCCATACTTACATCAGACAAACTAGATTTTTAACTAAAGACTGTAATAAGACTGTAATAAGAGATGAAAAAGGGTACTCTATCATGTTAGAGGGGTCTATCCAACAAGAAGATTTAAGGATTATAAGTATTAGTGCCCCTAACTTGGGAACAGCCAAACACATAAATCAATTAATAACAAAATTAAAGAAACACATCACTAAAAATACAATATTAGTAGAGGATTTTAACACCCTACTGACATCGATGGACAGATCAATCATCTAAGCAGAAGGTCAACAAGGAAACAATGGCTTTGAATGACACACTGGACCAGATGGACTTATTATACATACATAATAGATGTATTCAGAGCATTTCATCCTAAAGCAGCAGAATACACATTCTTTTCAAGAACACATGGAATATTCTCCAGAATGGATCACATACTGGGTCACAAATCAGGCTTCATCCAGTACAAAAAGATTAAGATCATACCACGCATATTTTCAGAACACTATGCTCTGAAATTAGAAGTCAACCTAAAGAAAAAATTTGTAAAGACCACAAATACATGGCGGTTAAAGAACATCCTTCTAAAGAATGAATGGGTTAACCAGGAAATTAAAGATGTAAAAAATACATGGGAGCAAATGAAAATGAAAACACAACAGTCCAAAACCTCTTGGATGAATAAAAGGTGGTCATAAAAGGGAAGTACACAGCCACACAGTCCTTCCTCAAGAAGCAAAAAAAACAAAACAAAACAAAACTCCCCAGTATACAAATTAACCTTACACCTAAAGGAACTGGGGAGAGGAAAAAAAAAAAAAAAAAAGAGCACATAAAGCCTAAAACCAGCAGAAAAGGGAAATAATTAAGATCAGAGCAGAAGTAGATGATATAGAAATAATTTTAAAAAAATAGAGTGGAACAGGGGGTACCTGGGTAGCTCAGTCATTTGAGCATCTGACTCTTGATTTTGGCTCAGGTCATGATACCAAGGTCTTGGGATCAAGCCCCATGTCAGGCTCCATGCTCAATGGGGAATCTGCTTAAGGGTTTAAGGGTTCTTTCCCTTTCCTTCTGCCCCTCCCCTCACTCATATTCTCTCTCTTTTCTCTCTCAAATAAATAAATAAATAAACCAATAGAACATATGAACAAAAGTAGGGGCTTGTCATTTGAAAGAAGTGACAAAATTAATAAACACCTGGAATGACTTATCAAAAAGAAAAGAGAAAGGACCCAAGTAAATAAAATCACATTTGAAAGAGGAGAGCTCACAAGTACCACATAAATAAAAATAATTTTAACAAAGTATTATGAACAATTATATGTCAACAAATTAGGCAACCTGGAAGAAATGAATAAATTCCTTAAGACATATAAACTACCAAAATTGAAATTAGAAGAAATAGAAAATTTGAGCTGACCTGTAACCAGCAAAGAAATTGAATCAGTAATCAAAAAAAAATCTCCCAACAAACAAGTGTCCAAGGCTGGATGGCTTCCCAGGGGAATTCTACCAAATATTTAAAGAAGAATTACTACCTATTTTCCTGAAGTTGTTGCAAAAAATAGAAATGAAAGGAAAACTTTCAAACTCATTCTATGAATCCAGCATTACCTTCATTCCAAAAGTAGACTAAGACCTACTAAAAAGGGGGAATTACAGACCAATATCCCTAATGAACATGAATGCAAAAATTCTCAATAAGATACTAGCAAATCAAGTCCAACAGTACATTTAAAGAGTTATTCACCACAGTCAAGTGGGATTTATACTTGGGCTGCAGGGGTGGTTCAATATCCACAAATTAATCAATGTGATATACCACATTAATAAAAGAAAGGAGAGGAACCACGTCAATATGGTGCAGAAAAATCATGACAAAATACAGCATCAATTCTTGATAAAAAACCTTCAACAAAGTAGGTATATATGGAACATAACTCAATGTCATAAAAGCTATATACAAAAGACCCAGAGCTAATACCATCCTCAACAGGGAAAAACTGATAGCTTTTCCTCTGCAGTCAGGAACAAGATAAGGATGTCCACTATCCCCTTTATACTATTTAACATAGTACTAGAAGTCCTAGCTTCAACAATCAAACAACAAAAAGAAATAAAAGGCATCCAAATTGGCAAGGAATAAGTCAAACTTCCACTCTTCACATCATGACGTGATACTCTATATAGAAAACCCAAAGACTCTTCCAAAAAATTGCTAGACCTTGTACATGAATTAAGCAAAATCAAAAGGTATAAAAGCAATGCATATAAATCTGTTGCACATCTATACACTAATAATGAAGCAACAGAAGAAGAAATCAAGGAATCGATCCCATTTACAATTGCACCAAAAACCATAAGTTACCTAAAAATAAACCTAATAACCATAGAGGGAAAAGATTTGTACCCTGAAAACTACAGAACACTTATGAAAGAAATTGAAGAAGGCACAAAGAAACAAAGAAACATCCCATGCTCATAGGTTGGAAGAACAAATATTGTTAAAATGCTTATACTACCCAAAGTAAACTATACATTCAATGCAATCCTGATCAAGTTAACACCAGCATTTTTCACAGAACTAGAACAAACAATCTGAAAGTTTGTATGGAACCAGGAAAGATACTGAATAACCAAAGTAATGTCAAAAAAGAAAACCAAAGCTGGAGGAATCACAATTCCAGACTTTAAGCTATATTATAAAGCTGTCATCATCAAGATAGTATGGTACTGGCACAAAAACAGACACATAGGTCAATGGAACAGAAGGGAGAACCCAGAAATGAACCCTCAATTCTATGGGCAACTAATTTCTACAGAGCAGCAGAGAATATCCACTGGAAAAAGGACAATCTCTTCAACAAACTGTGTTGGGAAAACTGGACAGCCTTATGCAGAAGAATGAAACTGGACCACTTTCTTACACCATACACAAAAATAAATTCAAAATGGATAGAAGACCTATATGTAAGACAGGAAACCATCAAAATACTAGAGGAAAAAACAGGCAACACCTCTCCAATTTTGACCATAGCAACCTCTTACTATACACATCTCCAGGGACAAGGGAAACACAAGCAAAACGAACTATTAGGACCTCACCAAGATAAAAAAAAGTTTTACACAGCAAAGGAAACAGTCAAGAAAACTAAAAGGCAACCAGTGGAATAGGAGAACATATTTGCAAACAACATATTGGATAAAGGGCTAATATTCAGAATCTATAAAGAACTTATTAAACTCAACACCCCAAAAACAAATAACCCAGTTAAGAAATGTACAGAAGACATGAATAAACACTTTCCCAAAGAAGATATCCAGATGGCTAACAGACACATGAAAAAATGCTCAGCATCTTTCATCGTTAGGGAAATACAAATCAAAACCACAATGAAATACCACCTCACACCTCTCAAAATAGCTGAAATTAACAACACAAGAAACAACAGATGTTGGCAAGGATGCTGAGTAAGGGGAACCCTCTTGTACTGTTGGTGGGAATGCAGACTTGTACATCCACTCTGGAGAACAGTATGGAGGTTTCTCAAAAAGTTGAAAATAGAATTACCCTGTGACCCAGCAATTTAACTACTAGGTATTTATCCAAAGGATTAAAAATGCTGATTCGAAGGGGCACATGAACCCCAATGTTTATAGCAGCATTATCAACAATACGCAAATTATGGAAGAAGCCCAAATGTCCATCAACTGATGAATGGATAAAGAAGATGTGGTATAAATATACAGTGGACTATTACTCAGCTATCAAAGGGAATGAAATCTTGCCATTTGCTAAGTGAAATAAGATGGTCAGAGAAAGACAAATATATGATTTCACTCATGTGGAATTTAAGAAACAAAATAGATGAACATAGGGGAGAGGAAGAAGAAATAAAGTAGGATTAAAAACAGACAAAGGCAAACCATAAGAGACTCTTAATTATATAGAGCAAACTGAGGGTTGCTGGAAGGTAAGAAGATGGGGGAATGCAATAAATGAGTAATTGGCATTAAGGAGGGCACTTGGCATGAGCACTGGGTGTTATATGTAAGTGATGAACCACTAAATTCTACTCCTGAAACCAGAGACTACACTCTATACTTACTAACTTGAATTTAAATTTTAAAATATTTTTAATAAAAAAAAAACATTGAGATCTATAATCAGTACATTATATTGACAAAACCCAGAATCATTTTCCCAGAGTCCTAGAAAGTAACTCAACTATGCAAAGTTTTATACTTAAAATTAAATTTCAGCTTCTAGAATTTTTTTATCCATAATCCTATGTAACTGAAGTACTCTGTAAAATTATATCGATTAAACTTTCTTCCTTCAAATTAAGAAAAAAGTCGATTGATTACATCAAGCCACAGTATATCTTAGAAAACTATGGGGCTCGGATGCCAGGAAGTTAGGGAAATTGGTGTTAATTTAAAATGGATTGACTTCATTTTCTATGTTTATGTCTGCTTTAGAGGCTTTTGTTTAGATGTAATGTAAAGAGATCTTTTGATCTTTTTATTCCTTTTTCTCTTTTTTTGTACAATGAACATTTTAAGTAATGTTCAATATTCTTTAAGTATCTCATTGGCCTACTTTGCATAAGTACTTTGCCTGTATTGTTCACATTACTTCAATGTGTCTTTCGTGGTTCTCATTGCCAAAATTAGGACCGAATCAATATAAATCTATAAAATCCTTAATCATTAAAGCCGTTTCCCTCAGATTAAACTCCTACGCAGTCATGAAAATACTAATGAATGTTAATATCACTTGATGGAAAGTCTTAACTGTGATGGTCTGAATGTGTGACCAGTGTGTGTGCCAAGCTGATTGAACCATTTTTTTTTTTTTTAACAATAGCTTTTTAGTTCCGTGTAGGAAAGGAAAGAGCCTGCTTTTTCACACAATGCCAAACCCTGAATAGTTCCAATTTCAGCCTAATCACACTGTCCTTAAAATTTCACTCTGCTTGAATAATGAAAAAGGGTGATATGAAAATTGTATGAAACTAGCATGCCCCAGGACAGGTAGGGTAGGATGTAATTACATATGCTTCAACAGCTGGAGCAATGTGCTGTAAGAAAGTCTTTTAAGGTGACAGGAGTTAATTGCACAGGTTTTAGGGCAGAAGAAAATGTATGTGAAGAAGCAAAGGGGAAGGACACAAACCCCAACAGGGCGTCAGATTTCAAGATTTGAGAGAAAAAGGATTATTCCAAATTAGAAATGGACATAAAAAGGTAAACGGTAAGCCACTTTTTCCAACAGATGAAATAAAAAGGAGAACCTTGGCTAGGTAGGAAGCAGTATATTCCTTGCTAGCCTCCCAAGCATAAAGCTGTTTATGATGTGCCTGCATATAAAAGAGGACAGCCTCCCATAACCCAGGCTGTGATATTTCCCCAGTGACCCTGGTCCACAAGGCAGCTCAGTAAGAAATAGCACATTTTCCTGCAATATCTGTAATGACAGTGGTGTCTATCTTGGACTAGAAATTGTAGGGCCATAGAAACTATGATGCATTCAGTCTTGTCTCCAGCTGAAAAACACAAAGCTTTTGAAAGACACCCTTTGGGTGGCATTCCTCTAATGAAGGCTGAATCACTTTTTGCAAGCTGTGTGAGTTTGTCAAACGAAGAGAAAGGGACTGTGTATGATAGTAGGTGTCACATTGAAAATAAAACTTTCAAAAGGAAAAAGGAAGTAAGTGGTGGTATCAATCTTGGTCTTATCCATCTTCCCCACAGGGCTACCTTTTTACAGAGCTAGTTGGACATGAGTTATGCTGCTCACTCCTGGTGGGTGCAGAATAAACACAATATCTTACCCACGTATGCTTCTCCTTCTGAATGTTTTCAGAAATAGTATGTGATAAATCACCAAAAAAGAAATCTTCTTGGATTTTGTATAATTATGATCTCTTCGAGAAACATGGACAGGCATAGAGGTATTTTTAATACACCTGATATTGTAAGTTATAACCCTTGCTCGAGGATATTACCACTAAATCTTTAATTGATACTAATAAAGTAATTGTGGTTCTAGGTCTTTAATTGATCCTTAACTGATACTAATAAATTGATCTTTAGTTGATACTAATAAATTCATTGTGTAGCACTAAAATACTTAATAAAGACTGATGCTTGTTCAGAGAATGAAAGTTTATTGTTGAATTTTAATGTATAATTCAAATACATTGATTTAGTTGCTCATTCTTCCCCATTCTTTGGACACTTCATTTTGATTAGCTAAATGTGTTTTGAAGACATTTCTTCAGTTTGCTGAAAAAGTCAAAATCTTTCCTAAGCTAGAATGTAAACACAAACACTAAATCATTTACTAAATATCTGTCAGCAATTTACAATCCCATAACCTCATTTCAAATTAAAATCTCTTAATGCTCCATCATTCCCCCTAGGGGAGATCAGCTTGAAATTCTCAAGGCAAATCCAAATTTCTTCTCCAGATTCAACTTAATTCTGATTTCTCATTAGAAGGCTTATTTAGAGTAACATGATGTAATCTGCTTTCTCATCATGGACAGCTGTGTTTATCAGCCTCCAGACATATTAAAGGTACAGATATATTCATTTATGATTGAAAAAAAAGTAAAGCTATTTCAGGTTTTTTTTGTATGTCTTTCGTACACCTTTGCAGTATAGGTTTTACCTTAATTTTGTATTGGATCAAGTTCCTTTTCCTCTTACCACTCTGCTATTATTTTTTTTCCATTTTTTAATTTAAATTCTAGTTAGTTAACATATAGTGTAATATTAGTTTCAAGAGTAGAATTTAGAGATTCATCACTTACATGTAACACTCAGTGCTTATCCCAACAAGTGCCTGCCTTAATGCCCATCACCCACTCAGCACATCCTCCCACCCACCTCTCCACCAACAGCCCTCGGTTTGTTCTCTATAGTTAAGAGTCTGTTTTATGGTTTGCTTCTTCTTTTTTCCCCATGTTCATCTGCTTCATTTCTTAAGTGCTACATATTAGTGAATGCTGTTATTTTTTTTAAAAAAGCAAAAACAAAATAACAGATCTTATTTTTCCTTTAAGTATTTTTAATGAATGAATTTTATACATATGTACAAAACTAAAAGGACCACACCACATTATGCATAATCTATACAAGTATCTGGGGGATTCATGAAGGAGGGTGGTTGAAGTGAATTAAGACTGCACTTAATGTCACACCAGAGGAAATTTTTTAAGAAGTTTTTAAGAAGACCTCCAAAAAAATTCATTCATTGTCCTATCTCCAAAAGACTTTAATGTATACATGAAATTTAGCATAGTGACAGGACATTTTTCCTTATTCTTTCTTGGTCTTGATGAAGAATAATATGCTACAATTTCAAAATAATAATCTTTCTCAGGCCAGACATCCTACAAAACGGGTCAAGGATCAGTTGTATCTTTGTATCCGCTAGTGTTGATTACCAGCTCTACTCCAAATTTTTCACCAGCAGAGAGCCAGTCTGAAAACAGACTTAATCTCTGAGGCTTGCAGGAAAGCAAGGACAGTCCCCCTCCATCCCATCTGTATATTGCTTTGACGACAACTTTATAAAGGATAGCTTTTCATCACATAAGGACAAGAATTAGCCAGATACTGCTTTTTGATGTTGATCTTGTTTTTAACCCTTAAATCATCTCTATGATTCTAGAACGAATTCCCTAATCTTTCATTGTTTGTTGATATTTAACTGTTACAGCACAGTCCTGATACAGGAAGATGATTCTGATATCCTTCTCATTTGTTATTATTCAAGTTGATTTAGAAAAGGAAAAAAAAAAGAAAAAACTCTGTACTACATTTACTTTCTTATGGTAGTCACGGTCTGTTTGAAAGCATTTTTTATAAGTATTTCTTTACCAAGCAATTACTTTTTGAACACCTGTCGTATGACCATGATTGTTGAAGACATTTTGGGGACAATAAGAAAAGATGAAAATATAATGCAGTTACAGACCCTTAGGAATATACAAGTTTATGTGGTAAGTACAAGAAGGGGCCATAATTATCTATATATGCATATTATATATGTATGTGTGTATATGTGTGTACATATGCATGTATATATTAAGGAATGTGACATTCGTAAATGATCTAATACTGGGCTAGAAATTTCTAGTTCAATAAGAGCCATTGATAGAAATTTAAATTTTAAATTCAAGTCAATTAATTTTAACTAATTACATTAAAAGCTTCAGTTTCAAATTAAATTAAAATTAATTTAAGCACAGAAGGATAAAATGAATTGGGAAATCTAAATTATCTCTCCAAACTCTCCTTTTACTCCCGATTCCTGGACCATTTTGTTGGTGGTGAGTGCTTTCAGGTTTTAGGTCATCTCTTCCACCAGACATAAATAGGATATTTGATAAAAGAAGAGGGCAGGAGAGTTAAAAGGAACTTCCTCCTTTATTGACACATTAACAAACAACAAAAGCAACAAATCCAACCTTTTCTTTCTCTTTTTTATATCCACTATAAGACAAAGTTAAAACTTTTTTTTTTTTTAACTAGGCAAAGAACTTTATTAACCTTACTTCAAACTTTATTCCCAGGCTTCGTCAGCTTAATTAGCTGCAAAGAATGAATTGTGTATAAGCAAAAACTGGAAAGAACTGCAGTGTCCAAGGGGCTTGGGCTTAAAAATATTAGAAATCCTAGGTTTTATCGGATCCGTGAATGAAATTTTTAAAAGCAGTCATAATATGAAAAAGCAGCTCCCAGTAACTTCTTCAAGTTTTGTTTTCTTCAGAAACTGATTCAATTCAGTTTGCTTCATTCTTGGATGCTTCATCAAGATTCTCCACAAAATCTGAAACTTCATCATCATCATCCTCTACGATAGCAAGTGGGGCTTTTCCATCCACAGACTGTGTGGGCAGAGCTTCAGCCAGTCTTCTTAAATTAGTCAAACTGTCTGTATCAAGTTGGCTTAAGATACTGGGCAGCATCTCTGTCAGCTGCTCTGTGTCAGCGTGGCCTGGAATGATGAAAGTGTTCACTGCCAGGGATGCCTGACCTTTAGGGTTGTGAAAATAGATCACAGCTTCTTGGTTTGTGAACATATTCGCTTCTTCAGTACCAGAGATATTGTTTGCCCCTAACTTCTTTAAGAAGAACTGATGTTTTGGGCTGGGTGGCTCAGTGGGTTAAGCCTCTGCCTTCAGCTCAGGTCATGATCTTAGGGTGCTCAGATAGAGCCCCACGTGTGGTTCCCTGGTCAGCTGGGAACCTGCTTCTCTCTCTCCCTCTAACTCCACTCCCAGTTTGTGCTCTCTTTTCTCTCTCTCTCAAATAAGTAAAATCTTTAAAAAAAGAACTGAAGTTTTTTGGCATCTTCTGTAGCCATCCTATGAACCACCCTCTTTTGGCAAACAGTTCCTTTCCCACCAATGCTCATGTGTGCTTGCAGTTTGGCGAGTTTCTCCTAGTTTATGAGACTTCCTCTCAACTTGCTGGAGCAGAAATGGGTATGAGGGGGACTAGCGTCAGGGCTAGGTGGGTCTCAGGGGAACCCGCTGAGAGAGATTAGGTGTACACTCGTAGGGATGCAAGATGGCAGCTCCAAAGTAAAAACTTCTTAAACAATTTGAAAACAATAAAAAAATTCATGTCTGTTTTTATTGGTGAATTATCAAAAGGTTTTCCTTGTAACAGGAGCAATTTATTTATCCATGAAAAGCCCCAAATATTAGCTAAATACTTATAAGACATCTCAATAACACACGGGTAAATATTGTCAAATCAGTTCTAAATTCAGAAAATCTCGGGCAGACTTTCTGGTTACAGGTTTAGGGACCTTCCATACTAGCCAGAATAATCATTGCTAGACTAGGTTAGGAGGGTGCATGCACTAACAAGCCACAGGGTGAATCTTAGGATTAGGAGTTGTGGTTTAAAAGTTACTTGCACACATCCTGTAGTAAAAATAGCCAGGTGCACAACAGCCTCACACCAGCGATGTTAGTGTTCACACTAATCTGGTTCCTGAGGCACAGCCACATAGAACAGCCTCTTGCTTCTTCTCTTTCCCCTGAGCTGAATTTTCTCATCTTAACAACTTGCTTACCTAGAGCCACAGTAGCTGATGGGCTTTTCTGGCCAATCGGGTTGATCTTACTTTTTTTGGTCAGTCCTCACTTGTAGTCTCCAAGTCCCTAAAATGACAAAAAGGTGTCCCACCTTTACCTAGAAGCTACCACAAGTCTTCCATTTCTCCAAACCTATCAGTTAAGAATAGACAAGGCAATGAGAACCATAAGCAAAAGCTAATATACACAATAGTACTCAATAGTCACCAAAAGAACAAACTAACAAGTAGTTCCCAGGTAAAAGTTTAGGAAAATTCATGCATTTAAATATGGAAATGATATTTTCCTTGGATCTTGAGCAAGATCAAAGTTACAATAAATAACCGGTGGAAAAATATGGGGGAGGAAAAGAGTGAAAGAATATATGTATAAATCTGTATTTATTTAGATGTGTTTATGATGCTTAGAGGCTTACAGAATGATTAGGGCTACAGTTAGGGTGGACCATATATCTGGGTTTGCCAGGGACAGTTGTGGATGTTGCCTATTCCTGGTGTAATTACAAATAACATCCTACTCTTAAAAGTGTATCAGTTTGGATAATAAAATCTCATGATTATTCTATCTGTAGTTAGATAAGTCATCATGGTGAAGATGAATTATAAAATAAAAAAACAAAAATTTTTAAAAAGTCAACTTGTGGAAAGCAATGAGTCAGCATTAGACTGTGAAATTAGGAGACCGGGATTCGAGGTTGAGTCTGCAGAGCTTTGCGTGGGTGAAAATGAATATATTCGCTTTTGTGGAGCACAGTGTTTGACTTTAAATGTTACAGAAAATGAGATCAACTAAGCAGAGAGAATCCTAGTGATTAAGAATTTTGAAGCCCGTAATTTCGAATTCTAATTAGACTTCAGCCAGCAGTTATTTTCCTTCTCAGAAGAGGAGCTTTTCTCCAATTGATATGGAAGAATTCTTGATTCTTGTTGCTTCAGAAAGCCCATAGTCTGAATGATATATGGACCATGTTGATGCCCATGCAAATTATGAGGCGTCAAAAGGTAAGAAATCAAAATCTAAACTATAGACACTGAGGGTAAGACAAAAGCAGCATGTCCTCTCAAGTGATAGATACACACTCCATGGACTTCTGAAGTATAAAGAAAGAGAACATCACTCTAATTACTAATTAGTAATATGCATCAAGATTTTTAATTCCAATGAACTCTATTTCTTTATTGACTTTTCTCCTAGTTATCTCTCAGTGAACGAGATAAAAGCAAAATTTTAAGCCAGGAGTAAAACACATCTTGGGTTATTTATTTTTTTATTATACCCACAAGTCTTACAAGTTCTAATGAACAACAAAAAAGTCAGAATTGCACTGCCCCATGCCCCTGACTAAATACATTATACCTTCCAGAGCCCTTCAGATCAGTGCCTATTGCCTGGTTCTAAGTTCCCAAGGAATCCTGTAATGACTAATAGATGACTGCAGCTCGCATGAAAAATCACATTGTGTCCTGCTGTACCTCAGATCTGAACAGTGCAGCCCACTAATGAGCCAGTTGGGCTCCTACGTTGCTTTTCATTCCCTTTTTATGCTAATTATGTTGGCTGTGGTGACCATTTTCCTAGTCGATTTCAGATCCAACCTCCTCCCTTGTACTTTTCTGTCTGATATCACAGAAGGGCGTGTGGGGATGTGGGGTGAGGGGGTAGGGCTGACTCTGCAAAGTATAATCCCCAGGCTCCTTTGGGAACTAATCTCTGGTTGGATCAAAGACAGACCAGAGAGCAGGGGGAAGGGAGAAGCCAGGGGTAAGTCCCACTCCCACCTCTGCCTCAGAGATGTGCCATTGGCAGTGACTCTGTCTCCATGCGGTTCCACGTTCCACCAAAGGCTTATTTTATCTCCCTCCTGACTCTTGCCTGGACAATTCCATGGTAGTTCTAATACTTTCTGAGCAGTTCCAATTGCCCACTTTTGCTAACAGCACCCATCCTTGGTTACAGGCCTGGGGAAATCTCAAGGCCATTTCTAGTTTACCTCGTTGTCCCTGTTTTTGAATTTCCTCTCCTCTAATGCCCTTGTGACATGGATCTCTACCCATTTACAAGAACTCTCTCTAACAACACAGCTTGAATGGACTTTCTTTCCCCAGCACCTTTCTTTTAAAAGAATTCCCTTGCTTAATGATGTAAATGGAAGTTTAGAGACAAAACTAACTTTAGAATAAAGTTTTTATTATGTCCATTGTCAGAGTGACTGCATTCTGACCTTTATAGAAGATTCCCAGTTTAGGCTGTTCCAGCCTAGTTATGAAAAACAACCCCTTTTAATCAAAAGTGTTTCAGTTCACAAATTATATGGTCATTCTAACAATTGGCACCCTGAATTTATCACAGTTTTCAAAACCTTAAAGACGACGACATGAAACATGGAATTCAGTACACTTCCTATTACTTGACAAGCCCAGTTCTTTCCCAATTTATGGGTATTGAGTTTTCATCTTACCTCAGAGACTCTAGAGTATGACTGGATTGTTTCACAGTGTGAAAATAGTTAAAAAGTTCTGGAAATATACATGAGCAGATACTCACTTAGTGACTGGAAAGTTAGGATCTATACTGATTATAAATAAAAACACTAAAATTTATATAAATGGCTAATTAAACCCAAATATTTTACAAGAGTAATGTCCAAAGCAGTAGCATAAACATTTGGGTGGAATAGAACCTGGTACCTTTATATTTATTTATCCGTTTAGCAATAACTTTTAGGTGTTTACTTTGTACTAATCTGTGGACTAAGTGATGGAGAAATAGTGAGGGGAAAAAACAGAAAAAAGATTTATTTACCTTCAGGGGTGTTCCATTGTTAACAGCATGGAGAATTAGCACCATGCCTTTTGGGCAAATGGCATAGAAATCGTATCAAGAGCATATATGTCCATATCTCTTAGCTTATTAGCTCAAAAATTAATTATAATGAAAGAAAGACAATTATAAATATACAAAGCCCAATACACAAAATATTACTTGCAATAGTGTTTGTAATACAAAATTAAGCAACCTATGGAATATTAAGTAATACTAAGTATTAAGTAAGCATTAAGTTAATACTTAATTAATATTAAGTAAGTATTAAGTAATACACATAATTGCATGTTTGCTATAGTACAATTATCTTAAAAACTAGAATGTAAGAGTACAGAAGTAAATGCAATTTTTTTGGTTCAGTAATTTTATAGATATTTCTCTATCTTAAAAACTTCCTCTAATGCCATTTTCTCCAGTTAACTCCATTTTAAAATAAAAATAAAAATAACAAAGAATTCACATTGGCCTAATAAATAATTGAGAATGTAAGACTTTAAAGTTTGAAGTTACTTTCTGTAAGATGAAAAATTAAGCACTTGTGAAATGACTATTTCTCTGCTTCTTTCTATACATAATAATGAGGTAAAACCTCAGTGTGTTGACAAAGACCACAGGCTGAGTCACAGGCTAGGAATTTTGTCACTTTTCTGCCAATGGCTAATTTTGACTAAAATTTCTTGAGTGGTTTCTCATCTGTACACTGATGAATCTGAACTTAAGTAACTACTGGTCTATAAACTTTTTTAAAAAGAATGAAAATTTTAAATCTATGAACATCTGTTATCACTAACAACTGTTACTAATTACACTGCCATTGTATGTTACATTTGTAAACCTGCATTTATCATTTTATGTTTACAGTATATTTTTATAGATCACTGATAAATCCAAGAATATACAGTTTCAATATAAGTGCTATAAAAATGATAGAGAGTATCATCCTCAGTTTAGAAAAAAATACCTATCCTGTCTCCCTTCTTATTGTATGCGTACTGGTATATCAGGAAGCTGTTATGCAAAAACGTCTCACAGGCCTTGTGACATTCGCAATCTTTACTAAATGAAACAAAAGATAAAAAGCCCCCTGGGTAGAATGTCCCTAATGAACAGAGTTGACATTAAAATGTGACAGTCTGACAGAGAGAATGATCTGAAGAACTCAAACATTCTTATTGCATGTGTATGAATAATCAAAAGATGGGAGACAGGCAAAATTGCTATCTTAATTTATTTTGTCACTGTAATATACATTTTAATTGACACAAAAGTTGTTTAAAAGTTCACTTTTGGGCGCCTGGGTGGCTCAGTGGGTTAAGCCGCTGCCTTCAGCTCAGGTCATGATCTCAGGGTCCTGGGATCGAGTCCTGCATCGGGCTCTCTGCTCAGCAGGGAGCCTGCTTCCCTCTCTCTCTCTCTGCCTGCCTCTCTGTCTACTTGTGATCTCTCTCTGTCAAATAAATAAATAAAATCTTTAAAAAAAAAAAGTTCACTTTTGAAGACTGTTGAGTTCACAATAACGCATTCATGTGGAAGGTACATGATAGCTTAAGCGAAGGCAGGGTCTAGGCCATATACATATTTTCTATGTGTACGTAGCATGTCCTCAATGCACATTTATTTAATGAACAATTGCTAACTAATACTGAGATGTAAGTTCCATGGGATTAGGGATTTTTTATTTTTGTCTCTTCTGCTGACTGATGTATACTAAGCTCCTAGAAGAGTGACTGGCACATAATAGGTGTCAATAAATATTTGTTGAAACAATAGATGAACCAGAGGAAAAA
Source organism: Martes martes (assembly GCF_963455335.1). Taxonomy (NCBI): domain Eukaryota; kingdom Metazoa; phylum Chordata; class Mammalia; order Carnivora; family Mustelidae; genus Martes; species Martes martes. Next base: position 40,987,752 of record NC_137901.1, on the reverse strand, counting down.
AAAAAATACCCATTTTCCCACTTACTTGTTGAGTAGTATTATTGCTAAAACGCCCTTTTTCAAAAAATGTAGTGGTTAGGGGGACCTGGCTCGGTCAACCTGTTAAGTCAGGATCTCCGGATTGTGAGATAGAGTCCCACATTGGGCTCTGCACTGGGCATGGAGCCTACTCAGGATTCTCTCTCTAACTGCTCCCTCCGTCTCTAAAAAAAATTAAAAATATAAATAAATAAATAAATAAATAGTGTTTAGAAAGAAGCTTAGCCATTTAGCTGGGGGAATAACAAAAAGGTATGGTGAATGCAAAAGTAGATGAACACAGGCCTATGAGTTACCTTCAATCTTTAGCATGAGTTGTGAGATTACTGGATATGTAGATGTTTTCAATACGTTCTTTATAAAATGGAGTGATAAGGATATTAGCAAGTAATGTATCTACCTGATTATGTTTACCGGTAATTTATTAGTGAATATCCAAAACTTGGTGGCTTAAACAACAATGAACTTTAATAGCTCTTCTGGTTTCTGTGAGTCAGATATTTGGGGATAGCTTGGCTGGGCAGTGCTGACTCAGTGTCAGCCCAGATGTCAACAAGAGCGACTGTCATCCAACAGCTTGTTTAGGGTTTTAGGATCTACTTTAAAGGTGGCTTACTCTCATGACTGACCAGCAAGAGATCTCAGAGTCTCCACACCTGGACTTTCCCAGGGCTTCTGAGGAAGCCTCACAACATGGGAGCTTGCGTCCCCCAGAATAAGTGATAAAGAAAGCTGAACAAAGAATTCACAGTGTCTTTTGTGACCTAGCCTCAGAAATAACACACTGTCAGTTTCATGGTATTCTATTCCTTTGAAGAGAGTCACTAAATACAGCCCACATTCAGAAAAGGGAGGGAAAAAAAAGAAAAGAAAAGAAAAGAAAAGCTAGGACTTTGGCTGCCTTTTTTGGAGGGAGGAATATCAAATTTGTGAACATATTTTAAAACCACAAAAATGGGAACAACTGTTTAGCTGATTTTTACATAAGCTCTTATCCATTGCTATAGCCATTGAGAGAAGTAAATGAGGTTGTAAGATTTTCAATTCTATAATTAAATGAGTCTTATAATCCTCCAAGTAGATATTCCTGCACACTAAGGATTTTTCCCAAAAAAACTAGTCAAATTATTATCACTATTTTCCATTTCATTTTGTCTGTGAGTAAACATTATATGTATAGGGAAACTTGACTACCAATGGGTCTAGTATTTATTGTGTTGATTATTGTAGGTATCCATAAAAACCTCCTGGGGACACTTATTAAAAATGTAGATCCTTGAGTTCCATTCCACTTGACTAAATTAGAATCCTGTGTATGAGATGTTGGAACCTTCATTTTTAACAAGCTCCTAAGGGCAATTTTGATTGAGGTGGTCTATGAACTCTAATCTAGTAAGCTCAGGTAGAAAGAACTGGTAAAACAGGGCATCAGTTGTAGTGTGACCGTGCTAGGAAAGATGTCTGGATATAAAGCCTCATGTCAGGGGCTGGTTAATGGAAATAGGATTGCAAATGTTTTTTTGGTTTTTTCAATTATATGAACTAAAGCATCAAATAGAACTTCTGGAGGAAAAAATCATAATGTTTTTCACAACTCAGCTGTAGGCTAGAAACCAAGCAGGAAATATTGATAGGCTTAAATCATTACAGAGACCTAAGAAAGTTTTAAAATGAAAAATTACATCATTTAAAATTAGGCTTCTGAGTCACAAAGCAGGAAAGGCAAAGAAATCAAGCATCACTCAACACCCGTTAAAAAGGATGTTATGAAAATGTTGCTTCATAACAACAAAAGGAATGAGGAGCCCTGACAGTGACTCTTTCCAGACAACAGTAATGTTTGCAATTATCTTCTTCTGAAAATAAAGAAATAAACCATTGTTTAATATTTATAGAATGTCAGAAAATAATTAAATGAGCAGCTCTAACTTTATTAAATTTTAATTGCATCAAAGCAATTTTCAATGCACATACTTTCACATTACTTTATAAGTAAATTTGGAGCTTTGTGAACAATGGCCTACAGCTGTATCTTTCTCCATTCATTTACAATATTGGAGGAACAAGAAACAATAGATGTCAAGCTTGTAAAGGAATGACGCATTTTTTAGCAGATACCTTCTGAACACATACAAGAAATAATTGCAGATACTCCTTTTTTTCAGATCTTAGACTTTCTGCAGATACCACTCATACACTTAAGGGTTACCCTCAAGATTAGTTAATAAATTATGCACAAAAGAAGACAATTTTGTGGTGCCTGGGTGTAAGCATCCAACTCCAGATTTCAGCTCAGGTCGTGATTTCAGGGTCCTGAGATGAAGCCTTGAGTTGGGCTCTGCTTTCAGCAGCGAGTGTGCTTCAGATTCTCTCTCCCTCTCCCTCTGCCCCTCCCACTCATGCATACTCTCTCTCTCTCTCAAACAAATAAATCTTCAAAAAAAGGAAAGAAAAGAAAACAATATTATCTGTACAGCTTATAAAGGGTACAAATATGAGTTCTAAATACAATGGCTAGTGAGTGTCAGGACTAGAATCTGAATCATATATTCTGAGCCAAAATCCGTCATAGCACACTTCCTCCTCAATGTGATACTTACATGGTACTTTTGACCACAAAAGTCTTATTCATTTGAATTCCCACATTTTCACCAAATCTTCTGTGAAGGTTTTATTTTTCCCTTGAATTTGTTTCTTCTTAGCTATAATTTTAAATATCCCTTCCAAAGTAAATAGCTTTTCACACCAGAATATGTGTACAGCTCCACAAAAGAAAATATAGGTAGTGGTGGTCATAATATGAATCGATTTTTAATCACAAATGTGTTCTTGAAGCACATGTTCTATATATGAATTTAGGAGTGGAAGTGTAATGGTAGCTAAAACTGTGTACAGATAATTATAATTTATGACATGCTTTTACATATATACTATACTATATAAGATACATATATGTATATATGTGTGTATATTCATTAAAATTTATTTTTAGCTATATAATAGGGTATACCTTATTAACTAAAGAACAAGGACAAAACAAGTTACATAATTTGATTAAAATTACAATATTAACCAAACACTCTGTCTGATGCAGCTCACACCTAAGAAATCAGAAGTCTTGTCTTCACCTTTCACAGGAGAAGGACCTCATCTTGTTTATCACCATCATCCTAAGAAAGAAAACCTTTTCTTACTCTTTAACACCTCCTGGCTATATATAACAGTAAAAGAAAGAAGAAAAAGAAAGTAATTAGCAACAGGTGAATAATTAAGTAGCTGTTTAAATTTTAATAAGTAAAAAAAAAAATTATTTTTAGGTTACATATTGCTGCATGAAAACCCCCCAACCTAGCCATTTTAGTATATCCAACAAGTTTATGAGTCAAGTATTTAGTCAGGGCTCAGCACGGTGACTCTTTTGGCTCCATGTAGTATCACTTACAGAAGTCGCTCTGGTATTCTGCTACCTATTTTCTCTAATTCAATGGGTTTCAAATGGATAAACCAGTCTGGAGAATCCAAGACAGCTTTTGTCACATGCCCCATGCCTTGGCTGGAAGGCTGTTCTCATCTGGGACTGTTCCCCAAAGCACTTACTCCAGGCTGCTGGACTTCTTCCACAGTGTCTCAGAGCTCCCAGAGATTCTATTTCTGCCAGTTTCTTAAGGCCTGGCACTAGAAGCTGGCACAGTATGTCTCTGCCATTTTCTATGAGGCATAGTAGTCAAGGACCCCTCCACGATTCAAGGGGGAGGAGTAGGGATCACAGACTCAATCTCAAAATAAAGACAGTGTCAAAGAATTTGCAGCCATCTTTAATCTGCCATAATTACCCAGGGATCTTTCAGTTGTAAATGACAGAAAACAAAATTTAAACTGAATTAAACAATAAGGATAAATTGTTGGTTACATAATTGAAAAATCCATGGGCTTTGGATGTGGCTTGATCTAAGTAAGGGCTTGATCTCTGGATCTAGGACCTGTTCATTTTCCAACTGCTGGCTCTGTGTTAGCAATAGTCTATGCAATATTTGGCAACATCATCACTGCCCACAACTTTAGATCATACTCTCAGGTTCAAATCCCGTTATTTTTGTAGGGTTTTCTTTCCAGTCTCAAACACACAGACAAAATACCGGGATATCTCTTGGCATGCCTAATTGAGTTGTTTGGGACACGTGTGCATTCCTAAACCAATCACTGTGAGTAGGGGACCCATAAACTCCAATTTGCTTGATCTCAGTAATCCATGACCACTCCTAGAGCCAGGAGTTAAGTCAGCTCCAGTGAGGAACATCAGTGGGGGGATAGAGAAAAGAACAGATCTCTAGAACCAAGTCAGTTTACTGTTCTCAGAAAACTAAGGATATGGAGGCACAGAAACAGCAATTGTTCATCACACAATTACATCTTCATACATGATAAGCAAATGTGTGTGTACATTCATAAGTTTTTAAAGCACAGAAAAAAACAGCAGCCAGACACAAGACATGCACAACAGACTTGAAATAAGAAAGCGTCGCTCTTACTCAATTCAAACTTCAGAGATCACTGATACTAGTTATGCCACCTCCCAGAGTCTGGCTACTGTCACTTTCTGGAAATTACTGCTACCATGAGATCGGATTGTTTTTGATCTCCAACCCTGGCAGGAAAATATTAGAGAGCCTCATGCTCTTTGGCGGGGTGGGGGTGCTCTACCTGTTTCTATTTGCTACCCACTCTGCCTGGCAATTAGTTCTATATCAGACTTCTGCCTCCCCCATGACCCACATCCAGGATTCCTATTTTTTTTTAAAGATTTTATTTATTTATTTGATAGAAAGAGTCAGTGAGAGAGGGAACACAAGCAGGAGAAGAAGGAGAGGGAGAAGCAGGCTCCCCGCAGAGCAGGGAGCCCAGTGTGGGGCCCAATCTCAGGACCCTGGGATCCTGACCTGAGCCGAAGGCAGACGCTTAATGACTGAACCACCCCGGCGCCCCCAGGATTCCTACTTTTTATTACCATGCTTTGTCCTGTAGGTGGTAGCCTTGAATACGTTAGAACCCAGCTGGATTGTATTCATATCAGAATTTTTACATAAAAACCAGTCTTTACCATCAAATGAATTGTTCTGGGTGACTATGCACCCAGTCCAATGATGTTACATTGGTAAAAACTTTTTGTAAGTCCTCATTTGAAATGGTTCTCCTAGAGTACTGCACACATTCTTCTGAACATCTTCAGTAAAGGGAATTGTTGACTATTTTGAAATAGAAAAATTGATTGATAACCATATTGCAAATCTGCCTTGTGATCAATGTCCAAAAAACTTTGTCCTTCAGGACTACATAATATTATGGTGAGTTCTTTAATTTAGTCATTAAACTTAATTCATGTTATTTGTGTGTGTGTGTGTGTGTGTGTGTATGTATATATATATATATATATATATATATATATATATATATCTTAATCTGGGTATACTAAATAATTTTTATTATTTTCCTAATTATCTATTTCCTCTAAGTGACTGAGTCCAACATTAAAGTGTGCTTTAGAACCATATAAGGAGCACATTAAAAGTTTAAATCCTAACACTTTCATCCCAAAGACTCTGATCTGAAAATTCTTAGGCACAAATCATAGTATACTTGATTGTTTGGGGTTTCTAAAAACTTCCTTTAGTTATTTTTAAAATAACGCATACTTGTTTAAAGAAAAATTTAGAAGTCTAAGTAGTCATAAAGGACAGGCTAAGTATGCCCCTGTATTCTTCCTTTTCCACACCTATTAGGTAACAATCTGATATGAACCTCTCTGATTTCCTTTACAGTCAAATAAACATATTTATGTTTTAATTTTTTGTTTTATAATAACATTATATAGTATACATTCTGCAACTTGCTTTTCATTTAATAGTGCATTAAGAAATAAAATCAATATATTTAGATCAAATTCATAATTTAAATTGTACAATATTTCATACCATGATATATTACAATATATAAAATCCTTTCACATTGAGGTCTGTTTAAGTATTGCTTATACATATGTTCTCTTTGTCCTGCTTTGAATGGCCCCAGAGGTGAAATCTAAGAGAATTTTTTAGGTGACTTCCAAATCTAATATATCCTTGGACACAATGTACTTTATTGATAATTATAGAAATAGATAAAGAACTGAGGTTATGTAACAGCAACACAAATAACTTTAGCAGAAACATTAATCATCATCATTTTTATATTGTCTCCTATTCCTACTAAGGAAAATAATGTATTCAGTATGCAATATCTTCATCTGCTGGTGTTTGAAAATGTGATTACTAATCAATGCTATTTGACTTTTAAATTTGAATAGAAATCTCCAAGTTACTTTTTAAATGTTGCATCAATTCACACTTCATAAGCAATGTAAGATGGTGCCCATTTCCTTGCATCATTACTAGTACTACATACGATTATTTTCATAATTTTTCTAAATCTGATGAGACAATTATGGTACCTCTTTGCTGATTTAATTTACAAAACATAAGACACAAATGGTTATTTTCTCTGAAATACAAAACTTCCTATAAAATAATAACAAAAGAAAACACCCCAATAGGAAAATGCACAAGGCTTATGAAAAGGTAATTCAAAAAAGGAAATCCCACAGGCCAATAATCAGATTTTAAAATGTTCAGCCTCATGAGAAGTAGAAGAAATATCTCCCCTATTAGGATATAAGCTCCATGAGGAGCTTACTTGCTTACTTGTATAGTACATTCCTGACACCTAGAACAACATCTGGCACGTGATTCCTGCTCAGTAAACATATGGAGAATATTTGGTGACTGTATAGTGAGACTAACAATAATGGGAAAAAAAAAAAAAAAGAATATGCTTAAAGAAAAAGAAAAAAAAAGGAAAAAAAAAAAAAAAGAATGATCCCAAACTTACTTATGTCAGATTTACCACAGGAAGAAAGTAAAAAATAAGATTAAAGAAAAAAAAAGTTACTAATTAGGTACTAATTGAAAACTCTTGGGGCGCCTGGGTGGCTCAGTGGGTTAAAGCCTCTGCCTTCAGCTCAGGTCATGATCCCAGGGTCCTGGGATCGAGTCCCACATCGGGCTCTCTGCTCAGCAACGAGCCTGCTTCCCTTCCTCTCTCTCTGCCTGCGTCTCTGCCTACCTGTGATCTCTGTCTGTCAAATTAAATAAAATCTTTAAAAAAAAAAAAAAAAAGAAAACTCTGGCCAATTGTTAACCTTTTAAACACAGGAAAATCTGTGGAAATTCTGTACAATTTTTGTGTAGTATAGTGGAAGAATACTCTCTAGATTCAGGCACTTGAGGAGTCTTCGGTGAAATAGCCAATTCCTCATGTTAAACACTACTTACCACCCCAAAGTCCTATCCATGTAAACAGAAACCCAACTCAGTTTCCCATTCCTTCACTCTATGTTTTTCTCAATTGAAATATAGTTGACATACAATGTTACATTCGTTTCAGGTATATAACATAGGGATTTGACAACTTTGTATGTTATATGTTGTGCCCACCACAAGCCTAGTTACCATCTGTCACCATACAACACTGTTACAATACCATGGATTATATTCCCTTGATTTTGCATTCCATCTTCTGTCCATCCTCGGCTCTACCAGCTCAGTTTATCGAAAGGTCCTCATTCATTTTCTCTTATTAGTAATGACCAAATGAGAACTATTGGACATTTGAAGAATTCTTACAACCCAGGTAAGGAAACAGAGATAAAAAGAAAATGGACCCTAGAAGATACTAAGATAATGCAGGGAACCAGAAAAACTCAACAAAGGAAACAAAAGAGGGACGGAAGGAAAGAAAAGACAGAGGGAGGGAGAGAGCCTAAAGAGCATCTTCAAGAACATCCATTATTACACTCACAAAATGAGAATCAGATACTGTTAAAAAGTAACATTGAAATCGTGAGAACTAAATCCTAGCACGGTACTATGTTAAAACACAAAATTAAAGTTGAAAAGTCAAGAAATAGATGTATTAAGAAAAGAAATAGTAGCATAATCATTTTTTAAATATTAAAAATATAAGAAAAAAATATATATATAGTTAAAAGTAGTTGTCTCAGTGGAGTGAAAAAAGTGGGGAGCAGTGGTTCCAAATTATTTTTTAATTTAATTTTGCACACATGAATGAGCATAATTTAAAACATTTAAATGATAAAAGGATATCCCTTCATGGATTATGAAGGAGAAAAATAAGGATCTGAACTAAAGTGATAGCCACATCTCCACACTTAATTTTTTTAAAACCTGTTTTTTTTTTCAAAGATTTTATATATTTATTTGACAGAGACAGAGAAAGAGCATAAGCACGTGGGAGGAGCAAGGGGAGAGGGAGAAGCAGGCTCCCCACTGAACAGGGAGTCTGATGGGGGACTCAATCCTAGGACGCTGGGATCATGACCCAAACTGAAGGCAGATGCTTAACCAACTGAGCCACCCAGGCGTCTACATTTCTACATTTTAAAATATTTTTTGGAGTCAGATTGTATAAGAACCATATCAAATAGTATGGGAGAAAGCCCTTGTGACCAATTTCAGCCTTTGCCACTATGTTGCTATCCATTGGTCCACTGTTTCTTAGAATGATGATAAAGAAATCACGTGCAATGTGCTAGCTTAGTGATAAAGCATTGTGTGCACTGAATGGATATCCTAATTGAGGAAGTCAGAATGAAATTAAAATTCATTAGTAAACTACTCATTAGTCAAGTAACATCCCACAGGAGGGCAAAGACAGATTATAACCCATCTGCAAATCCCTGTTGCATAGATGTCACAGAGCAGGTTCAAGGTGAAATTTTGAATGATTATTGGATATTTTAACATAAAGCTGCTCAGATTTCCAAATTATGCAAGTCTATTTTGTGGGAGAGTTAATTCATTATGTCAAAGCTACAACCTTAATGCTTGAAAAGCAGCATATCAATAAGATTATATTTTACTTCTCTTATGCCCAAGTTGAATTCCAAGTTATCCAAGCAACTGAATAATGTGGAAGAAGGAAAATGTTGAGGGACAACTTTTACCAGCATGAACCATAGGAGAATAATGGAAGTGTGTGTGTGTGTGTGTGTGTGTGTGTGTGTGTGTGTGTAGAACATTACTGACCTTCTTCTATCACCATCAAAAAGAATCTGGTCTGAGTTTCTTTGGGTCAGGAATCTTCTGTTACCCAGGTATCCAATAGGCAAACCTGAAACCTCCCTCGCACAAATGAAAATGGGGACTAGGATATGTATTATCTTTCCTAGATAACATATATTTCAATAGCTACTTAATGTAAATAGTGCTTTATGCTAGAAAGAATTCTGGTGGTGAAAATTTTAGATGGGTTAATGAAGGAGATATTTTCTTTTTTTTTTTTTTTTTTTTAGATTTTATTTATTTATTTGTCAGAGAGAGAGAGGGAGAGAGAGTGAGCGAGCACAGGCAGAGGCAGAGGGAGAAGCAGGCTCCCTGCCAAGCAAGGAGCCCGATGTGGGACTCGATCCCAGGATGCTGGGATCATGACCTGAGCTGAAGGCAGCTGCTTAACCAACTGAGCCACCCAGGCGTCCCGAAGGAGATATTTTCATGCAGCAACCCTTTTAAGCCCCTTAAACTTATCACACCATTGGTCACTACTCTCTTGTAGGACTTGAAGATATGAACACATCCATAAACTGAGTAACAGTGTTGGTGGAAAGATAGGACAAATGGCCTCATTTTCTCACAGAGGGAAAATACTCAGAATTTTAATTTCTGTTTTTCTGGATTTTTCTCAAAATTTTCTGTCTTCATATTTATTGAAATTGAGACATGAAATCACTTTAATGATTTTCTTGGAAATAAAAAATGAGATATAAAATAGAATTAGAATTCAATTTTTCTCATAAAACTCAAAAATTTTAACTTAGTGAAGAATAAAAGGAAATGCCAACTGGTAAAAACAAGCCTGGACTAGAAATTGATGATTATAGCTTCTACTTCTATCTTTGTCATCGAATCCCCATATAATCTGTAACTGTCATGGGGTCACGTGTAGATCAATGAGCAATTTGAAAAGGAAAAGAGGGAAAATACTATTTATATAATACATTATTTATATTTTTGTATTTTACAGTTATTATTGAGCTATTTCATAAAGACATAATAATAATACTTATTCAATAATATTTTATTGTTTTGACAGAACTATAGAGTTAATCAACAACTGTTAGCATTTTCTCAAATCCCAAAGCAAGTTGCTTTTGAACTGTATTTTTTCACTTTTGAGGTAGAAATCTCATGACAGATTGTCCTTAAATACTATAAAGCACCAAAAACAGAACAGTGCCATCATGTTAGCAGAAATTATACTTTTTTACCAAACTTTATTTTTAAAATATGGTGAATTTCTTGGGGCACCTGGGTGGCTCAGTAGGTTAAGCAGCCTACTCTTAATTTCAGCTCATGTCATGATCTCAGGGTCATGAAATGAAGCCCCCACATCAGGCTCTGCACTGAGTGTGGAGCCTACTTAAGATTTTCTCTCTCCCAGGACTCAGTCATTAACTGTCTGCCTTCAGCTCAGGTCATGGGATGGAGCCCTGCCTTAAGCTCCCTGCTCAGCAGGAGGCCTGCTTCTCCCCATCTCACTCCCCCTGCTTGTGTTCTCTCTCTCACTGTCTCTCTCTCTCTTTGCTGAATAAATAAATAAAATATTTTTAAATGAATAAATAAAAACTAAAAAGATTCTCTCTCTTCCTCTCCTTCTGCCCCTCCCCATCTCCACTCTCTCTCCAAAATATATGGTGTATTTTCATGTACATTTAAGTGAAAAAATTATCTTCCTTGCTGTCAGAGGTGGAAGATAGAAGCAATACTTAGGGTTAGACACAAAAACAATGTCTTTGTTTAAAATGTTATCCACAAAATCCATTTCCAAGACTGGAGAGTCAAAAACTCTTATGTCAAAGATAAAGGTTAATTTGAAGGAAGTCAAATTGTTTTAAGGAAACTATTTTGTGAAAAGGGATAGTATTATTAGTTCCACTAAAAAATGTTTTTATCTATTCTATATAATTTAGCTAAATAAGAGAAAACTAAGGAATTAAAATTCCTCTCCAGTTGACTAGGATAAAGATAATGAGCAAAGATAACATTAGAGAAGTAGAGAGAAATCACATTCATAGTATGTAGATTCCGGAGGGAGAATTTGAGACATTATTCAGTAGGCAGTGTTGAATTATAGAAGAGCACTGAGGTGGGAGGGTGAAAATTATAGGCTACTTTAAAGAAGATTGATCTTAACTATATATGGAACAGGTCAGAATAAAGAAATATTAGCAATTAGAAAACCCATTAGGGAACAAAGGAAGTGATATAATCTAGATGGGAAAAGGGCCTGGAGGATGTATGCAGCAATAGAAATGGAAAGGACAAAACCAATGTGAAGAAGAGTCCAAGGAAAAATTTGAAAGTCTTGGGGATGGATTGGCTGTGCTGGATAAGCTGGGTGATTCAGAGATAGCCCTAAAATACCCGGTCTGGACAACTAAGAGAATAATGATACCCCTAAGAATTCAAGAAAGTCAGACGACAGATCCAATATGGAAAAGTGAGAGAACAATTTATTCTAAACAAATTTTGTGGAAACAATTTTGTCTAAATTGTCAGCAAAACAATTTTGCCGACTTCAAGTGATCACCATTGACTTCAGAAAGCACACTTTTTTGTTGTTGGCTGCTGTTGGATGTTCAATGATGGTTCTACCCATATTTTGATTCTTAGTTCTATAACCACTTGAAGTCCCAGTTTCTGTTATCTGCTTAATGGGTATAACTATGTCTAGCACAAGAGTGATTGTGCTATATTGTGAAATGTGTAATTATATCTGATAAATAGGTGGTCTTAGTAGATGCAAGCTCTTGGACCTGAGATCCCAGAGCCTGAAAATAGGTGCCTTGGTCAACATGGTTTTCTAGTTTTCCTCAGCAACGATGAGTCTCTCAGAAACAGAAGCAAAAGCAAGAGTGGAGAAAGTAAACAATGGTGATGACACAAAGTTTGGAACATGTTTCATAGGTAACAAGGGAGTATGGAGGATTTGATAATGATGATTGCTGTAGCATAGTCAGGGGCTTCAGTCTGCAATACACCTCTAAGACTTCTTGAATTCCAGAGAGTTGTGGTAAGAAGTCTCTGCTCTACGCCATCCTCTAAGAAGCAAAAGTAAGTGAAGGAAGCTTCACTCTGATCCTGCCCTCGAAGTCAACAGTCACTCAATATTTTAAAATGTCACACAGATGTCAGCACATCACCTTTGTAAGCTAGGTACACTTGACTTGAGTATTTTTAATAGCAGATTATTATTAATGCACAAAAAGATCTGCAAATGTCTCAGATATGCATTGTCGCCATCCACGTTGCCTGCTAGGCAAAGGTTCCCTACGTGGTATCTCGGCTTCACCATGTCTCTCCAGATGTGAATCCCAGAAGAATCAATGAGATGGTCCCAAGAACCACTCCATGAGGTCTCGTAAGCCCAGTAAATTTCACCAGGGGAGATGAGAGAGTACTTTCTATCACAGCCAGACAACAATAATAGGAACATGAATCAGCATCAGTTTTCACTGGTCTTTAGCTTACCCACCTCCCCAAAGTTTACTGATCTCTGTCATTCCAACACCCCTTCATTTTATAAGCTCCTCCTTTTCCTCTCCTCTTTCTCATCACTCCTACTCCTGTCTTCTCTTCCCTTGAAGAGAAAAAAAAAATCTATAAATTCCTAATTGCTTACTTTATCACATGTATAGGTGCTTTCCCCTACTTATGTTTTGATGTCTGACAACATTTATGCCTCCCTGTCCCCATGTGTCCTAAGACTGCATACAGAAGTATTTCCAAAAAAGATACCTATCTTCCTAAAAGGCATTTAGTGGTAAGAAAAAGAAATACATTTCCTACCCTGCGGTTACTCCACGGTTGTGATCCAAGCACTGCAGCGTTTGAGTAAAGGACCCTTGGGGTCCATGAGACCTGGGTTCAGTATCATCTGTAGCTGTGAACAAGTTATTTAACCTCTGTAAACTTCAAAATATCTAATCTCAAATGTTGTGTCAGTCAAATACAAGATGTCTTTAGAGTGTCTAGTACTATGTTCAATATATAATAGCTATACAACAAAGAAGGAATGCTGTGTTTTTCAGCTTCATTGAGTTATAACTAACATATATGGTTGTGTAAGCTTAAGGTGGACATCGTATTAATTTGATACACTTATATATTGCAAAAGGATTACCACCATAGGAGCTAACACATGCATCGTGTCACATAATTACCATTCCTCTTTTGTGGTGAGGACATGTAAGTTCTTAGTGACTTTCAGTATATAATACAGTATTATTAGCTATAATCACTATACCGTACACAACAAAGAGTGGATGCTATTTAATTAATTTGGGGGATTGGGAAGTGAATTTTGAATCCATCTCCAGACTTCCATCGCTTACCTCTTTTGGTATCTTCCTAGAGCTTTATGAACGTGCTTCATTGACTACATCAAAGAATAAGACCCTTTGAGAATAATTAACGCGGACCCAGATTTCACCCCAGGGTCTAGTCTTTGCATCTTTCTGACTGTAATCTCCGGAGGTAACTTTCCAAGTGATTGTATTCTGATTTATGTCTTATGTTGGATACAATAACCATAAAAGGCTCATAATCAATCAGCACAAAGGAAACCCAGAATTTCCTTTTCTCTGATCTGAGCTATAGTACTCAAGTCTGAGACTGACGGGTCTCCATTATGCCAAGGTAAAATGATGCTAATGTCTGGCCAGGGTCCAGTAGAGCTAGAGGGAAAAAAAAAAATCATTTCAAGAAAAGACTGTTTTACTTGCCTGCTCTCAAACTGTGGGAAAGGAAATATTAAAGAAATCACAGTCTGAGGTTGATTTTGGAACCCCAGCTGCCGGGACTCTCTTTTCATTGACATTTACACACATGTATGTTTATGCGTGTCTGCTCACTCACAGACACATGTGTTGCTGGTTAGTTTGTCCAAAGGGAATGTAAACAAAAGTGCCCATATCCTGGCACTAATAAGGCTGTTCTGCTTTTTGTGAGCACAGAGTACTTTTCTCTGACTGTTTCATAAACAAAGAACACACATTAAAAAAAAGAAAATGCTGGGGCACCTGGGCTGCTCAATGGGTTAAGCTCTGCCTTTGGCTTAGGTGATGATCTCAGGGTCCTGGGATCAAGCCCCGCATTGGGGGTCTCTGCTCAGCAGGGAGCCTGCTTCCCCTCTCTCTCTGCCTGCCTCTCTGCCTACTTGCAAACTCTGTCTGTCAAATAAATAAATGGAAAAAAAATCTTTAAAAAAAAAAAGAAAATACTGTTGAAAGTTTCAAAGTAATATTTTGTAATTGTAAATAATATGTAAATTTTATAGGCAAAAGTTTCATCTTTGCACATATAAGTATTTTTTCAAGATGAGTAAACAGAAGATTGAAATGTCGTTAGATGCTGACCCTGAAGCAGACCTCATATGGCCACATTCCATGCTTGAGAGAAAAGATGGACCGTTTTGTAAAGTTGACTTGATAAATCTATACAGAAGTATAAAGTTCAGAACTTTAACTGTAATTCCACTGGGTATAATGAATAAATATGGTTTGAGATGGAAAAGAAGAAATATACACTTACAGGAAACATGTCATTATGCCACTCTTAACACGATCATTATTGTAGTTAACATTTCTGAGCAATTTTCATGTATCGGCCTCCATGCTTGGAGATATAGACACTGGCTTCAATTAATTGTTGCAAAAATCCTATTTTAGCTTATTTTGTTTTTATTTGAATATAGCTGACACAATATTACATTAGTTTCAGGCATACAACATAGATATTCAACATAGTGATTCACTGTCTCTATACATTACATTGTGCTCACCACCATGTGTAGCTACCATCTGTCACGATATAATGCTATTACAGTATTATTAACTATATTCCCTATGCTGTACATTTTACTCCTCTGACTTATTCATTCCATAACTGGAAGACTGTATCTCCCACTCCTCTTCGCCCATTTTGCCCATTCTCCAATCCCCTTCCTTCTGGTAACCATCAGTTTGCTCTTTATATCTATGTGTGTAATTCTGCTTTTCTGTTTCTTTATTCACTTGCGTGGCTGAAACCCCATTTTCTTTTATTTTTATTGTATTTTATTTATTTATTTATTTTTATTAACATACAATGTATTATTTGTTTCAGGGGTACAGGTCTGTGAATCATCAGTCTTACACACTTCATTGCACTCACCATAGCACATGCCGTCCCCAGTGTCCATAACCTAGCCACCCTATCCCTCCCTCCTCTACCCCTCCAGGAACCCTCATTTTGTTTCCTGAGATTAAAATTCTCTTATGGTTTGTCTCCCTTCCCAGTCCCATCTTGTTTCATTTTTTCCATCCCTTCCCCCCATATGAGGAATTTGAGAAGCAGTGTGGGGGGTCATGGGGAGAAACCCCATTTTAAAGATTTAAAAAAGTGAGTTTCAGCATTTCCAGATCAATGACTTAAGGCTACACAACCAGAAAAGCCTACATCAAACACTAATGCGTGTTCACAAGGGCCTGGGACAAGACTCCCTCTTGCCTTCCAGAACAAATATTTCATCCTTATATAAACATTGCCTTCTGAGACACATGTTGGGACCATGCTAAAAATTTTGGGTGGCCTAAGGCACATTAACTACTTCTCTGCTACAGAAAGCACACCTCCCTATCAGATTTAATTTGAACAGGCTTAGAAAACAGGAGCAATTTTTTTAAGCAGAAATTTTGCTCCAAGAATCCCATGTTTCCGTAATTTGAACTAATGAAATGTCTAGGTGTCTTGGCAGTAGAGCAGGAAAAAAAAAAAAAAAGAAGTAGAAATGAATAAGACAAAACAACATATTCTGAAGATGATTGGTTTTGTTAGTCTGATTGTGAGTAATAATTTGAATTTTATTATCATTTACTCAGTATTGGTGTGTAGCCTGTTTATCATGAATCATTGTAGGTAGCTACATATAATGAATGTTTTATCATTTTGGTAAAATCTGCCTAGTTGCTATGGCGATAGTCATTATAAAATGAGTAAAATAAAATTCAGACCACTACATGTCTAGAATAAAATCAATGAGGTAATAACTGCAAAAGTAGGCATTTGTTACTTTATATATTGTTGGAGCAGTGAAATAAAATTACATTTGTCCTAAGAGTAGGTATTTCCAATTTTACATTAATGCATCTGAAAGAGGTGAAAAGAAGTGCTAAAGCAGAGTGAATGGAAAACTGAATTATGTAAGATGTTCTATACTGAGATTAACTGTATATAATAAAGTGTATTGGTTTTGATTTAAGGGTTATAAAATTAAATATTTTGAAAATGCAACTCATGCTTTTTACATGTTTTCCTCCACTTTTTGCTCATCAGTACTCAACAAAAGAAAATGGAAAACACCCTTTTTTTTTTTTTTAAACTACTGACTCAACTGGGACTTGGTATTTGGCAATCAACCAAAAACAGACAATTCTCCACATGACAGTTTTATTTTTTCACACTTTCATCCTCCCCAAATTCAAAATATGTTTCCTGATGACAACAGAGTGCATATAGATCTGGAGAATTTGAGAAAATACCCTAGAACCCAAGAGCTTTCACTATCTCCTCTTTGCATCAAGCAACGCTGCCCATCCCTTTCTCCAGATCTGAAAAGCTTGTGGGGGTTTGAAGAGCAGATTCCAGAAAGTTGAATCTTCTCTCATACTGTGAGAAGTTTGTAAATTGGTTCCTTACGAGATGCTGTAATCCTTTCGGACTGAAGAGAAATTGTTGACTTCCAAAAGCACACAAGACAAAGAAAACCATTACCCTCAACAATTCATAGACCAAATAAAGCACATTATTCTTCTGCTGTTCTTGTAAAATAGTATCAAGCCTTAGAAGTTAAGAGAATGTTCACTGAAATCTTTTTGCCTACTTAAGAAAAATAAGTGGCTTATTTTCTAACAACAAGGGCGCAGATTTTGTTGAGAAATGTAAACTGAATTGGAGAGATGAGAGCTAGGGAGCTGATATGAGATGTAGCAAAATCCTATCAGTTATGTTGACAGAGTTTCTTTTTTTCCATTTTGTTTTGCTTATATTATTATTGTTTTTAATAGTCTAAGTCTGGTGACCTTTTTCTCAACTGGAAATATGAAGAGTCAGAGGCCCGTTAACTACTCGAGATGATGTCTTGAGATTTTCATTCAAAAAGACTTCCAAGTTTCCCTTCCACATACAGGAAAAAAAAAAAAAAAAAAAGAAGGCCAGGATTCAGGAGAGAAGATTTCTCATTTTATTGTCATGCACACATCTCTAGCCTCTGTGCATTTATCATTCCCTCGATCACTGCCTGTCTCACCTTAGAAATTAACATATATTTTATTTTTCCTTCTCTAACATTAAAAATGCATTGCAATGAATAATATAGCAGAGCTGTGTATAAAACTAAACCTTCCACATCCTCTTTTAAATGTTTGTTCTTCAGCAGAGATCCTCTGAGGAAAACATATTGAAAGGATGAACAGTAATTTAATTTTTTATCATAAGCATTAGTGGCAAATAAAGGACAAAAGTACTTTACAGTGCTAAAGAAAAAAGATGAGATATTCATCAAGGGAAAATACTGCCTTCAGATTGACTGCCGGGTCATGCATATTCTTTTTCTTTTCAAATAGAGAAAATCACAAGATTAAAATGCAGACCCTGGAAATACTTCCTATGTATGTTACAAGTAGCAAATATTGAAGATACTGTTGGT
The DNA here is from genome assembly GCF_963455335.1 of Martes martes. Lineage (NCBI taxonomy): Eukaryota > Metazoa > Chordata > Mammalia > Carnivora > Mustelidae > Martes > Martes martes. The sequence goes on along the minus strand of NC_137901.1, from coordinate 40,969,860 downwards.
ACTTTTAGAGAGCTATCTAAAAGCTTCTATGAAAAAATGAGGTTACTAAACATTTTTATTAAAATATGGATCTAAAATTCAGAATTACATTGTTTCCCAAAGTCCCTTGAATTACAATCTTCCATAAAAATGCAATAAGGAAAAAAATCTGCTGTCAAGTTAGATCGTTAATTAGCTATGTAAAGTAAGAAAAAAACAAAAGCTCGATTTTGACTGGTGCCCAAAGTTATAATAACATCTAATACTTCCACATTAATGTCTTTATTTTGACTAATAGAAAACTTAAAATATAGTTGCCTAAAATACAGTTGCCTATAGTTGCTATAGGCAAAATTCAGTGGAACGGTACTGCTCGTCATGCCTTTAGAATTTTGCAGCAGTATTAAAAAGAAGGATAGAAATAAAGTATCAGCCTACATTTCTAAAGGGAAGTTTAGAAATTATTTTATACTTGCTTGTCATATTTCTAGGGTCTCTAGTATTTGATCCATGAGTAATGAAAAAAATATTTAATTGGGGAGACTTTATGGTCTGTGAGGAAATAAAACCAAGTCTCATGTAGCAATAACTCTATTAAACAATAATATAATTAAATTGCTCACCTAGTCTTGAATTGAAGGTCTCTGTTTAGTTATCTGCCCTGACCTTCAATTGTAGACCAATGCTCAGGAATGGAACTACAACTCTGGCAGCATCCCACTTTCAAAAACTCTTATCCTAGGTGCCATTTCTGGTTTCCATTTTTTACCCTTGAGATTTTACCCTTTAATAGTGTACTCCAGCATATATATATATATATATATATATATATATATATATATATATCATATAAAATATATTTATAAAATATATTTTATAAAATATATAAAATCATATAAAAATCTAGTGTCTACCCCATAAATAGAAGAACCTAGTGGCTGCCAGAGGGAGGGAGGTGAGGGGATGGATAAAATGGGTGAAGTGGAATGGGAAGTAAGGTTTTCCAGTTATGGAATGAATAAGTCACAGGGATGAAAGGTGCAGCCTTGGGACTATAGTCAATGGTATTGTAGTAGCTTGGTGTGGTGACAGTTGTAGTATGAGGCACTGTTGTCATACTACACTTGTGGTGAGCATAGCACAGTATGTAGAGTTGTCAAATCACTATGTTGTACCTGAAATTAATGTAACATTGTGGGTCAACTGTACTTCAAAAAAAAAAAAAAAAAAGGAGGAGGGTGGATAAAGTGTCTAAAATTGGAGTATCGGGGGCACCTGAGTGGCTCAATCAGTTAAGTATCCAACTCTTGGTTTCAGTTCAGGTCATGATCTCATGGGTCTTAGGATGATGACCCCGTGCCCCCGCACCGTGCTCAGTTCGGAGTCTGGTTGAGCTTCTCTCTCTCTGCCCCTCCCTTCACTTGCACATACTTTCCCTCTCTCTCTCAAATAAAATAAACCCTTAAAAAAAATAAAATAAAGTTGGAAAGTATTTGAAGAAACTGAAACTTAAATTTTTGAAAAAAATATAAAGCCCACATCAAATGCTAATGCACAAAAAAAAATGGTATCAGAAATAAATATACAGATGCAAAGTATGTGAGTCTGAGAGGATACTCTTTGGAGATGGTATTTTAAGGCACTTTGGAAAAAGGATAATTGCTCTGTGGGAATTCTGATGGAAGAGTATCAAATTCACCAACTCACTGAAAAGGATCGTTGGTATCCAGAGTTTCCCTAAACACATCCTTTTGTTTCTGTTTTTATCTTCATGTTTAAGATCACCTATATACGTCCACTTAAGTATGAACTCAGTACTATACCAAACATTTTTGTTTCTTTCTAAAAATGATTCTTTTTTTTTTAAGATTTTGTTTGTTTATTTGAGAGAGAGTGAGAGTGAGAGAGAGAGAGAGAGAGAGAGAGCAGAAGCCGAGGAGAGAGGCAGAAGGAGAGGGAGAAGCAGACTCAGGAATCTGGGATCATGACCTGAGTGGAAGGCAGACACTTAACAAACACTTAACAAACTTAACAAACTGAACCACCCAGGCGCCCCACTGAAAGTATTTCTGTCCAGAAAGTCATTTAGAGACTTACTAAGTATACGTATAGTTTACGAGCTCATTGTTTCTGGCTATCAAGTGTTAAATTACGGCCATCGTTGACATCCTCGTTCCTCCTGTCTGTATGTTTACACCATGAGGCCAAAAGCACCAGTAATGCCAGAAGTCCCAGGGCGTATTTCAAAAAGGGATCATGACGTGGCATAGAGGATGGGTCTCATCTGAAAGAAAGCACGCTCGCTGGTAAAGCTTCCGCTCTTCCCATCCTTCCCGAGCCTTCTCTGAGGGACCAGGAATAATAACAGCAAGTACCAGAGAATTGCCATCATCCTGTACTTGTATAAACTCCCTGACTCCACACAACCCCATGAATTAAGCCCTCCCACTATCCCCAGATGAGAACTCGAGACACAGAAAAGAAGCCAGCAAATGATGGAACGGGATTTAAAAATACAGAGAATCAAAAAAATAAATAAATAAATAATACAAAGGAAAAGAAAATACAGACAATCTGGTTTCAGAATCTGTTTTCAAACCCGTATATAACACGGCCTCCCGCCATAGATCTTTAGGCTGGTTCGTCCCACCAGAATGAGATAAAAAAGAGTCACCTACAAGCCCCAGACAAAGAAAACTTAAAAAGAAATGTTGGGGATTTTTCAAATAAGAGAGCAAAGATATTTTCAGCTCAGTGGAAAGATTCAAGCTTACAACTACTGCTAATTAAGATTCTCTACTTGTCTGAGCTTCTTCCAAAGGATGTCACCATATATCACAAGACATAAACAGATCTTTCGAGCTAACCACAGTTCTCCCAAATTGGTGTTAACCAATATGTTAATAAGAGCCATCTGGACCTCTCTCTGCTCAGTCACATAAAATAAGCCCTTGTGTACCTTGGCTCTTACTGCCTCCATGTTCAGTCAGCCCACGGTTCCTTTGATTTGACTTTTAGCCCCGCACCTTACTTTTAAACTTCAAAACTGCTTTGGAATATTGACCTGTTTCCATGATATTGCAGATGATTCTAGGTGATCCTGCTCTCCCCTGGGTCTTTCCCATTCTTCCTGGGGTCTTTCACGAGGATGTGAGCCCATGCCTGCATCTGGTACTTGTCATCCTTCCCCAGAACCACATCCAGGGGTTTTGAGATATGACCACAATATTGTTTGACATGTGCAGGGGAAGGTATCTTTCCCAGCACCTGAACTTGCTTGACTACACCACCATAGAAGAATGTATGTCGTGAACAAACTAGAGTCAAAAAAATTTTTTTTCTCAATATTCTATGTTCCTGAAATATTCATGTTCAAATGCAACAATATCGCATTGGTTTTAAATGTCTGTCTTTTTCTTGTAACCAGGAAGTCATCCAGACCCTTGGATGCTTTATAGTCTTGCGCATAATGTTAAACCTCACTGAAGGAAGGGAAACAACATGTCCTACATTTGAGAACCTATTTTTTGCACACACCTTCCAAGATTTACATAAAATAGTAAGAATAACATGGTTGGAGCATTCTTTGGGTCGAATCTAAGCCGGAAAGTAACTGAAGTCAAATGCCAGAATAAGTTCCAGCTGACTGTTATTTTTTTCCTCCTCAGTAGAGACTTTACTGCAATGATAACTTGATCAGTAGTTTGATAGAAAAATGTGGGGCCGTGTATTGTTCCTAATCAACAGCACCACCTTCTGTCTGCAGAAATGTCATATCCTGGTGAATGGATAGCTCGCTTTGCCATGTGTCAGCCTAACTGGGCACTTACACAAATTATGTAAATCCTATTTTCTCTTTACCTTGATATCAGTGAAGTCAAAGTAATTTTTAAGTAGTGCAAATAGCAAGTTAGGACCAATAAACAAAATGCTTCAACCGAGAATAGCACATGGAAAGAAACATCACAGTTTCGATAGAGTTCTGTTCCAACTGCTAATCTTCTCCAGGTATAACCTTTTAGCTATTCCTCCCACATGGGAATTCTCCAAAAGAGCAAATTTTGTGGGTTTCACAGAAGAGAAAGTGTGAGCTCTAGTTAGTTTCAATTGGAATGATTTAGAAAACCATGTCTCCAATCTTACAGTCACATCATAAGGGAGAAATAAAGAGATCTAGAGGTGTGAGTAAAATCATAAGCTTGTTAAGTACATATACCTTCCAAATAAAAAGCTTGTGAAACACACATAAATGCTCTTTTCTACACCTTACTTCAGGTAAGTAAAATAACTGAAGCCTTGAGCAATTAAAGAAGTTATAAAGGAAAGGTTAATTTGCTACCAAATTCAAATTCACAAAACTCATGAAGTCAGGTAGTAAATTACCATGCAGATAGAGTGTGCAGGAGGTCCCAGCATGCATCTAAGTGGTACTTGGATATAAGGGGGAGGGGGTCAGTCTGCAAAATAGGGAAAGGATTTCTCTAGAAGTCTGTCTTCAGGAAGACTCAGAAAAATTCATCCTGAGGAAAAATGAATCCAGGTGCCATGATCCTAAACTACACATGCCTCTTCAGCTATTAACAGTAGGAAGATTCTGAAAGCATGATTTTGTCCCTTGGATCTGTCTCCTAAATACTTCTTTTGTAAAGCAAGGAAACTATGTAAAAACTGAGAAAACTCTGGCACTAAACCCCTGTACACATTCAAACCTCTGCCCACCTACACCTATAGGAACATCACATAAGAGGAGCAAGGCTTTTTCTCTAAGCGTGCAATAGTGGTGTTGTGGGAATCTTATTTATTCTTGATAATTATGTCTGGCAAAGCACCTCCAGTACTTGGGGAGAGAACTTTGCGGAAGATATTTTTGGTGAATCCATTTTAAAAACATCCATTTTATAAACATTCCATTTTATAAACACACGGGGGGCTGTGTGCATGGGTCCCTCAGTCAGTTAAAGGACGACTCTGGATCTCAGCTTAGGTCGGGATCTCCAGATCATAATTTCAAGACCCGTGTTGGACTCCACACTGAATGTGGACCCTACTTTCAAAAAAATTAAAATAAGATAAAAGATTTTAGTAAGACTTCTGAAAATAGGTGACAGCACAAATGGGTGGTTGTTTGTAAGGAGAAAAGATTTACAGGGGATGGAGGGGGCACTGTTAATGAGAGAGAGAGAAAATGCAATGTCAGTTACCACTGTTATCATAAACTCAGCCATTCACGCTGGGAAGATCAGAGAGTCCAAGTGTGAACATAGGGGACTCGATTCTAAAGGGAAAAAGGAGAAAAAGACACATATTGTTGCTATTTTATATTTCTCAAAAAACCTCAAATCATGTAACCATTCTTTCCAAATTACCTCAACAAGGAATACTACAGAAAGTTATCAGTTAATTTAAGGTGGATCATGCAGGCAAAAATGAAATTATTCCTCTAAAAAACACCTACGTTGTCTGTAATGTCAACCAAAATTCACTGGAGAATTATACAATCTCCATTTACTTTTAGCTAGATACGTAGACCTTGATGTTATTAAAAAATTAGTTTTTTTCACTGCCTGAAGACATGGAAGGGAATAAATGATCTCTTGAAGTTCCTTCCTATCTGTGATTCTATTTGTTACATTGATTAAAACTTTCTACAAAAAGAAGTTCCAATTAGAGCCAGAAGTTTCCAGATAAATTAATGACAAAACCCTACCCAAGCCCCAAAGTCATTGATTTCAAAGGACTAAAGCCACAAGTCCAATACGCCTAACCAAAATTATGCCAAGCATAGACATTTAGGTGTCCTATATGTCATTATAATGGCAACCAAGCAACCCTTTTTCCAGAATAGATGGGCTTATATATGTTTCAATCATATCAATTCCGTTTTTTTAAATTATTGGCTACAGGAACCCACTAATCAATGCAAAAATATGAGCAAAATAATAGGTTGCTATAAAAAGTATATAAATTAACCACTAGGTAGAAATATTAGTGAATATTCCATAATTTATATCTCCCTTTAATTTTTCATAGTCTGCATTAAAACCTCATTATAAAGTTCTCAGAACCAACTTTCATGATGCTGTATTTTCTCAGTTCTACTCTTATAATAACCCTGTCTCCTAGCAAATTATTCTTGTTGTAAATATCACTTTAATGTGTACATGCTTTTCAAAGATGCTGTTAACGAGAGATAAGAATGTTGTTTTAAGGGTGTATGCCTTAAGTTTCCCAAAGAGTAGGCCAGTTTCAAGCTATCAGGAACATAAAGTGCAACTTGGAGTATTTTATTTACTTACTTTTTACAGCTGATTATCTGAACAAGTACCTCTCAGCACAGTTGTCTATGCTGAAGACTTATAGTGACTCTGTTAGCAACACACAGTGGCCTGAGACAGCAAAGCCACAGCCATTCAGTTTACAGAAGAACCACCTGTTTTGTTAACCAGGCTCTAGGTCTTCTCTAATGTCTTCCCTTGCCCTTGATCCCTTCTGGTCAATCCAGGGAAAACAGGATATTTCATATCGGGATTTAGCTTTCCATTCAAAGTTGCCCCTTGTTCTCCTTTAGATTTTAATCATATTCTTAATGTGAAATGGCTGAGGGAAAAATCCTAAAGGACAGAAGACACAATGTTTAGTTCCTAAGATCCTTGCTTAATTCTACCACTGCCTTATTTGACTGTTAAAACATAGGAAAGAAATTAAGTATGTGGACTCTTTCTGCCCAGATCCAGGACCTTAAAGATTAAAAAATTACAGTTAGTTCTAAATAAATCCTTTTAAGAGGGAAGCTTGTGTTATAAAACCACCCTTTCCATACCTACCTCCTAAAATTCAAAACTGATCAAGATGTTGATTAGAAAACACTAGAGTAAGCGAACAACTTCAAGGAACCCTTTAAAGGAGAGACTTTCTGGCCTTCCCTTTCCCCCCTTAATATCAGGGAACACTGATGTTCATTGTTTCTTCTAATACAATAATCTATTTGTTGCTTTGTAAATTTCCACATCAAGAGACAGAGAAAAATCAAGAGTAAAACACTATCAAAATATGCCCCATAATGTGATCATTCCCCAAATATGGTGTTTTTTGCAATTAAAGACCTGTAAATAAGAGTTTTTGCTACTATCTCTTTCGTAAATAGAAAAAATATCATTGGTCAGAATGAAATCAGTCCTTACCACATTATACAGGTATTTGATTAGCTTCATTTTTGAACCTATGTTATCAGCTTATGCTATTAATAATATTTCTTTCATTTGTATAGCAAAAATACAATTTGATACCAACATTACAATATTTGAAAATCACCCTGCTATTTTTCCCCTATTTCCATTGATTCTAACTTCAGAAAAATAGTGAGACTTTCTTAGGACAGCATTCATTTACTCCAATATTAATTGTGAATAAATAAGCATTCATTAAGAGCAGAGCTATATATGTAATGTGATAGGCAAATTTTCAGTTTAAAAAGGAAACCTTAGAATTTAGTAGTGTTAAAAAAATGAAAAATAAACCGTTCTTTTCTACGTTCTTAAAAGAGCACATGCCAAATCTTTATATATTACACACATTCCTTCCATCTCTACCAACCTTCTGCTAAATGATGTAAATAAATATTAAAAGTATTTATCATATTTCTTCTTTGGTTATTTGCTCAAATATATGAGCTGTCTCTTTGAAATAGCCTCCTGGTGTCATAAATTCCAGAGTATTCACTGTTTTTGTTCAGAACATCTGCTAGAAACTTTTTTTTATTGTGAAGAAGGCTCCCAACCAAACATGGACAAGAATCATTTGAGAAGATAAATAAAGGATTATTCATTTACAATTAGATTATAAGGAAAGTCAAGTCATTTGAAGTAAATGAGAGCTCATTTTTTTGAATGCAGGGGAGCTAAAAGCCTGAAAAATCATTATAGCTTATTTTACATTGGAGAATTGGGAGGTCAAGCCATTAACTTTGTGAATTTGTGGAGGTTTCCCAGAAGCTTACTCAAATCCACTCCTAGGCCAATGTTAAACTTATTCAACTTATTAGCATAATAACATAAATGACCATTTGCAAAATGAAGACCAACTTGAGTTTCTAAACACTGCTAGTAAAACCTCAGGGTCACATTGAAAGATGATAAAATGATAAACGAGAGTCTACACCAGCACTAAAACAGGCAAGAGATAAGGAGGTTTCTAAATCTCCTATATAAAATTACTAGCCTTATTTCTCTGCATACACTTGTTCTTACAATAATCATTAGAATTAAAAATTGGTAGATTTTACCAGTAATTAAAAATGGACAGGGTCTGAAAAGAAAATGAAAACACCATGTATTTTTATTAAATATTCTACAAGCACTTACTAAGTAAGTTTTAAATTGCTTTATGTTGTTTGCCAATTACCAGAAAAAAAATGAGATTGTGAATAATATATTTTAAACAATACTTTCCTTCACTTATGCCAAGCTAAATCATAGCTGTATTTAATTCAGGGAAGTAAAAGTGATGAAAACTGTTAGCCGTGATAACTCTTGGCGTTCATAACCAATTTTGAGTCAAAATTCATAGTTTTTATGTATGGTCCATCATGATTTTTCCTCAGCCAAACATCTAATATGTAAGAAAAGATATTACTTCATCAATGTCTAAGAAATGCCCAGAGGAATCGAAATTTCTATATATGACTTGGTCAAACTACAGAATCTAAGAGAACTATATTACCATATAAAAACAGAACTTCAGATTAGAAATGCTGACAGATAATCATTTAAATGGCATGGATTATGCAGAGATATATTCAGACAGGCCAAATTCTGATCTCAGTTCTACTAATCTCATACCATTGTAATCAAGATTAAATTGGGCAATATAAGTAAAGTACCTACAGCTCTATTGATGCAAATAATAAGATTCTCTTGTATCTTACTCAAATACTTGATAATGAGTAGATAGTTAGGACATACTTTGTAGAAAACATTGTGCTAGGGTCTATGGGGGATACCATGAAAATATATGACATAATTTCTGCCCTTAAGGACTTATAGTAAAGATGGGCAGTTAAGAAACATATGGTTTGATTAAGTTTTAGATAAATATAACCTGTAGGAATTCAGGAAAAATAACGACCAAAGAAATCGGGAGAAGAGTCATAACATCAGAAAATTTTCTAACTGGAAGAAATCTTAGAATTATTATTTGGAACATTCACTAATATGGAATCCTTCTGAGGTCATCTTTCATTTCCCAAGTGATAAAGGTCTCTGGTTTTTAAGTCAAAATCCCACCTTTTGGTATTCCCAACACTAGATCCAGTCTCGCCTTCAGGAAAGACTACAAAATTGAGATATCTTAATGTTCACAGATTTTCCAAAAGATGAAAGTTTAAAATAAATGTATTAACAAGTATGATTAATAAAATGAAAAACATTTTATTCCTTTTATCAACAGATAGGGTTCACTATTATTTAATGTTGTGTTTTAAGAAATTGATAATCTATTGGTTCATCCTCTAAGTCCGTAACAAAGTTAATTCTTCACTTATCATTTGGCTTGACGCATTCCTGAAAAGTAACACAGATTCATTCACTTTTTCATTTATTCAACAAATATGTATGGAATGCTTCTGTTTGCTAAGCAATGTTATAAGCCCTGAGGATAGGGCAGTGAACAGACAGATGAAAAATGTGTCGTCAGTTTATCCCTCGGAGATCACGTTGAGAAACGTGAGACTGATTTTACTTACCTTCCATTTGCCTGACTCTCTCTTCCCAATATGTGAAGAAACAGAAAAGTTCTATGCTAGAAGATCTCACAGAGTGTGTATAGAGAGCCTCACTAATAGTGAATCCCTGAAGCCTAGGGGGGGATAAAGTAATTTGTATTCTAATTCCAAATTCATGAAGAGTCTTAGAGTGTCAAGGAAAATTGTACTCTTTGAAGATGATCTAAGTAAAGATATACAGTTCTGCCAGATATGCTGAGATTACTATAAACTCTTTTCTCTCACCAATTCTTGAAAATGAGGATATCCTTTGCTTTGACACTTGTTTTATGTTAGAGTGATATATCTTGAAGAATTGGTCTTGGCCAAGTAAGAAAAATACTAAACCCTTTGTTTTTTTGCTTATGTACATCTCAGAAAGTATCCTGTCTGCTGTCATTAAAATTGCTGGGCTAATAGTAAAAGCTGAAGAGTTTGACTATTTCAAACAGATCTGTATAAATAATTGAGAGTTCTGAATGCTTAGCCACTTTTATAAATCACAAAATCCTTGAAACTTTGCAACTGATATGCATCAAAAGAGGCGAATCTGGAGCTTTTTGTCAAGTAAATCAGGCTGAGAATTTTGACATTTTTGCAATTTATTTTATTTTGCTAGTAATGTATTGAAAACAGCTCCTAGAAACACAATTTTGTCCCATTTGCATCATAAAAGAGCTCAAAGAAATACCATATGAACTAGTGTCTTCACTAAGCCTAGATAAAATGACATCTAATAACATACGGGTATAGCACCCTGCCTGTCCTCTTGTGCAAATTCTGATATTATTCCCCTAGTTTGAGGGAAGAAGAAAGATTATTTATTTCTTTACTCTGTTACCAACATAGCATTGATCTTTCTGTTCCTTCCAGTTCTTTTCATAATAATTTGGTCACCATCCATATTATTAGGTGAACCACTGAGCATACAAAAGTACTATTTCACCATAGTTGAAGAAACAATATGTAAACTATACATGGGGAACCTAAACTTTATCTCCACAAAATACAGAGGAGGAGAATAAATAACACTCACATTTCTTCAGATTATTTTCATTCTATTCCCCCAAAGACTTCCTGGTCTAGTTCTATCTCTGATTACGCATGTAGTACTCTGTATATAGGTTTCATCTGCTCCAATTAGCAGTACCAAACAGTCGTGTCCTTCCTTTTCCTCCAGAAATCCATGTAAATAATCTTTCTCTGCACTGGATGTTGTAAGTAGTCCCCTGGATTCTCACTCATCTGTCTGGTCTTTATAAGTGTCCTTAGCCAAGCAAATCTTCTGAATCTATTAATTCATATGTAAAACAGGAACACAATTCCTAGGTTATAGAGTTGTTAAAAGAATCACATTGAATATGATATGTAGGGGGGCCTGGGTGGCTCAGTCAGTTAAGCGTCTGACTCTTGATTTTGCCTCAGGTCATGATCTCAGGGTCCTGGGATCAAGCCCCTCATCAGGCTCTGCACTCAGTGAGGAGTCTGCTTGTCCCTCACTCTCTGCTCCTCCCCCCACTCTCTCATTCTCTCAAATAGACAAATATATTTTTAAAAAATAATAAAATAAATAAATATGATATACGAAGCATAGCACTGCATTGTGCCAGGCTGGCAAAAAGTAGCTCCTATGCTTGTTCTGTTACTTACATGTCTCTTATTTACCTACTGCCCACAGCCCACACCATCCTTTCCCATCCGTCACTTAGTTGCTTGTGTGCTGTTCTGTTTTCAGTCGATCAGTTTTTGATTCATTATTCTGCTGATCATTTATTGCTTATGAATTTATGGTTACATCTGCTTCATTGTAATTAACATTTATACGAGATTGTTCTAAACAATAACATAAATATAGAGATTCCCCATATAAATTTATATCTCCTATCAGAAAGTACTTGCTCCTTTCTCTATGCTATCATAATCTTCTTTTTGTAATTACAGGTATTGTTCTTGCCAACATCTGCATTAAATATGTGTGTGTGTTTACGTGTAAATATAACCTAGATATGTAAATTTGTGTGGGTCAGTGTATGTGTGTAGAGAAAGCGAGACAGAGACAGAAAAAAATTCAGAGATAAAAAGGGAGAGAAGGATATTAATTTTTGAAGATAGACATAAAACTCTAATTACCATTATGGTAACAAGGAGACCCAATGTAGTATATCACACATGGCAGCATGTTCTTAAAAATGTTTGCTGAATTAAATTTAATAGGGGGAGGACTCACAAATCACAAAAAAAAAGCCACAAAAGTGTCACAAATCTCACAACATTTATTCAATTAACAATTTCATTCTTGTCCCTTGAACCTCCATGTGGTCATTATAGACCTTAGACTGCTGTCTCATCTAACTTCCGCTCTCTCTTCTTGCATGGGCCCAGTAGAGGACCTCTTTTTGCCATGACTAGAAACCCCTAAGAGGCAGAAAGAGATTATTTGTTTCCTTCTGTTTCTTTTTGATCACCCGCAGTGCCTAGGGCTCTGAACAAATTGGGCACTCAATAAAAGTTATTAATTGTCACATTCAGTTAACTGATCTCTCTCATGTTCCCGGCATCTGACACCTGCTGAAGAGTTCTGCCTCTGAAAACTCACTGGACCAATACTAATGGAGATGTGGCAGGGGACACGGTGGGAGACATAGTTGTACTTTGCCAGTGGCCAAGTACTGTTAGGCTTAGGTTCTGTCAAATTTTCTGGGAGGAAAACATTTTGGCTGTGTTAAGAAAATCTTATTAATTATGTTAATTCACTTAGAGATGCCTGTCCAAGTCAATTTTCCTGCTATCACAGAAAATTGCTTATGAAGTCACATGACAAATGTTTCCCTAAAATGAATTGAGAATATAAAGTCTCATTCTTTCTTTATCCCCGTAATCCACATTCTTGCTGCCATGGTGTCAGACTCTGTAACAACCCATTTGCAGTAATTCTGCCCATGCATAAGTTACTGTTCTATTTAACAACTCTCAATGCTTTGAAGTGCTCACTTCCTAACTACATTCGTCATTTCTTGGCATCTCTAACCATCCTTTGGCATGAAATAGACACAGTAGAGGTTTACCAATCATCAATAATGAACCAAGAGCAAAGTAAAAAGCTTTAGTTCTATAGGGACAAAAGATGGATGTCCTGATGCACAGAAAAAAAAAAAAAAAAACAAAAACATACTAATTATGAACCACATAAAGAAACCCCAACATAATCTGGGCTTTGGTTTGTTTCTGGAAAGAAAAGAGAAACGTTATAATTAAAATAAATAATATAGAACACGCATGTTTATTAAAAATGCAGTGATTGATTTAATATACAATTCAGTTTTATATTTTAGGCCAATTCATGGGCAGTTACAAGGGAAAAAGTAAGAAACAGTAAGGGATATATGCAGGTTTTTTAAAAAGCATAGAAAAAAAGAAAAGAGACTCAGGAATATTGATATAAACAAAATGTTTTCATAGAACAGTTTTATTTTCTAACCTATTCAAAAATTCTTCCTAGGGGCACCTGGGTGGTTTAGTCCCTTAAGCATCTGACTCATGATTTCAGCTCAGGTCATAATCTCAGGGTCATGAGATTGAGCTGCCTTGTCGGGCCCTACGCCCGACAAGAAAGCAATATTAAAGGAGTAAAGCTTAGACATGTGTATTGTGTTTCATATAAAAGAACCATTCCCCTGAGACCACCACTGAGCAGGTGGTCTCACTTCACCATGATTCTAGCTGGGCAATAGATGCTCCTCTGAGAAGATTCTTCAATATGGACACTGTATCAACAAATTTTAAAGATAATATATTGACCTGACTATGACTACTGTGATGAAAAGTAATTAGAGGAATTAGTATGCAAACAAGATCACAAGAATCAGAGAGATTGTATGCAAAAGAGGCATATTTCAGGCAAGGTATGCATCCCCCTCTGCCATCTGCCAGAGCTCCCCCCACTCATTTTTATTTCACTGCACTAAGAAGCTTGTATAGATTGAAAACTAACAATACTGAAGATATGTAGAAGTCAGTTTGGGTTGAATTGACTTTAACAGTATCTTCTCATATAGTGTGAGAACACTTTGTTAATTTATAATTAGATACATTTAATCATGTTGTCTAGAGAGAATCTTTAACTTAAAAGTAAAATATTAAACATCAGTACAATTCATAGTCAAATGATATAAATTTAACTCACAGTCCTCAGAGTCTATTCTCAAAGTTAACAGTCCAACATATCTGATCCAGTTCTTTTGAAATCTAACTATAGTCATCAACTATGATCAAACAAAAGCAAAGATTAAAACAAACCAAACCAAAGGTATGAAGTTAACTTTGTGTGTATTGGAATATATGTCAGGATTATATCTTAACACATTTTATTTTTTTTAATTTTTTAATAGGTTACATTAGTCACCATACAGTACATCATTAGTTTTTGATGTAGTGCTCCATGCTTCATTGTTTGTGCATAACACCCAGTGCTCCATGCAGTCCATGCCCTCCTCAATACCCATCACCAGCCTTACCCTTCCCCCCACCTTCTACAACCCTCAGTTTGCTCATTTTACTATTTATACATCTCAGGTATTCTGCATCACAGTGTTTTCAAAAGTGTTTCTAACTAAAAATTCTAATTAAAAATTGGAAAGGAAAAAGATGTTCTGATCTAATTTTAATATTTTAGTTGGAAATCAATCATCTATATGTATGAATTCAACCAGTACATCTATATATGAATTCATCCAATATATCTCTCTGTTAGCTGGTTGAACATTCCAGAAGCTCTAATATCTTCTGATAAATTAAGAAATAACAAGATTTTGTGTGTTTTTTCTAACTATTCTCCCGAGTACTCTATTATACTTCATTATGTACTATATGATGATAATGATGACCTTGTTACCATTGATACATATTTTATAAATTTACTTCTAAAATTTTAATGATTTTTACAAAAAGTGTCATTTATGTTCATTTTAAATATCTGGAATATGACTGAAAAAATCATATAACTAATTTAAATATTCCCTCATTTTCCTATTTACCAAAATGTGCTTAACATGACCCTCAGGTTGGCTAAACCATAGGCATGTTTCTTCCTGATTCAGACCACTGGCCTCGCTTTGCTTAAAGCATTTAGAAAGTTTGTAATTGTTCTTTACCACTTTGAGATGTAAATATTTTCCCAGCTTCTTGCCAGTTTCACAACCCTTGAATATCTTTCTTGAAGACCTGAAAGCCATTCCTTTGAAATATAATCATCAAGAAAGACACCGTACCCTTCTCTCCCAGTCCCTGAGGGATAAGTGACAAGTGGCTACTCCACAGTGACAATTAGCAAGCACAGAAAACATAATCATACAGAGTACAGTGTAATAGCTTATACCAGTCCCTAAAATTTCTTCATGCTTTCTGTTTCAGTGGACTTGGGTTCCATCTCTCTCCCCTATTACTAGTCTTCAAAAAAGTGTTCTTTAACTCTTTAACCATTCTAACTTAACTTCTCTTTGACTCATACTCCATGTCATGTTTGTGGAGGAAGGAACACATCCCCTAGAAAAAGCAATATTTTAACAGAATTTTTCAGAGTAACATGCTGATAAGGCATTTTTTAATGATTATGACAAAAAATAGCAGAAGAAACAATGTACGTGCCAGATTATGGGATGCATAGAAGGTGATTTATGTGCTCATTCTCACACCTAGAACTGGCCGTAAACATAGTCACGACCTGGACTCACCCTAATACTCTAACATCCCCTGAGCTAGAATCCGGCTCTACCTCTGTGAACCTCAAGGATAACATTCTCCTTGCAGGCAGACTCCTGGTAGGATCATGTTTTGTCCAGACTGCATATGAATTTGAATGTCACAGAGCCCACCATTACCCCTATATCTTACAGTTTCATTTGTTTACATTACCTTAGTGAGTTGATTTGAAATATTAAATCCTTTAATATATAGCACATTTTAAAAATTGAATCAGAACCTTTTAGTGAAACAGTATTTTTCCTAAAGTGGAAATGACTTTAACATTTACTAGCTTCAGGCTTACATGCTTTTTTTTCCAAAATGTAAAATCATTTTTCTTCTTATAGACATAAATTTATATTTTTGTTTAAGGGAGTAGACTGAATACATACATTATTTACTAACCCTACCAAAATTTTATTGAAATGAAACTGAAAAGTTACATAAAGCAATAAATCATAAAAGTGCTGAAAACAGCAGAGGAAAACAAGGAGATTAGTGGACTAGGCATTGTGAAGTATTTTTAGAAAAGACAGATAAGTTGTATCAAGAAATAAAGTGGGGATGAAGATCTGAAACTTAGAACATAGACTGTAGATGGCTACAAAATATATAGCAGATATTCTTCCTGGTTGTACCTTGGAAATTTTCTAAGGTTGTAGTTACCAAAGAACACTGAGCAAGTGTGGGATACAGGGAAGATAATAGGTTAATATCAAGGAAAAACAATGCCAGTTAGTTCCTGTTATCTCTCCAACATCCAAAAACAGCAGTCAACAGAAATCTCTATTAGGATATCTCTTTATCTCTAAGGAAACTGAAAAATTTGCTTTAAGGTCTCTAGTGAAAGATAGTTATTTCATTCAAGAACCCCTCCAAACCCACAAAAACAATACCTATAACACTGACTAGCATATTCTATTTAAATAATCTCTTTTAAGTGGATATCCATGCCATGTTGAATTATTTTATATTGAATATAATTCTTCAAGAAATATTACTGTATATACTTGTGTATGTTATTTGAGATTAAATTTACAATGATGTTAACAAGTTGATAAAATCCTATTGTAAGTGGAAGTAAATTCTATGTCTAGATTAATTTATAAAGCATTGACATAATTACCAAGGGAGCACTGAAAATTGACTAACCCACATATTGATTTGTAAGAGCTCCAGCTGTAAAATTAAAATTTTTTGCTAATGGTGTGGAAAGGAAAGCCATCGGTAACAAAATATAGTACTACACAATCTGAGTGGGAAACAGAGAAAAGTCATGTAGACAGGAGAAAATAACACCAGAGTAGAGGAGAACTCCAACTGCTGACTGACTATTAAAAAGTTAGAATTATGAGTTACATACATCTGTTCTCTAAGAATATAATTTTTCATCCCTGTGATGGAGAGAAGGTAGAATCATAGGCAATAAAACCAGTCTCTTATTTAACATATACTGAGTAAGGAATAATATTGTCTTATATGAAAGTTAATAAAGAAAATAATCATGAAACTAAAAACATTTGTTTTTAAATTATCGAAAAGTACAGAAAATGAGAAAGAAAAAGAACTTTAATCAGAAAAAGAATTGTCATCTGAATCATATTTAGTCCAAGATCCAAAAGAGAAAGGCAGAAAACTAATAGTTTGTAAGTTAAGGCTTCTATGAGAATGTAACAAGATAAAATGGAATATTGAAATAATGAGAAGAAAAATAGGTAGATGAAATAAGAAAGGATACAAATAAACAAAAGTTAGAAACTACTTTAGAGGTTGCAAAGTTCAGAGGATATGAACACCCATATAAGGAACTCAATAAATATGAGTTAAATCATTCAATTCATGGAAAAATAACTGTGAATTGTAAACCCATGCTTTTTTTGAAATGAAAAAACATAGATAAAAGTAATGGAAGATAATCTGATGGATAAGGAGACTAGAGAATGGAAATCCTTAATTACATGTGATAAATTTCCTTAAGAACTGACTAAAACAGGATGTCTGGGTGGCTCAGTGGGTTAAGCCTCTGCGTTCGGCTCAGGTCATGATCTCAGGGTCCTGGGATCGAATCCCGCACCAGGCTGTCTGCTCAATGGGGGGCCTGCTTCCCCCCTCTCTCTCTGCGTGCTGCTCTGCTTACTTGTGACCTCTCTTTCTCTGTCAAATAAATAAATAAAATCTTTAAAAAAAAAAGAACTGATTAAAACAAATGACACAGAAGAAATATTCAAATACATTTTTAAAAAGATATTTCCCAAAGAAAAGGGAATTGCATCTGATAATTCTAAAAATTCAGCATATTTAAAGCAAAACCTTATGTGAGAGACTTATTTTTACACATTGTTGTAATGTGTTAATGACAACAGTAGGGTCCTACCATCAGTCAGACAGCTGGCGTGAAAACACAACAACCAAGTGACTTACAAAAAAATAGAGTAGTGTTAGACAAAAAATGTTCATAAAAGTCAATGTTCTAAATAACATAAAACTGAAAGCTCACAAACGTACACTGTCAGGAGAATGGCTAAATAAATCTCAGTATACTCATAAAATAGAATATTAATAAGCTATAAAAATAAATTATTCACAACTAAAAAATGTGGCTGAAACTTAGGAACATGGTATTAAGTAATAGAAAGAATATTCATTTTTGTACAGCTCAAAAAATAGCCAATACTGTATTGATTAAGCATACATGCATTGGATAAAGCTGTTTTTAGGTATCAAAGCAATAATAGACATAAAAATGAGGCAATTGTGAATACCATAGGAATGATAGTGTTCAGAAGTTGGATGGTATAGGAGAAGTATACAGAGATAACTATAAGTCATTTGTAATATTATATTTCTTGGATCACATGGTTGATTTACTGATGTTACTTACATTCTTTATAACTTGTGTATAAGTTACATATATTCTTTTTATGCATCAAATATCATAAAAAATAAAAATAAAAATATCATAAAAATAAGGAGAAGATACTTTCACTTCTGGCAAGATGAATAAAGATTGGGTTTACCCTCCTATCTAAACTACTGAAAAATCAATGAAAATACAAAATCAATGGTTTTCAGGATATTGGACGTCAGGCAACAATAAAATGTAATTTCTAAGATAGAAAAAGCAAATAAAGTTACTCTTACAATTGTTTCAGCTTAATGCATTAGCAGAGTTTTCAGGCTGTGGTACAGGAGACAGAATACAGGTAGATCCGATGAGACCAAAATGATTAGAGTTTTCAGGGCAGAATACTAGAGAAGTGAAAACTACACAGAGCAAGATTCTGGACATAAGCAGAGGGTTCACCTCAAGATTCAGCAGAGTACTAATTAGTGGATGCGTATAAGGAAATTAACTATGGCCCATAAAAGAAACACTTGAAGGAAATAGATGGGGTGGCATTCAGAAATTACACAAGGCAAGAAAGCATGTTCTGACACCAAAAGCCAGATTAGAAATCTTCCTAAATTATACAGAATTGGTCATACTATTCAGAATGGTCTTCCCTCAGTAAAGGAGAAAAATTAGTGCTATACTAATTACTAATTACTGCTCTGGTTGTGCATAACAAATCTTAAAAACAAGACTTGAGCATAAAAACAGTTTCCAAGTAACATAGTTGTTTCCAAGAACAAAACTCAAAAATGTTCATAGAAACACAAAAATACCAAGCATCTAACAAGGTAAAATTTACAATCTCTGGCATTCAATAAAAAAAATTATCAACATGCAAAAAGGCTTCAAATGATTACTCATAATGAGTTGAAATATCAACCAAAATCAACACAGAATTCTACTGGAAGTTCCTGCTAATTCAACAAGGCAAGAAAATGAAATAAAAAGATATACAAATTGGGAAGGAAGAAGTAAAACTCTTTCACAGTTGACATTATCATCAGTGTAGAAAATCCAAAAGAATTACAAAAATATTCTTGAAACTGATAAGTGATTATAGCAAGATTTCAGAATACAAGGAGAATATACGAAGTCAAATGCTTTCTTATATACTAGTAATGAACAAGCGGAATTTGAAATTGAAAACACAGTACCATTTACATTTACATTCATATCCCATGAAATCAAATACTTAGGTCTAACTCTAACAAAATATGTACATGATCTATATGAAGAAAGCTATAAAACTCTTATAAACAAAATTTAAAAACAAAATAGAGAGAGACTCCATTTTCATGGATGAGAAGATAGAATATTTTTTTAAAGATTTTATTTATTTATTCGACAGAGAGAGCACAAGTAGGCAGACTGGTAGGCAGAGGGAGAGGGAGAAGCAAGTTCTCCACGAGCCGGAAGCTGGATATGGAGCTCGATCCCAGGACCCTGGGATCATGCCTCGAGCCGAAGGCAGACGCATAACCGACTGAGCCACCCAGGCACCCCAGGAAGATAGAATGTTGTTAACAGTTCAGTTCTTTCCAACATGATCTATAAGTTCAAATGCGATCTCAGTCCAAACCCCAATAAGCAATTTTTTGGATGTTGACAAATTGAATTTTAAAATTTATGGGCGAGGCAAAGAATTCAAAATAGCTAATATGGTATTGAAGAAGAACAAAGTTGGAGAATTGACACTGACCGACATCAAGACTTACTATAAACCCATAATCATCAAGACAGTGTTGTATTGGTGAAAGAACAGACAGATCAACAGAACAAAACAGAGATCTCAGAAATAGACCCCCTATAAATATAAGTTAAATGATCTTTGACAAAGAAGTAAAGGCATTACAAAGAAGAAGAGATAGTCTCTTCAACAAATGGTTTTGGAACAACTGGACATCCACAAGCAAAACAAACAAACAAACAAAAGAATCTGGACACAGACCTTGTACTCTTCATAAAAATTAACCCAAAATGAATCACAGACCTAAATGTAAAATGCGAAACTATAAAACTCCTAGTATATAACAGAGGAAATATCCTAGGTGACCTTGGCTAAGGTAACAACGCTTTAGATACAACACCAAAGACACGATCATGAAAGAAGTAAGTGGACTTCATTAAAATTAAAAACTCCTGCTCTGTGAAAGACAATATAGAGAATCAGACTTCAGTGAATATGTGGAGATCAAAATTTAAAACACAATGCCATTTACAAGCACCTCAAAAAATGAAATACTTAGGAATAAACTCAACGAAACAAGAGCTGATAATTATAAACTGCTGATTAAAAAAAAAAAATACCCAAATAAATGTAAGAACAAATCCACACTCAAAGATTAGAAGGCTCAATATACTAAGATGTCAAATAAGTCTGTAGATTTAAGGCAATTCTTGCCAAAATATCAGCAAGTATTTTTGGAAACTCTGACAGGCTTATTCTAAAATTGATATGGAAAAGCACGGTTGGTTTATAAACTGGCCCCCTTACAAAGAGGGCAAGGAGAGTGAAAAAAATTCATGCCACTCTAGATTGGTAGGTGACAATTTTAATAAGTAAGGGAACTGAAATACAAGGCTTGTCTTTGGTGGCCACAAGACCAATAGGTATCTGTATCCATCTGCTAGAATCTTAAAAGTTTATATAGGGGTCTTAACTGGATTCAGTAATGCATTTAGTTCATATTACCACAACACATTACTCTATCAAGGCTGTCTGTCTGAAAAAACTTCTAATGTGGAATTGGTATTCCTAATTTGGAATGTACATTGGTATTCCTAATTTGTAATGTACATTCCAAAGACAGGAATAAGGAGCCTTCCATTGCCTGGGTCCATCTTGTGGATCAACTGGTGGCCACATCCTCTTAGTGACTTCCTCCAATAAGGCCCTAGGCTACCTAAAGAGCTTTTACAAAGAACAAAGTGGGAGAAGTCACTCTACATGATAGTAAGCTTTTCTATATAGCTACAGTAATCAAAACATGTGTTATTAGTAAAGGATAGGTACTTAGATCCGTGGATCAAACTAGAGTACCAAGAAATAGACCCAAGAAATATGCCTAGCTGATTTTTCACAAAGATGCGAAGCCTTTTCAATGGAAAAAGAATAGCCATTTCAATAAATGGTGCTGGAGCCATTGGTTATCTACAGGCAATTGATGAACTTAACCTAAACTCAAAGTGGATGACGGATTTCGTGTAAAATGTAAAACTACAAATTTTTTTTTAAATGAGAAAAAAATTTAATGAGAACATTTTTAAGATGTTATGTTATTTGAGACAAATAACTTTTAGACTTGTTAACAAAAGCAAAATCAATAAAAGGAAAATTTGATAAAATATTAGCAAAAAGAACCCTTGTTTTGGCAAAGTCTGTATTAATTACATAAAAACACAAATTACAAACCCGGAGATAATATTTGCAAAACACATATCTGGCAAGGACTAGTATCTAGAATACATAAAGCACTCTCAAAACTCAACAGTAGGGGCGCCTGGGTGGCTCAGTGGGTTAAAGCCTCTGCCTTCAGCTCAGGTCATGATCCCAGGGTCCTGGGATCGAGCCCCGTATTGGGCTCTCTGCTCAGCGGGGAGCCTGCTTCCTCCTCTCTCTCTGCCTGCCTCTCTGCCTACTTGTGATCTCTGTCTGTCAAATAAATAAATAAAATCTTTAAAAAAAAAAAAAAAAAAACTCAACAGTAATAAAACAATCCAATTAGAAAGTGAGCAAAATATGCTAGCAGATATTTTAACAAAGAGGAATATTTGCCAGATGGCAAATAAGCACAGGAAAAAAAATAATGTTCAACATGATTAGCCTTTAGGAAATGCAAATTAAACCATGAAATAACATTACTTGCCATCAAAAAGCTGTAATGAAAAACAGTGATAATACCAAAATCTGGTAAGAATGAAAAAAAAAAAAAAGAATGCAGAGAAACTAGATCACTCATACTTTGCTGGTGGTGAGGTAAAATGGTATATCTTCTCTGTAAAATTGTTTGGCAGTTTCTTATAAAACTAAATATGCAATTACCATAAGACCCAGCAATTGTACCTTTGGCTGTTCATATCAGACAGTCAACCGTATGTTCACACAAAAACCTATACAAGCATGTTCACAGAACTGTATTCATAATAGCTTAAAACTAGTAACAATTTAAATGTCCTTCAACAGGTGAATGGTTAAAATGTAGTGTATTCATACCACAGAAAACTAATCAGCAATATAAAAGAACAGACTACCAATCCCCCAATATCCTTGAAAAATCTCCAGAAGGGTGCTGCAGAGGGGAAAAAAGCCAACCTTCAAAGGTTACATACTATATTATTTGTATAACCCTCTTGGAATGACAAACTGATAGACATGAAGAACGCATGAGTGGTTCCGAGGGTTTAATGGGAGCATGGGGGCAGAAGGGAGGTAGGTATTGCTTTTAGAGGGCAACATGAGGAACCTTGCAGCAGTGTAAATATTCTGTACCCTGAATGTATCAATGTCAACATCCTTGTTGTGATGCTGTACTATAGCTTTATAAGCTATTACCATTGGGGGAAACTGGGTAAAGGGTACAAGGGCTCTTTCTATCTTATTTCTTGCAACCGCTTGCAAATCTATAACAATTTCAAAATATAAAGTTTCATTTTTACAAAGAGGGTGCAGTATTGGATCTGTGTGTTTCGTGTTAAGCCATTTGTCAAGTGTAAAACAATAAGAACAGAGCTATAAAAATATACTATTTTCAAATAGTTGGAGATATATCATTATCAGACCAAAAATTAAGTTCTCAAAGATAGGATATTCAGGATGGATTTTTAAGTGATGAGTCCTGAAACCAGTGAAACAAAAACAGAAGTCTAAAGAAATGCTGTATATCCAGCTATAAAATTGATATGCATATATAAGAAGCTACCGTCACAAGGAAGAAATATAAATGATAATACCATTTTAATAAAAGTAATCTATATGTAAATATTGAATGTTCTTTTAAAAACAAAATGTTAAGGAAAGGGCCCCTTAATGGCTTCTGTTTCACACTGAAGTCTAAGAATAAGAGAAATACGTGTTCTCCAAGTCGTGTTGCTATGATAGCATTTGAATCTAGGACAACATTTTTCTCTCATCACTTGCTCACAGTTTTTCTGTTCTTCACCACAGCTTTTCTCAAAATGAGAGCAAGACCAGATAAAAATCAAAATTGCCAGGGGCACCTGGGTGGCTCAGTAGGTGAAGGGACCAGCTCTTGGTTTCCACTCAGGTCATGATCTCAGGGTGGTGGGATGGAGTTCCCTGTGGGGCTCTGCACACAGCGGGGAGCCTGCTTGGGATTCTCTCTCTCCCTCTCCCTGTGTTCCTCCCCCTGCTTCCTCTCTCTCTCTCACTAAAATAAATAAATAAATCTTTTAAAAAATCGAAATTGCCTATTAAGTGTATATAAACTCATGAGTATCTGTGTTTATTTCATTGTTAAGCACCCAAAGTTCAAATGAGAGTTTACAGTACTTGGTGTCACTTTTGCATCCAATTATGAATCACAGGTTCCTCTAAGTGGTTAAGGTCAATAAAGTTTCATCATCAAGAAACAGTATTTATTGTTGGTTGGTCACTATGTGTCGTTGTTTGCTTCTATTGTTTGCTTATGGTTTTGCATTAGGTGTTGTAAAAGTGAGGTATAGCCCAGGTGGCGTGGTGCCATGATGAATGCATAAGAATAGCACAAGTAATATCTCAGCCCTTCATTCCAATGTTTATTAGTGACTAAACCTATTCTGTAATCCTACATACAATTATTATGTGACTTTGGCACTCACTAGATTACATGTTCATTTTAGGAAGTGGTAGTTTTTAAAAAGCTTTTAAAGATTTTTATTAAATGATCAAAAAAAATCTAGAATAAATACTACATTAAAAATGCTTATACCTTAGGCCCTACACATCTGAGTACCACATCCAGAGCAGAGCTATGAAATTGTCTTCATTCAGAGAGAGAGAGAGAGAGAGATGAAACTCACAGAACTCAATCCAAAGGCATTATATTTGGATACTAAGGCAAACATTTAAGAGTCTCATGCTCTACCGACTGAGCTAGCCGGGCGCCTCTACTAAGGCAAACATTTAAATGGTGCTCCAAAATAAAGCCTGAAGCCTAGGAGTATTACCCATCTAATTGTCTCAACTATTTATCGGGTTTTGTTTGAGATCCTTTAGTTTATATTTAACCTTTCTTTGGATTCTTAACATTCACAGTCAGAATAATCTTTTCTTACAGCAAGGTTTCCATTATTAATTCTAGGACCCAAAAGTAAGCCTTTGAGTTGACCTAAACAAAATCTTGATCTTAGCCATTTTCTGCTATCCACTTCTATACTACCTTTATTTTAAAAGCAGCTCTTAGAGATGTTATACTATATCCCACAGTGTTTCCTTAGCAACTTCTACAGTGCCCCTGAGCTACAGACCTTAATTCCACCACATGCTGTAAGTATTTTTTAAAAGTGTAACATGTCTAAAGCTTAAGCTTTAGTATATACAAAATTCAGAGCATTTTTAGGTTTTCCTATGGGCACGCATAATAGCATCTGTTAGTAGCTGTAGATAGAAGTAAGACAAACTCCAAAAAAGACAATGAATAACATGATTTTATAAGAATAACTAAATTATGGTTCTTCTGAATTTAACATCTAAATCCTCTTATAAAGATCCACTATGTTGGATCCACATTTAAATCTTGTTTCTGTGCTTGGTCCAAATGAAGAATTACTGTCATCAGAATAGCTTGAAATGCATCCCCCATAGATAGCCCAAGGATATTACTTTCTGAGCCCCTTAATCCCCAACCACATGAATGTTTTTGTATTTAAACTGAGTCCAAATGCTTTTAAGCTCTAAGTGTACAATTATATAACAATGATTTTGCACCATCTTTTAAAATTCAATTCCTATTCATTGCATTTTGAAAAGAAAATACTGAAATACAAGAAAATTTTCACTCCATTATTAATTTACCATTTTATGTCTATTAAAGTTATCACCCATTTTCTCCATAAAAACAAAAGAACAGATGTTTTATCACATTAGGCACTCAATGGAAGTAACCAAGATAGCACTAATGTGTGGATGTTGACTGCATCCACTTCTTATATTAAGTCTATTTATTCTGTATACACAAAATCTCTCTCAGTTCTGTGTGGGAGATACAGAGTGGCAACATGGAAAGAGCATGGACTGAATGAGCTGAAAAAGATAGGTTCAAATTCCAATATGAGGCTTTACCAACCTTTCCTTTTGGAAAGTCATTCTGTTGTGACCTCCTGCCTTGGCTATCTAGCTGAGTAAAACACATATACTTCAAAAGGCTATAAAGGGGTTGTTTTGTTTTTTAATTAAAGCTTTTTTTTTTTTTTTTTTTTACTTGCCATGTCCAAACAGAATTTTCTGAGATATCCAAACAGACATTAAACAGAATTATCTGAGACAATTCATTCAAGAAAGGTGGATTCGTCCAACGTGATAAAGCCTATGTCTTGTGTGTAGTGATTGGAAGCTGTGGCAGGAATTACAGAGGCCATATTTCCAAATCAGACCATGCTGTGGGAACACACATGGAAAGAGTGAAAAACTGGCTGCATTTCCATGGGGGGGGTTCCAGTAAAGTTAATGGGAACCCATCTTGATTTCAGAGGCACAATACAAAGGATGAGACAGTTTTGAGAATTAAATGAGATAATATAAAACTCACAAGTAGACCTCTCTATCACACTTAGGCATTTGGGATAAATACTAGTCATCCTTTGATTTGCCCCTTTAATTTTCAAATAGCAGCTTCTGAAAAATAATATTGCAAATGTGAACATTTTCTAAAAATATATAGTCATACGCTATATACACATTTACATAGATAGAAATATAGACATTATGCAGATAATCAGATAGCTAATAGTGGATGCTCACTCAGTGCCAAGCCCTAAGCAAAAAGACTGACATTAATCCTCAAAACAGTTTTATGAGACGGGTACTAGTCTTACTCCACTTTGCAAATGAGTAACCGATATTTTTGTAGAACAAATCACATGGCTAAGAAAACTGGGGCCAGGAGTAAACTGTCCAACACCTACTTCCTAAGAAATGCCAATAATGAACCACGACAGTTACTCCAAAAACATGTTTAAAATATACGTTTAATAAGGATCAGACACATCTCACTCTGTAACATATAATTTTTCATTTCTTTCTTTCAAAATCTGCTAGCTTCTCCTATAGCTGTCTTAAGGTTCAGGTCAAAATTTAATGAAAACTGCAAAAACCAACTGAAATCTCATTTGTTCTTCTTACAGCTTTTTAATTAGAATTGTCAGACTTTTGTCAGGAAATGTGGTGATATGGTCTTAAACTATGGAAGAGAAGCTCCCACTTCAAAAAAAAAAAAAAAAAAAAAAAAAACCTCCTAGCCTCATCACATTCCTTATATAAATCCCACACCCAAATATAAACACTGTCTTTTTAAAAAGCTGTGCCCTGGATTCTCGGAAAGATGAGCTATCTGTTGGGAAAGACAACCTGTCTTAGAAGTCAACCCCAAACTATCTAACTCTGTAGGAGATAAATAGAGATTTGCCTGGAGTGGGAAGCAAAATATTGCCATGAATCACCTCCCTCACAGCAGTTCTGAAGCTTTTAATTTTCAGCATTGCTGGTCTCCAGGTATGAGCAGTTGATTAACAGTCAACAGAAATTGAACCAACTCCATGCGGAGTCCGCAATGTTAGCACGTAACACTATTTTAAATGACTCCTTTCTTCCTTCCCTCACTCATCCTCTCTTCCTAAATCCGGCCTTTTTTTTTTTCCTTGCTTTATTCCCTTTTAAGAATGTCTGCATTATTCACTTGTTACATGGGTATCACCAACGCATCCCAGATAAACTGAGAAATTAATAGATGTCTGTGCTTTTTGTTTAATTACTCTTTCTCTTCCCCATCACTGTCACAGTCCTCTCTCCTAAACCTTATAAGTAAACGGATCAGATCTTCTCTGGGAAATGATCCAGCAATTATAATACATGCAAACCTCTGCTGAGAATATTCTCTATCTTCCCATTCTCTCCTTTGTTTCTTGTTCATTTTTTATTCATCACTCTAGGTCCTCTTATATCAATTATACTGTCCTTTATCTCCTTAGGGTATTTGGCTTTCAGAGCATTTAAAATACCAAATCTTCGGATTTCCTAGACCGGTGCTTACAGAGTCTCCCAAGAAATTTGGTGGCCTTGTTTGTGTTTGTAGACAGCATAAAATATATGTATTTTCTCACTCTCTTTTACCTTAATGCAACCGTATGGATTTGGGGAAATGTGTCGCATATATTTGTAGACAACTGTGTAAATATATTTAATGAATTCATCAGCAACCGAGAATGGCAGTAGGAAAGATGACCGTCTGCAGTGTCACTCATACCTCCACCCGGAAACTTAGCTAAGAAGTCTGCTGGGCGATCTGACACCTACCATGCTATTAAATTTGCACAGTGTGAAAGATATTATTCAGACAACAGTGTCAACATCAAATTAAGAATAGCCTCTAGAAGTAAAGAGCCCAGAGTGTCATATAATAAATATTTCTCAATATCATTCATAAGTTCTAGGGAAAACATGTAAAGAAAGCAGATATCTGTTCCTTGACCTCTGAATCTCATCCTAAATGCAGAGGTCAAACGTCATTCTCAGACTCAGTTTCCCACTGTCAACCCAGGGACCTGCTTTTTGGGCCTGCTGCTGCTGTAGGTCTGCTTCCTAGTAGGTAAAGGTAGCTGCACTGGTAATTTTCTGGAGCACTGTTCCCTACTCACAAGTCTTCGAACATTTAGTCAACTTTTTGTCCTTGCCCCCCTTCCTGTTCTTGGCACCGGTATTGGCCATTCCATAGAAACCAATGCTGTCTCCACCTCTCCTTAGCAGGTGCATCTGTGTTGAGCCCCTGGCCCATCCACCTCCTGCAATAAAGTCCATCTCTTACACCAAAATGCCAGAACCCAACAAGAGAATGGGAAGTTATCCAGATGAGGTCCTGTGTGTAGGTATTCCTTTTCCTTTGCTGTTCGCCCCATTGCTCTGGTCCTGCCTAAGCCACTGCCACTCTTCCTCCCATAATTACTGCCTCACTTACCCCTGAGGTAGGTACTATGTGACCAGAATCATGAGTTCTTTCAACTCTCTTTGGCATAATTAGAGTTGATGCTCAAATGTTGTGTTGCTCTAAGAAAAATTCCCTTCTTCCCAGAGCTCAAATTATTTTACATTTGTTATCTAAATACACAAATTCTTAGGTAAATGCATCTTAAAACCAGAAATAAGAGAGAAAAATGCTAAATCGTGTATACATTGACAATAAATGTTTTTAAAACCCTGTATTATCTATCACTAAGATTTTTGTTAAATGTCAATTATATGCTTTTACATGCCTAAACATGTTTTCTAATATTAATTTCCCAAGGAGGTAATTTGGAGTTAATTGCATGGCAAATGAATTTTGGTGTTGCATATTTAAGAAACCTCAAGCCATTTTTTCCTGGGATCAATAGATATTTGACATATAACAGCTGCATTTTGTAATCTAATTAAAGGATTATTTGACACACTTACAGCTTTGGCACATTGAGTCAAGACTTTCTGACAGAGAACACTGATTGTGAATATTTACTTTGTCAGGAAATCCTCACTTACCACACTGAGGACCTGCTTCATACCAAGATACATCAGGTATAACATTAGCAATCGTTTGTATCAGCAAGAGTATTCAATAATTTCTGTATTGCTTAATACGATCCATATGATAGAGACTTTGTATCATACAGAAAACCAAGAGAATCAGTAATGCCAGTTAAACCTCAAGACTGAAAAGCCTTCTGAGAAAAAAACCAAATATTGACTTAAGATTACAGTTTAAGTCACTTCCAATTCTTCAAACTGGTACTCTACCTTATTAACAAAAGAAGGAATGAATAGCGTCAAAAGAAAAACTCTCCAAAGTTCAAGCAATTAAGTGATATGAAGGCATAGTACTCCAAGAGCTTACAGCCTATTTATTAAAAACGGGTATGGGCGCCTGGGTGGCTCAGTGGGTTAAAGCCTCTGCCTTCGGCTCAGGTCATGATCCCAGGGTCCTGGGATCGAGTCCTGCATCGGGCTCTCTGCTCGGCAGGGAGCCTCCTTCCTCCTCTCTCTCTGCCTGCCTCTCTGCCTACTTGTGATCTCTGTCTGTCTAATAAATAAATAAAATCTTAAAAAAATAATAAAATAAAAATGAGCAAATAAGCAGATAATTACAATACAGTAATGATAAAGTAAATATAGAAAAAATCATCAAAACAAAACTCATTGATAGGAAAAGAAAGGTTGACAGAAAATGAGGGAAAGTATAAGAGATGGATTTCTGGAGAAAGAGGTGCCCAGCCTGAGTCTGGAAAGATTACTAAACTAATCCTAAGAAGATAGGAAGATTAAACGGAGGTGTTCTGGGCAGAAATTATAATTCAGATATTGTCTCAGTGTATTTATAGCTCTTTTCATAGAATACTTGAGATTACACAGGTCATTCCTGACCCATTCAGGGTCCTGGCAGGACACAGCACACTCCAAGAAGGTAACTGACTATCACAAGTTATGGGCAGGGTCATGGGAAATCAACAGGGAATAATTCATACTAGGACTAGCAACACTAGGAACTGTTAAAATCCTTGGGTGGACAAGAACAATGGGAGGGAGGGAATAATTACCTGAACCTGAAGAAAATTAGTTCTGAAAGCCTCTAAAAAGAGGCATGGCCTTCGGCAGAAAGATGTGGCCAAGCTGCTACACCCAAGCAGAGAAGGAGCCAGGGTCATGAAAATCTTGGGCTTACTTTCTTCCCAACCTCTGATCCCCTAACATTGTCTCTCATGGCTGTTGCCCAATGGAAGCCAGTAAGCAAGTGTTGGCAGCTGTCCGCAGGTCGCTCCCTGGAGCACACAACAGGAAGGAAGAACGGAAAATAGATATGGAGGGGCAAACAGAAAAGATCTGGCAGTATTCTTTAATTTCCCACAGCACAGAGAAAATCAGCCTTATATCATTTAAAATATTCTACAAAGCACTTGAGAATGGCAGCAAAGAAAAATACCCTCAGAATCTCTCACAACTGGCTCTTAGCAGCATTGCTCCTAGGGTTGAAAATGTTTGCTCCTCAGGGGATGGCCACACACCTGCCTTCCTACCTCAGGCAGGTTCTCCCCCTTCCTTGCTCCGAACTTGTTTTCCCGTGACAGAAGGGAGAACTTGTTTTCCCGGCATCCAGGATGGTACTAAGCGCAACCACACTCTCTGGAGTCCAGACTTAGAAAAGGAAAACCAGTGGCCCCAAGGCTTATCTACTGTCATAAGACTTGCTTCTTTCCATCATGATTGAAATTGGAATGAACCCATACTTTAACAGATTCCTCTCCATCTACCTTGACTTTAATCTATGGCCCTTGCAGAATAATAATATGCAATTAAAACAGCCTAATATTTGTATAAGGAGTGCAGTAGCAGAGGATTATATTTTATCATATTTCTTCCAAGTTATCAAAAGAGAGCACAACTCTGTCCTCTTTTACATTTCTCGATATTCAGGTTATCAAATTTTAATAACTATGGATGTCCTCAACACTACGATCCAGCTAGAGCTTCACAAATTCAGAGAGATGGGGGTTTCTCCCTTAAAATAACATAAAGCACATAACTCGTATCCTTCCTGCAGTTTGTAAGTCTCTCACTTCCAGGCAATTCCAAGCTGCATCTCAAACAAAAATATATGTGTCTCCAAAAAACAAGCAACAATTTGCAATCACACTATAATTAAAATCTATTTTGAAAAAGATACTTTTCTCAAGAGGAAACATAATATAGAGATGCAATTTTGCTTACAACACAAAAATATTATACATTGTTACCTAAGGTAATTTAACTTCTTAGAGTCCCAACTTCTCACATATCTCAGTATCTGCTTGTGGTAGAGACCCCAGGACCCCAAGACCACCTTCAGGTTAGATGACAGGCTAAGATTCACAGAACTCAGAAAAGCTATTTCACCCAAGATTACAGTTTATTGCACAAAAGAATGCAGATTGAAATCAGCAAACTAGGGTGCCTGGGAGGCTCAGTTAGTAAAGCATCTGTCTTCAACTCAGGTCATGATCTTGGGGGTCCTGGGATCAAGCTCCACCTCAAGGCTCCCTGCTCAGCAGCAAGTCCGCTTCTTTCTCTTCCTCTGTAATCTCTCTCCTTCTCGCTTCCTCTCAAATAAATGAAATCTAAACTAAATAAATAAATAAATAAATAAGTATCAACAAAATTAAAACGCACATGAGGTGAAGTCCAGGAGAAGCCAGATCCAAGCTTTCTGTTGTCCTCTCTCAGCGGAGTCACAGGAACAAAACTTAATTCTCCCAGTACCATGTGTGACAAGACATTCAAAGTCTTGCCAACCAGGGTAGCTCATAAAGCCTTATTGTTCAGGGTCTTCACTGGGGCCCAGCCACTGAGATGTGGAGCCCCTGCGTTACTGACCTTAGCTAGTCAGTCTCTAGCGCCCCCAAAGGTCAAACTGATACAGCACAGTCTATGACCCGAAACAAAGAAAACCAGTTCAGGGTAAATCACATTATTAGCATAAACTACCTTGTATGACCCCAGGTGCCAAGTATAGAAAAATACTCTTATTGGGCTGAATGTTCCTGAGGACTCTGAGGTTATCCCCCAGGAGCTAGTTAAGATCCAGTCTTGAAGACATTCTGAGTGTACAGTTTAGACAACTAGACCAGCTGGGTTAACCCTTTAATACACACTGTTTATGGACTTCTTAAATAGAATTGTTTAAGAAAACAGTCCATTGCTTTGGTCTGCCCATTACAAAAAACAAAAAACAAAACAAAACAAACAAACAAAAACCTGGACTTCCGCTGAAGTGTATTCAAAGCTTTGCTTTTAAGATAGAAAACTACTTGTAGTTCTAAAATAAGAGTTTTCGGTGTCTCTTCTCCCCCACACCTACTCTCATGATTTCAAAACACTCAAGGTGAAGTTTTAGCCACACTTCTAACTCAAAGTACCTTTTACTTCCATTTTCCCCAGTAGCTGTTAAAGGAAGAGAACCTCTACCAACGATATGGGTAGAAGAAAAGCTCAGATTCAGGAAAATGGCAAAAGAAAGCAAATTCCCTTTTGGCATCTTGTTCTTCAGATTCCTGCCATTTCAGCTTTCAGGAGCTGTACCCTGGCAAGTCTCAGTCTGGACCCAGCAAACCAAGTACATTCTCAGTCAAATCAAGTACATAGAAATCAAGGGATGCCTGGGTGGCTCACTTGGTTAAGCATCTGCCTTCAGCTCAGGTCACGATCCCAGGGCCCTGGGATCAAGTCCAGCTTCTGCTCCTTGCTCAGTGGGGAGTCTGCTTCTCCCTCTCCCTCTGCCCGCTCCTCTCCCTGCTTGTGCTTTCTCCTTCTACCCCTCTGACAAATAAATAAAATCTTAAAAAAAAAAAAATCAAATAATAATATCACACCAAACTAACAGTGAGAGCTCAGTGTAGTTCGAAAGAGGGAGCAATGGATAAAATGAAAATGAAATTCAACATACTAATATTAAAAACAAGTTATCTTATATTACTAATAAGCCAGTGTAAATTCTTTACCTTCTGTTTTATAAGCATTCTTTTGATAAACACTATTTTCTTTCCTACATTTATTATATTTGAGGCATTTATTGATTTCTATTGAAACATGTTTAAAATATTCATCTTTCAGACAAATTATTGTTGAACTAAGCAGTTTAATGAAAAAGATACCCTGTATTTATAATCCAGTTTTCTGAGTTGTGTTCTACTGCCCCTAATGGGTCTGAAACGAAGAAGATAAAATAGAATATAACCAAAATAAACGAAAGAGCCTTTAAAGAAGATTCATTTTTACATCTTTTCTTTGGTGACCCTGTAACGGAACTTGCTGATACTTGCGTACTTTAAAGAACAAAACTAAAGGACCGGATGTAAGCACTTGGGTGAGAGTGACTTGAGGATAGCAAGTGCTCTGACTGCCAGGCTTTGCTAGAACTGGAAATTAGCCAAAAAAGTATAAATTCAATTGCATTACTTTGAAGCAATTAAACTTGCCTGATCACTTTGGCTGCTATAGAAAAGGAGCATTTGCTGTATCAGGGTGAGATCAGTTGAGAGGCAAGATAGTACAGCATGAGGTAAAATACTGATTTAAATTTTGCCTCAAGGTCTAGAGGGACTTGCTTTCATTTACTAGAAATAAGCAAAACACAAGAAGGTTTAGTGCTGCATATAAACAGTTATCAATCAGGATCTCTACCTAATGCCAATAGACCTTAGGGGAAAGCTAAATGACTTGTATGCAGCACAGTGCTTACTGAACATCAGAAGAAAACCACAACATGATGACAAAAATCATATTTTATTTTTATTGAACCATTTATTGTAAATGATAAAATAATAGCAAAGACTAAATGGCGGAAATGTCTGTTGTTTAAACTAAAGTATTTATCTTTCTCCTTTCAAGAATGCATAAGGCATAAACATTTATTCTGACATTCTGAGCTCTAAAGAAACATGTGGTCAAGTGCTTCAGGTTGGATTTCTTGGCCTGAGTTATGAAGGAATTAATTTAACAATTTATTTTTAATGATGCTTCGCTATCCTGTGTGTCTTTGCGCTTGGGTGATCAAAATATCTTGAGAGATTGAACACAGCATGATTTCCTTTTTGGAGCTTCCTATATAATAACTATTTGAAAAGGGTTTTTTTAAATCCTCAG
This sequence comes from Martes martes, assembly GCF_963455335.1. Classification (NCBI taxonomy): domain Eukaryota; kingdom Metazoa; phylum Chordata; class Mammalia; order Carnivora; family Mustelidae; genus Martes; species Martes martes. The sequence continues at coordinate 40,935,639 of NC_137901.1, read as the reverse complement.
TGCTTTAGCCAATATCATGTTTAGTAATACCATTTGGCTACCATTTTCATCCAAGCATCCAAGGCTGCCTTCTCCTCCATAATACAACTGTATTCTCCAGGTAACCAACAACTTTATCATCACAGCGTTGACACTAAGCAAAACTAACCCTCCTGAAACATCTTTCTTCTGTGTGACTATTTTTGTCAAGCATTCTCCCCTTGCCTAACAGATCCTTTTCTACCTCTTCTCTGTCTTTTCTTTCTCCTGCCAGTCCATAAAATGGGGTGCTTCCTGCATTCTATTTCTCCACTTACCTACTTTTTCTCCTTGAAGTGATTCCTCTTAGTGATAGTGCAACTTCCATTGTAAGGAAATAACCCCCAGTTCAATGCCTCTATCCCATCCCCGTCCTTCCTGTGCCATTGCTCCTTCTCCTAGTGGCTGATAGACATTTGCCGATCCATGATCCCTTGGAACTTCAAGCTAATTGTATCACCAGTGAAAATGTGTTACCCTTCTATAGCCCCTCTCTCTTTCCTTTCAGCCCTCCATTCACCAAATAATCTTTGGATACCTACTACATGCTGACATTCTTCTAGATCAGGGACCAATGAACTTCCTGTAAAATCCAGATAATAAGTATTTCCAGCTTTGCAGACTCTATGTCTCTGTCATGACTACTCAAGTCTGCCATTGTAGCCCAAAAGTTACAATGTGAACGTGGTTGTACTTCCAGATGCTGAAATTTTTATTTATATTTCATACAATTTTGAAGTATCACAAATTGTTATTTTTCTTTTGATTTTTTGTCGTGGGCCATAGAACGAGTAGTGGTGGACTGGATGGCCTACCCTCGTCATAGCTACTGAACGTTTAGCAATGAACAAGAGAGATAAGCTTTTGTCCTAAGTAATCTAAAATTTTAAAAGAACTTCTCCTATGTCTGCTAATAGTGACTTTTTCCTCTGTTCACATAGCAACCTGTGTCAAGTTTATTCCTTATCACTTAGACTAGAACCCACTCAGTGATTAAGCTCTTTCTCACAGGTTTTCACATTATCAAATAAAACAAGTTTATAGTGAGAAAAAAAAGAATCTCTTAAGTATTAATCTCAGTTTTGTATCATTGTAAATTCTCTCAATACCCACATAGAAATCTTTGTATTTATAAATAGTTAAAAATATTTTGTATTTCAAGGCTCAATTGTTTTTGTTTTTCATCCTCTAGATAGGCATTACCTTTTTAAGGTTTGTTTGTTTTTTTTTTTAACAGTTTTGTTGAGGTATAATGGATGTGTGATCCATTCTACATTTTTAACACAAAAAACTTGCTCATTTTTGACTTTTGTATTACTTTTTTTATAACAGCTTTATTGAGATATGATTCACATACTACAAAAGTCGCCCTTTAAAGCCAACAATTCGGTTTAGTATATTCAATTTAGAATATTCGGAATTGTGCAGTCTTCACCATTAACTCATTTCACAAGTAGATCACCACAAATAGAAACCCTGTATCTACTGGCAGTCACTCCCCAATCCCTGCTCCTCCTGGCTCCTGGCAAACACTAATTTACCTTCTATCTCTATGCATTTGCTTATTCTGGACATTTCATACAAATGGGATCACCGCCTTTTGTGTCTGGTTTCTGTCACGTACAATGTTCCCAAAGTCTGTCTGCACATCAGCATGAGGACTTCATTTCTTTTGGTATGGAATGATATGCCATTGTATGGATAGACAGCATTTTGCTTGGTCATTCAAAGATTTGTGGACGTTTGGGGTGTTGCCACTTTCTGGCTGTTATGAATAATGCTGCTGTGAGCATTCGTATACAGGATTTGGTGTAAACAGTTGTCTCATTTCTCCTGGGCCTACCCCTGGGAGGGGGCTTGCCGAGTCATGTGGTAACTCGGTGTTCAATATTGTGGAAAGGCAGCTGCATCACTTCGTGTTCTCAACAGCAATGTAGAACGGTCCCATTTCCTCCAAATCATATGTATAACTTTTGCTTTCTCTGACAGGGTACAGGTTCAAATCTCTCTCACTGTATTCCTAGACGATTTTAATAGCCTCATTTTTATCTATTCTGTCTTCAGTCTTTTTTTTTTTTTTAAGATTTTATTTATTTATTTGACAGACAGAGATCACAAGTAGGCATAGAGGCAGGCAGAGAGAGAGAGGGAAGCAGGCTCCCTGCTGAGCAGAGAGCCCGATGCGGGGCTCCATCCCAGGTCCCTGAGATCATAACCTGAGCTGAAGGCAGAGGCTTAACCCACTGAGCCACCCAGGCGCCCCTCTGTGTTCAGTCTTTTATCCATTGCAATCCATCCCATCAGCTTCATCCACTAAGCCTTGCTTTCTGTGCTTGCCTTATACCACCAAACTCTCAATAGTTATCTACAACCTAGGAGATATACTTTTTTTTTTAATTTTTTATTTTAATAAACATATAATGTATTTTTATCCCCAGGGGTACAGGTCTGTGAATCGTCAGGTTTACACATTTCACAGCACTCATCATAGCCCATACCCTCCCCAATGTCCATTTCCCCACCACCCTCTCCCATCCCCCCTCCCCCCCGCAACCCTCAGTCTGTTTCTTGAGATTGAGTCTTTTATGGTTTGTCTCCCTAGGAGATATACTTTTAAAAGCTTATTCTGCGGGGTGCCTGGGTGGCTCAGTGGGTTAAGCCTGTGCCTTCAGCTCAGGTCATGATCTCAGGGTCCTGGGATCCAGCCCCGCATCGGGCTCTCTGCTCAGCAGGGAACCTGCTTCCCTCTCTCTCTGCCTGCCTCTCTGCCTACTTGTGATCTCTCTCTGTCAAATAAATAAAACCTTTAAAAAAAAAAAAAAAAAAGCTTATTCTGCAAAATCCCTCCAGTTTCAAGGGTCAGCAAAATCAGATATTTGTTCCCCAATAACTTTTCTTATTCTGTGACCAAAACTCTCCAATTCGACCAAAACTCTTTATGCAGAGCTTTGGTGAGCAGAGTGGGCTCCACCAACCTGCCACTTATGACCCACACATAAAACACCTTTGCACTTCGTTTTATGCTCTCCTGTCACCAGCTTAGAATTTTAATACTGTCTTAACATGAGGCCCCACATTTTCATTTTGCAGTGGACCCTGTAAATTATGTAGTCAGTCCTGTCTATGAGAGTCAGGTTCCGTGTCGAACCCCATCCCGTTCAGCAGACCCTTCCTGCAACTTGACTGCTTTTGTCAAGATTGCAAAGCACTTGCCTTCTGTGTTTCAGGCCCACTCAATTCTTCATGCCCCTTTTATGACATTAATGCTCACCCAGTTTTCATTCTGCTTTTCTTTTTCATCTTTATTCTTTCAGGGAAGTCATGATACCCATCATTATTTTATTTTTAGTTCATAGCCCAGGCTGACATATAACCCGAAATAGTTTAGCAACTTTATTTTTGACTTTGAGATATAGACTCTTTGGACATTTTCTTGAAAGAAAGAAAGGAAAGAAAGAAAGAAAGAAAGAAAGAAAGAAAGAAAGAAAGAAAGAAAGAAAGAATACTTTAGCTTAGAACAAAGGCTCTCATAGTAGAGGTTTTGATCAAATGTATACCTTGATGATGTCAATGTCCCTCAGGCAAAAAAAGAAAAAAAGGTGGGGTGGGGGCAGTATGCATTGTCTAAGTGGAAAAAGTTCTTGCCTGTAAGTTTCTTTTCTATCCTGAAAAGCAGATAGCCCCTTTCAGCTTTAGCAAGCACAAGATTTTAGCCCAGGACTATAAGCATACTTTACTTTCAGAGAACTTCCATGCTCCTAAGCAAGTATATGTGAATTGAACTTTTATAAATTAGATACATTCTTTCACTGCTTTAAATTGTAATCTCAGAGATAGGAGGTAGAATTTCCCAAGACATAATTTAAAAGAAGGCTTTAGCCCTGCGTTTTAAGGTCTAATCTCTTTCATTTGACTGCTGCTAACAATGTTACAGCCAACAGTGGAATAAGTCCATTTTTCAAACTAGTAAAATTGTTTGCATTTGTTGAGATTTTAGACACATTAAAACGGATTCAACTTTCTGATTTAAAAACAAAACAAAACAAAACTTGAAGAATTGCCAGAAGATGGCAGCCTTCTTGTCTATTCCACAATTAGCATAAGTTTTTTTAAGACTTTATTTTTTTAGAGAAATCTTAGGCTCACTTGAAACTTGAGAAAAAAGTGCAGATTTCCCATATACTCCCAGACCCTATGTATGCAGAGATTCCTTCATTATCAATATCTCTCACCATAAAGTCACATTTGTTAAAATGAGCCTACCTCAACATATTATAATTACCCAAAGTCCATAGTTTACCTGAGGGTTCATTCATGGTGCTGTACATTCTATGAGTTTGGACAAGTGTACAATGATATATATCCATCATTATAATATCCTACAGAATATTTTCACTGCTCTAAAAATCACTTGTGCTCATTCTAGTCATCCCTTCCCTCTCCCATCCCTAGCAACCACTAACCTAGTCATCATCTCTGTAGTTTCGCCTTTTCCAGAATGTCATATAGTTGGAATCACATGGTCTGTAGCCTTTTCAAATTGGTTTCTTTCACTTAGGAATATGCTTATAAGATTACTCCATATATTTGCATAGCTTGATAGTGCATTTTTTTTAACACTGCATGGTATCCCATTATCTAAATGTACCAATTTCCTTATTCCTTCACTTATTGAAAGACATCCTGGTTGTTTCCAAGTGTTGGTAATTATGAATAAAATTGTTAAAAATATCCTTGTGCAGATTTTTGTATGGACCTGTTTTCCACTTCTTTGAGTCAATATAAAGGAGCACAATTGTTAGATCATATGGTAAGAGTGTTTAGTTTTGTGAGAAACCATCAAACTTCCTTCCAAAAGGGTTGCACTGTATTGCATTCCCAGCGGCCATGGGTGCCGGTTCCTGCTGCTCACATTTTCACCAATATTTGATGTTGACAGAGTTTTAGACCTTGGCCATTCTCTTAGGTGTGTACCTGTGTCTCTTTGTTGCTTTAATTTGTACCCCCTTGATGACACAGGAGGTGGAGATTTCTTCCATATGCTTACTTGTCCTCTGTGTATCTTCTTTAGGGAGGTAGCATAAAGTTTTGCCCTACAATTTTCTGCCAGGTGGGCCTTTCCTTTCTTTGGAAAAGTCACTGACAGTATTTAACCAAAGTTTAATAAACTACTCTCTGTTTATCAAGCAACAAATTTTAGTAAAGTTTCTCTGGCTATGAAATAAGTAAGTGAAAAGGGAAGCATTAAACATGCATTATTATTTGTTATCTAAACTTAAGAAAAAACGGACTTCCTGGGAATTGGTTTCCAAATCGGATCTTTGCATAGTTGTAAATTACCACCTTCTAATCTATTTGCTAAGTAACCTTACTGGCTTACTTTAAGCAGAGTAGATCTGCGAAAACACTGCATCGATCACTTTTCTGAAAATATGAAAGAATTTCCTCTGTTTGGCCAATTTATCTCTTCAGTCAGAATAATTAAATTCGACTTCTAGGAGTCTCTCATAGCAATATAAAAGAGAAAAAGAGAAAAAAAGGCTCTGAAATTTCACTTCATAATGCTTCACATCTGCAGCTCTGAGTTGCTTAGATTTGGAAATCAACTGGATAGTTTATCTTTACTAACTATTCCACAAGAGAACGGCTACTAATTAATTACTCATCAGCAAAAACTACCCCAAATGAGAAGACACATCGAGAATACACATAGCTATGCTGTGATCTCAGACATAGGGAGAGCCTGATTCAGTGGCTTTCAGTCTGGCTGTATGTTAGAATCACCAGCCAAATGTAGCAGAGGTAAGGTGGAAAACAGTGGTACAAAAATACCAATGCCTGGGACGCCTGGGTGACTCAGCGGGTTAAAGCCTCTGCCTTCAGCTCAGGTCATGATCCCGGGGTCCTGGGATCGAGCCCGGCATCGGGCTCTCTGCTCGGCAGGGAGCCTGCTTCCCTTCCTCTCTCTCTGCCTGCCTCTCTGCCTACTTGTGATCTCTGTCTGTCAAATAAATAAATAAAATTTTAAAAAAAAAAATACCAATGCCTGAGTCCTACCTCAGAATTTCTGCTTTAGGGGCACCTGGGTGACTCAGTTAGTTAAGCATCTGCCTTTGGCTCAGGTCATGAACCTGGAGTCCCAGCACAGAACCTCCCATCAGGCTCCCTGCTCAGCAGGGAGTCTGTGTCCTCCTCTCCCTCTGCTCCTATCCTGCTCGTGTGCATGCACACTGTCTCTAATAAATAAATCAGATCTTTAAATTAAAAAAAAATTTTTCTGATTTATTTGATTGTGGTAGAGCTGGGGGCTGAATTTATTTTAAGTACCCCAGTTATTTCTAATGTGCAGCTGTGGTGGGTAGAATTTTTTTTAAATCTCTGTGGGTGTCAATACAGGGTCAGACATCTGAGTCATGGGTTGGTTGTGGCCATATCTATAAGTTTGCACGAAAAACACTTTCAATATTCTTTGTCCACGTAAAAGAACTTGTTTTGTCTCATGCTAACTTGCAGACACTTTCTGTAGAGCAGGGTCCGGAATTGTGATGGTGAAGTTTCTGTTTGCTTTATTTCACTTTGTGTTTCGTCTGTGGGTAAGATAATTACAGCTGAGTCCCAGCAGCATATGGCAGTGGGCTGGGGAGAAGAAAACCAAATGAGGACAAAAGCACAAATACAAAAATAAACATAAGTCAAGTTTGTGCTGCTGGGTAGTTTTCTTTCATCTTTCTGTGAGGTTAATTAACTGCACAATATGTCTTTGCCACTCTGATGCATCCAAAGCATCCCAGAAGGCTCCTCCTCCACAATCTAAATTATAATGATGCTTGAATGATAGCAGAATTTTTAGTTTAACTAGAGTTAAGTGAATGAGTCTGGGCAACGTGAAAGTGCACCTTCACCATTATCCTTATTGTCAACTGAACCGCCATTTTAAGATCTCACGGAGGCCAAGAGCCGGAGCTGGTGGTTTCCTCCCACAGGCACGGGGCACTCTGGCAGTGAGAGACCTCACCCCACATCATATCAAATCCACCACATACCCCCGTGAATCACGTTAGATTTGTTTTCAAAGTTTTGGAAGGAGTATCATGAATTTGCTTTTAAAGTTATTTGCCTATGGGCCCACCACTTAATTATAACTGACTATTATTTCTCTGCAACTGTTGCCAGTTGAAAAAAAAATTAGCCCACAAACCGTTTTTAAATTATGAAGATGGCATAGTATTACATTTTGTGGACACTTAGTTAAACATTATTTTAATTGTTTCTTTAGATTTTCTCTTTATGTCTTGCATCCAATGTATCTTTTCCAGTTTAAGGTGTCTTCATAGACCCCTAGAATCCCTCCAGGTCTAGACGTGTGCCTACATATGTGATAGATACAAATGAATCTTTGTTGCCCCAACCCTCAGATTCCAGTGAGAGACTGAACATACAAAGGGACAGTGGCCAGACCATATATGACAACAGAATTCGGAGCCACAGCCTCTGTAACAACCAGCTCACAACAGTCATGATTTGACTATTGACAGCCAGCTTCCCTCTGCCCTGTCTTCTCCAGTCAGATGTGCCTAAAGCCTTCCCATTTCCCCACGTCTTACCTGCCTTTGAGTCTCTGACAAATGCAAGTGATAGTGGCAGATTCCTTTGCTATAGTAAACTCTGAATAGCCTCTTCATGTTCTCATTCAAGTGGACTTCTTTATTTCCAGCTGGCAAAGAAACAGTGGAAAGGGGCTGGGAATTGAATCTACATCTGACTTCTAATGGTATTTCTCATTCTTACTTGAATTTATGTTTTTTTAAAAAGTCTAGATGGTATTATACAAACAATGAAGAAGGAAGAAATCAGTGGCTTACATAGCATGGACTGAAGAATTTGTTAATGTTATGCCATAGCAACTATATTCTGTTTTAATTGATAAAATACTAAATGAATTTTAAGATAATAAGGTTCTTACTAATCAGATTTGGAAACAGATTAATCTGCAAGGAAGTGGCCCTTATTTAAAAAGCTAGATAAGCCCTGCCCAAAGGTGAAAATCATTTAGGATCATCCAAACCCAACTAGAAGTATCAGCACAAGGAGAAACGGCTGTCAGTCCACTGAATGTCAAAATCATTTTTCTTTTTTGACATGAAAAAAAAAAATCCCTAGGGCAACAATAGTTTACATTAATGAACATAATTAAATGAAACTAATCTAATGTTAACCCATTTATTATCTTACCTTTATTCAGTGCCTTTCACTGTATTATCTCTCAATCCCCTGCTAACTCCAAGAGCATAATATAGGAAGTCGGCAATTATACATTAACTGAAAAGATAATAATTAAGCTGTTGTGATTTATACATGGGAATTTACTTGTCTCTAAAAGAAGACATATTTCTGTCCAAGAGCACTGTCATTTTACATAACTAGCAAATAAATGAATATATGTAAAGCATTTGGAACAATGGCTGACACATAACAAATTCTATGTAATTAACAAATACCATAATAATGTGGATTTAATACCAAAAGAAGAAAATTACTGCCTAATGGAAAACTTCTCAGAGGGGTTGAGTCAAAATTGTCACAACCTGAGAACAAGCAATTTTCGTATATTATTTTGTAGCTGGATATTAAGACCCACCCTTTCCTATGAAAAGAGAGTTTTAGAATCAGAAAAATTCTGACTTGGAACCTGATGTCATCCTCCTTAGATGGCCCAACAAAACCACACTCATTGTTAATCAGCTGACTCGTGGGACTTAAACCAGGCTTCAGAAGGAATCAACAGCTCTTAATTGAACAATGCCAGGGCTGTTGATTCACAAACCATAGGGTCAACCTTTTCTTAACAAGAAGTATATGCTTTACTTATGTAAGACTAAAATGTGTTTTCAGGTATAATAGCCTTCTTAGTAACTAGGGAGAATGTTAAACCTGGTTTATCTTCCCCATGGGCCCAGGGCTATGTCTCATTAGCATTTAGCGGAAGACCAAGAAATTTTTTTTTCACTTTTAAAACTAACATATTTCAATGTGCTCTTTTTTTTCTCTTTTGCCATTCTGTTGGTGCCTTCTCTTCATTAAAAATCTTTTTTTTTTTAATTTTTCAGAAAAACTAGAATTTCAAACATGAGAGCTTCAAAATGGTCATTTCAGAAACAGGAGCTATGAAAAAGGATTGTTTCAAGCTGCAACAACTTCAAATGATTAGCCTTTTGAGACTGCAGGTGTTAGATTCAGCAGGGTCCTAATGCCAGGAACACATTTACATTCAAATTAAACTGAACGTAATTAGAAGTTATTTCTTCAAAATAGGAACTCCTTTGTGTAAGAAAATAATTGCAACTCCCACTTACGCAAAATCTGATTTAAATTTTTACACTTAAAACACCCATCTTGGCCATATTAATAAGGATGCTGAAAATTGACTCAATATTTTTCCCTTTTGAGTACTACTACTACTATATATTTACCCTTCTGTTAACATTTCCATCATTTACTTTGAATGCCAATGTGAAAAACCAGAAGTGTATGTCCATATATATGTAAGACAGTGACAAAAACTCTATTTGTGGAACATAAGGAATAACATGGAGGACATTAGAAGAAGGAAAGGAAAAGTGAATTAGGGGAAATCAGAGCAGGAGACAAACCATGAGAGACTGTGGACTCTGAAAAACAAACTGAGGGCTTTAGACGGGAGGTGGTGGAGGGATGGGTGAGCTTGGTGGTGGGTCTTAGGGAGGCCACGTATTGCATGGAGCACTGGGTGTGGTACATGAACAATGAATCTTGGAACACTGAAAAAATTTAATTAAAAAGAAACAAAACAAAAACAAAAAAAAATCAAAACAAAACAAAAACTCTAATTTTCATTATGATTACCAAAGTTATTTGAAACTTTAAAGGAAAGAAGACATAAACCTCTATGGCTGAAGCAAAACACTTTCTCTTAGCCCACCTTCTTGCCAGCAGCCACTGTCGATACCTCCACTGAAACAGGTAAACCTTCCTGAATGTAAAGTCTGATGGTGATTTATCTGACATGATCCCTTTGCAGTATTGTCCCCTGACCCTTCCTTAGAAAATCTGTTTCACTGTCTGTGCTCTCTGCTATTTCTCCTTTTATATTTTTTTTCTATTCCAGTCCAGTCCTCTTGGCTGGCTTCCCTTTTCTTTACTGCCTGTACATTGAATTGTTCCCAGAGTTCTCTCCCCAGCTGATGTCTCTTTCCAACCTTCACCTGCAATCTCACATCATGACTTTGACTCTCATTTTTGCTGGTCACTTTCACCTTTCTGTCTTCTAGGACATTTTAATTAGCTCACATGCTCTACTTTCCTTTTCTTGACCAGCAGATGTCTAGGGTGATTATTTTTGAAGGTACATCTGCTGCCCATTTATAATTCAATGTCCTACAAAAACTTAAATTCAGCCTATTAAACACTGATCTCATTTTCATATTCTACCTCTACCATCTTCTCATCATGAGAGCCTGTTTCAATAAATTATGCTGCCTCTCACTTAATTATTAACTATTCAAGTCTTCTACGTCTCCTTTTTCCTTCACTCTCCATGTACAAGTCTGGTCTAGCCTTCAACTTCTAGCATTTCTTTAAGCTGTTCTTTCTTGGCCACTACAACTTCCTTTGGGGTGTCATCATTTCTTACCAAGATTCTGTATTAATTTCCAAACTCAAGTCCCTGCCTCTAACTATGTGTCATGGTAGGCAGAACAGTGACTCTGTAAGACCTAGTCTCTGAAACCTATGGATGTGTTACGTTTCTTGGCAAAGGGACTTTGCAGATGTGATTAAGGTCAAAGGCCTTGGGATGAGAGATCATCTTGGGTTTTTGAGGTATGCCCAATCAAACCGCACAAGTCCTTAAAAATGGGACATTTCCATGATGTGTCAAAGAGAGAGATGGAACGACAAAGAAGAATCAGAGAGATGCAACGTGACTGTCTTTAAAGATGGAGAACGAGGCCAGAAACCAAGGAATGCAGCTTGTCTTCAGAAGCTGAAGAAGTCAAGGAAACACATTATTCTCTAGAGCTTCCAGAAGGAAATGCAACATGCCGACGCTTTGATTTTAGCCCAGTGTTGAGTCCTATGTCCGTCTTCTGGCCTATAGAAGTGTAAGATAGTAAAATGGTGTTGTTTCAAGCCACTAAGCTTGTGGTTATTTGTTAAGGCAGTGTAGGACACTAATACGTATCCCTCTGAATTATTTTTCACCTCACTATCAAGGAATCTTTCTAAAATGCCAAGATGCTCACATAAACATGCGTATTAATTTTCTATGCTGTGCCAGAACCACAAAGTTGGCTGGTAAACAACAGTACACATACAGTACGTCCATGTCCAAGGATCAGACATGACTTAGCTGAGTCCTCGGCTCCAGATGTCACCAGAGTTGGGACCCCATTGAAAGCTGTATTTGTCTCCCAAATCCACTAATCTCAGTTCTTATGGTTGTAGAACAGAGGCCTTTAACTTCTAGAAGCTTCTGGAAGTTCCCTGCCAAGAATCCTTTCTACACACCACAAATTATTTGTTCAGGTCAACAGGAGAACAGCTATTATTGCTTCCCCTTTCTGTGACCTCAAGTTATTTCCTCAAAGGGCTCCCCTGATTAGGTCAAACCCAGCCAGAAAACTTCTCTTTTTATGTGTATGGGACTTTTATTTATTTTGTTTCTGCTTCAAACAACACAAATTTATCTCACAGTTTCTGTGGGTCAGAGATCTGGGTACCAGTTAGCTGAATCCTCTGCTCAGGGTGTCACTAGACTGAAATCAAAGTATTGACCAGGTCTATATTATCAGCTGAGACTCAAGATCCTCTTCCCAGCTCATATGGCTGTCAGAATTCAGTTCACTGCAGCTGTGTAGATGACATTCCATTTTCTTGCTGTCATGCAATGGAATGGAAGACTACAAGCACCAGGAAAAGGCAGAATGATTAAGAATTCAAATCATTTTGGAAAGAAAGATTGGATCACTCCACCAAATAAGGAACTAAGAGCAGTTGGGGTTCTGGCTGTGGGCAAGGGAAACATAGAATGGGTAGTTCAAAGTAGAAGCCAGAGATATCAACTATGACCCCATGACCAATTATGGAGATCAGGACTCTGGTAATTTTGCATATATTGTCTTTGTTATATATGTGTGTTTATTTTTTTCCTGCTTTATTGAGATATAATTAACCTATAACACTGTATAAGTTTAAGATGTCCAACACACTGATTTGATACACTTATATATTGAAAAATGACACCACAATATGGTTATTTAACACCTCCATCACTTGGCACAACTACCAGTGTGTGTGTGGTGTGTGTGTGTGTGTGTGTGTGTGTGTGTTGAGCAATTAAAGACTTTCTCTTTAAGCAACTTTCAAGTATATCACACAGTATTGTTAACTATAACCGCCATACTGTACATTAGGTCCCCAGAACTGCTTCACCTTATAAGTAGAAGATTACACCCTTTGACTAACATCTCCCTAACCCCTGACGACCACCATTCTACTCTCTGTTTTTATATAATAAGGCTCTCAGGGAGAGCAGGCAGGTCTCCCAAGCTAGTCTGACCTTGCTTGAGAGAGCAAGAAAGGTAGCCTGGTTTGGAGTTTTTACTGTGCTTAGTAGTTGAAGCCTGGCTGAGGGATCCCACACACAGGCAAGAGCTAATGTGGTTTGCATTTTCAACCAGTGACAAAGGAGGAAGAATCCCGACTTTCTTAACTTGCATGGATGTAGAGAAGAAAATCAAGAGGTGAAGTTTAAAACTGTCAGCAATTAAATATCAAAAACCATGGAGTCAAATCATTTGTTGCAAAGGTATTTGGAACATTTAAAGAGATTCCCAATATATGATCCTGGGAATGCATTTGCATAGAGATACTGTAAAGACACATATCTGAGTTATTACATGCACCATATGTAGCTTTACATTATTTACCCAACTCCCAAGGCACACAGGAACACACGTAATTGCCTACTTAACAAGCATATTCCTCAGCACTAGACTTTGAGCAACCTTAGGGCAAGGAACATATCTTATGTGTCTTGGTATTTCCAGGTTCTAGCATAGTGTCTGACACATAGTAAATGTTCAATAAATATTTATAGAATAAATGAAATCATTAACTCTCATATACTATAACATTTATTTTTAAAACACTTGAGTGTAATTACTGTGATGGTTGGTGTAACAGTTCAGCCTAGGGCAACTTGATAAAATGCATAATATTTTAATCAGGATTTCATACTCTAAAGTGGTTAGTTAGCATTTTAAACACTCTTATCAGGAGTTCTCATTCCAGAGGCAGCTTCTACAAAAGCTTTAAGAATCTTTATTTTGTCATAAGCACTTAAAGAGTATGAGTTGGCAGAAAGGATTTTAAAATCTTTAATTGGTCGAGGGATTGCAAAAGGTGGGTTGAGGAGAAACACATCAGAAGAACTTCAGTCCTGGCATGAACATGGTATAGAATCTAACACACCCAGTAGGCTGTGACGTTTGCAATTTAGGGCTCTGTTCAGCTTTCTGTTCAAAAATGTACAGAAGGGTCTCAACCTCAGGGCTCCTGGGTACAGTCTTAGGTGACTAAAGCCCAAAGACTCAGAGCTAGAGCTTAAAAGAAGGACAGGAATGACTGTTATGGGGCCTGCCCTGCCCTTTTATATATGCTCTTATATATGCAACATTTTTTTTGCCACTTGCTTTGCTTTAATATACGACCACATACTGAGGTTGTGTGGGAGCCTACGACCATCAGCTACCTCTAATAATTAAAGGCTACTGATATCAGCAGAAGGAAATACAGTACATAAACCACCAAACTGGCCTAGATAAGCTTGTTACATCCCATCTCTAAAATATACTACTTGGTCATCGTAAAAGGGAGCATTCCTTAAGACCCTGTCAGACATATAATTAAGAAATATTTCACGAGGAGGGTCTATATTAATGTCCCAGGGCTGTTGTAACAAAGTAATCCAAACTGGATGACTTAAAACAATAGAAATTTATTGACTCACAGTTTTGGATGCTAGAAGTCGAAAATCAAGGCATTGGGACCCCCTCTGAAACCTCTACAGGAGTCCTTCCATGCTTCTTCCTAGCATCTAGGCTTGCTGGCCGCCTTTGACATTCTTTGGCCTGCAGGTGCCTCCCTCTGGTCTCTGGTCATTACATGGCCTTCTTCTTGTGTGTCTTTGTCTCCCCACAGCTGTCTTCTTCCAAAGAGACCAGTCATATTGGAATTGGGACTCACCGTATTCCAATACGACATCATCTAAACTTAACCAATTACATCCGTATTAACCCTCTTTCTAAATAAGGGTCACATCTGAGGTACGGGGACGTAGGACTTCAACATACGTTTCTGGGAGGGCGCACAATTCAACCCATACCAGACTCTGCCTGTGAACTTGCCCTCTGAGTTCCACTTCCCAAAAGAGAGCCGATTTTTAATTTTTAATCAAGGAACATTTTCTGAGTTTCTCTTATGTAATAGAATTAAAATCTTAGTCCTTGTTCTTCATGAGTTGTTAGTCTAATGATAAGGCGAACATGCAAGCAAGTAAATACTGTGAAGGCACTGTTCCAATGAAGGAATATGCCTCATTACAGTGAAGCATAAAGTTTGGGAGTTGAAAATAATTATAACAGATTGCGTTATCACTTTATTGAAAGTTTAAAAACACACCACACACACACACACAGACGCACACACACACACATACACACACTGCCCTGAATTCTAAAATGCTCTAAGCTCCCATTAAGAACTTTCATTTCCCCTGAAAAGAAAGTAGAACTTTTTTAATATCTTATCTCAGAGAGAATAAGGCTAATAGCATAGCAAGATGATTCAGCAGTTAAGAAGGTAGTTTTGAATGCAGAACACCAGCATCTGTTTATCAGCTCCCACCTCGCTCATGCTATAGGAAGGAATCAGGACTGTCAGCCTCAAAGAAGAACATACAACAATAGTGTTTTTATTTTCACTGACAGGTCAAATCGTGTTCCAAGCCCTTCACCAACAAAGAAAGCCTTTTTCCTTTGAAATATAATTTCTAATGAATGCTTGTGTAACCCCTATTTACTATGCACTTAACATCAGAAAGTCAGGGCAACACATTCATTTCCTATAAAGAAAAACCGAAAACAGTAATAACAACAATAAAACCTTAATTTTGCTTCTCAGTAGCACAGATGAGGTAGGTCTCAAAAGGATTTCAGGAAAGCTCCCAACTCCAAGCTCCAGCCGGGGGTAGCAAAGCACACAGTGCTCCTTAAACAGGGATTTGCAGCTCACCCACTGGCCCCCTGACTGGTGAGCAGCCTGAGTTTCCTGCCTACAGTATCCCATGCCCTCCTCAACATGCTGTCTCTCCCCTCTGAGATTCCTAAACCCTTTCTCTCCATCCTTCTCTCTTTCCTTCCTAGGTTCCTCCTCTCCTCAGCCTCAGAGAAAAGGCCCAAGTATTTCTTCTCAGCAGTTTTACTTTCTCCGGTCCTGAAAGGGACCTCAGAACCCTTTGCCTGGTGGCATTTCTTTCCCACAATATGCTGAAAATGTCTGCATCTTTCTTTGTTTTGAATTGCCTTGGGTTGAGGGACGCTCTCTCCTCCCTTAGTTTTCCTAACCTAGGAAGTATCTGGACCCAGAATTGGAATTGGCAACTACCAGGCACCAGCTATAGGGGGAGTAGGAGAAAAAAATTCTCCCACACTTAATTTTAGGAGAAATTTTAATGTTATATTAAACTTAAGCAGGTGCATGTAGAGATTCCAACCATGCCCTCTTACACTTTAATTTTCGTGTATATATGTCACAGGAAGAGGCTCTGTGAACCAAAGGGAGAAAGGAAGGAAGGACAAAGTTAGGGAGGGAGGGGAAGAAAAACAAAAAAACAGGGAGTAGCCTCTAAGAATATAACCAAAAGGTTTTTACTAATATTGACACTTTGGAGGATAGGATGAAGGACAGGAGTTTCTGTTATGAAATTAAGATTTAAAAGACTAATGCCAACAATGGTCATTGTTTCCTTTTGTACCATTCATGGAAAAGTTAATATGTATCATTTTTTAACAGTAATATTGGATATATCCTAGTTATTTTTAGGTAAAACAAAAACTCTTGAGTTAGGAGGTTCCTGGGTGGCTCAGTGAGGAATCTGCTTCTCCCTCTCCCTCTGCTCCTCCCCCCATTCCTGCACACGCATGCTCCCTCTCTCTCTCTCTCTGTCAAATAGATAAAATCTTTTTTGAAAATCTCTTGAGTTAATGATTTTTTCAAACTTATGAATATCTTCCAATAACCTAAATGTCTTCTTAACATTCTAAAATTTTTCTTTTAAAAAAAAGGGATTTTATTTATTATTTGAGAGGGAGAGAGACAGAGAGCGCGTGAGCACGAGTAGGGGGAGGGGCAGAGGGAGAAGCAGACTCCCTGCTGAGCAGGGCAGCCCAGTGCGGGGCTCTATCCCAGAACCCCAGGATCATGACCTGAGCCGAAGGCAGATGCTTAACCAACTGAGCCACCCAGGTGCCCCTATTTTAAATATTTCTAATTCTAAGAAATGGTTGAAAAATATTCAATTCTCTTTTGCCCTTTTACCTTAAGTAATTTTTTCTGAAAAACTGTAATTTAGTCTTAAAGTCAATAGTCTATACACCAAGAGGAGTTTGTACAGAAAATGTCACATGGTGTGATATAATTACCACATACAACTATAAAGCAACCTGTCCAAGCCTGATGGACATTAACTGATAAGGTGTTGCCCCATGCATCCGGTGCTCCAGATTAAAGGATTTATCCCCTAATGGGATCCTTGCTGGTACCTTTTTACATTATCAAGGGTCCATTTGCAGCCCACAGATTTTACCAAAAGGTTTAGAGGATGAGATTTACTCCAGCTTTCATCATCAAAAATGCCGCTTGAATGGTACCACTCCGTGAAATAGGTATTTCACTGGCATATGTAAAGATAGGAGCCATTTTCCAAGATATGTTCTAAAATATATTTATTATTTCAGTATGAATGTGATAAACAAAATAATGCCCCCCCCCAAGATGCTACATTCTGCTTCTCAGAACCTGAGAATATATTGCTTGACACAGCAAAGGGGACTTTGCAGGTGTGAATAAATGAAGGGTTTTTCCCTGGAATGTCATGAGGTCCTTATAAGATGGAGGCAGGAGGGTTAGGTCAGAGCAGGGACACAGAAAGAAATACAGGCAGCCTCTAGAAGCTGGGAAAGGTGAGGAATGGGACCTCTTCTTCAGCCTCCAGAAGAAATTCAACCATTGATTTTAATCCCTTAGGCCCCATTTCAGACTTCTGACCTCCAAACTACAAGATAATAAATTTGTGTTGTTTTAACCCGCTAAATTTGTAGTGATTTGTTACAGTTGCAATAGGAAACTAATACAGTGGGTTGTATCATTTGGCTTACGAGAATCAATAAACTGTAATATTTGAGAGCGTAGGCTTTGAATTTATATGGGCCTACTTAGAATCGGCTGCTCCTGTCATGTACGACCAGGCTTGGCAATTAACATCCTCAAGCCTAAATATTTCTCCTTTGTAAGATGGGTTTTGGAAATAGAGTTTTTGAGGGGCACCTGGGTGGCTCAGTGGGTTAAAGCCTCTGCCTTCAGCTCAGGTCATGATCCCAGAGTCCTGGGATGGAGCCCCGCATCGGGTTCTCTGCTTGGCGGGAAGCCTGCTTCTTCCTCTCTCTCTGCCTGCCTCTCTGCCTACTTGTGATCTCTGTCTGTCAAATAAATAAATAAAGTCTTTAAAAAAAAAAAGAAAATAGAGTTTTTGAAAAGATTCAAGGAGGTATTTTTAAAGCACTTTAAATAGGACTAATTCTTAACAAGGCTCTGCTCCAAATCTTAGCCACTGTAATCATGCACTCTGAATATACTATGTTCACTATTTTTTACTTGTCAGAGGAATCCTGGAACCCCCTTGACTTAGGTAACTGTTATTGTCCCCTTGCTGGTAGGAAGGAAATGAAACATCAAAACAGAATTGAACCAAGTTACCCAGAGCCACTCTCAGGATTTTATGGTTAAATATGAAGCAAAGATAGAAGTGCTGAATCTGGAAAATATGATCCATCTATAATATGGCAAGATGGAGGGAAGAATAGAAGATTGAATTGTAACTTGGTTCACATTTTTTTTAAATATTCTTTTTCAGAAACAAAAGCATAATCAGGCAATTTGTAGTCAGCTTTCTATTATAGATACCAAATCATACTCTTGGAAAACTTGAAGGCAATTGACTTTTTATTCATTTTTAAATACCTGCAACGGTAACTTCAACCTACCTTATAAAACAAATGTGGCTTTTTATTTTCACATCAGGATATTTTTAAAAGGTTAGTGTGAAGTGCCTATAAATATGCAAAGATTTCAACAGCTAAGACAAACATCTCAGTAAATAACTTAATTGAGCTGTGAATATTTAGTGATTGAAATCCGATTACTTTGTGGCTTAATTTGTGTACTGCTTGACTGCTCTGCAGTTTCAGGCAATTTAACAATGTAGACAGTATATGAAGATGGAATGTTAAACAGTGACTGAGCCATTCGAAGTAAAAATGTCTGTGTTGTGTTCATTTTTTTAAGCATACTACTGAGTAGGACGCACACTCAATTCAAAGACTCCAAGTAGACAGAATATATAAGTCATGGAAGGCACAGATTCTCTGCAACCACATCTTCGGATAATTAATTTTACCTTCTTGTTGAATTTTTGGTGATCATTAGGCTCATAAAGATTAATAGCACAGCACACAAAATCACCTTCACTCCCGTAAAATACAGTTTACTATATACGGAGGGTCAGAGAGTTTTTGTGATGACCTAATGCTTTCAGAAGAGATGTGGAGTACCAGCTCTTTTGAGAGATTTCTTGTTGTCCTTAAACCCAGCTAAGTGAGTTTCTGATATTTTACAGAACTGTGTACCCAGACATTGAATTTTAAGAGATTAGTAATAAGTTAGGTCAATAAAGACAGCAAATCTGGACATTGCGTGCCAAACAAACTGAGTCTTTTCCTCGGTGTGTCCTTTTATAAGCACATTCCAGAATATGGCTTCTCCCATCAGTTCATTTTATTCTTTCTTCAAAATAAAGCTGTAATTTCCATCCATCTCCACCCTTGGCATTCTACCTAAGCCACTTGGATTAATGCAAAAATTCCAGTTTTCTACACCCATCTCATATCCCCCTCATTCCATTCTTCCCACAGAAGCCAAATGATCTTTTCAAAAACCGATCATTTTACTCTCATCTCAAAACCTGTCCATGTCTTCTTGTTAAACAGTTAGGAAAAAAATCCAAAATCCTTACAATGAGCCTCAGGGCCCTGCTATGCTGACTGCTACCTACGCTTTATTTGTACCAATACATCCACGTATTATTATTGCAACATATGATCAATATCACAATATCAGTAAGATCTTATGTCATAAGAACTCTCTAAAAACTGGATCAGCACTTTTTGATTTAGGTTGACCACACCTTTAGGACTCACTAGCTACACGTGACATTCAGGCCACACAGTGCAGTTCCAGAGAACCAACCAGTTGATGTCAATGAGTGGACCCGATGAGGAGAAATATAGGTCATGGCATACATTGTTTTCTTCACAAACAAGAAAATATTTTTCTAAAGTCAAAGAAAATGCCTAAAAAGGAAAATCTTCTCTCTAAACTAATGAGAATTCATTTCGAAGCTAAATTATTTTATGTCAATATAAATTAAAAGTGGCTATCCAATAAATTCTAATACCTTATATTTAATAGTCATTCCTTTTTTGAGTATTAACTTTTCACTTTACAATGATTCCATATGAGTGTAACAAATTATGAAGCTTCAATATAGCTACCTCATACTAAAGGTGTCTTTACCAAAAAAGAAATATTTCATTAAAACTGTTTTGGCATTTATAATCAAATTAAAGCAGCAGTAAGCACACCAACAAGTTCATATTTACTGTGATAAATGTGTACTGATTGTAGGGGCTAATAACATCCATCCTTAATATATGGTAAGATTCTATAAAGGGAACTTAAAATGAATTTAAACACTTTCTAATCCCTAATTTCAATCATTTTTAAAGGCTGAAAACTACTAAAACTGATTACAATGTACACAAAACTACACTTAATTCATTCTGCCTGAATTAGCTTTTTGTCTGGTTGATTAAACTTTTTTGGCTTTTATATTGCTGAGAACTCCGCAATTGTTGAGACATGAAAGGCCATTTAAATTTGGTGGTTTTAAATGGTCATTTGGACTTACTAAATAACGTTATGAATGCCAGTATCTAAATTGCAGTGATCGTTTAGCAACTAATGGGTCATCTATTCCCACAGTAGGGGGGGAAAAAAAAACAAAAACCTCTTCAAATTAGTCAATGGTCACAGGCATAGCCAGAAATAGGATTTTAAGTATAACTTCACCTAAACCCTCTATATCTCAAACACAGAATTAATATGAGTTGTTGATACTCTGAAGTGAGAAGCTGTTGTTGGCAAATGACTAGAACAGAGCCCAGTTATAAGGGGTTAGCAAACTGTTTTTTCCATACTACCATATTTTAGCTCCATCTTGGATAGGCGATTTTTTTAGTTCTTGATAAAAGCAAGGTTATCCTTGTCTGTCCATCAGGTGTCATTTCATGTTTCAAGTAGAGACAGCTTTCCTTAAAGCCACCTGTGACCCCAAGCTTCATGTGCCTGCTCCCTTTATCATAAATAGAGTCCCATATACTCCTCTGTCCCTCGGGGCCCCATCCGAGGTACAATTTCATATCGCTCTTCCAGTTTGATTCCAATCTTCCCAACCTTCTTTTCAGTCTCTGAGGTCTTCAGATGATGTTTCTAGATCCTTCCTCCATTTCCATCTTCTATCTTAATTCACACATCCTTTCCAGAGCTTATCGTTCCCCTGAACTTTCTGCCTATAATCAATCTCTCCTCTTTCAATTAAGTTTTTGCGGCATTATAAGAATAACCTTCCCAAGATCGATATGTTCTTCTGCATATTCAGGAGGAAACCTGTTATCTTGTGGAAACAGGTATTTTGGCGGTCTTCAAATTTTGCAGAAGAAACAGAAGTTTCTCCAACAGAATGTGGGGAAGAAAGGGACACTGGTGTCTATAAAGCAGCGTTTCTCAACCCCAGCTCTATGTAGGAATCACATGCTAGGACTAGGGTGCACCTCCAAGATTCTGACCGAAGTGGCCCAGGGTGAGGCCCAAGCATCTGTATTTCTGGAGGTGATTGTAATGTGTATTCAAGGACAAAAATCCACCCCGTAGTGTCAGATTATAGGACTCTAGGTAAAAAGAACAGCCTTGGGTAACCAAAGTACTGGCTTAGGGACCATCGGGAAAAAGAAGGTGCAGAGACCTGATGACATGTGGGAGAGTTGTCTGGGAGCAGGGCCCTGAGAATAACCAGGAAAGCTGGCAACCAAGGAATATAGGAAGACTGTCCTTATTAGAACCCATGAGACTTTGTTGAGCAATTTATACTCAGAATTAAACCAGAGTGATTAACAGAAAGACTTCAGGGAGGTATTTTGGGACTTAAACTAGCAGTGGAATATAAACTAAAATAATGGGTCAAGCCAGAAACAATTAAAAAATATATCTTGTCATATGTTCAAGGGAATAATTAACTTAGAAAGAGATGGTCAAAATTACTATGCAAACAAGTCGATAAAAAAAAAATTCCCTCTCTGGACCCTGCAATGGCCTCTACCCATTTGCCTCTTCCTCTTCCTTTCACAGAACAGCCAGCATCTCAGAAATCTTGTCCTACTTCTTGACTTCCAAGTCACTCATCCACCCCCTGGGACGCGGAAGCCACTTTTGGCAAGACCGAAAGTGAGCTTTTTATTGGTAAATCCCACGGACCTCATTCAATAATCTTACAGAGACTCAAGCAGGTTTGAACAGAATTGACTACTCTCTTCAATTCCTCTTTCCTTGGCTTTTGTGATGCTGCTATCTTGTTGATTATCCTCTTCTAGCTTGGAAAAATCTTACTATGCTTTCCTAGGTTAGCCTGTCCCTTAGTGTCCTGTTCTTATTGTTGTCAGGATTCTGTCTTTGGCTACACCTTACACACCACATTTACTCAGGCATTTTCACCAATTCCTACGGTTTCAACTACTCTCAAAAGGCTGATGACACACACTGCTTTTTCTCCTGCCCAAACTTCAAGGCCAGCCTCTAGAATTTGCATGTTCTCTCGTGTTGTTTTCAGACACTTTACACTCAATATGTTAAAAAAATGAATTTATGATCTTTCTCCCAATTTTTATTACCAGACTGTACTAGTCATCCTAGTCAGAATTAAGAAACCATTCTTGATTTATATTTTTCTCTCTCCCCTAATATATATATTATACATATATTGAGCAAGATTATATATATATATATATATATATACTAAAAGCTTTGACACCATCTGAAATTTTGCCAGAAAATACAGAATCTCAACCCTCACCCCAGACCTGCTAAATAGGAATCTGTTTTTTTGTTTTTTGTTTTTCCAATTTTCTCTGTTTATTCTCCATACAGTAAAGTTTAAGGGGCACTGTTCTATAATTCGTGCCTTGGAAACTCTCTGATTCAACTCCGTCTCTCCACTTCTGCTGCTACTGTCATAATCCAGGCCATGAGTTCTGAAAATGAGGTGCATGTTACAATCACTTGGAGATTTTTTTTTTTTTAATACCCATGCCAGGTTCTACCCCCTGGAGATTCTGACTTCATTAATCTACAGCAGAGCTGTAATTTTGAATCAGGAATCAGTAATTTTGGAATCAATCATTTTGAAAAACTCCTCAGGTTCTTTTACTCTATAACCAACACTGAGAATCACTCATTTGAGGCCATGATCACCTTTCAACTAGATTATTATAAGTCTCCTAACTGATGTCTCCATCTTCAGTCTTTCCAATTTTCCTTCTTCCTAATAGAATGATATTTCTTAAAATCTGGGTTTAGAGCTTTTCGGTAACTTATGTTGACTCCATGTTAAGCATATACACTAAAGCAAGACACTCATGGCCGCCCTTCATCTGTTCCCTGCTTATTCATCCAAAGCCATTTCCCACCATGAACTATCTATCCTTCCCTGTGTTCTTCTGTATCACAGTCAACTGAATGATTTGCAGTTTACCAAATGGCCATGATTGTTTTTGTCTCTGCGTCTGCTCTTTTGTTAACAGCTTTATTGAAGTCTACAAGATATGCAAAGAATTATACATATTCAATCTGTACAACTTGATGAGTTTGGACATAGGCAAACACCCATGATACCACCACCACAATCTAGATAGATAGATAGATATAGATATATAGATATATCCAATACCTTTCAGAGTAGCCTTGTGTCCCCTTTGTTTTCATGTACTTATGTTTTTTGTGTAGATGTGTGTTCTGTGTGTGTGTGGCAAGAACACTTCACCTGAGAGCTACTCTCTTAAAAAATGTTGAAGTACACAACTCTCAGCAATTTATAACTTCACTGTGCTCATCTACAGTGGGAAGACTTTTATCATAATAACAGAAAGTAAAATGAACTATTTTGACAATCCATTGAACTTTGGTAGTAAGAAATTTCTAATTTTCCCAACTAACCTTCTCCTAAGAACAGTATCTGTTGAGACTTCCCTACTCAAAGGAGACACCACGAATCAATTGATGGACTCTATCAGAATATAGAGGGGCACCTGGTTGGCTCAGTTGTTGAGCATCTGCCTTTGGCTGCGTCATGATGTCAGCACCCTGGGATCGAACATTGGGCTTCCTGCTCAGCGGGGAGTTTGCTTCTCTCTCTCCCACTCTCCCCGCTTGTGTTCTCTCTCTACCTGTGCTTCTCTCTGTCAAATAAAAGAATAAAATCTTAAAAAAAAAAAAGTAGAACTTAAAAATTTAAACTATATTAAAAGGAGGATATTATGTAACATAATGAAATTTTGTTACAATGTATTTACCGAACTTGTGTTGAGGACTTCCTGTATGTTAGGCACTGTGGAAGATAAACCAGTTCCTGACATTAAAGATATTAATATATGGGGAAAATAAACATGCATGCAACAATACCTAATACTGACTTAGTACTTCCTGTTAGACAGTGTGTATAATCCTGATTTCAACTCTAGAAGACAGACATGATTAAAATCTTTATATTATAGAAGAAGACAGAAAAGTTTCTTAATTTTCTCAAGGGTACCCAGCTAACAAGTGGGAGAGGTCAAATTCAAACCAGGTATTGTCTAACTCCCAAAGCCCCACTCCTACGCGCTGCCCTCTGCTAATTCTTTACAATCAAGGGCTGATGGCTAAATGTCATCCGAGTGCTGCATGCCTTGGCAGTATAATAATCTCCCAATCTTACAGTCAAACAAGAAGCTAATTATCCTAAGATAAAAATTCACTCAGTCTTTTGATGCTGAAAATTTAGATACTTGGACACATCTGGTTGATTCACAGAACTTTTACTTTTCATCCAGATTGCTTGTCATTATAAATGCCATAACATAAACACAACCAAACTTGAACTGCTCAAGCTTTTCTAAATGGACCTCAAAGCACTCATTGCTCTTTCAGAAGTGTAATGTTGATTTTGATGCACTATCGGCTTCTGTGTGAGAGCCTATAATTAAAAACTTACAATGCTTCATTACGAGGATATAAACTAGAAAATGGAAAGTTGTATTGGTGAGAAATCTTAACATTTCTTTCTTTCTGAAGAGCCTAGAAAAATGAGAACTATCACTGCTGTTGCAGTCACCTCTGTGGACTGAGGAACTGCTGTTAATCCAACACCTTTGGCTCTGAATAAGAGGAATGGAGATCCAGGCTCCTAGTACTGAAGGCAAAGCATATCATAAGAAAAGTTATGACAGGGCACCTGGGTGGCTCAGTGGATTAAAGCCTCTGCCTTTGGCTCAGGTCATGATCCCAGGGTCCTGGGATCGAGCCCCGCATCGGGCTCCCTGCTCAGTGGGGAGCCTGCTTCCTCCTCTCTCTCTGCCTGCCTCTCTGCCTACTTGTAATCTGTCTGTCAAACAAATAAATAAATTAAAAAAAAAAAAAAAAAGAAAAGTTATGACAACAAAGTCAAGACAGGGAAGCTACAGGATTAAGAACTTGTGCTATTTTTTTCCCCCAAAAAAGACCGAATATGGTGTGTGTGCTGGGTCGTTCCGTAATGGCACCACACCCTGTTATTTCACAAGGTCTATTCCTGGCTTCTTAGAATAGAGATGCTAGCATTAAATTTTTACTTGGGGAATATCCTAATGAGTCAGATTTTTCTTTTGTGCAGAGCCTCCCGCTCACCCTATTCTTCCACCTTGATAGTTTCAGGGTCTTTCCTTCCAGAGAAGGGTTTTGGCTATTTATCAAACTACTTGCCTCATAGATATCATTATTCATACATTTATGTATCCTTGCTTTATTTAAACCTATCATTTTTCAAAACATATCACTAACTTGATGTGTGGCATCTATCCATCTAACTAATTAATCACTTGATAATATTATTCGCCAACGGACGACCATAAACAGAGAACACAGAAATTTGATCAAACACATTTCCATGCAGTTAAAATCATATCAACAATTCTTTGGAGGGTTCATTGTGTGTTACCCACATGAATAGAAATGAAATGATTCATCATAATTCCCCAGCGGTAGCCAATCAAATATATAACTATAAGGATTTTCTGTTTTGTTTGCTTGCTTATTTAATTTTAGAGTTATCTCGCTTTATTTGTAAAATCCACCATTCTTTGTTGTAAAATCAGAAATTAATAATGAGAGAAAAAGGAGAAAGAAGAAAGGAAGAAATTAAATGAGAAAGGGTAGAAGGTGAGATGATCACATACAACCCCAAGAACACCCAACAAGAAGTTAACTTTTCTAAAGAATGAGTCCTAGAGTAGAATTCCATCTCCAGTATTTGTATACATTGATTCCTTACCTAGCATGAACTCTAGAAATATTGTCAATGGTGATTTTTCATCCTGAATTTGGAGTAATTACAACAAACAAGAGATTTACTAGCCTTGATAAAAGGAAAAGATTGAACCAGAGTGTACAAAAATAAAAAGTTAAGAAAGTAGATCATCAGGAAAGCACATGAGAATTCATGGCAGTGCAGAATCAGGTAAAAGATGAAGTTTCAAAGGGGGTGAGCATAGAAATATATTCTTTAGTTACATGTAAGGAAAGCTTTCAGCAGTTACTTACAGTATAGATATTGGAACTAATATTAAATGATCTACTTACTTAGAGATGTGTCTTTTTTATTTTATTTTAATTCCAGTATAGTTAACAAACAGTGTTTTATTAGTTTCAAGTGTACAGTAAGTGACTCAGCACTTCCATACCTCACCCAGTGCTCATCAGATGTGCACTCGTTCATCCTCATCACCTGTTTCCTCCCTCCCCCTGACCCACCTCCCCCTCTGGTAACCATCAGTTTGTTTTCAATAGTTAAGAACCTGTTTTTTGTCTTGTCTCTCTTTCTCTCTCTCTATTTTTTCCCTTGTTCACTTGTTTTATTTCTTAAATTCCATATATGAGTGACATTGTATGGTATATGTCTTTCTCTGATTCTTTTCACTTAGCATGATACACTCTAGCTCTATACATGTTGTTGGAAAGGGCAAGATTTCATTTTTATGGCTAAATAATATTCCATTATGTATATCTCACTCTTTCTTATCCATTCATCTATTATCAACATGGGCTGCTTCCATAATTTGGTTATTGTGAATAATGTTACTATAAACATAGGGATGCGTGTATCCCTTTGAATTCGTGTTTTTGTATTTGGGGGGTGAATACCCAGCAACACATTACTGGATTATAGGGTCGTTCTGTTTCTAACTTTTTGAGGTTCTTCCATACTGTTTTCCACAGTGGTTGTACCACTTTGCATTCTCACCGACAGTGGAAGAGAGTTCCTTTTTCTCCACACCCTCACCAACACTTGTTTCTTGTGTTTTGACTTTAGTCATTCTGACAAGGTGTGAGCTGACATCTCATTGTGGTTTTGATTTGCATTTCTCTGATGATGAGCAACGCTGAGCATCTTTTCATATGTCTGTTGTTCATCTGTATATTTTCTTTGGAGAAATGTCTGTTCAAGTCTTCTGCCCATATTTTAATTGGATTATTCATTTTATGGTTGTTGAGTCTCAAAAGTTCTTTATATATTTTCGTTACTAACCCTTTGTCAGATAAATCATTTGCAAATACCTTTTCCCACTCAGTAAGTTGTCTTTTAGCTTTATTGTTTCCTCCACTGTGCAGAAGCTTTTTATTTTGTTGTAGTTCTAATAGTTTATTTCTGCTTTCATTGTCCTTGCTTCAGGGGACAAACTGAGAAAAAATGTTGCCACAGCCTGTGTCAGAGTCCTCACTGCCTGTGCTCTCTTCCAGGATTTTGATGGTTTCAGATCTCACATTTAGGTCTTAACCCATTTTTAATTTATTTTGGGGTATGGTATAAGAAAATAGGGGCGCCTCGGTGGCTCAGTGAGTTAAAGCCTGTGCCTTCGGCTCAGGTCATGATCCCAGCGTCCTGGGATCGAGCCCCGCATAGGGCTCTCTGCTCAGCGGGGAGCCTGCTTCCCCCTCTCTCTCTCTACCTGTCTCTCTGCCTACTTGTGATTTCTGTCTGTCAAATAAATAAATAAAACTTAAAAAAAAAAAGAAAATATTTCAGTTTCATTCTTTTGCATATAGCTGACCAGTTTTTCCAACACCACTTGTTGAAGAGACCTGTCTTTTTCCCATTGGATATTCTTTCCTGCTCTGTCAAAGATTAATTAACTATATAACTGTAGGCTTATTTCTGGGTTTTCTATTCTGTTCCATTGATCTCTGTCTATTTTTATGCCAGTACCATACTTTTTAGATCCCTACAGCTTTATAATATAATTTGGAGTCTGGAAGTGTGAGAAATATGTATCTTAATTATAATTTGTTGTGTTCATTGATGTTAACCTGTGACTTGACTCCCTAATAAAATACATGAAATTCAACCATATCGTTCCATTTATTCCCAGTTACTTCTTCTGGTTTCCTTTTTTTATTATTGAGATTTTTAATGAGATAATTGTAGATTCATAGGTAGTTAAAAGAAATGATACAGAGAGAACCCTTGTACGATTTTTCATTTTCTCTGGAATAAATGCTCAGGAATACCGTTGCTGAGTCATACGGTGGTTGCATGTTTGGTTTTCTAAGAAACCACTAAACTATCTTCACTTCTTCTTTTAACCATTCTGACAGGTGTGTAGTGATATCTTGTGGTTTTAATTTGCATTACCTTGAGGTATAATGATATTGAACATCTTTCATATTCTTATTTGTCATCTGTATTATCTTCTTTGTTAAAATATCTATTACGTTTTGCTCATTTTCTAATTATGTTATTTGGTTTTATACTGTTGAATTGCAGGTACTCTTTATATACTCAAAATACTAGTCCTTTGTTGGAGATGAGATTTGGAAATGCTTTCTCCCAGTCATAGTTAATCCTCTCATCCAATTCCCATGGGCTTTCACAGAGGAAAAAGTTTACATTTTAATGAGTACCAATTTATCAATTTTGGTTGTGCTTTTAGAATTCTTTAGTAAGCACTAGATCCCAAAGATTTTCTTCTATGTTTTTATGAAAGTTTTATATTTTTATGTGTTACATTTAACTCTTTATGATTTATTTTCAGTTAATCTTTGTATAATTCTGCATTTTAGGTTAAGGGTCTTTTTGTTTGCTTTTTGTTTTTGTTCATGTTTTTCCCACGCATATACAATTTTCAGACAACATTTGTCCAAAGGCTATTTTTCCTTCATTGAATTGATTTCATACCTTTGTCAAAAATCAGCTGGTTCTATTTGTGTGGCTGTATCTCTGGTGTTCTTTTCTGATCCACTGATCTACATGCCTATTCTTCTATCAATACCACATTGTCTTCATCACTATAGCTGAATGATAAGGCTTAATACCAAGTAGAGTAATTCTTCCCAAAGAAAAAGTAATTTTTTAAAAAGAAAAAGAAAAGTAATTTTCTTTTTTTAAAAAAATTTTTCTTTTCTTAAAAAGAAAAAGAAAGTAATTAAAAAGAAAAGTAATTTTCTTTGTAAAGATCATTCTTAACAATCTTGCCAAAGGAAATTTTAGAATGAATATGCCTGCCCCACCAAAATAATAATAATAATAATAACAACAACAATAATTAATTAATTAATTTTTTAAAAAATCTTGCTGAAATTTTTTATATAGTTTGCTTGATTTATTTTTAAAATACCAAGAGCTACTTCAGTCATTACTAACAACTGTTTTTTAAAAAAAGACAGGCTCATAGACAGATGCAGGTATCTTGAGGAACGTGTTCTTGTTCAGATGTTCCACAGATTATATAAGGGTATGGCCAGGCTTTGTTCAAGTAGTGAGATAATAGATCACAATGTCATACGTCCGGTAGTTCAGTAATCAATACTTTTTTTATTTCATAAACACAGCCATGATGGTATAAACACAAGATGAGCTTTGCTGCTCTTCAGTCACACATCTTGTGAAAAGGGAATAGTAAACCTGCCTATTTTCATACGCTCACAGAACTAAGATTAGGATGAATTTATCTGTTCTCTTCTTTGGAAAGGGAACTGGTATCTTGACTAACAGTCATAATTTTACAATGATTAATTTTAAGCTTTTATTCACATTCATCATAATTAGAATCAAAATTCTCCTTTAGAAAATCAAATGGACTGTAATTAGGAATTGATGAGATATTTGGCAGACCCATGGAGCCTTCTGGGTCACTTTCAGCATGTTCTTTGTGAAGAGCCATCCACATGAAGCAGCTGGGGCTCCAAAAGGACATTTGACTGGTAAATTGACTTGATTGATTCAAATTTGATTACATACTAGAAACACATTTAGTTCAAGTTAAGCACATTAATATATATCCGTTAGAATAAAGACCCAATTGCTTCTTTGTTATTCATTAATGAAACTTAATGACTTCAACAAAACATTAATGAAGAAAAAATATTGGCTTGCATAATTCATTTGGAAAAATTAATTAATTGTTGTATTAAGGGCAGCCTGTTCCACAAAGTAATTACAGAGGCTTTGATGGAGAATTGCTTTATGTCATTTATTTAGCAGGCTGTTGTTTACTTTTTTCATTTTATATTGATTTGTTATGCATATAGTTTTTTCCCCTACAGAAGGAAATAAAGTCAATTTACAGTGATGATGTAACTATGTTCTTACCATTGATAAGGTGATTACATTTTATTGTGTTTACTAAACACTACATGCATTACAAAGATGGTAATGTGCTACCCAACTAGATTTTCAACAATAATACCTGACAAATAATGTCCTTATTTAGTAGATGACTAGAAGGCAGAAATGAAATAAAATAAACTTTAGCAAGTTAGGATTATGACTCTTGTTTTGATTAGACAATGCCATGGTTTGTTAATATTATAACATAAAAGTACAAAAACTAAATATTTAATAAGAAAATTGCAATATTTAATATTTTCTGAAATGCAGTATCAAGGGCCATATGAATGAATAATTAAACATAAAGCTGAATCAATAGTTTAGATTTCTAATTTTCTTTCACTTCTGTTTTCTTCTATGACTTTGATCTACACACTAAAACTCATTGTATCTATTTATGTAAAATAGAAACATTAACAGAAAAATTCTCAGTTAGTATAGACTAATGACTTTAATTGGTTTGACAATACAATCATAAGAATTAATATTATTAAGATTAATCCTTAATATAATGTTCATTAAGTTATTTTTTCCATGAGCTACAACTAGGAAAGAGCAAGTAATTTGCTTTAAATTAAAAACAGGTGATCAAAAGCTACCCTTCTTTTAGAAGATAATTCATTATCTGCTGTGAATAAATGAAAGCATTTCTACATTGAATTGGCTCAAAGAGACTTCCATTCCATCACAGTGTAGATTATTTTACAGGTAATAGCACGAGCACTTGCATAATGGCACCATGTTTCATTAAGATAAAAAAAGATAAAACCTGAAGTAGTCGCATTCCTGAATAAATCAGCCCAGCTCTCTGCTGATCGGCTTTAGCTTTTTCATTACCATATGGATATGATGGATATTTTTCAAAACCTAGTTTAGACAAACTGTTCAGAATAGAATGAGTTCTCCTGATCAAAAGAAAATTAAGGTGAAAATAGATGTTCTCCCTCTCCCCCACCCCCCGTGGAAATATTTAAGAATAAGACAATTATTTCTCTGAACGGTTAAGTCCTCTCAGGATTTTTCTCCTTCATACATTATGCAGCAACTATTTTAAACTCATCCTATCTCACAGGGGTGAAAGCTAGAGAAAATAAATGAAGGAATGCCACTGAAGATCATTCTTTCCGGGGAAACTGGCACAGGTCGGCTCGAGTCCCTTATTTCTATTAACGGCACAGAAGCAAATAGTTCAGACCTTTTTTTAAACATGATCTCCCCACTTTATTCATTTCTCAAGTAACCACCGGATGGCAGCATAGGACGATAAATCAAAATTGATCGCTTAATTCAAAATCATGCACTAGAGGTTATTAATCAGACGTGAATCCTTTTGGTGCCTAACACATGGAACTAGTAACAAATTCACTCGTGGGTAAAATGTGTGTGATATTTAGTCCACCCTTGTGTGGTTGCAATGACACCTCACCAAGTAACTTCTCAATTGAGTCCAGTAGAAACAGCATCTGTCTTTTATGCTGTAGTGTCTTGTAGGGTCACGGTGTTACCACTGTGAACACGAATTTGCAGTGAGAAGTAATAGCGCTTCAAGAAATGTAAAATATCCGTCCATGACAGTCTTACAGTTTGCTTTTTAGAAATCAATACCCAGTTTCCTGTCTCTGGTGCCATTTTCTTCTCTCATAAAAAAGAAACTCAAATGTACAAAAATCCATTCTGATTATATTTAGTTCTTTTGGCTCATTAACGCGGGATTTTTAATATTTCCATTATCTTCTCGCAGAACAGGATATAATTTATCTTCAAGCCAGATGAACTAGCCAAAGAATTTTAGGTATTTTTTTTTAAAGTTTAAAAGTTGCAATATTTTCAAAAATTAGTTTAGATTTAGTACCACTACATTCTATATTTTGTTACTTTACATATATTTCTTACTTCTTCACATGCCTACGATCACTTCTAATGATACTGTCATGTTTAGAAATCCTCACTTAGGATTTCATTTTCCTTCCGATGTTGGAGAACACTATTCTGTAAGGAAATGCTCCATAAAAGATGTTCCACTTGAGGAATTCTACACACTTTTCCTTTTGAGAAAAGGAATATGTATTAACTATTAAATCTCTGAAAAGCCCTACAAAGAACTAGTTTACCTTTAATAAATCCAGCTTTTAATTACTGTTATTGTCATGTACTAATAAATGCTGATTTAAAACATATAAGTTAAAACATTAAGATTACACTTCAAGATCCATAATATCTCTCACATTCAAAACTGGCATTTAACATCACAAATAACTGATTATCCAATTCACTCAGTTGTTAACCCAAAATATTTAACCTTGGGGAAAATTTCATCAAATCCCAAAATTCCCAAGACAACAATTTTAACCCTATTTTGAATATTTCTCATAAGTCTTAAATAATGTATAATTCAGTTTATCTAAAATAAAATTTAAAAAATAAAATAATTTTTATTTGAAAATTGTGCACCATGTAATGACAACTTGGACCTAACCTTGAAAAATAACTTATCAATATATGTTGCCATCTAGTGGCCATTTCTTAAATCACAGTTTGGACTAAACAGTGGACATTAGACTCAAAGGTGTTTCACAGTGATTCTGTCCAGAAATAGAATTTTAGAGTAGATCATTATTGAACTCAAGTTAACTTATGATTCTGTTTAATTTCTATGAGAATGTTATTTCAGAAATCTTCTATTTCATTATTTCATTGATCAGTTTTCTAAATGTCTTGAGTGCATCTAAGTGTAAAGAAGTTTACTATTTTGAGAGGGTTGGGTGTTAAGCTGTTTTTTATCTGCCTGGTCATACATAATGTACCTATATGCCTTTAATTTACCATTTACCAATCATGTCAAGTTAGTGATTGTCACATTGCCTTTCAGAAGAAGTAATAGTCATAACATATCAGCTAATGGCAAATAATAAAAATTAAACTTAGATTCAGTCCCCCAAGTGATAGAATGTGTCTAATTTAAGCCTTAAAAATAGTTACAGTTTCATTCGTTTAACAAATACATTTTAAATTCCTACTTCGTGCCTTACTATGTGCTCGTTAGCAGAAATAAATAATAAACAGGATATACCAAATCTCTGCTTCATGGGCCTCTGCAGGAGGAAACAAACATTGAGTGATGATAAGACATGGAGAGTACTTAATTAGAGTTTACCAAAGAATCAGTTGCATCTAAAATAAATAAATAAATAAATAAATAAAAATTTAAAAATTTAAAAAAATTAAAAAAAAAAAAAAGAATCAGTTGCATCCCTTCCCAGCCCCCTTCCTGAGCATACTGGGGGAGAAGGGGTTTTCACACGTCCACCCATTTGTGTACCAGCAGCTATTTCTCTGCCTCTATTCCCTGCTGGTCCCAGCATGTATCATTCACCGCAGTCAACCACAGGACTTAATCAATGTGGGACAGCCCACCTTCCTTCACTGGATGTCTCTCCTTCACTCCTTGATGTCTCAAAATACCAAGACAAAACACTGTAAGCATTCATAAGAGAGAACTAAATGTTTAAGAATAAATAGAAAGAATTCCAACATAGAAGAAAAACTGTACATTAACCCTAATCATGACCATAATCAGAAATGGTAAGTACCAAGAGGTATAGGTCTCAGAGCAGACGTCTCTGGGGTTGGACCCAGATTCCTAGAAGTGCCCTCCTGTCCTCAGCTTCATGTTCTTCGCAGATAACGCCTGACTTTGCAAACCCTTATATGAACCTGTCTTGTCTTTACGAAAATCCCACACTCTACCTCTGAGACCCCATAGAAATCCAACCAGAAACTGTCATTCTCCAACAAGACTCCCCAAACTGTTAAGAGTGGATGTCTGCCCCTAAAGCCAGTGCCTTTCAGAGACGGTCCACCAGGGAGGCCTCCAGCGGCACTCTGTTCTTCTGGGCATCCAGCCAGCTGGCGATGAGCCCAACGGAGACTTCCAGCACACGAGCATACACGTATACGAACTCTCAGGGCAAGAGAGCCTGAACTCACAATAAGAAAAAGACATATTTTCCTAAAACAACCCCTCTGTTGTCCACAGCACAGGCAATATTTTCTCTGAACCATAGAACAGAAGCAGTTCCTTTTGTTTTTTCTTTTTTTTTTTTTTTTTTTTTTTAATGCTATGTCCCAGGGCCTTCTATTGCGTAAGACAAGCAAGTAATAAGTTAGGTCCATTACGGGACCACATACCCTTTGATGACTATCTTTTAGCTACATATTGACACAGAAGACATTTTGAAACTTAATCTATTGGGAGCTTTCCCCTTTGTAAGCCAGATCACATTCATGAACAAGGCATCCTCTGGTCATTTGTTTAGGTAAAAGGAAGTAAAAACCATCGCTTCTTCGACTCATTCTCCTACCCCAGCAACACCTAGAGGTAGATGCTAGGTAGTGAAGGTGATGATGGTGGTAGGGAAGGGAATAGTGGGTGAATATCCTCTAGGTACACAGCTAGCATAAGCAATAACAGGGATACCTAATCCCATATGAAAGGTTTGGAAGACCATAAAATCTACAACGATTCTTGAATAATCAATAGAAATTAGCTTGACTAAAGAGGATCAGACCTGTAATGAAATGAGAATTCTAAGTAGACCAAAACACATATTCAAAGGCCTCAGTGTAAAAAGGAGCATCAGTTAGTAATATATGGACATCACCATTCCTCAGCAATTATGACATCACCATTCCTGAGCAGTCAACTTTTTCAGTATATGTATTTCTTCCAGTGAATTGTGTTAACTTTGTTATGTCTCTTTGTGTTACTACAATTTGGGCTAGGTTATACTTCAATGGTATCTATTCGCCATTTTCCCCAGACTAAGTAAACTAAACTACCCAGCCCAACCCCAGAAGTACAGAAATGAGAGTCCATTTGCAACCACATACCAGGTGTCCAGAAGTCTGTTTGGAGATTTAGGTGCTGAGAACATCACAGAGCAGAAATCACCTTGAGATAAAATTGTGGTGTAGCCTTAAGACACTGGCAGGCTGTTCATCCCACTCAGCTGTTGGACGTGAAGTGCAAGTTTTCTTGGGACAAGCAATGTGACCCTTGCATTTACATGGCAACAGGACGGCTGACTATTGAGGGCTCTGGATATAATTGTGTGACCTCTCCACTCACACTGTTCAAAAGCCAGCGCCTGGGAGTCTCTGTCCATAAACCACAAAGGGTTGAGGTCAGCTTCTAAGGCTGACAGTGGCGTCACTAAAAATGATGCTGATCCACTCTGGATGGGTTCATCCTGCCCTAGAGAGTCACCCTTCCTTCGAAGATACACTAAATGTCTTCCTCACTACATCCAGAGTGTAGGAAGAAGCTGGGGCAGGGGGAGGGGGGGTTATAGCTTGTTCACCTGGAAAAAAGTTCAGAAGTCCCTGGGGAGAGATAAGTATCAATTAACAAGTAAGAAAGGAAAAAAAGTTAGATATGTAATAAAATTATGACAGGAAACAATTGTACTATGACCACTGACTGAAGTTTAAGACAGTTGGGCTATGAAGCAGTGAGAGAGAGAATGAAAGACAGAGAGAGACGATTGTTTTTGAAGTGATTATTTCTAATCCACCCTTACTCAACAGAGTTTTGAATTTTAAAAACTTGGCTAAAATGATAAAAGTGCCCCATTTGTTTCAAAAACTTTAATCTTTGGAATTTTTAAATTTCATTTTATTGCGGTAAGAACCCTCAACACAAGATCTACCCTCTTAAAACTTTAAGTGTACAGTATAGTATTGTTGATTATAGGGTCAGAGTTGTACAGAAGATCTCTAGAACATTTTCATCTCATGCTTGAAACACTACACCCACTAAACAGCAACCCCTCATTTCTCCCTTCCCCAGCCCTTGGCAACCACCATTATACTCTTTGTTTCTCTAAATTTGACTATTTTAGGCATCTCATATAAGAATTACACAATATTTGTCTTTCTAAGACTGGCTTATTTCACTTAGCATAACGTCCTCATTGTTCATCCATTGTTATTGCATACTGCAGAATTTCCTTCTTTTTTAAGGCCAAGTAATAAATATTCCAGTGAATGTATATAGTATATTGTCTTTATCCATCTGTCAATGGAATCTTGGTTTGTTTCCAGGACTTGGCTATTGTGAATAGTGTTGCAATAAACATGGGACTGTTACTATCTCTTAGGGATCCTGATTTCACTTTTTAATAAATACCCGAAAGTGGGACTGCTAGACCATAGAATGGCTCTATTTTTAATTGACTGAGTAACCTCCACACTGTTTTCCATGGTGGCTGCACCATTTTGCGTTCTTACTAACAATGTAGAGGGGTTCTAATTTCTCCACATCCCAGCTTACTTTTACTTGCTTTTGTGATAATAGTCATCCTGGGAAATATGAAGTAATATTCACTGTGATTTTGGTTTGCATTTCCCTGATGATTAATGACATTGAGCATTTTTTTTTTCCATACACCTTATTAGCTATTTGTATGAATTCTTTAGAGAAGTAGCTATTCAAGTCCTTTGCCCATTTTTCTATTAGGTTATTGGTGGAGGGTGGGGGGATATTGCTCTTCTTGTTATTGAGTTGCACAAGTTCCTCTTGTATTTAGGGGATTAACCCCTCACCAGATACAAAGTTTGTAAATATTTTTTCCACTTCTGTAGGTTATCTTTCATTTCATTGATTTTTTTTTCCCCCTCTGCTGTGGATCTCTGGAATTCTAAACTAAGATTTTCAGAAGCTATCAGAATCCCAGCCTGCCGACCAAAAAGTTAGGTGCTTTTTCAATGTGCAAACTAAAAACTCAGTACAACTAAATAAAAGTAAGTTTAAAAAATATATCTTTTGTTGAATAACGAATTATCCCAAAACTCAGTGGCTTAAGAGGACACATCTGTATGCTTTCAAGCTTCTTACATGTTGCAGTCATGGTGCCAGCTTGGCTATAATCATCACAAGGCTCAGGTGGCAAAGATATGCCCCCCAAACTCACAGGGTTGTAGGCAGGATGTAGGTTTCTTATGGGTTATGAGGACTTGGTGCCTTTCTGGGTAGGGCATCCTCAACATGGAGGTTTGCCTCATCAAAAAGTACAAAAAGCGTAAGAAGGCAATAGAATCTTCTAGCAAGATGGAAGCTACAGTATTTGGTAACCAAATTACAGAAGTAACATCTCACCAACTCTGTTGTACTCTATTAGTTCAAATCAAGTCACTATGTCCAGTTCATACCCACCTGAGCCTTGTCATGATTATAGCTAAGCTGGCATCATACCCAAGGGTGTGAAGACTAGGATATGGATGCTATTGGGAATCATTCTAGAACTCCTCCTACCACAGATGGGAGGAAGCTTCTTGATGAGGTTCGTGGTCATCCTGAAGACGTCATCTAACTTCTTACTACACACACACATATACACAAGAGACTGAAGTGTGCCCTTCTAACTGGAATGCACATCCACCATGTCTTTGAGACCTGATAAAATGTCTTTAGTCTCATTCCAAAGGAAGAGTAAGGAAGTGTCTCAGTGATTGGAAAATACATTGGATAACGTGAAATCCAGGCACCTTAGTGATATCTGCCAATGTGTCCAAGTCAGCAGCCGGCTTCAGAATTTCCAGAGCTACCTAAGATCCCGGCCAGTATCTAACTTTAGTCTTATCTAACGAAGGTCCGGGCCGGTATCTAATCACACTGATTTAGTCAGTGATAATAGTAGGTTTTTGGACTCATGGTTGAAGAGGGTGCTGTATGGGCCAGGATTTAGAGAAAACAATACAGTAAAGCTAGGTTTAGCCAAAGATAGAAGGGAATGAAGTGCTTATGGATTGGTGAAGCCTGAGGAAACAGACTGAATTGAATTGAACTGAACCGAACAGGTTGAATATGTAGGAAATAACACAGAGCCACCCTGAAGAACAAAGGCACCGGGGGGAGCTGCTCCTACAATGTCTGGCTCTGGGCCACTGCCACAGTCATGAAATCACCACAATCGGGACAAATCCACAGTCAAGAAACATCATTCATCAGGAAGTTGTCAGAGGGGGAAAAAGTTGCCTCTAAAAGACTTATTTTCATGGAAGAAACAGAAACCAGGCCTCTGCCTGCCTTCTACCTTCCAGTTGCAAAAGCATCCAATGGATGAGAACCTAAACTGAACCAAAGCCCAGAATGCAATTCAATCTGAGAAATGTAACTTTTATTTTTTTTAGCTTGTACACTACAGGACGGTATACCAGAAGGCAGAGGGAAAAGAGGCTTGGAGTGGTTCTGGGTCAATCTGAGTGACAGCTTGTCAGGCCTTTGAATCTGACTCAAAGGAATTCTTGGCACCATCAGATGAAAGACGATAGCCACAGGTCTCTTTGCTATCAATGTATCAGCTTCTGGCCTCCCTTTCTTGCTTGTTGTCCAGGAGCAGATGCTAGATCATCATTGTCTACATAGTAAATAGTTAGAAAGAGGAGTATAAAATGCAGTGAATTGAGGTCCGTGTCCCCTTACTGTACATAGTATTTTTGTCTATAACCAAATGCTTTAGGTTAAGAGTTTTCAAACCATCACATTTTGCTTAAGTTAAAGGTGGTTGCAATTGTTACATTTGCTTTTAGCAAACTTACAAGAAGCAAAAGAAAACCCCTATGATCTGGAGAAGAGTTCATGATCTGGAGAAGAGTTCATTGGTCTCATAGAAAGATACAGATCATATCCTTTAGCAGCTGAGACACGAATTGAAGAAGCATTCACAGGCAATCAGTATTACATGGTAAGAGTCCAGAGTACATACCCTGACCTGATTTGTTGACTAGATTAATTTCCATTTCCTTGTGTTAACCAGCATTACCTTTAATCTTGCCAGTGGATTCTAGATTTTTTCCGTACTTTGATTTTATGACAGCTGCATCTTCTTCCCATTTTTTTTTAAACTGCATGCATTGTTATTTTGAGTACATAACCACATCAACACATGAGTCCAAACTCATGGTTTTAAGTATCTGTTGGCCCGCCTGATTTCATTTTTTAATTATAGCTGGGAATTTCCATCTCCCTCCCCTATTTTTTCTTTTTGCCTCTCTTAATGAAAATTTCTTTTCCATTGGGCCTCAGTAAAACCCTCCTTAATTCTACTAGATTCTACTGTGATATAAAATAACCTAAACCCTCAGTGTGAATTCTGTCCCCTTGAATGCTCTCATTTCCAGAATTCTAGTTTTCCCTTACTTTCTCTAAACTCTGGCATTGAGTCTATTCTTTTAGATAAGGATCTTAGCTGTTTTGTTTTTACTTCTGTCTATACTAGCTTGTTTAATAAATTTCTGACTCTGCTTTTGGTTTTCAGAGTAACAGTTTAGGATGTTTGTCTACTATTTCTCTTGGTAACGGCCTATTAGTTTCTTCTGAAGCTCTTAGCCACATACTCGAATGCCATTTTATCGCCTTGTATATATTTATTTTCTTCATCAAACACCCTTCAACTGTGCCACATTTGATATCCCACTTACTACCAGGCATCAGAAAAATATCTGTGCCCTTGTAGGATGGCTATTCTTCTTAGTCTGAACATTCTTACCCTCTTCACTACTCTCTCACAGAGATTAAAAATCCATACCTTCATGGAAAAGAAAACTCCCACATTACATGGGATAGCTGAAAATACGGTCTTTATGTGAGCCTGGGTGGCTCAGTCGGTTAAGCATCTGCCTTCAGTTCAGGTCATGATCCCAGGGTCTAGGATCCAGCCCCACGTAGAGCCCCACATAGAGCCCCCCCATCGGGCTCTCTGCTCAGTTGGGAGCATGCTTCTCCCTCTCCCTCTGCCTGCCAATCTGCCTGCTTGTGAACTTTCTCTCTCTCTGTCAAATAAATAAATAAAGTCTTTAAAAAAGAAAAAGAAAGAGAAATAGTTATTCCTGCTTTTAATTGAAAACAAATAATTTTATGACTTGAAATAAAATATAAGCAATATTTGAAGTCCATATTAAAGTATTTGAAATATAAAGATATTTACCAACTATACAGAAAAATCAAATACAGTGTCATAAGATGTTTTACATAAATGTTATCCAAATCAGAAAACATTTAATAAATAATTTCTATGGGCAAATGTTATCATTGAACCTGAATTATTAGGACTTAGTATCTTACTTGTGGCATAATGGGGAATAAAGCTATTCTTTTGCACAGTAAACAATGCATCCTTTGATTTTGTTTTTATCCCCTAGCTCATCTTTCACATATGAAATGCCAGAAAGTAGAGAGAAACATGGAAAAAAATTGGAATTAAAAACCCTTACGGAACCCAACATCAGCAAAATGGCAGATTAGGATGGTCCTAACACTCCTTCCCCCATAAAATTTTGACAAAACAACCAGAAGCTATCTAAACCAACTTTGTAAGAGCTCTGGAAACAAAATATTGCTACCTAGCAAAGGCTCAGTCAAGAGAAAACCAACTCCAAAATGGCAGGAAAGTTTTGTATTTTTATTTACCCTCATCCCACTTCTTCCCTGATCTTGGGAAGCAGCAACAACCCAGTTCCCAGTTGCTCTAATCCTTGGACGTAATTCTGTATGTCTGTCTAATAAGGCTGCAGGATATCTGTACAACTGACTTGTTAGCTTCTGTCTTCCATAAGTTGGAATGTAAGCATGAAAAAGTGGCAAACATTCCTCATCAAAGCTACAAAGCGACTACCGACCTACAGCACTTGGAATAAAAGATTAGGGACAGAGACATGTAATAGACCATCTAAGGCCTGGAGGAAAATCTAGGGGTGAGGCTGGGAAATCTGGACATCCCAAACCAACTGCTTAGTGGTGCCTGGTTGGCTTAGCCAATTAAGTGCCTGCCTTTGGCTCAAGTCATGATCCCAGTGTCTTGGGATGGAGCCCCACATTGAGCTGCCTGCTCCGTGGGGAGACTGCTTCTCCCTCTTCCTCTGCTGTGCTCTCTTTCTCTCAAATAAATAAATAAAACCTTTAAAAAAAAAAAAAAAGACTGCTTATACAAGGATTTTAGGAAGTCACATGCATGCCTAGGCCAGATGCATGCTCAAAAAGTCCTGAGAAAGGGCACCTGGGTGGCTCAGTGGATTAAGCCGCTGCCTTTGGCTCAGGTCATGATCTCAGGGTCCTGGGATCGAGCCCTGCATCAGGCTCTCTGCTCAGCGGGGAGCCTGCTTCCCCCTCTCTCTCTGCCTGCCTCTTTGCCTACTTGTCATCTCTCTCTCTCAAATAAATAAATAAAATTTAAAAAAAAAAAAAAAAGTCCTGAGAAAACCTTAAACCTTCACTGTGGGTGATTCCTAGGCTTGGAGCAAACCTAGCTAATCCAGGAAAGATGTCCCCCCACCCCACCCCAAACCGCACAGACTACTCTGTAAAGATTGAGAAAAATAACTCTTTCTCTCTCTCTCTCTTCCTTCCTTCCTCCTTTCCTTCCTTCCTTCCTTCCTTTTCCTTCCTTTGATTGTGTGTTTTTGTGTATCAGTTTCAGCTCCTAACATTCAAGGAAACCTCTGTCAAAACATATTCTGAATAAGAGCTAAAGGAACAGAGGTTTCCATGAGCATACATGACAAGGAATACTTTTTGCAAAGTTTGGAAAAGTCTCAGAACATATACTACTACAGCTTTTCTAAAATCCAGCAAACCCTGGAGAAGGGAAATATCTGATTTCCAGAGTTGTCACAGTATAAAAATCAAATGCTCAATTTTCAACAAAAAATCATGAGGCAGACAAAGAAACAGGAAAATGTTCATTCAAAGAAACAAAATAAATCAAGAGAAACTGCCTCTGGGGAAGCCCAGACATCAGATTTAGCAAAAACAAAGAATTTAAGACAGTCTTAAGTATACATTATTTTCAAGTTGATAAGCCCCTCATGGGAAAAAGTAGTGCCAAAATGTTGGGATTACCACCTTCCACTTACCTTCTCAATGAGCCCTTAAATATTCTCTGACTTGATGCCTTTCAAATAAAAGATCTGAAAAAATTGTAATGATTTCTTCATTCCAAAGTGACTTTAAGAAGACAATTCCATTGTGGTGCCTGGGTGGCTCAGTGGGTTAAAGCCTCTGCCTTCAGCTCAGGTCATGATCTCAGGGTCCTGGGATTGAGCCCTACATCGGGATCTCTACTCAACAAGGAACCTGCTTTTCCCTCTTTCTCTGCCTGCCTCTCTGCCTACTTCTGATCTCTCTGTGTCAAATAAATAAATAAAACCTTTAAAAAAAAAAAAAAAAGGAAGACAACTCCATTCACAGTAACATAAAAAAAAAAAAGACGACTAGGAATAAATATAACAAAAGAAGTGTAGAACTTGTAGTCTGAAAACTGAAAAATTATTGCTGAAAGCAATTAAAGATCATCATAAATAAAAATTCACCTTTGTGGATCAGAAGACACAGTACTGTTAAAATGGTAATAAATCCTAGATCTGCAGATTCAATACAGTTCTCATCAGAATCCCAGCTGGGTTTTTTTTTTGTGGAACTTCATAAGATGACACTAAAATTTATATGGAAACTGAAGAGACCCAGATTAGCCAAACCAATCTTAAAAAGAAGAACAAAGTTGAAGGATCACACTTTCTGATTTCAAAACTTATACAAAGCAACAGTAATCAAGAAGTGTGCTAGTGGTGTCAGAATATAGAGATCAATGAAATAAGATGAAGAGCTCAGATATAAACCCGTATATTTTTCTAGAGTCAACCGAAATTTAAGACAAGACTCCAAAACCATTCAATAAGGGCAAGAATGGTCTTTCCAGCAAATGGTGATGAGACAATTGGATTGTCACATCTAAAAGAAAGAAACAGGATCTGTACCTTATATTATATATAAAAATCAACTCTTGGGATCAAAAACCTAAATATAGAGATAAAACTGTAAAATGCTTAGAAAAAATATAGAAAAAAAATCTTTGTGACTTCAGATGTGGCAACAATTGCTTAAATATAACACCAAAACTATAAGCTACAATAGGAAAAAAAACCAGATAAATTGGACTTTTTCCCCCCAAGATTTCATGTATTTATTTGAAAGACAGAGAATGAGAGAGAGAGCATGAGAGGAGGGAAGGTCAGAGGGAGAAGCTGGGAGCCTGAAGCGGGACTTGATCCTAGGACTCCAGAATCATGACCTGAGCAGAAGGCAGTCACCCAATCAACTGAGCCACCAATGCACCCTGATAAATTGGACTTTTTAAAACGAAAAATATTTGTACTTTAAAAAACACCATCAGAAGCGCC
This sequence comes from Martes martes, assembly GCF_963455335.1. Classification (NCBI taxonomy): domain Eukaryota; kingdom Metazoa; phylum Chordata; class Mammalia; order Carnivora; family Mustelidae; genus Martes; species Martes martes. The sequence continues at coordinate 40,892,009 of NC_137901.1, read as the reverse complement.
TGGCTGGCTCAGTCAGTAGAGAATCTGAGCCTTGGTCTTGGGGTTGTGAATTCGAGCCCCACCTTGCATGCAGAGATTACATTTAAAAAATCTTTAAAAATAGGGCGCCTGGGTGGCTCAGCTGGTTGAGCGACTGCCTTCGGCTCAGGTCATGATCCCGGACTTCCAGGATCGAGTCCCACATCGGGCTCCCAGCTCCCTGGGGAGTCTGCTTCTCCCTCTGACCTTCTCCTCTCTCATGCTCTCTCTCATTCATTCTCTCTCAAATACATAAATAAAATCTTTAAAAAAAAAAAAAAATCTTTAAAAATAAAACAAACAAACAAAAAAAAAACACAAAAAAAAGTATCAAGAAAGTTAAAAGGCTATCTGAAAAAAATGAAAGAAAATACTTTCAAATTACATTTCTTTTTTTTAAGATTTTATTTATTTACTTGACAGAGAGAGAAAAAAGGAGAGCACAAGCAGGGGAGTGCAGGAAGAGGGGAAAGCAGGCTCCCCGCCTGATGCGGGAATGGATCCTAGGACCCTGGGATCATGACCTAAGCCAAAGGCAGACACTTAACCAACAGAGCCACTCAGGAGCCCTGTATTTCTGGTAACAGATGTATATCCAGAATATGTAAAGAACACTTAGGGCGGTATAGTTCAGTGGTAGAGCATTTGACTGCAGAATATATAAAGAACACTTAGAGCTCAATAATAAAAAGAAGAATAACCTACTTTAAAAACAGACAAAGGCTGTGAATAGATATGTGTCCAAAGAAGATACACAAATGGCCAATATACTTATTAATAGAAGCTTAACATTTTTAAAAAAATAAAAACCACAATGAGATATGACTTCACATCCTCTGAAATGGCTACAATAGAACAGATAATAAACATTGCTAAGGATGTGGAGAAATCACAACACTCGCCCACCATTTGTGGGAATGTAAAATGGTACAGCTGCTTTGGAAAACATTTTAACTGTTTCTTGGAAATTTAAACATAGAATTACCATGTGATTCAGTAATTTCACTCTTAGCTATATACCCAAGAGAAATGAAAACATATCTACACAGAAATTTGTACATGCATATTCATGGAAGCATTATCCATAAAAACTAAAAAAAAAAAAAAAAAAAAAAAGGAAACAATCATAATGTCCATCAACTGATAAATAAAAGAACAAAATGTGTATATACAGACAGTGGAGTGTTTTCAACCATAAAAAGACTAAAGTAACCTGCCACCATCTTGATAAACCTTAAAAATATTACACTAAGCTGAAGAAGACAGTCACAAAGGATCACATATTGTATGGTTCCATTGAAATAAAATGTGCAGAATAGGCAAATCTGTGGGCTAGTTGGTTAGTGCATTAGGCTGGAGACACTGGAGAACTATAACTAATGGATATGGGATTTCTTTGGGGGCTAACAAAAATGTATTTAAGTTGATTGTGATGGTGGTTATACAACTTTGGCTATAGTAAAAACCATTCAATTAATTGCACATTACAAATGGGTGAACTGTATGATAGTGAATTTCATATCAAAAAGCTATCTAAATAAATACATATATATATATAGAGAGAGAGAGAGAGAGAGAGAACTTTAGTAGCGATATAATGAAATAATTTTTTAAAAATTAAATTAGGGGTTCCTGATTGGCTCAGTCCATTAAGTGACTCTTGATTTAGGCTGAGGTCATGATGTCAGGGTTGTGAGATTCAGCCCGTGTTGGGTCCTCAACATGAAGCCTGCTTGGAATTCTGTGTCTCTCCCTCTCCCTCTGCCTCTCCCACTCTCTTTCTCTCTCTCTCTTCTCAAAATCAAATCAAATCAAATCAAATCTTAGGGCATTTGGATGGCTCAGTCGGCTAAGCATCTGCCTTTGGCTCAAGTCCTGACCACAGGGTGCTGGGATCGAGCCTTTTGTTGGTCTCCCTACTCAGCGGGGAGTCTGCTTCTGCCTCTCCCTCTGACCCTCCCTATTCTCATGCTCTCCCTTGTTCACTCTTTCTCTCTCAAAAGAATAAACTAAAAAATAAATAAATAGGGACACCTGTGTGGCTCAGTTGGTTAACCTTTTGCCTTCTGCTCAGGTCATGATCCCAGAGATCTGGAATCAAGTTCTGCATGGGACTCCTTGCTGGGCAGGGAGCCTCCTTCTCCCTCTGCCTGCCACTTCCCCTGCTTGTGTACTCCCTCTCTCTCTCTCTCTCTCTGTTTCTGACAGATAAATAAATAAAATCTTTTAAAAATATACAATAAATAAACACACAGATGTGATGAAAATAAAGGAAAGAGAAAGAGAAATGCCATACACTTAGCAAAAGAAAGCTGGTGTAGCTATACAAATTAGCTACACAAATTAGAATTGAAGGCAAAAAATATTACAAAAGATAAAAAGAAACATTTCATAATGGCCAAATGACCAATTCAAGAGGAAGATGTAAAAATTCCAAATTTGTATGAAATTGTCAGAGACATGAAAAAGACAAATCCGTATTGATAGTAGGAGGTTTTAACCTCCCTCAGTACAGAAGTGTGATAGAATGGGTGGACAAAGAAAGAAAATATGGTATTTGAACAACTTAATTAGCCATATGGACCTAAATGACACACACAAAACACTAGCTGCTGTGGCAACCTCAGAATGTACTTTCTTTTCAATTCTGAGAACCACTAGAATATCTCATTTTTTAACAATTTCAAATAATGAAATGTTGACTGCACCGATTTGAGAAGTTTTCTATAGAACTTTCAGCACCGTAACCACTTAGGAACAAAAAACATAGAAACTAAGGTGCAGCCTAGGGAGAGAGATTGAGGTATGAACTTGAGCTACTTCAGCCCCACACTCTCCCACAACGATTCTACGGCTCTGGGCCAGTTCTTTAATCTCTGACCTTGGTTTCCTGATCTATAAAATAAATATAGCAACATGTCAGAATTAAATTCTAAACTACCCAACATGTACTCAATAATGTTAGCTTTCTTCCTTCCTTTCCTCTTCCCAATCATCCTAAACATTACAGATGCAAATTATAATCAGTTGCATCTAGACAGAAGAGCTACAACGGAAAATGCCACATGTTTATGACAGAGATATAAGATGTTACATATCCAAAACTCTGTATCCCTTAATAAATCATTAAAATTTCTATCAATGAGCATTCAGTATAAACAGAGAGATCTTTTTCTTTAATTGTGTCAATGCATCTTTATTTTGACTATTTTTATTTCCTTTTTTCACATTTTTATTTAAATTCCAGGTAGTTAACATCTAGTGTAATATTGGTTTCAGGAGTAGAATTTAGTGATTCATCACTTACGTATAACACCCAGAGCTCATCATAACATGGGTTATGCCCATCACCCATCTAGCCCATTCCCCACCCACCTCCCTAAACAGAGAAATCTGTCAGTGTTTTTCTACCTTTCCTTTCAGAGTTCATAAGACAGCAGTAAGAAACATTAAAGACAAAACATAGATATAAAATCCTGACGCTCCATTTTCAGTGAGACCAGGAGACAAGATGTGGTGACAGACCTAAGCGATCCCCTATGATTTGCTGGTGCCCATGGCTTTGTGTCACTCCTCTGTCTCTGCATGCAGATTAGACTTGTGATTTGCATCTAGTCAATGGAATATGGCAAAGACCATGGGACGTCACTGCCATGATTAGGTTGCTTTATGTAAGTCTCTGGCTTGGACTGGAGGGAGACAAGCAAGCACCTGTGTTGAGGAAGCCCACCAGGCAAGGACACAGAGTGGCTTTGAGCACTTGCATGGCCTGGAGGTCCAGAGGACAACCTATAAAGACAATAGTCAGTCAAAAGTGGAGGCCCTCAATTCTACAGCTGCAAGGAAATGAATTCTGCCAACAACCTGAAAGAGCTTGGAAGCAGTTCTTCCACAGCAAACTTCCAGATGAGCCCATAGCCCAGCTAACATCTTCATTACAATCTCATGAGACCCTGAGCACAGGACCTAGCTAGGCTGGGCTCACGCTCCTGCTCCAAGGGATTGAGATAAAAAATGTGTGGTTGTAAGCCACTAAATCTGTGGTAATTTCTTACATGACAATAGAAAATGAACATACAAAAATAATTCTCAGACAACAAAATAATACAAGGACTAGTAAAATCAGTGAATCAGTGAATCGGGACCAATGAAATCGAATAAAAACCTTCTGAGGAATAAAGAAGCAGGGAGTTGAAAAGTGAGTGGGGGAAAACTTCAGAAAGTACCCATAAAAACACATTCTTTGGAAGTGAGACCTAGAAAGAAAGAAAGAGAGAGAGAGAGAAAGAAAGAAAAAGAAAGAAAGAGGAAGAGAGGGAGGGAGGAAGGGAGGGAAGAAGGAAGGAAGGAAAGGAAAAGAAAAAAGTGAGAGCTCAGGCTAAACTACAAAAGCTTTAGAATTTGTTCTCAAATATCGTATGGGATCTGGGGTAAGCAGTTACCATTGAGGACCTAGGTTAGTTTACAGATAGAATCAAAGAATGCACGATTATAGAAGGCATGGCACAGATGAGCCGTAATTGCAAGAAGATGAAAAGAGGGAGAGGATCTTTGCTGAGGATACAATTGTGCCCTCTTCTTCCCAGGAGCCTCCTCAACTAGCTGATTTAAGAAGTTACATTTTATTTAATGCTAATGTAATTTACTCTTCCCAGAAAGGAAAAGCATCACAAAATGCATTGAGAGGGGCAGGGATATCTTAGGTTAATAGAAGGAATTTGATCAAGGATCACCATAAGGTATAAACTGTATGATATAGAGCATAACATTATTATTCGACACATAGTATATATTAACCCTTGTGCCAAGCCATTCAGGTGATGAATCATTCAAATAGATTTTTTTGTTTGTTTAGCTTGGACCCTTAGGGATAAGATGCCAAATAGCAATGAAGTTCAAGCTTCTAAGTGTAACCTGCTAGTTTATGACCCTCAGTGTATTTGTTTGTAGAGCCCAGGCATAAGGACACTCAGCTCACTGTGAGGGCCTCCACGGTACCAAGATGAGAGCATCTAGTAAGTGATGAAGCTGGGAATTCAAACCCAATTCTGACTTTAGGTCTGCTAACACCGAATAACCAAACAAATGCTCACATTTCCTGAATGCTCACTGGAGGCCAGGCACCAGGCTAAGCATAGTGCATGTACCAGCGGGTTAATCTTCAGAGCAATCCAGAAATGTGGGTACTGGTATTGGTACTCTCTTCTCTTCTCTGATTGAATCCCACTGGTGGACTCTTAACTTTATTCAGAGTGAAATCTCTGACAATAAATGTATGAATTGTATGTCACTTCCAAAAAACTACTTTACAAAATTCTTCTGAGAAATTTCAAAGTCCAGAAATTATGCCAACTTGCTGTGTAGTATTGTTATTAAGGAATAGAAAGAAACCTGCCAGTTAAAACTTCCTTGAATAAAGAATAAAGTACTGTATTTGGTACCATTGCCCATTATCTCAGTCTCAAGGTTCATAGTGAAATTCATAAAATACATAACTCTTCTTGGGGGGAAAAATTCCTATCGACTCCTCAAAATACGGGGATTCTGAACATGCCTTGATTTTAGAGGGGGAGAAGTCTTCTCACCAACAGAGGCATGAATGTGGGCAATATCTGCATGTTTAGTATTATTTTAGGGGGAAAGTAAAAGAGCAGGGAAAAAAGCCACTTATCTTGGTCTCTACCCTGAATTCTTAACTTCATTAATTTTAAAATATAATTTTAGAAAATAGCCCATAACCCAAAACTGGGATTTTCACCTAATGGTGGCAAGGTATGAAAAATAAATTAATTTTCTCATAGAAACCATCTCAAGTACATTTATTTGATTCATGTTTGGAATAAGCAGCAGCGGCAGGAAGAAAGCACTTATAAATATCTATCCACCACACATGAATTGCACTGAGCTTTTATGACATGTGAAATAAAACATTTGGTTTTAAAGAGAGAAGGGAGAAGGGAAAAAAAAAAAAGAAAACCATATTAACTATGAGTTTGGGTACAGCTGATGTAATTAATAATAGATAAAATGCATTAATAACCATTGCATCATACACTAGCCTTCCTAAAATGCCTTCCTAAAATATCTAAAACATATTATTTGGACACATAGATAATCCCAAAGGGAAAATAAGCTCTCTAGTAAAACAGTTTGACAAACGTCATCTCTTTTTATATAAACTGAACGTCAGTACACAGAATGGAGATGAATTTTAATTAATAATAAATTTAGATATATTGCCATTTTATTTCCTTGAGATCTTTGCAGGTTAAAATCTGCGTAATCATCAAGATCATTCTGGCTATTTATTTAGTAGGCTCCTTGGAGCAGGACTATTTACATCTTTTACCTTTCTTACCAGCACATAAAATTACAGAGCTGCTGGCATACAGATGAATAGAAATCTAGACAGTAGAATATAGAGGGCCCAAGCCATGATGTAAGATTAGGAAGGACAAGCAGGCTCTGTTTAAAAGGGATTTTTTTTCAAGCACTAGAGCCAGAACAGATTGACTTGGGGTGGAGACAAAACCTCAAGGGTAATGTAAATCGGCCAGAAGGCAAACACGGGATCTGAACAGACCAGGCTCATAGTGTAAAGACATGTCAGAAAAGTCAGATTCCCATTGTTAGAAGAACAAGAGGCCAAATGCTGATGTTAGCTGTTTAGGTTCTCAAAAAGACTTGCTAGTTCATGCCTATTTATGCTTTCTCTGCGATAGTCCAAGGTCACTCACACAGACGCCTCCCCTGGGATGTGCAAATGAAGGGATCTGCCAAGTAGCAAAACTGGGATGAACTCAGTTCTGATTCTGGGAGGCAGTAAATAGAAGACAAAGTCGGGGGGCGGGGGAGACAAGGAGGAGGAGATGGAGCGGGAAGAGGAGAAGAAATGAAGAAAAAGAAACTGAGGTGGAAAAAAAAACTTAAAAAAGAGGATACTGTGGTGAAGAAGAAGAGGAAGAAGAGAAAGAAGAGGAAGAAGAAAACCTTTTATACATGCTAACTTGTTTCTCATTATGGCACAAGCATCGTTAGAACTCATTCCCTCCAATAGGCTAAACTTATTCAAACGAAGATCCGAAACCACTCTCATAGCCACAGAACCCTGAAGGACAGGGCTCCCCACTGCCTTCCCCACCCCACCTCCTCTCACTCTTCTTCTCTTTCTCTCCAGTTCAGCTGCACTAGCTTTATGGAATATACCAAGCAAAGTCCTGCCTCAGGGCTTTTGTGTTAGCTGTTTCTTTTCCCCAAAATGTTCTCTCCCTTCCCCTGCCCTTGTAACAGCATGATGTGCTTACTCTCTTCCTTCAGGTTTTTTCTCAAATTCCACCCTCCCATAAGGACTTTCTGCAGCCACTCTTAATAAAATAAAAATCTCCCATAATTCTCTTATTCTGTTTTATTTCTCTATCATTTATTACAGTATGACATTTTACACATATTTGTGCATTTGTTCATTATCTGTCTTCCCTCCCTTTTTGGAATGCAATTGTTGTGAGAATCAGACTTTGGCTATTTTATTCACTGCTGTGTCCTGATTTTTTATATATCTATTTGTTTTTAAGAGAGAGGGATGGGAGGGGCAGATGGAGGCAAAATCTTCAAAGCAGTCTCCACACACAGTGAGGAGCCCAACACCGGTCTTGATCTTACAACCCTGAGATCATGACCTGAACCGAAATTGAGTTGGATGCTTAACTGACTGAGCCACCCAGGAGCCCCCACTGCTGTATCTTTAGCACCTAGAATTACACTTAGCATGTGGTAGATGGCCAAGGAATAATTGTCAATGACTGACTGACTCACTCACTTTAGAACCTTGCTTTAGACAATAAACTTAAGCACAGAGAGATTAAAAAGCTTATCCAGGTTACTTGACAGATTAAATATTTTTCCCATGCCAGGCCCAACAGTTTTTGTACCTATTTAGAACAACAGAAATTCCATTCAAATTTGGAAGTACTGTTTTGTTTGCGTATACCCATGGGTTTTTTGTTTTGTTTTGTTGTTCTTCTCTTTAGAGCATTGTTATGTTGTCTTAGTCTCATCTATCAAGATAATTGTCTTACTCTATTGTTACATATTTGGTATGTGTGTTGGTGTATAGATTGGAGACAGGAAATTAGACTAATTGGCTGTCTGAGATAAATTATTTCAATAATTTGATTTGATTCAAATTCTTAGATTACTTAGCAAATCTGTTCAGAAAGATGGGCTAGAGGAGCATACAAGTTTTCCAAGAGTTAGTAAATACAGTGAAAACAAATGGGAGACACCTTGGTTCTCAAGATCTCAGGAACAGAGACCTGGCACTTTGATCCCCAATTGCTGGAAGTAGCATAAACTCCCTGAAGCTCAGACATAATAGAAGAGTGAGGGAGAACCCTAATTTTAATCTGACTGATAAAATTTACATTTTTATTTCATTTCTGCCACCATTTCTGCCCCATTCCTCTGAATGGGGAATAGAGGAGGGTGTCAAGACAAAAGACAAATCATGAAAAAATCTGACATTTTCTACATCTGAATTTGTAATCATGGATATTATTTGTAGCCTAAGTAAACACATGTATAACAGAATTCCTTTGAAATGATACATGATCTTTCTGAATCAAGAGGGTATGGGGGAGTGCGCACCCCTGTAAAGAATACAGTTTGAGCATTGGACTGGAAAGGGTATTGCTGTTTCACTCAGAGACACATTGCCCTTGTGGGTCAGATGTGTCCAGCTTCACCAAGTTAGAATCACAGAACAGAAATGTGACTAACCTGGTTTGAGTCCAATAAAATTACATCACTTTTTTCTTTCTTTTCTCTTCCCATGCCTCATATACTTGAGCCATTTTCTTGCCTCTCCCCAAGTAATCTTATATAATTATGTATTTGCTTTAACTTGTCTGTGATGATCCATATTAAGAAAAGAAAACAAATTTCAATTAGAAATTGAAACTAGGAATTTCTGTGAAATTGCCCTTTAGCTTAGAACCTGTCACATCACATCAGGGCAACTTGCACAGTCCGTGAGCCAGAATGCCAGTCTCAGCAGAACTCTGTAACCAGTAACATAACTTAACTCCACAGACTCCGATTTACTTCTATCAGGAAGTAGACCTACTAAAGTTGGAATGTAAATCTTTTAATAAATGAAATGTAAATACAGTAATGTCACACAGCATATAATTTCCTTCATGTACTTTGAAAAGAAAAAAATGAAATCTACAAATTTTGGGGGAACTTAGTAACAAATATTCAGGTTTCTTCTGGAATCATATTACATCTATTAGCTTCCCCAACTGTAAACTACGGGCTCATATCCACAGTGCAGATCTACCTCCCACCGTGGTTGCATCGAACACAGGAGACAGAGAACAATTATAGAAGAGAAAGGTTGCAGGTATTTCTGCCAACGTTTGGTTTTTTCCAAATCGGCTTCCAAAAATCCCTCTGCTCTTGAAGTCAAATGGAGTATCAGGCTTCTGGGGCACAGCCCACGTGTTCGTGCTGCCCAAGTGTCTTTTCCTGTTTGTGCTCAAGCACAGGGGAGGCAGGTGTGACTGAACAGTGTGTCCTCCACTCTCTTACAGAGAGCTGAATACGCACCATGGACCCTGGGAGCTGGGAGGCACCGGCAGAACACCAAGCCTCTTCTACCTCGAGGAACTCGTGGAACTTACCTCGCCCATAGAACACTGCAAAACCAGTTTATCTTGAAGGGAAGTATTTCTTTTATCGTTGTTGTTTTGCAATGTGGTGAAACGCACGAAACCTGAGACCTACCCTCAACAAAGGTTTAAGGGCACAGTATAGTACTGCTAACTATAAGCACATTGTTATGTTTTCATCTTGCATGACAAACTCTATCCACATTGAACAGCAACCCTCTGGTTCCTCCCCACCCCCACTCGGCCCCAGGCAACCACCATTCTGCTTGCTGATCAGTGGTTGCCAGGAGCTGAGGGAATGGGGAAATGGGAGTAAGCAGCTTCAAGGGTTTTCTTTTTGGAAACTGAAGGATGGAAATGTTCTGGTTGCACGATGTTCTGAATGAATGCCACTGAACTGTACACTTTAAAATGGCTCCAGGAGTGCGGCATCTGGGTGGCTCAGTGGATTAAAGCCTCTGCCTTCAGCTCAGGTCATGATCCCAGGGTCCTGGGATCGAGCCCCACATCGAGCCCCACATCGGGCCCCACATCGGGCCCCACATCGGGCCCTCTGCTCAGCAGGGAGCCTGCTTCCCTTCCTCTCTCTCTGCCTGCCTCTCTGCCTGCTTGTGATCTCTGTCTGTCAAATAAATAAATAAAAATCTTTAAAATAAAATAAAATAAAATAAAATGGCTCCAGGAGAAGCACCTGGCTGACTGGGTGGGTGCAGCACCTGACTCTTGATGTCAGGGTTGTATATTCGATCCCCACGCTGGGTGTGGAGACCACTTAAAAATCAAATCGTTAAAATTGCTTAAATAGGTGAACTTTATGTTATGTGAATTTTACCATAATTAAAGGGAAAAATAGTAAAGGGAAAACAAAAGTTCTAAGGCTCAAATGGATGGAATCAAAATAAGCCATCAGAATAGCGAGACCTGCTAACTTAATCTGGATCCTGTTTAAGTCACTGCCATTTTATTTTCTGTCCACACAGCCAATTCTAATCCTAATACAAAAGCCTTAAAGAAACTGTAGAGCTAGGATTAACCCTTTAAAAACAATTAAATATGTTATCAATGTTCGTTGTAGAAAACGAACACAAAATACAAAACCACCATAATTCCACTGTCAGGAAAGAATCTGTTCAGATGAGATATATATATATATATATATATATATATATATATTCTTCCCTAAAAAGAGATTAGATATTATAGTATATGCAACCACATAATTTTATTGCCTACATACCTGACCTTTATATATCTTTCGCTATTACAGGCAGTGTTCTACATGCTATAAACATAGTAACTCATATAGTCATGCCAACAACCCCTTGAGTTTGGTATTGTCATTTTGCTTTTAAAGATGAGAAAACTTAGACTAAGAAAGGGAATAAGTAGCCTCTCTAAAGCCACAGAGATAGTGAGTGGCAGAGTGAGGATTTACATGCGAACAGTCTAACTCTAGACTCTAGACCAGACATGTCCCTTCTCGACCTCTGTGAGCCAATATTTCAATGAGCTAATTCTGCTGTATGCTTGGAATTCACCGAATGTCTTGATATCAGAAACAAAAATTCAATGAACATTTTTAAAGACAAATATTTAGAAATAAAAATAATAATCACAATAAAATTTCCTGAAATTGAAAGTATTGTCCAAGTTACACTACAATTTAAACCTTTTGATAAAACTCGTACATTTTTGAAATGGTCAGCCTTACCTTTGTGGGAAAGCACACACACACACACACACCTGGGAAAAAAATTCGCCATGAAATAAACAGCACCATAATTTAGTTGTGAACAAAGCTTGAAGGTCACATATTCTGTAAGTGAGAGAACAAAGATTGGAATACCTCTTGCTTTTTTTTTTTTTTCTTGAACTCATCATGTTTCCCCTTGACTACACTGCTCTAGGTGAGAATGCTATAATAGCATTTTATTTCTGGAACACTCTACAATTACAACTACCTTCTAATACTTCTTTACCCAATGACAATCTGATAGATGGAGAGATACTATGATATCTATCCATTAGATATCCATTAATATTAATTTTAATATCCATTAGATACTAATGATATCTATCTAGATATCATTTGTAAAGGTGTGCCCCAAACAGTGATCTCCCCCCATATAGTTTAATATGTAAATGATCTTGACAGCCTGGTAATGACCCATTCTCTAAAATATTCCCCAGGAGGGGTGCCTGGATGGCTCAATTGGTTAAGTGTCTGCCTTCAGTTCAAGTCATGATCTCAGGGTCCTGGGATCAAGATCGCATCAGTCTCCCTGCTCAACAGAAAAACTGCTTCTCCCTCTCCCTACCCCGCTGCTTGTGTTCCCTCTCTTGCTGTGTCTCTGTCAAATAAATAAATAAAATATTTTAAAAATAAATAAAATAAAATATTCCCCAGGAATACAATGAAGACCTTATCAAGGGTCTATTTTCATGCCAGTCTTAAGCACAATTTTACAACATCATCATCTTGGAACCATTTAATCTCTAAATATAACAAAGACACGATAACAAGTTAATAGTTTTATTACAACCTGTATCTGCAACTATTACTTTACACATCCAATTTTTGCTTATTTTAACCTGCCTTGTTTCTTTAAAAGCGAAGTAACTTCTTTTAATAGCAGACTTAAAGTTTTGTTAAAAATGCTGCAACCCCAACCTCACTGCATTTTAGACAGTTCACTGCTTCCTTATAAAAATATGAAAAAAAAATCTGTACATTTACATTAAAAATTCAAGAATATTTACTGGAAAAAAATGAGAGCAATTTTCACATTGAAATAGCATAATTTCCCCCTTACACATATAAGGAAAGATGAATAGAACGTTATAAATGTTTACATTAAACATAAGAAGACTTTAAAAGGAAAAGTACCATTTGAAAGGCCTAAGTCTCAAAATCTAAATTTCAGAGAAAAATTAGAAAATGGGAAATGTGGCACCAAGTAAATAATGCAGACACACACCTAACTGAAGACCTTCTATCTCAGTGCCCAGAGGGCTCCATAAGGGAGTAAGCCTTCTCCATGAATGCCGTGTTTGTTCCGCACAGCCAGTTCGGGCCCATCCTGTAAATGCCTGCGGACACACCATGCAGTCAGCTCTTCCCTTGATTCCACACTCCAAATAAGGTGAGGCATGGAGAAAGGGGAGGTGATAGTTCACCCAAATCAAATGGGAGCCACCACTGGCCTGAGAAAAGAAGGAAAAGGGAGGGCCTGGCCTAGGAAAATTTAAGTAGCAAACAATATTGTCTTTACTACCACTCCTGTCCCTTTGTTGGCTTCTCTCCTTGCCCTCAAAGGCCTGGATTTTCATGTTGCTAACTGTCCAAATACCCTACTTGGGCCTGCATTCTCCCTAAGTCCCCCATGTTTCCAAATGACTTCTCGGTCTTTTTCTTTACTGTATTCAAAATTTCTATTTCTTCTGTTACATGAAAAATCCCTGTAAGAAAGCAATTGCATAAAAACTAGTTCATACTAAAAGGTGATTGACAGCCTGGAGCATTTGCCACCTAAGTGTTACGGACAATATTGGGAGAGAGATTAAAGAAAGGGGACTGATGAGAGAGCTGGATTTCTTTGAATCACACCAATGCCAGTGGAAACCAGGCAGTGAGTAGGGAAGTGGTATTTTATCATTTCCAGGCTCAAATTAGAACACAGCACATGACGATGGGCCTTAGGATGGTCATGCCCCACTCAGTCCCTTCAGTAAGATTTGTGCTCCCACCCCAGATCCCTTTATCCCCTGAAATCTGACCAACAGAATATGGTTATCCAGCTCTAAATTTTTAAAATGTCAGTAGATAGGAGAGAAAAAGAAAATGATGATAGAATCCTTTTACAAGAATTAGGTTTTAAGAAGATTTCAGTATTAGCTCCATGAAAAGCATTTCATCTCTGGAACCCTGCCAACCGGGAGTCAGGCAGCCCTAGCTGTAACAGCCTTTCCAGTTTGCTCCTAATTTGTGCTTGCAGAGTGAATCTGCGAAGCAAAGCTACTGTTCCACCTAGTTTCCTCTCTCCTTTCCACTGAAACCAGAGACGTTTAATTAGCTGTCTACAGTTTTAAAGAAATTACAGGAACGTACATGAACTATTTCCTGATATGCTCAGCTCTGCAGCATGGAAGACCTAAGTATGAGAGGCTCTCTCTTTCTAAAACCCTGGACTCCCATTTTGGACACACACAACCTTATGTTATCATCTTCTCCTTTGGTTTTCATTTTATTTTATACATGGCATTGACTAATAGTTTTATATAAGTATATATTTACATTGTATGTGTGTGTGTGTGTGTGTGTGTGTGTGTGTATTTACCCTTAAAGCATTCCTATGAAAATTTCCGGAAGCTGAAATGGCATAAAGCAAAGAAGCAATTATAATTCATTTACATGGAAAATATTTGAGTGTTTCCAGACCCCAAAATTAACTTCTCTTTGGCTTTTCTGGTACCTTAAGACATATCTTACTGAGGGATACCCAAAATCAATGGAGATAAAACATAGATGCTCACAGGCAACAATTCAGAGCTCTGTCAGCAGGATGCGGAGAAGCAGAGGACAGTTGGGGGGGTGGAGTTTGGTGGGGTCCTGCTGCCCTGGATGGGGGGGAAGGGTTGCCTCTGTAAGGCTCACTGCAGGACAACTGGTAAATGCTATTTTTGCTTTTCATCTTTTTTCACATAAGCAAAAATTTTCTTCAGGCATCTTTAAGTTAGCAAAAACAGGTATTAATGTAGGTCTTTCGTGAAACACAAAATTTTGAAAAGTGGGAGATACCACTGTCTGTCTCTTCTCCCTCTCTCTTTATATATATAGAAAGAGAAAGAGAAAGTCAGTTAAGGCTATATTCATACTGAACTTTGCCACTACATGGGCTAGGTCACAAATTCTGCCTCAAAGTCAAATAAAGAGTTTCGGGGGCTTGGTGGAGGGGTAAGTCCCAATTCTTTGGGTAAGTCCCAAAAAGTTGCAAAATTTTTAAGTTAATTTTGTCTTGTCTTCCAAAATTTTCTTCAATTGGTGATACTTCATATTTCTTGTCTATTTTTAAGCTAACACTTGAAGTGAGTATACAATAATGTGATATTAGATCCATCATAAAATTAGGTATTAATTATTTTAAGTTTAAACACCATTGCTTTGGGATATTTTGCAAGTTCTTCCAAGGGCCATATCACATGAACAAATCTGAGACCCATTATATTTAAGCAACATTATGGAAGATATTAAATTGCACCAAGGGGTTCTTTTGATTCTTTACAGTATTTTAAAATATTTATCTACCTTAATAAGGAGGAATTTGTATGAAAATGGTAGTGAATAGAAATGCACACTCATCTCATAACTATGATGGGGTCTATTTCTTCAGAATATGGGGCATGACACAATCCACCTAAGGATAACATATTGTAATTGCAAATAACTGCTATTGAGAGATAATAAAATGCCATATGTGCTAAACCTGCAAATAAAAATACGTAAGTACAATATTAAAAGCAAGAAAAGTAACTTTTTCCTCAGCATAATTTTCATTACTGCAAGTTATCAATAGTAGTCCTGAATCTCAGGGAAAAAGATGTCAAGACCTGTGATTACAATCTCAATAGATCTTTGGCATTTTTCATTAAAATGCCGACAATAATTCTCTGTATAGTGAATATAGTTATTTCTTGAAAATAAGGAAACTCAGATATATTACTCATAATAATCCTTCTGCAAACCATAAAGCACACATTCAAAAGCATAAAAACAACACAATTTTTTGGTCTACACTTCCCTGGTGTAGTTTAACACCAAAGCTATGTATTTTTTAAGAGCTTATTAGGGCAATCAAGTGGATAGAACTGCTCTTCGTGATATAAATGCTAACTAGAAGGAAAATGAAATTCTAGTAGTCTTTGGAGCTACCAGCTCAGTGGTACTGATTTTTTGAAGAGCTAAAAAATGCAATATAATTTAACACAATGTTTGATACAATCCTATTCCACTTAAATTTAAATCTGGAACAAAAACAGAATTTCTAGCCCAAATAGCTATTCTATATCCAATCAAGTACAGCTTAGCTATCATTGGACTAATATTAACTCAACACATTCACTGCAGGTCCTTTATAGACCTTAATTCCAATGATACCATATAAGATTTTCTAGCTGTCTACTTACTTGGCAGTAAAGAAGACAAAATGAATTTTAGCATTTCAAACTCCTTGGAAAACAGAAGCAACAAATTGCTATAAAAATACAAATTGGTAAATAGTTCAATTCAAAATTTAGAAAAATTACATATTTTTTTCTAATATATAGATATATTAAAAAATCTATATATTTCTAACTTTATATATATTAGAAATTAAAAGTCTAATATATATCTATATATGTATTAGAAATTGAAATTGAACATTACAATATCTCTTTCCTTTTGGAAACCTCCAGGATGTCTGGCAAATACATGTCTAATTGTAACACTTTAACATTATCTCTTTGTGCACGTCTCTGCTAATGTAGTAAATTTGGCTCCCAAATTATTTAAAAAGTCAAGGCCATCTTCTTCCTGTTTTTCACTACAGCAACCTACAGAACCAGCTGGAGATCCTCTTCCTTCGTAGTTGTATGTACGGACATAATCTTGAGATGGCACGTGATCTTCATTTTGGTTACATAGATGCAATTTCTGTAAAATAGAAAGAAATAATTCTATTATTGTTTTAAACACTCTTAAACATACAAACATAAAATTTATTTTTTATTTACCTTTTAGGTTTAATTTTTAACCAGTGTGTCCTCTAATGGAGTCCTACATACAAAAAATGCACATGATTGGTCGATAGCATAACCGTACCACAAAATCAGTATATCTTACATTTCTAGTAATCCATACAAAATAAAAAATTACATATATACCAATGTCATATTTAAGCACATTTAAATCATCATTAAATGCTTAACCCTAAAGTTTATATCTAGAGGTCAGGCTAGTCCACAAAATGGTGACAGCATGTATGGAGGTTAAGAATTTGATATTGGAGGGGCATCTGGGTGGTTCAGTGGGTTAAAGCCTCCGGTTTCGGCTCAGGTTGTGATCCCGGGATCCTGGGATCAAGCCCCGCATTGGGCTCTCTGCTCGGTGGGGAGCCTGCTTCCTCCTCTCTCTCTGTGCCTGCCTCTCTGCCTGCTTGTGATCTCTGTATGTCAAATAAATAAATAAAAATCTTTAAAAAAGAATTTGATATTGGATATTCAAATAGTCCTGATTTTGAGTCAAAGCTCTGGCTTTACCAACTATATCTATGACTTTGGGCAGGTTACTAAGCATCTTCAAGTCTCACTTCTAACTCTCCTTATGTCTAAAATGGGAATATACACAGTGACTATCTCATGATAACGATGAAAAAATAATGCACCAAAAATTCTCTTATTTTGCCCAGCACGTAGTAAATATCCAATAAACATGAACTAAAACCACTATGACATACAGTTATAAAGTAGGCAAGAATTACCACATTGGCTTCAGAATCAAGTTTCCAAGAGAGCCAAAATGTGACAAAATAAAGAGATGCACCAAGCATTTTAGCGAAATTAAAAATAATCTACATCACCCACATTGCAGAAACCAGGCCTTTGGAATGGAGCGCCCAAGCATTCGGCCACACCTGAGCATCCAGCCTCACTGTCTGTTACCGGCCTGGCTGCCAGCCTGTCGGAACTCCTGTGCCTCCTCCCTCCTTACCTGGGGTCCCATTCCCTCTTGGACCCATGGCGTCCTTCTTTGAGTTATGTTACCAGGTGTCTTTCTTCAGGACCATTTCAGCCTCAGATTCCATTACCCGAGGCACACATTAGTGAACACCCCTAAGAACGCCTCTTAAGCTCCACTCCTTCCCAACCTGATCTTACATGCACGCTGACTGTCTTGAAACAGAACAAAGATGAATGTTTTAATTTGATGGGGAAACAAGATACGCTATGGACATGTGATTGGCTACAGCCGTGTCACAGACCAGTGTCTATCTGCAGTCCCATTAAAGGATTAAGGGCTTCTGATCCCCTGTGGGGGTTACAATAGTACCCGTATACTCTGATAAACAGACAACTTAGTCCCAGATAGAATACAGAATCCAGTGCTTCTCTGCCCAGGTGGCACATGGGAATCACCTGAGGGGATTTAAAAGTAATAATAAGAATAATAAGCCAACGGGGCGCCTGGGTGGCTCAGTGGGTTAAAGCCTCTGCCTTCGGCTCAGGTCATGATCGCAGGGTCCTGGGATCGAGCCCGCATCAGGCTCTCTGCTCAGCAGGGAGCCTGCCTCCTCCTCTCTCTCTGCCTGCCTCTCTGCCTACTTGTAATCTCTGTCTGTCAAATAAATAAATAAAATCTTAAAAAAAAAAAAAAAAGAATAATAAGCCAAACCAGTTATATCCAAATCCTTCCAGGTAGAGCACAGGCATTAGCATCTTTTCAAAGCTCCCCAGGGGATTCTGATATGCTGCCCGGACTGAAAATCCACGATTTAATCCCTCTTTTCTTTGATTATCCTTGATATGCCCTGAATAAAAACACTTGAGATTTGAATGGTACTTGTTACATTATACAGAGTTCTTGTAGCTCATATTATGGAATGTTCACTCTAGAATTGTGTACAGATGTTTTGTTTTCAGAGAGACATGCGGATGGGATTGGGGAGTTTTGTGACTGTAGGGAATGAGATGTTTTTTCACATTCTTCTACATTAAACTAGTTGATGAGGTAAACGACATCTAAAAATGGTATGTAACTTTAATAGGGTTATGTTTTTAAAAACTTCCAGTTCTCACAAGATTTTAGAAACTAAAAGAAATAGGACAGATGGAATAAAATCTCTTTTATGTTAAATAATGTAACAAAATCAAAGGGCATGGAGTGGGGGTTGCGGGGAGTACAGGGAATGACCAGAGAATGAAAAAGAAAGGATACATTGAAAAATATGGAAAAGCAGCTTCTGAAAGTCTATGTTAACTGCAATTTCCTATTGTTCTACACTTGGGCATTTAAATGCAGAGGCAAAACACTCAGGGAAACTCACTTCACCAAGACGGGGCTGAGTGAAATTATGCCACTCGGAGTAGGTATATCGGCAGTTGTCCACCTCCACAGGTCCTCCCCTGCAGGAATCCAGCGTGTGATGGTGCCCAGTTCCCCGGCACGAATCCAGGGTCTGGTGTCCGCCTTTCACCATTTCAATGGTCTCCTGCCCTCCATTTTTCACTCCTGATCCCATGGTACCGCAAAAGCCTTGGCCAGAGCTGTTAACTGTCTGGGTCATAAACCCATTGCCAGAACACTGAAATAAAATTTTAAAAAGACCATTTGTATTGAAAGGAAACAGATTCCAAGTAAAGTCATAAGAAGACAAGGGAGAGAGAACGTTTATTTAACCTTTCATTGATTCATCTATTCATTCAGGGACACTTATATTTTCAAATTCTCTGCCCAGTGTAGGGATGCAAAGAGGGACATTATCCCTCAGTGGCTCCAAGAAGCTCTTATTCCAATGAGGCAGAAAAATAGGTAATTACTTTAAGAATGTATACACAGGTGAATATAGAATGCTATAGGAAAAAGCATTAAAATCCAAGCACAGACAGGGTAAGTGGAACAGACTAGAAAACACTGTACTGAGGGACTCCTACTTGAAAAATGTGAAGAAGAAAGCACTATCTGCAGGAAGGTTTACACACAAAGGGTCCTCAACTTTCAACCTGCTGAGAATGGCTATCACTTAGAGTTCAAAGTGAGAGAGGAAGTGTGGGGGGTGGGGGGTGGGGGTTACAAAAGGCCAGAGAACATGAAGATCCATATGCCATGCTAAAAAATTGGGACAATCAAGAAGATGATGGAGACTCCAAGAAGGGTTTTAATAACAGGAAAGAGATGTATTTTTTAAAAACCATTCTAGGCAATAATGTAAAAGACAAATGAGAAGACAAGTTGAGTGTCATGGATATCAGAGAAGTCACTGAATCGTTCTAGGTGAAACATGATAAAGACCTTGGCCATACGAGAAGCAATGATGACTCAAAGTGGTTGGACTCCATACAAAGTTTACTGATGGTCAGATGGATGAAACAGCAAAGGGAAGAGTCAGGAATTATTCCTACGTGCTCTGCTTGTGCAAGTGGTATAATTCACTTAAGCAGGGATGAAGGACATACTCGTGGGTGAAAGGAGGGTGAACAGTTCCATTTTGGACATGGTAAATTTGAGAAACCCAGGGATGCCCAAAATGAGTATACAAATATGTGGGGCTGGAGTTCAGGTGGGGGACCTGAGCTGGAGCCATAATTTTAGAAGTCGCCACCACATAGGAGATAGTTGAAGCCATGGGAATCAACTCTAACACCCAGAGAAAATGGTAGACTAAATGAAAAGAAGGCTAAGAATAGAACCACAAGAAAAAAAAAACACGTTTTACGGGGTGGTTAAGGGAATCAGAGGACAGAACTGATATGAAATAGCTTCTGGAGAATAGAGGAATCCAAGAGGCACAACTCTGAAGCCACACAGAGAGGATTATGGGAAGGAGAGAACATCAAAGTGGTTTAAGAACTGGTTCGAATAAAATAATCCACCTATGAGGTTCACGCCAAAAAAGCAGCCATTGGCGATCTTTGTCAAAAGAATTTCCAGGGGCACCTGGGTGGCTCAGTGGGTTCAAGCCTCTGCCTTTGGCTCAGGTCATGATCCCAGGGTTCTGGGATTGAGCCCCGCATCAGGCTTTCTGCTGGACAGGGAGCCTGCTTCCCCTCTCTCTCTCTGCCTGCCTCTCTGCTTACTTGTGATCTCTGTCTGTCAAATAAATAAATAAAATCTTAAAAAAAAAAAAAAAAGAATTTCCAAGAAGTGCTGAGTAAACAGAAAGAAATATAGAGAAATCGAGTATAAATCTCTCAAGCGCACGTTCAAAGAAAAAGAGATAAGGAGGGAAATGGAGGAGGACAGAGTCGAGGGAGTGTTTGAAGATAGAGAAAGACTTGACTAAGCATCGACTTAACGCGGGAACCTCATATGGAACTCTGGGCTGCCGGTGAGACGTTAAGTTAGAGCAGTAAACTCAAGCGTGTCAGTTCTAATTATGAACTGCGACTGTCAGGCAAGACCTCCATTAGAATCAGGCTCCATTGTAACATCTTGTTACCAACTTGTTTTTCTTCTATTTAATATGCAGAGTTTCTAACTAAACTAGAAGATTTTCAAGTTCAGATGATTTGGAATTTTGGATATTTCAGAATCTGAAATGTATCTATAAATGTCATACATGGTATCTCACTGCCTGGGAAAATTATACCAGAAAAGAGAACTGAGAAGCAGCCATTTGGTGGCACTGCTACCCTATAATTTTTGCTTAGGTTGCTGCTACAGTGAAATTTCATTAACAAACAAAACAAAAAACTCTCATTATCAAATACCCTTGATGGTATAATTTTTGTCATTATAAACACGTTTTCAGAGGTCATGCAAGCTAATACCAAGAGAATTGAAACTTAACCAAAACCAAGACTGAGCCCACAGTGCCCTGTTTCACATTCTTCTATTCTCTGTTCCTTCCTGACCATCTCCACGTGCATTGCCCAAAGCTTATTCTCACAAGGTATCAACGACTCCTTTTCCATGTCAATGATTTGCAGATTTAATTTCTCTGGTCCTGACTTTTCGACCAGCTCCTAACCCCATCTGAATGCCTCTGACTTGAACTTAGCTCCAGAATCAAAGTCATCATCACCTGTACTCATTGTACTAAAATGAGCTTACACATTCACTAAGAAATGTTGTTACATTTTGTAAAAATATACTTAAAATTAAACTGATAATTCTGAGTCCCTTTGAGAAGTCTTCCTAACAGAGAACAGTTAACAATACGGGTGAGTACAATACGGGTGAGTACATTACGGTGGAGGGGCCCATTAATGCTACAGCTCTGGCATCAAATAGCCAAGAACAAATATTATGAACATCTCAATCATTCCCTTCTCAGACATAAAATAAGAACTTACTATGAGTCAAGGACTGTTAAGGGACTAAATGTATTTTCTGAATGAAGAAGTAATTACAGGGTTCCATATGTAGGCCTGTGAGGCAGAGGTGGGCAATTATTTTCCATGATGGCGGGAAGTGGTTAAAGAGAGAAAGTCACTAAGAAAGATGCCTTCGATCGCCAAACTGTGGAAAGAACCAAGATGCCCTTCAACAGACAAATGGATAAAGAAGATATGGTCCATATATACAATGGAGTATTATGCCTCCATCAGAAAGGATGAATACCCAACTTTTGTATCAACATGGACAGGACTGGAGGAGATTATGCTGAGTGAAATAAGTCAAGCAGAGAAAGTCAATTATCATATGGTTTCACTTACTTGTGGAGCTTAAGGAACAACACGGAGGACATTAGGAGAAGGAAAGGAAAAGCGAATTGGGCTAAATCGGACGGGGAGAAGAACCAAGAGACTGTGGACTCTGAGAAACAAACTGAGGGTTTTGGAGGGGAGAGGGGTGGGGGGTTGGGTGAGCCTGGTGGTGGGTATTAAGGAGGGCAGGTATTGCATGTAGCACTGGGTGTGGTGCATAAGCAATGAAGCTTGGAACACCGAAAAAATAAAATTAAATTTAAAAAAAAAGAATTCTTTCTAGATGTCTTCACACTGAGATACAGAAAAGACTTGATATAGTCATTGTCCTTGGTTATGGCCTCTGTCCCTTTGACTTCACGTTTATTTTGTTACTCAAAAGCTAACAATCATATCATTTACGCATTTGAAATATCTATTATCCCTATTTCCAATGACTATTATCAGAGTTACCCACTGCTTCAACTATTGAAAGATTCTAATCCTTTATCTTCCCTGTCCCTTACATCTTCCTCTTCTCACTGATCACCCTACTCACTCAGCATCACGCTGCTCCCTTTATGCCCTTCTGTGCAGAAAAGCCTTCATTGGCTCTTCCTGACCAAGAGAATAAATCCCAAATCCTTAATATGGCATATGACAGTCCCATGTCCTACTCCTCTCTTACACCCTCTCCCCCCAAAAGCCTAACTTAATGTCAAGCTTCTATTGTGAAACATCATTTCTTCCATTTCAAATCAATTTCTTTACTATTTGTTGAATAATCTCCAAACTTTGCCGTCTCCTTTTTTGTCCTTAAGGCTGTTTTCCACCTCATTAGCTATTCCCACCATCTCTCCACTTTCTCACCCTTCTTATTCTCTACGTTATCGAGGAATGTGTACCTCTTTCACTAAGCCTTTCCGGTTCATCCAGACATCAGGAACGCACTTACGTACCACAAGTGTCTTTGAACAACAGTGACTATCACACTGGTGCTAATGGTAAACTGGCATATTCCTACTTATTTTTCCCATAAAAGTAGATCCAATTTCTCATAAATACTTTGAAATCTTTTTGAGGGAAGAACATGCCCTGTAAGAACTTTTTAAATATAATCCCCCCAAACAAGAAGCCCAGTACTAAGCACCTCAGCGGTCCCAAGAAATACATAAGGAAAGAGAGTGGCAGTACTCTTCTGACTAATCTGTCCTCCCCCACACTCTTTAAAAATATATGTATCTCTTTGTTATTTTCTTAGTTTATCTTGAAAACTTTTAATAAGGTTTTTTTTTTCCCTATGATAAGTGGTCAGAGAGTCAGATAAACAAGTAATATCTGGAAATGTATACTGAAGAGAGCAGCTAAAACACTGTTATTATAATAATTTCACAACATCAAAGAGCAAGTTTCATATCATAACACTAGAGAGTGGAAAATGATAATTAAAACAACACATCTGATTTTAAAAGTTCAATAAATGCCACCTACATAAATATTTGAATATTGACAGATAAAATACTTCTGCCTATGAAAGCTGATCAAACTAAAAATACAAATATTAACTCCTAAATTACAAAATGACTTCATGAGAATCAGTAAAAGAAATCACGGGAGATACTCAGATAAACAGTCATTTTAAAAAATTACTTACCACCTTATCATCTCCAGGTGCTTCTGTGTTTGATATAATCAAGTTTTGCTGTGCTAAATCTTCAGGAAAACCTTTCTTTTTTTTTGCACCAACAACTCCACATACCAAAGTTAGCAATACAGCTGCATTAAAAAAAAAAAAAAAGGTTAACGTACATAGAATAAAATACTCATCTTTTGTTTTTTATTACCTCAGGTACATGGGAGGAAAACAAGACCACTAGGGATGGTCCCTTGAGTTACCTTGGCTTTCCTAAATTAATAGGCCATGATTTAGCTTAGACTTTAAAATCGGAATTAATTATATGTATATTTTGATTATAGCTCCTTTTAAGAGCTTGAATTGTCTCTATGATATTAAAGTATATACAATTTTGAGTTAAGTAATAAGTTTTCAAAAAATTCAATGATGTTTATTTAAGACAGAGACTTTAAGGAGATTTACTGATTCCCAAAAGAATGGTCTGCCTATGTGAAAACACGATAGACTTTTCTCAACAGAACAGATTTATCTCCAAGTACCTTAAATAAAACTATTCTGTATTTTGTCTGTTCAGAATTATCATTCTACATCATACCTGCGGAAGGTTGAAATATGTGATAATAAAATTAGCTGTAATAATGACAATTCTTACTATGTTCTACAAGCCCCTCTAATCAAGGATGACCAAACTGCAGCCCCAAATCCAGTCCACTGCATTGTTTTTGTATGGCCCATGAGCTATAGTTTCTAAATAATTTTTAAAAATTAAAAGTTTATTGCATGTGAAAATTATATGAAATTCAAATGTTAGCATCCATAAATAAAGTTCTATTGGAACCCAGTCATGCCCATCACTGAAAAATGTTCTATGGTGGCTTTCCTACTAGAAGGGCAGATTTCATTGGTTCTAAGTGAAACCACATGGTCTGCAAAATGTAAAATACATACTATCTAGCCCTTTATGGAAAAAGGGTGCCAAGGCCCACCCACTCTATGTGGCCCCTTGTTACCTTTCTGGTTCCATGTCCAATCCCACTCTCTCAATGCACTCCACTCCAGCCACACAGGTGTCCCTGCCATACCTTGACTTCTCCAGGCACCCTATTACCTAAGGGCCTTTAAACTGACTCTCCCCTTGACTGAAAACTTTTCCCCCAGGTACTGTACTTGGCTGACTCTCACCTTTCCCAAAAATCATCAAAGATAACCTTGTATGTTGGCTAACTGAGCATAATGAAAAGTAAATAAACAAATAAAATTTTTTAAAACTAGAAAAGGGACATTTTCAGACCAAAAAAAAGGGGGGGGGGAGTGTCTGGGTGGCTTAGTGGGTTAAGCCTCTGCCTTTGGCTCAGGTCATGATCTCAGGGTCCTGGGATCAAACCCCACATCAGGCTCTCTGCTCAGCGAGGAGCCTGCTTCCTCCTCTCTCTCTCTCTCTGCCTGCCTCTCTGCCTACTTGTGATCTCTGTCTGACAAATAAATAAATAAATAAATAAATAAATAAATAAAATCTTTTTAAAAATATTTAAAAAAAAAAGAAAAAAAGAAGAAGAAGAAAAGATAACCTTGTCAGCCTCAACCAAACCACCCATCAAAAGCTGCAGTCACTCGCCATTATCTCCCACAATCACCCACATACACTTCACAGGACTACAGTTCCTAATTATTTTGCTCAATTTTTCCTCTACAGCATTTCGTTTCTTTATTAGCTTGCTGTCACAAAGCACAGTGTTTGTGTTTGGTTTTGTCTGTTTTGTTCACTGATGACCCCCGAGCACCTAGACAGTTTCTGGCATACTGTAGGTCTTCAGTAGATATTTATTTTGTGGAGCTGCTGAAAATACTGAACACTGTACTATTCTAAGCTCTTCACATGCATTAACTCAATTACTGCTCAGTGCTGCCCCATAAAGCAGGCTACTCCAACTATCCCTCTTTTGCAGATGAGGAAACTGAAGCACAGTAAGTAACTCGCCCCAGGTCACATGGTTTGCAAATGATACGGCTGGGTTACAGACCCAGATAGTTTGGTTCCAGAGTCTTGCTCTTAACCCCTAGTCCTATCACAGAACAAAGGAACAACCCCTAATCCAGGCTGGAGGAGTGGATGGAAAAAAAGAGGGAAAAATATGATGCCATTGAGAACTAGACAACCAGCAAGGAGGAGGTTTAAAAAAAAAAAAAGAAAACTAGCAAGATACACCCCCAAAAAGAGATACTGCCATGATCCGAGTCATTCCCATAAGGCCGTGGCTAAAGGATGAGAAGAGATCACAGTGGCTTGTCATGGACTTTTATATGGCAGAAGTTTTAGATTGTTTTATTCAGCCCTAAAGGGGGTAGTCCCAGGACCAAAAATGAAAACTATGTGTTGCCAGATTTGGTACAGACTAAGGAATTCTAAACAGCTCTGTGCAAGTATGAAATCGTATCTCAAAAAGGATCTTGCTCCTTCTCCCTGGAAATATTCCATCAGAACTCAGATAATAACACAAAAGCAATTTGTAAATTGCCCACCCCTGATGGATAATTGGACAAGATTACTTTTTATAGCCCTTTTCTTGCACTCAGGTATTTATGATACATTTTAACTTTAAGTCAGTAAAAGGACTTACAAAATAATAATGCTATACCCAGCAGGATAGCCAGGATCGCCCATTTTCCGAGTATGACTTCTCCACTCCTTCGAGCTGCCAGACATTGACTTGGATGAGTACAATCACACAGATTAACTCTCACAGTTTTTGTTGTAGATTGACCTTCTCTGTCTTTTACAGTAATAGGAACACTATATTCCTGAAATTCAGCATTTTTCTGATACGAAAGACGGGCAGCTGTATCTGAAAGAAAATGAAAGAATTAGTTCTTTAATGGACATTTATTTCTCCCTTAGCATTTGTTTTGCTGCACTTGTTTCTACACATATTATTCTCAAGGGACCACCTGCCACATGCAAATGAATTAAAATGGAGAACTACCTTCAACCTTTCTCAGCACTAATATTACCACGTATGTCCACTGTAACTTTTTACAAGAGAGGCTGAGAGATATAATTTGACCTTGGAGTGATCCAGTAGCATTTCAGCAATATTTAATATTCCCTTGTCTTTCTCTTATTTACAAAGCAGTGATGGTAGATGGGCCCCTGACAGACACCGCAAGCATTTTTCTATGGTACCAGTTTATGGTACTCATAAAGAATTAACAGCAATGGTTAATGCACAAAGTATGTCTTAAGTTGACATTCTCTTACCCATTTACTTTCTGGTAACTGTCCATTATCTTTACACATAAGGTAACTTTTCTTTTTTTTTTTTTTTTTTTTTTTTTAAAGATTTTATTTATTTATTTGACAGAGATCACAAGTAGGCAGAGAGAGAGAGAGGAAGGGAAGCAGGCTCCCCGCTGAGCAGAGAGCCCGATGCGGGGCTCGATCCCAGGACCCTGGGATCATGACCTGAGCCGAAGGCAGAGGCTTTAACCCACTGAGCCACCCAGGCGCCCCATAAGGTAACTTTTCAAAGTACAATAAACACTGTTAAAATGCCTTCGCTCTAGGGGTGGCTCAGTGGGTTAAGCCTCTGCCTTCAGCTCAGATCATGATCTCAGGGTCCTGGGATCAAGCCCTGCACTGGGCTCCCTGCTCAGCAGGGAGCCTGCTTCCCCCTGTTTCTCTGCCTGCCTCTCTGCCTACTTGAGGTCTCTCGCTCTCTGTCAAATAAATAAATAAAATCTTAAAAAAAAAAAAAAAGCTTTCCCTCTAGAAGTGGTCTCAATACCAGAAAGCTAATTAATGTCACCCAGGTCAGAAATAAGCTTTACATAAAAAATGATGTATCTGTATCATAACAATACATTTTTATCAACTATGCTATTTCCCCAATAGCCTTGATACCTATTTTAATGACTTCATTATCAACTGACCAAAAGCTCTGTGCACTTCAATTGCCAATCACAACCTTCCAAGTTTTGCAGTAAGTGAAATGACACAGGTGCGCAATGCACATTCTGGAAGCCATCTGTAACTTCTAAACCTTTCTTAAACGCACTGTTACAGCTGATAAAAACTGCAAAAATTTCTGGCTGCACCTCAGATGTAAAGCTCCCCAAAGGAATGTGAATTACTACTAAGGTTTAGGTAGAACCCTCCCAGATCATGGTGTGGCTAGAATAAAATCCTTCAAATTCCTCTCCTTCCTCAAGACCGCAAGCTCAGCTGTAGTCACATCTCGTTTATTCATACTAGTGCAGCAGCCTGTGACGTCCTTACCACTCCACTCTGCCCTCTTCATACCGTCCTGCCACCAATGCCAACTTGTTAAGACATAAATCTGGGCACAGCATTCCTTCCTGGCAAACTTCCCAGTGCACACCTGCTGTCACCGACTGTACAAAAGTCAGGCCCCTCACGACCAGATTCTGTCCATCCTCCCACCCAGTCTCTTGCCATCCTTGCTAAAACCTAAACACTAACAACACTGGTTTACTTATTCCCCCAGCATTTTCCTTCATTGTGCATATGTATTAACCTGTTATCGATTAGACAAACACTCCTTAAGCTGTTGGTATCTACCAACATGGGTTACATGCTGGAAATACACAGATGAATCATAAATATCCTGAGAGACTCCTGTATTGGAGGAGAAAG
This sequence comes from Martes martes, assembly GCF_963455335.1. NCBI lineage: Eukaryota > Metazoa > Chordata > Mammalia > Carnivora > Mustelidae > Martes > Martes martes. The sequence goes on along the minus strand of NC_137901.1, from coordinate 40,863,655 downwards.
GTAAGCAGACGATAATATAACATGAAAGGAGCTATCATAAAGGTAGAAAAGGTCACAGTGCTACTTCTGCTTCAAGAAAGACTTCATAGCTCTGAGCATCTGAGCCGGGGTCATGTCTGTCTTGTTAATCTCTGCACATATCTGCAGGGTCGGAACTATGCATGGTGGATGGGAGGTGCTCCCCAGGTGTCATGAGTTACTACTGAACTATGACATGGGAAGGGGTAGTCTAGGCAGAAGGGACAGCACACACCAAAAGTCCACTTGCATGAAAGAGCATGACACAGTAACAAAACAGCAGTGAAGGGTGGCTGAGATATAGAATACTACCCACCCCCCGAAACCACCATCACAGGAGGCTGTTCTGAGGGCTCCAACGTCATGCCTCTGTCCATATCCCACCATGTTTCCTTCCAGAATACTATAGAGTGCTTGCCTCCTACATCCAATATCCTCATTTCTAGAGTTAGCTTACACTAAAATTTTTTTTTAAAGATTTTATTTATTTATTTGACAGAGAGAGATCACAAGTGGGCAGAGAGGAAGGCAGAGAGAGAGAGGAGGGGAAGCAGTCTCTCCTTGGAGCAGAGAGCCTCATGTGGGGCTCGATCCCAGGACCCTAAGACCATGACCTGAGCCAAAGGCAGAAGCTTTAACCCACTGAGCCACCCAGGTGCCCCCCCAAAATTTAAACTGCCCGTCTCTGTTCCGCCTCACCTCACTGATGTCACTTTAAAAGTACACCAGGGGCGGGGCGCCTGGGTGGTTCAGTGGGTTAAAGCCTCTGCCTTCCGCTCAGGTCATGATCCCAGGGTCCTGGGATCGGATCGAGCCCCACATCAGGCTTTCTGCTCAGCAGGGAGCCTGCTTCCCTTCCTCTCTCTCTGGCTGCCTCTCTGCCTACCTGTGACCTCTGTCTGTAAAATAAATAAATAAAATCTTTAAAAAAAAAAAAAATACACCAGAGGCATCTGGGTGGCTCAGTTGGCTAAGCATCTCACTTGATTTTGGCTTGGGTCATGCTCTCAGGTTCATGAGACTGAGGTCTGCCTGATTCTCTCCCTCTATCCTTCCCCTACCCACCCTCTCTCAAAAAAAAAAAAAAACCAAAAACCAAAAAAAAACCCACCAAAAAAAAAAACTTTCTTAATGATAAGCTGCAATATTTTAATAAAGCTTTTTTGTCTGTTGTAAATATAAATTTTGCCTTCATAAAAATTATTTCTTTCATTTTATATGCAATATATAACAGACCCCCTATAATATTTGTAAAAGATTTAGTCTCCTCAAATATATTAATGAGAATATTACAGTAAACAAGGAAATCCACTTATTTTAGAGCATAGAAATCATTATTTTTTATTAAATATTTTTGGGGCACCGGGGTGGCTCAGCCAGTTAAGTGTCTGACACTTGGTTTTGGCTCAGGTCATGATCTCATGGGTCTGCTGGAAGATTCTGTCCCTCTGCCCTCCACCCACTCGCTCACATGCCCACACACACTCTCCTCCCTCTCTCTCTCAAATAAATAATTAAAGATAAACAAGTAAATAAATACCATTAACTCGGGTGAGGGTCCATATTCTGTTCGTTTCTGGAGAAGTGTTCGCCAAGCTGAAATAAAATGGAGCACCGTGGATAGGTTCATCGGGATCGATAGCTGAAATGTCGGTGTACTTCATCTTTGGTTTGCAAACTGTTACATAACTCTGAAGTATTTCTGGTGGATTATCATTCATATCTTCAATGTTAACTGCGAGTGTTCCGGTACATGATCTACCATCTGGGAAGAAAGAGAAAAGGTTCACTGTCGCTTTTTGCCTTCTTTTACAGTTTCCTAATAAAACGAATTAATGACATTCTATATATGATATATGTTTTCTTAAATAAGCTGATGATTACACAAAATGGGAAATAAGAATGTAGAAGGATAAATGAAACCTACAGATCATCTAAAACGAGAACTGCCATGGATAATATCAGCCACAACTGCCAATAACCCTTATGCCATGTTTATTACCAAACACTAAAAATCAGTGTGTGAATTGCAAACTCTGTGTTTCAGGGCGGGTTCCTTCTGGTACAGATATGAATGAACATTAAAAGGTTACAGAAAGTTATTCTAATCCTGATATACATTTCAGCGTTTTAAATATCTGATGTTTAGGTTACCTAACCCAGGATTCTGATTCAGTGTGTCTAAATCATGTCTACAAAATGATTTTTTAAGGGTCCAAAGTTAATTATTATTCTAACTGAATTAAAGTATTATTCTAATTATGAGTTATTCTAATATGAAGCTGGGATTAAGAACCTCTGGGTTGTTTTAAGGAACAGAATTCAAGGAGAGGATCACTTTGACCTAATAATTAGTTGAGTTTCTCAAAGATTCTATTTAAAGTGGCATAAAGAGATACAGAAGAGTCTAGTGAGGCCATTTCACCTGAGCCTAGACTTGAGTGTCGTCTTTGCCCTCCAACATGGATCTATAAGCATTTGAGATCCCACCATGCTGAGGATATAAAGAGAAGTAAGACCTGGCTTACCTTACAAGGCTCACCCTTGTTAGATAATTAAGAGAAATAAGAATAGCCTTCAAAGTAATTTCTAACAATTCCAAATATTTACCAAAAAAAGTCTGCAACATAAGAACTGCAGTTTATTCTCCAATTCCTTTCTAAAATACCACATTAAAACTTTAAAAAAGAAAAAAACTTTTTTTTTTTCTTACCTTGGTCTATTGCCAGAACTGTAATGTTATACACGTCATTTCTGGGAGTCATGGCCTCCCGGTCCAGGATTTTGGAGGTCATGATTGACCCTGAAATCTCATCAATGGTGATCCATCCTTTAGGATCATGCAATTTTTTGTACCTATTAATATAAAATAAAAAGTCTTCAGAAATATAAAACATATTAAAGTAAGTTACTATCTTAATTATTACAAATACATTATCTCTACGTGATTACAGACTTCTTTGTACCTTAAGCGGCTGCCACTGTTGGTTTCAGGGTCATAGGCCTTATAGCCATTGACCTTTGACCCCACTGCTGAGTTCTCTTTAATCCGTACATATTGGGCTGCAGGGCTGCATTCAGGCCCCTCATCCTGATCCCTCACGTGAACTGTGACCAAGGCTCGGTTCATGGTTGCCATTCTGAGTGCAACATCTCTAGTAAACGGAGCTTCATTGTTTACTCCAATTTCCAGGATCACTTGGTGGTTTTCTTCATAATTCAGCGGCTTTTTAAAAAAGAACATGGATATCAGCATCAGTGTAAACTACATACAGTATTTCAAATAACAAGTGACCTTCTGTAAATATGAACAGTGCCGCATAAATTCTATGTTCCCATTCAATCAATATTGACTTTTACCCTTTGCTAAAGAGAGAGGTGATTCTTCACAAAGCCTTTAGCAAGAGTGGTCTGAAAGTTTCTGCAGATGGTCTTATGGAGTTATAAAAAAAATAATTGCTAAAATACTTTCATAGTTTATTCTTAAAAAGGAAAATTATTCTGAACCTGGAGATAATGGGGAAACAAAACAAAACAAAACAAAAAAGTGTTTTTACGGCCCTGCTTTAGAGCACTAAAGGACCAGTGCAAGGGCCATCTAACTCCAGGAGAATGCAATTTTGTTTGACTTACTGCTTCCTATTGCCTATGTCCCTTTCCTTAACCACCACACTATAATCCCTCTGCTATACGATACTGCTTAACTGGTTCATCAGCCTCTAAAAATATTTAATGAATCTGTTGATTAAAATTGAATTTTAGACAGCAAATCAAGCAAAACCCATAAAAACACTATTTCACATTGTTTTGCAAACTTAAAGCATTTTTTTTCTTTCTCTTTCTACTTATTAAAACCATCATTGGCTGACCATTGAAAGATCAAAACGAAGAAGTCAAATTTTTATTTTAAACCTTTCCCCATACCTAGCTATTATCAAGCTGAGATACTAATATCATAAGTCCGCTAGGCAGTCAAGGAAATTTCTAAATCTTAGAATCCATGAAATGTATGTGACACTCTTTTTTATTTTTTATGAACATTTCAGAAAATGGAGAGTCAAGAGGGAAAAAGAATTAATATCTGTTTATCTATTACTAATGAACACTATCTCACAAATTACATGTGTCGGTATGATCATGCAGAGAATGAGAGCATCCGCTGGCAATGAGACTTGGATGAAAATTCACAAAACAGCTGCTGCTCTGAGGAGGTGTAGTTATTCCAGCCAGGGCCCCTTGCTAAAGCCTTAGAAGTGCTTTATGTGGGCGCCTGGGTGGCTCAGTGGGTTAAGCCGCTGCCTTCGGCTCAGGTCATGATCTCAGGGTCCTGGGATCGAGTCCCACATCGGGCTCTCTGCTCAGCGGGGAGCCTGTTTCCCCCTCTCTCTCTGCCTGCCTCTCTGCCTACTTGTGATCTCTCTCTGTCAAATAAATAAATAAAATCTTTAAAAAAAAAAAAAAAGAAGTGCTTTATGTAATTTTTTGAGGCTTACACTGGATATTGCTTTAGAGGCTTAAAAACTCTGCAAGATTGGAAATCTGGTGGGATGAAATCAGTGATTAATGAAAAAACGGGAATTCTCTTCCACCACAAGTTAGCTTTATGTTTTAATCAATTTTTATTAAAAAAGCTCAAAAATATCCTATATCTGCACTGAGATATTAATGGCTCCCTAGAATATGAAGTACTATTCTGTTGTGGAATCTCCATGTTGAGAATGGCCGAGAACAATATCTTCTTCACTCAAGTCCATGTGCACTACCTGTTAGAAAGGAAATTCTGGGATGGAAAGATTACCCAGGCTTGAGCTCAAAACTGCATCAGTTCATGCTCTACGGTTCCAGAAAAGTTATCCAATACGGAAAATTTTAACACTAGCCCCACGAACATGTAAGACTTC